>NC_081317.1:25400000-26025000 GCF_026419965.1 Kogia breviceps
CATCATTTGGGTGAGTTCTACGTATTTATGCTTGTTCTTTTTTTCATCTGTCCTCATAAATCAATCCCTGCAGTCTCCTAATCGAAGCCAGCTTTTCAAACGAAACTGTAGCCGGGTGTTTAACTAACTAAATATTGTTTTTCCCCCAGCACTGACAGAGAGGGGGGTGGGATGCGGCCTTGGTAATTGTCCTCCCTTCCTCCAGAGACTCCAGGAAACCACGTGCTGCCCCAGCAGTGACTGACAGAGCCCCAGGTGGGCGGCAGCCTCGGGGTTGGAGGGAGCAGCAGTTGTGAGGTTTTCCTTTGCTCGCTGGACTTCGCCCTCCTTATCCCTGGGAATCCCAGGACATAGGTCACCCTTCCCTGGGCTACCCTTAATAAAGGAAGAAAAAGTGTGAGGCTGCCCGGAGCGGCACCCAGCCGGGCACACGCCCTCCGAGGGAGCCTGCTGGACTCTCCTCCCCCGGGACCTGTCAACCTCCAGGCTGCAGCTGTCATTGGAGAACAGAGGATGTCAGCTCTTGCTACTTCGCTTCCAGCAACCTCCCACTGTGGTCTCAGGTGGCTACCAGTGTGGCCTCAAGAGCAACAAGACTGAGTGCATTTTTCCCTGAAACCTGCCCTTGAACCTCAGCTTGAACTGCCCTCAATCCTTCGACTGCCCCCACTGTCTGCAGCAGCGGTTCTCAAAGTGCGGTCCCCGGGAACTTGTCAGAATCGCAAATTCTCAGCGCCAACCCCAGACCCACTGGATCAGCATCTCCGGGGCTGGGGCTCAGCCATGTGTGTTTGACGGAGCCCTCCAGGCGATTCTGATGCACGCTCAAGTTTGAGAAGCACTGACCTGCAGGATGATGTCCACGCTCAGACTCCCTAGCCCTCCACGCACTGGCCCTGCCGGCCCCTCCAGCCCCATCTCTCCTCGCTTTCCCGACCGAACTCAACACCGCGTGGGACAGACCCACCCCGTGGGGCTCTTCTCGTCTCTGTGTTTGCTGTCCCTTCTACCTGCTGTGTCCTCGCCCACCTGACCCCACGCATCAAATACCAACCCCCATCTTTTAAATACCATCTCACTGTCCCCTAGAAAGCCTTCAGTGACGTCTCCAAGAAGAGAGAAAAACACCTGACATCTACAGGGTGCTTACTGTATGCTGGGTCCGGGTCCAAGAAATTGATTTTTTCAAAAGTTAATCCTCTCAACGACTACACGAGGAAGGTATTACTATGACTCCCATTTTACAGATGAAGAAACAGAGGCCCAGAAAGCTTAAATAACTGGCCCAAGCTAATAAGAGGTGAAATTGGCATTTGAACCCTTGGATCTGGAGCCTTGAACCTTTTGCTCTATTGCCTCCTGTGATACACCCAGTCTAGTAGTTTCAGGGCCTCACCCTGGGCCCCCTCAGAACACACCTGTTGCTCCTGCCTCATGACAGCCCTTCAGGTGTGTGGAGAAAACTCTCAGGTCCCGTCCGGAACTGCTCTTCTCCAGGCCAACATACACACTGTTCCCTCAACTGGCCTCCCTCTGATTTGGCTCTGTAATCACAGCTGCCAGTTGGATCACCACACCTGGCTCCTGAACGCTGGAAGCTACCACATCCTCCTCTCATTGGCTGCCTTTGATTTCTCTGATGTCCTGTTTCAAATCACAGGGCCCAAGCCTTTGCATCAAGAATGATGACACGACATGCATGCTTTCTGAAAAATCTCATTTTCGAAAGCCATTTCCTATTGATTTCCTTCCTTATCGAGGCTCCTCCCAGCCTGGCTTGTGTTTAAAAAAAGAAAGAAAGAGGAAAAAAATAAAAGAAATCTGTGTTTTTCCATCCTCAGACTGGCTAGCAGAGTTGCTGCTTGGGTCCCCTTATGGATGAGCTTCTCAACCAGTGTCTTCCCAAAACCATGGGCCTTGGAACCATCTCTGCAAACCCAACCACTGAAACTCCCCTTAAATGTCTCCCTTCACCACCTGTGTGGGATCTGTGGCAGTCACTTCGCTTAGGGAATTCTCTGGCTTGAAAGATCAGCCTTGGAACTGAAAGGACCACTTCTCACCTTTCCTCAGCCTAGGAAGTCTAGTTTTCTCATCTTAGGAGACACACGGCTGCACTTCTCAAACACCCTCCCTTGTCACTTGAAGGAGGTCTGAGTGCTGTCTTTAAAGTCTGAGGGCCTGAGCTTGAATGAGAGTTCCTTGTTAGCTGGGCAGCTTTGAAGAAGGCATTTAACCTCTCTGATCCAGTTTTCTCATTTGTAAAATGGGGCTAAAGGTAATGCTGTATTAGTGTCCTAGGGCCGTAGTGGTAACAAATGAGCACAAACTGGGGGGCTGAAGACAACAGAAATGCTCTCTCTCACAGTTCTGGAGGCCAAAAGTCCAGAAGCAAGGTGTTAGCAGGGGCTGCACTCCCTCTGAAGGCTCTGGGGGAAGATCCTTCCTTGCCTCTCCCAGCTCCTGGTGGTCCAGGTGTTCCCTGGTTTATAGCTGCATCACCCTAACCTCTGCCTCCATCTTCACTTTCCCTTCTTCCCCTTCCTTTCTCCTCTGCCTCTACCCCCACCCTGCCCTGCTCCCTGTCCTGGGAACAGGTCTCCTGAGCTGACTGCTTCCAGCTGGCCCAAGGCCAGTAACAGTCATGTTAACAACCTGTATGTGATCGTGGCTCCGTGAAGCCCTCTTTATGTAGACAGACCCATCTGACTCATATCAGCAGCCTGGTTGGTATTTCATGGCAGGTACTTCATTTATCCCCATTTTACAGATGGGTACATGGAGGCTCAGAGAGGTTACATCACTTGCTAGGCCCACTCAGCTGGTAACTGAGGTCAAATGAAGCTATCAAATTTCCCTGAGCTCTAATGTGTGAGCAGAGGGTGACCTTGAGGATGATGCCCAGCTGTGAGTTGTCTGGAGGTGCCAAGAATGCAGGGAGATGGCTGCCCAAGGAATGCCATTCCTGCCAAAGGTCAAAATCCACTTCTGCCTTTGCTGCTCGCCAGACCTTAAGTGCAGACAGTACAGCCATCCCAGCGGCTGCACCAGGGCACCTGCCCACCTCACCCTTCCACTGATATTTGAATAACTTCAGAGTTGAAGTTCTTGTTTCAGAGTCTTGTCATGGTCGAAGGACTCAAGTGGGAAATAACCTCAAAACCACAAGTGCCTGGCCTCGTGTAGGTGCCCCAATAAACTTTTGCAGGAGGAAAGGAAGAATGAAGTTCTGCCTGGGTTGTAGACCCAGTTCAGATGCTCACTCACAAGTTCTGTGATGTTAGGCACATACCAAGCCCTCTCTGTGCCTCAACCTGGCCACGTGTGGGCAAAGTACGTTTGGATAAGATGACGGCTCAGCCTTTCAATCCCAGCCATCCTAGGAATCCTGGGTTCTAGCACGTCTGTACCATCAGGCTTGTCTAAAATGATAAATGGACATGGAATAAAGCTGAGTCATGGAGTCCAAGTCTTTTCATCTATTCTGCTTTCTAAGGCTGGGTCCCATTGCTTCCCGTATCAATAAGATGGAAGTAAGGATGTGTATTTCCTCCTTAGCTTTCCCTGCTTAGCTGTGTGACCTTGAGAAAGCTATCTAACTTCTCTGAGCCTCAGTTTCCTCATCTACACATGGGGAAAATAGCAATACCTATGTTATTGGGTTACCGTGGGGTTTTTTTTTTTTCTTTTTTTTTTTTTTTTTTTTTTTTTTTTTGCGGTATGCGGGCCTCTCACTGTTGTGGCCTCTCCCATCGCGGAGCACAGGCTCCGGACGCGCAGGCCCAGTGGCCATGGCTCACGGGCTTAGTTGCTCCGCGGCATGTGGGATCTTCCCGGACCAGGGCACGAACCCGTGTCTCCTGCATCGGCAGGCGGACTCTCAACCGCTGCGCCACCAGGGAAGCCCCGTGGGTGTTATATATGCAGAGTCATTGATGCAGTGTCAGGTACATGGAAAACACCCAGACACGATCATATCCCCAGGTCCATCTTAGCCCTGAGTTTATTCCACATGGATTGCAACTCAAATGGAGTTCAGCCACCAAATCTTTTGGCAGGTTGTGCTGGTCCCTTTGATTGCCTTCCTCAGTCTCCAGAGGTGGCCTAGGAGCAGCCTTCCTGCTGCCTTTCTGGGCCTCCCGGATTGCAGCTGAGGCCAGGAAGATGCTCTGGAAGCTCCAAGCCCAGAGAGGGAGGTGGAGAGTGAGGGCCCTGCACAAGTAACCAAACCAACTCCAACTGCCATCAGGGGACATGCCAGCAAGGTCCTGCTAGAACTGGCTGAAGGCATTAACCTCCAAAAAGAGGTAATCGTTAGATCTCTGTGTGTGCACGTACATGTGTGCACGTACATGTGTGCATGTGTGTGCTGTGTGGAATTTGTGGGGAGCTTTGTATCCAAGTTGACCTGAGCCTGGCTCTCCCTCTTCTGGGCTACATAACCTCTGCTAGTCACTTCCTCTCCCCCAGCCTCAATCACCCTCTCATAATCAGGGAGAAAAATGTCAGGATGATTCAGTGATATAATGGGAAAGGGAGCTTAGAGTTATATGAATAACTACATTGTCTCCTTAAATCAGGGCAGAGGTGAAGTCTTGCAGTCTGGGGTTGGGAGGCATGTCCGATGCCCCAGAGCATCCCACGGTCCTATCAGATAGGCTGATTTCCTCAGAGGGCAGGCTGCTGGTTCATTCATTCTCTCAGTCATTCAACAAACAGTTACTGAATCCCTCCTTGAGTTGGGGGCCATGCATACTATTGGGTCACAGCGACAAACAAGACCTGACCCTGCCTGGAGGAGCCCAATGACCAGTGGGGGAGATGGGCACGTCCGCCGATAGTGGCTTGCGGTCCAGTGAAGACCACGGTGGAATCCAAGTGGAGGGCAGAGCATGGAGAGCATGGAGGAGGGAGGTGGCTGGCTCTGGGGGGAAAAGCAGGAAAGGCTTCAGAGAAGAGGAAGCCTTGCATCTGGGCCTCCAGGTGGGAGAAGCTCACACAGCCGTGGAGGAAGGGAAAGGACATTCCCAGCGGAGAGGCAGCTCTAATAGCATGGGGGCCTGAAGGGCTTCCGGGTATCAACTGAACAGACGAGGAGAATGAGTGAACAAGGGAAGTGAGTTGGGCTAGGAGCAAAAGAGGCCATGTGGGCCTTGCCAAGGAGTCTGGACAAACAGAGCCAGAGACCCAGCAGATCTGACTTTGTCCACAGTGCTGTCTGCAGGCCAGCACTATCAGGATCACCAGGAGATACTTAGAATTTCACATCCTTCCACTCATCATGCTGTATACCCTAAACTTATAGAGTGCTGTGTGTCAATTGTATCAATAAAACTGGAAGGAAAAAAAAGCAATTAATTTAATTTAATTTTTAGAACGGAAAAAGAAATACAGATCCCCAGGCCCCACCCTGTACCTGCTGAATCAGGAGCCATGGGGGTGGTACCCGGGAATCTGTGTTTAACCAAGCCCTCCAGGTGATCCTGTGGCAAGATGCAGTGTAAGAGAACTAGTCTCAAACATAATAACTAAGGGCTCCTGTTTACAGAGCGCCTACTTGGTGGCAGGCACTTGGCCAAGTCCTTTACATGCTTATCTGACTTAATCCTCACAACAAGCCTATGAGATGGGTCTGTCATTATCCCCATTTTATAGATAAGAAAACTGAGGTTCATAGAAGTAAAGTAACTTACTTGAGGTCGTGAAACTACTAAGTAGCAAATCAGAGATTTTAACTCAAAGTGTGAGATTCCCAGGCATCACCAAGAGAAAGGTGGTCTGCCTTAGGAGTTTTTGGTTTTTTGGTGGTTTTTTTTTGCGGTACGCGGGCCTCTCACTGTTGTGGCCTCTCCCATTGCGGAGCACAGGCTCCGGACGCGCAGGCTCAGCGGCCATGGCTCACGGGCCCAGCTGCTCCGCGGCATGTGGGATCTTCCCGGACCGGGGCACGAACCCGTGTCCCCTGCATCAGCAGGCGGACTCTCAACCACTGCGCCACCAGGGAAGCCCATGCCTTAGGAGTTTTTGATGCCAGGAGATGGGAAGGAGCATCAGAGAACCTGAGATTTTCTGGGACTAAAGAACAGGATCTGTTGACCTTGATAGGTATGGGGAGAGAGCAAGAATAGACAAGGAAGACCCCAAGCTCCCTAGGTTGAGAAATTGAAAGGGTGGAGACACAGGGGCATCAGGAGGAGAAGGGAAGAGATAAGGCTTCCTACTGGACTGTGCAGAGCATAAGGAGAACATCAAAGATGCAAAATGTTCCCATGAGAACTGGAAAACGGTAATCCACCTCTTGGTGGGTGGTATAAACATAGGTATATTGGATTAGACCAAAAAGTACACTTGGCTCAAATTACTTAGGAGCTTTAAACTTTAGGGAGCTAAATCACCCCAAGATTTATAAGTGAGTGGGGAAGGGGTTCAGGTTGAGGGACATTGTACTCACCATGAGCAGCAGTGAGGGGACCCCAAGTCTTTGGAACCTATCCAATTCCTCCCTTGACCTTGATGTGACCTTTTACTGGGTCTCAGAAAGAGGGGAAAATGCCTGCCCTCACAGGAGAGGGTGACAGAGCAATTAATAAGGCAGATTCTAAAGCTTCTGAAATGTGAGGATCCAGGTGCTGAATTCATCTGCTTGAAGGATGAGAAAACAGAAAACCCTCTTTTTGTTCCTATTTGGGTAAAGCTGGACATATCATTCTTTGAAAAGGTGTCATGGGTGCCTTTGGTTGGAGAGGCTCAAGCTCTTTCCAAACATCGCCTCATTAATCCTGGCAAACACCAGGAGAGGAGAGAAGGCCCCGACAGGCAGCACCTTTTGTGTCACTGGACAGATGAGACCTGGCCTCCAACTTAAAGACCAGGCAGGTTCCAGGTGGACGTGGCACAAGACTTTGCTCACTGGTGTCGCTACTCTGCCCTATGGGCTGAGAGTGTGGGGAGGGGGGTGAGGCATGAGTGTGAGTGTGTGTGTGTGTGTGTGTGTGTGTGTGTGTGTGTGTGTGTGTACTCTCTGTGGCCTTTTAGTCTTCTTAATTATCTCGGACCGGGAAAAGAGAATGAGGCTGCAGCAGCTGGAAGGTGGGTGACATGTTACTGGGTAGTCCATATTCTCCTTTGAAAATGACAGATTATTGCAAAGATATAATCCCATTTTCTTGCAGCTTGTCCTTGATAAATGCCTCTTGTTTATTTCCAGCCCTTCTACATGTGTGGGCATTATTGCAACGGTGCAGTTCTAACCTAAAAAGGGGGGATAGGGAAGGGGAGTGAAAGGAGGAGAAAGTTAAGAGCTAACTCCAACATCAGATGCCCAAGTGTCATTTGTCTCCTTGGGCTTTGTCTGGGGGTTGAGTCCACTTTGGTGTTTCAAAGTCAGGAAAAGATCTAAAAGTAGCAGGTTGTCTTAGAAATGGAAACTATTTGATGTAGTCTCTCCTTTTCTTTTTAATAAAGATGGGAAAGGAAATAAAAGAGAAAGAGAATGTAAAAAAAAAGAGGAAAGGAGAAACAGAAAGAAGAGAAAGAAAAAGAGAGAGGGGAGAGAGAGAGAGAAAGAGGAAAGAAAGAGAGAGAGAGAGAGAGAGAGAGAGAAAGAAGAAAAGAAAGAAAGAAACAAAGAAAGGAAGTTAGGAAGAAAGAAAAAGAAAGAAAAGAGAGGCACAGAGCCGCTGGCGAGCGCCGAGTCGCGCTGTCCCGGCTCCCTACCCGGGAGAGCCGAGCACTTTCCCTCCGCGGCCGCGGGCTCGGAGCTTTTAAGGGTTTCTAATCCTGGAAGGCTGTCTGACATCACCCCGTTTCTTGTCGGCTGATGTTTCGTACAAGCCTCTCATTTCCTCAGTGTTTTCAGAGCACCAATTACTGCAACAATCTCGTGTTTATGTTTGCTCTCTCTCCTGCCTCGCTGGCCCTCCGCCTGGAGCCTCTGCTTCTCTCCGACGCGGGGAGCCCAAGGGGGCTGGGGGAGGGGGGAGCGGGTGGGGGGACCTGGATCAGGCATTGCAGAAAAAGGGAGGGGTCCCCCTTAATTTTTTTTCATTGACTTCAGCACCATGTGATCAGGAAGTCTGGCCTCCCTCCATTTCCCCTCCCGACTAAAGGGAAACATTGTGTAGCAGCCGCCGCGGCCACTGGTGGGATGGCCTTCGCCGCCTGACGTAGGGAGATAAAAATAACCGGCATATTTAAGGCAGGAGCAGGAATCCCGGCGCTCACACGCGGCCTGGGCAGTTCCCGAGGCCGGCCGGCCGCAGGGCCTGCGGGGAGGCCCGCGCGCTCCTGCGCGCACGGGAGCTATCGCGAGTGCCAGCGCCGGCGACCTGGGGACCCGGGCACCCAGGCCCACCGCCCAGGCCCGCCGAGCCCCGCGGGGCCCCGGAGAGGCCGGCAAGGCTGGTCGCCGGCAGCCTGGCTCCAGCGCGCCGGGCCGGGCCTGGGTTCTGGGTCCTGCCTTCCTGGAGATGTGGGAAAGAAGGAAGGATGCGGTGGCGGGAGGGTGGCGCGGAGCCTGACGCTGAGCCGGAAGCACACCCCAAGCTGCCACTAAAAAAGCCTGCCAGTCCTACACACCACGGTCCACACACTCTCTACTCAAGTCCCCGTCTCCAGCCCCTTTAGACGCTGGAACTACCTATTGCAAAGCAGGACTGGAAACAAACAAAAACCAGCTGGCCCAAGAAAGTGGGGCAAATCCTTGCAAAGTTCAGCGATTTCAGAGGAGAGCACAGATTTCCCAGGAGCCTGCTATCTAGACACCCACCTAAGGCCTCTACAGATTTCCTCAGAACTCCTCACCACTTGCCCTCACCTCTACCTGTCCAGGGACCCAGAAAATAGACAAGGAGGAAGTGTCCCTGCCCCCTGGGTGAGTCTATATCCCCAGTGTCCACAGCACAAACCATGGGGACAAGTACTTTACCCACCCACCCGAATGGTACCGCACCGCAGACCGTCCCGCATGGGAGGTTTCATGACCCTTATTTTACGTGAAAGGAAAGTGAGGCTCGGGAGATAAAATGAATGCCCGAGTGCACACGGGGGCAACGCTTCCCCAGCGCCTCGATCGCCTCCCTCGACCGCATTTACATGACCACATCGATGTATCATTCTGGAAACCACCTTCCTTCTTCTGTTTGTCCTGCTCCCTAAATAACATTCATACCAAGCAAAACAGTGGTGGTGAGCTTTGTGCTGACCTGTGAAATCACAGTTTTGCCGCTGGGCCACAGAGAAGTTTTTATTTCTAATTAATAATGGGAAATCTCCCAGCCTTCTGACGTCTGAAGTAGAAAGAGATTTCAAATTTTCTGGCAGAGTTTTTTATCTAGTCAAACCGGCTGATGAAAAGTAAGTGATACTCACCCCTAATTTTTTTTTTTTTTTTTTTTGCCATTACAGAGATAACAAATAGCTATTTTCTGGGTGGAAGAGGCAAAGAAGTTTCATTTAGGGAACTTCAGGAATTTTACCACCTGTGAGGATGGAGGCACCAGGGTCTGGCATGGTCATTGCTGAATCCCCAGCACAATGACTGGCACTTAAAGTACTCGACCCATAATTGTTAGACCAAGTCAAGAGTGGATTGTGGGAAAGGGAGGAGCACCTCTCGGGAGCACCTCGCAGTGATGTGTGTTGCTCTTACCTTTGATAGCTGTAGAAGCATGACCATATTTAGTCCTTAGAGTAAACCTAGGAAGTAGGCATCGTTATCATCCCTGCCTGGCATATAGGGAAACTGTAGCACAGAAAGAACTTACCCAAAGGAACACGGGAAGTACTAGTGCTGGAATTCGAACCCAAGCGGTCTGACTGCAGAAGCCAAGCCCTCAGCCACTAAGCTAAATCCAAAGAGGTGCCCGTGAGACGTCAGAGAAAGGGACCCACCATTTACTAAGCAGCCCCTCTGACTCAAGTTCCACGCTTGCTACTGGATTGACGGGTGCAACAGCACACGCTCCACGCCCTCAGGAAGGTGAGTCCAAGCAAGGCGGGACCAGAGGTTCTGTGAAGGCAGTCTTGCTTCTCATTGTCTCCGTATTTCCAACCTCGACGCTCACAAATGTCTGTTCCGCTGTCCATCCTGAGAGAAGCCTTCTTTGGCCACTGCCAGCCCAGCTATTCAGCTCCCCACTCCGTCCCCCCAGTAGGCACTGCTGATGACTGCATTAAAACACCTGTCACATCTCCCTGCTCACTGGCCTGCTCTCCCACTGGTTGGGGAGCACCTGGAGGGCAGAATCAAGGTCTGGTTCAGCTCTGTATTCCCAGCACAAGTGCAGGGCATGGTAGCCAACTAAATGTTCGCTAAATGGTGAATGAGTATGTATTAGACCTACGCTAGTCTCCTAAGGATACAGACCCCCATCACCACCACTCCTAATTTTCTCTATCTCAGCAGCCCTCTCGGTTGCACCACAGAATTTGTCACACTTTGTAATTCAATCTGTTTCCTTCCCCTCCCCCCAGTAATCCATGAGTGCAGGAACCACTTCTGTTTTCCCACCATAGTTTTCCCAACACTATTAAAATGTCCCACATTGCAGGCACTCAATAAACATTTGTGAAATAAATGAGTGAATGAATGAATGAATGAATGAATGCATCTACACTCCTTGGAGCAATTCTTACCTTTCTGTTTTCAATAAGTTTATTCCAAAGTCAATCTTAATTGAGCAAAGCCACTTGAAATAATGCCATTGCCCAGATTGTATTCATAAAGTAAGTGCTTTTTGTTTCGTGACCACTTCACATCCAAGTCTCATCCATATTGATGATAAGACTTAAAAGGGGGGTTTATTGAATAAGGTCCTTCTTCTCATACAATGTGGGCTCCAGTGACCACTATAGTTGGAGCTACACACAGGCTCCCTTTATGCCCCTCTGTTTTCATTAGCTCGGGTAACTTGCCAAAGAGTGATCCTTTTGGGCTGAAATTTTCCATGCTGGGTCTTGGCAAAAGGTGAATTTTGGGGGAAAGTTTGAATAAAATCCCTTCAGCCATTTTTTAGTTTGATGAGGATGAAAAAAAAAAATACATTTTTTTCTTACTTTTAATTGAAGACGTTTTGAGGACACAGGAAACTCCAAACCAGTTTAACTCTGAAAACTTGAAACTCATGTCTAAGCCCATCTAAGGAAACTGTGGAGATGATTTGGGGCTCAAAAAACATTATTTTCTAATTTAAAAAAATTCAAAACTAAGAAGTAATTGAAAAAAAAAACTCTCTACAGCCTTAGCAATCAAGACACTTTTTCCCACTTGGGCTACATAAGTCTTTCTGTGATTCTAGCAAATTATAAAAGCTCAGAGCTGTTCAGAAGGGATTATAAAACTTGGATTTCAGCTCCTCTGCCATCACAGATGATATTATTCTCCCCCCCCATCCCCGCTTTTTTTTTGTCTCGAGAATCCTCTCTCAATATCGTACCAGGAATATATGATTTGAACCATCGCCTCAGAAAACAAAAAAGCTGAGGTTCCTGGAGCGAAAGGACCACTCCTTCGAAGCCAAATCTACAGCTTGCTTTCCAAAGCTTTCTTAGACAAATGCTAACCAAAATATTCTATCTTACATCGGGTTTTCTCACTACTCACGCCAGTATCGGATTCTTGCTTTCTTATTCACTGGAAACTACCTTAGTTAGACTAGTCATATTCTAGTTCTTGCCACAGAATTATTTTCAAAAAGCAGTGCTAGGCTGGAAAATCAGGAAGACCTGCCTTTGACTCTCTGCTCTGATATTTACGAAGCAAATATCTTAAACCTCTCTAAGACTCAGTTTGCTCACTTGTTAAACGGGGATATTATTTACTCAGCAGTTGTCCTAAGGATTAATTTAGGCCCAGTGTCGCCCACAGTGCCTGGTACAAAATATGTGCTCGATAATGGCATTTTCTTTCTGCCCCTCCCCCATCAGCCGTTGATTCACGTTTATCCTGTCATTATACCAGCTAGTTGGCAACTCATGTCTCTGGTTCATCGCGGGGGTGCCTAGTGCAATCTGAGGCACATGGTGATTATTTAGCAGAGACACACAGAACAGAATCGATGGAGTCCTGGCCATTTCCATCCATGCTGTATATTTCCAATGACACAAGCAAATGTTCTGTCTTTACCTGTTTCCTCATCTTTCTCTTTTACTAGAAGGATCTCTTGCACCTTTGTAAACCCAGGATGTAGCTGGGTAAGTGAGTGAGTGGATGAACACACCAGTCAAGGCCTCCTATTCCTTTATAGGATCTGCAGCCTGAATCTTGGCCTCAATTTTTTTTTTTTTTTTTTTTTTTTTTTTTTTTTTTTTTTTTTTTTTTGCGTTATGCGGGCCTCTCACTGTTGTGGCCTCTCCCGTTGCGGAGCACAGGCTCCGGACGCGCAGGCCCAGCGGCCATGGCTCACGGGCCCAGCCGCTCCGCGGCATGTGGGATCTTCCCGGACCGGGGCACGAACCCGTGTCCCCTGCATCGGCAGGCAGACTCTCAACCACTGCGCCACCAGGGAAGCCCAGGGAAGCCCAGGCCTCAATTTTTAAGTCATTTTATTTTAGCTCAGGTATTGCCTGACAGCCAGGATTTGTTTGACATGCTCACTTACCTTGGTTATATATTCAAAATCAACCACATCTCAAATGATCCTCTTTACATTGCAGTTTTATTCAGCAGTGAGCGAGCAGGGGACCTTCAACTGAAGTCTTTTGTTGGGGCAAAAGCTGCCCCTGTTTGAATGTCCAAGAGGAACTCAAAAGGAGAAAGGAGGGGGGGAGGGAGGGAGGGAGGGAGGACCCACTTAAGCCAGCATACCTCCACTGCCACCGCCAAATAATGTATATCTGATTGTTTGTTTGGTTTTTTTCCTTCTGCAAGGTTGGCTGGCCTTCTTGCCTCCTCTTTAATAGTTAATTTTTTTTTTTAATTAAAGATGATTGAGTTCCAACCATGTGCCATTTCTTTTGGCACATTTTGTATCATTTCATCCTCATCTCATTTTCTAAATGCAAAACAAACTCAGAGGGTTTAGGAGCCTTGCTTCCAGTCACACATCTAGAAGCCCGAGGGCATTTTAAAAGCACTTCTGCTTCACAAGGTTTCTCCAGTCTTACCCACCACTTCCCATCCTTCCCTTATAACACCCAACCCAACACCTGTGCTCACACACTCACGCACATACTCACACTTAACTAATTGTGTTTTATAGAAAGATTCAAGAGTCGAAGAAGCCTATCTATTGAAGCAAACAGGGGATGAGTATCACGCGAAGGATAAGCCCCAAATCCACAACGGGGTTAACTCTGGGGGATGGAGCAGATACAATCAGGAAAGAGTGCATAGAAAGCTTCAGCTGTGTTTGGTTACGTTTTACCTCTTACGCAGGGAGGTATTTATCTGGGTGTTTTTCTTTTTTTTTTTTTTTTTGCGATACACGGGCCTCTCACTGTTGTGGCCTCTCCCGCTGCAGAGCACAGGCTCCGGACACACAGGCTCAGCGGCCACGGCTCACGGGCCCAGCCGCTCCGCGGCACGTGGGATCTTCCCAGACCGGGGCACGAACCTGCGTCCCCTGCATCAGCAGGCGGACTCTCAACCACTGCGCCACCAGGGAAGCCCTATCTGGGTGTTTTTATGTTGGACTTTATAAGTGTTCATTTGCCTTAAATGTGTCATAATACAATTTTTGAAGATTTAGCAGCATTGCCTGGTGCTTACTCCCAGTTGTGACCATTCACACACACACACACACACTGCCTGCCAGCCCCAGCCTCACCACTACTCCATTCCCTGGGTCAAGGGCAATAGGGCCACACACAGGGTCCCTGAAACCTGGGGCCCAGAGATGACATAGCTGAACAATGGGACCACCAGGCAGAGGGCAGTGAGGCTGCATGGGGCTGCTTTCAGGGGCCGACGCAGCTGATGCCACCGAGGTCAGTCCCGCTGGGGCCAGCGCGTGATATTCTCCCACCACAGGCTCATCTGGGAAGGGACAGAGTTAAGGAGCGCAGGGAAGACACTGATCTTTCACAGTTTGGGGTGGGAAGCAGTAACTTGTGTGGGAAACAACCTCCTCAGAAACCATAGCAACACCCATTTGGCGGCTCTGGATTGGACCCTGACCAGACATTTATTAAGCAGCCTCATAAGCTGTGGTCTCCAGAAGAACAATACCAAACTGATCAAATGTTAATAGCTTCAATCTGTTCCTCCTCACTAAACCCCCGCCCCATCCCCTCTCTCCAGACTCTGCCTTTCTGCTTCCCAGCCTCAGCTGCAAACTGCCTCTGCTGCTACCCCAGAGCCCAAGTTCAAGGCCGGGACCGTGAGGTGCAGGTGACTTAGGCAGGTCAAACACAGGGACCCTGAGGGTCCAAAGAGGTTAGACGGCCCCAGTTGAAAAGGTTCCAAGATCATCTGATCCAGTCATTCTCAATCTGGCTGCATTTGAGAATTACCTGGAGAACATTTTTCAAACTCTGCCGATGTGTGGGGGGAAAAAAAAAAGCCAATGTGTGGATTGCACCCTAGTCCAATTAAATCTGAATCTCCAGGGGCTGGTGATTTGTATTTTGTAAAGCTCTCCAGAGAATTCTCACATGTAGCCAGGGCTGAGAGCCACTGAATTAATGTGACCTCCCTGTAGAGGTGAGGGTGGGGACCCCAGAGAGGACCAGGAACTTGCCCAAGGCCCCAGAGCTGGGGAGGTACCAGCCTGAGAAAGGAACCCAGACATCCTACCTGCCGGCCCAGACTTCTGTCCACTTGCCTCACCACGAGTCCCACTCTCTTCTCCTAGGATCCTGGAAGCAAAGCGGAGGGGGGCGGGGACAGGGGGGATAAAACCACACTGACTGATGGCCAGTGTTGACCAGAGTCACACAGAATTTACTGTGGCTCACCAAGTGACCTTCACCCAGACACCCAAGCCCCAAGCCCAAACCCTGAGAGACACCTTCAACTCATCCAGCTTGATCACTCCCATATGCAGTTGGTCTCCAAGCCGTGAAGAGTTGACCTCATCGCGCTAGAGCCCCCAGGGTCCAACTCACTGGCTGATGCCCAAGTTCATGCCGCCTATAACACCTTAACTAGTCTCCCTAAAGGGGCGTACGTTCTCCAACCCATCCCCCACAGAGCTACCAAAATATTCCCTCTCCAACACACATCTGCCTGTGTCGCCCCTCAGCCAAAGCTCCACGGGTAGGTCCCTGTGCATGAGTCCAGATGCACTCAGGCGATGTGCTAATAGCCTGCTAACCACACACAGCGCTAGGGGCCAGGGCCTCCAGGAGTAAACAAGGCCAACACGGTCCCCGCTCATGTTCACCTTACATTCTCGACGAGAAGCCAGATGCTGACTAATCATACGATCACTACTGGGAAAGAGCTGAGAGAACGGTACTGGGAGAATGTAGATGGGAAGCAGCCTAATCTGTTTGGCGGGGGGCGGGGGGAGGGCGTGTCTCAAGAATGGCTTCCCACAGCAAAGCATGGGACGTTGAATCTGACGTTTGAAGGGTAAAAGGGAATTAAGCAAAGGAGAGGACTGGTCTAGACCCAGGGAACCATGGAAGAGGCACAATGTCCTGGGTGGTGAAGGAGTGCAGGCTGGAATCCCAAGAGCAAGGAGAGATGGGGGCAAGAGGACGCTGGTCAAAGGCCGGATTAAGCAGAGCCTCTTAAGTCATGGAAGCTGCTTTGTATTTAGCCTTTGGATTTTAGAAGTGTGACCAACCATCCCAGCGTACCCAGGTCTGAGGGGTTTCTTGGGATGCAGGACTTACAGTGCTAAGATGTGGGGGGATGATGGAGAGGAGTGACCGAGGTTGGCTCCCAGGTCTCTGACCTGCACTGCCCGTGTGCGATGGAGCCACAACTTGGAAGGGACCGGGATGGGAGGGAGGGTGACAAACTCAGTTGTTGAGTTTGGGAAGTTAGGGCAGTATTCAAGTGGAGATGTCAGTAGCTAGGTTCTTGGTTCTATGGTCTGAAGCTAAAGAAAGATGTCGATTTGGGAGCTATCAGCGTAGAAATAGTCATTGAGTTATGGGAGTGGATTAGGCACCTAAGGACAAAATTAAGACAGCTCACAGGAGGACTTACCGCCCAGCCTTGAGGAATTCCAGTGTTTAAAGATCTGGTAGGCAAGAGCAAAACCCAACACAGGAGGCTGAGGAAGAGCAGCCATGGTTATAGGAGGAAAACCAAGAGTCTGTGATGTCTCAAAGCCCGAGAAGCGCGTGAGTCTAGAAGGACAGAGGGGTCCATCGTGTCCAGCGGTGCTGGAAAAATCAAGTAAAATGGCCGGGAAATGCCTACTGACTCGGGAATGTTGAGGTCATGACGTCCTTCTCAGAAGTGTCTGAGAGAAGCAGTGAGGGTAGAGGTAGCTTGAGGAGTGAGTGGGAGTAAAGGAAATGGAGGTGGTAGGCATAGCAGAGAAAATTGATGTGGGAAATTTGGCTGGGAAGGACATTGATGGGGCAGGAGCTAGAGAGAGACAGGAGGTGGATGGAGAGTTTGCTCTAAGGTGAGAGACCTGACCGCGGTTACACACTGATGGCGAGGATACAGCAGAGCAGAAGAATTGAAAGAGGAAAGAGAAGGGCTGTCAACACGCCCCACAATCCACCTCCTGCTGCCCCTGCTATGCCAAGGCCTCCCTCCTGTTGGTCTGCGGTGAGCTTTCCTTTTGTCTGTATCAAAGGCTGACCCCAAGAGGCCTTCCCTCCTCTGTTTTGGTACAGCCTGCTGTGCACACCTCCACCACCGCACTCAAAGCTGGCCAGTTTCCATGTTGTTGCTTCTCCCAAGGCAAGATGCTCATCTCAATTCTTAGCCCACAGCATTGGCTGCCCAGAGTATGTGCTCAGGAAACATTTGTGGAATGAACGCTGTTATGAATGAATAATGATGAACTCGAAGGCGCACATGGGTGACCATGAGGACAGTCTGGGCTGGCGTGAGGAGGGGTCTCTGTTCTCCAAGAAGTGCAGCCCTAAGAAAATTCCATTCCTGAGGTCCCAGTTAGGGGCAGGGGGGCAGGGTGGGGCGGACTGCTCACTGGGCTCACATTCCTCCCTTCCATTGTTCCTGACAGCTGCACATGGAAAGTACAACACTCACCAAGGCCCATGTGTTCCCCCTCCTCCCCTTTCTCAGCAGGAAGGGAAGAGATGGGCGTAATTTATGCCCAAGCCCTTCCCTTGCAGCCCTGGCACTGGGGAAAGGGGATGCAGGAGCCGAGATCCACCCAGGTTGCACAAACTTCTCTCAGCATCTAGGCAAGAGGCCAGCCGGGGTCGGGAGCAAGAGAGGGCAGGCAGGGGAGGAGGAGGGGAGGAAAAAAAAGGGACCTGTCACTTGCACATGACCTTGGCATTCCAGCCCAGGAGCCACCAGAGCGCACGCGTTACCTCAGCGCAATTCTACAACAAACGGACTCTTGCACCTGCTTCAAAGATGAGAAAACTGAGGCTCAGAGAGGTGAAGGAACGGCTCCAAGGTCACCCAGCTGGTGGCTGGGGCCAGAGCCAGGTCCGTCAGGCTCCAAAAACTGTGTCCTCGCCACCAGACACCACTGAGGGAGAAAGTCATATTTTCAGGCCTCCCTTCACCCTCCCTCTCATGGGTCATCTGGGGTGACAGGCGAAAGAGACCCGGAGACCCGGGCTCCTCTGCTGAGGGCATAACACACACTGTAGAAAACGCACAGATGAAAACTGCTGCAAACACGAAGAGGCGCCTGGAGGGTCAAGGAGCAGAATTTGTTGGCTTTTGAAGTCAGCCTGCTGCAGGGGCCTGTCCTGCAGCCAACCCTCAGGGCTAGGACGGGGTAAAGGGGAGATTCTAAGGGCTTTTGAGCTCTGAGTCACAAAAACATACCTCCCAAGCCCCCCCCCCCCGCCCCCAGCTTGGTTCCTCATTCCGTTGTAATTGGGGCAATTGCCGCAGAACCCACACATGGCGTCTGGGAGCCAGTGAACGTGGGTTCAAACCCCACATGCTAGCTGTGTGCCTGGGGCCAAGCCACGTCACCTCCCTGACTCTCAGTTCTTTATCCATAACATGGGCTTGTGAGAAGGAGACGGCGGAACCCAGCCTGCAGTTGTGTCCATTCGACCCATTCGGTGTTGTTTCAGTTCCTCTTCACTCTATTGGATTGGTTGTTCCTTGTAAAACTTGAGAGGATGTACCTCAAAGTACAAATTTCCAACTCCTTGAACTAATCAGAAGGCTGCCACTTGGGCCTGCAGAGCCCGTGGCTGCAATGTAGAGGGACGTGCACACTTCACTTTTCCACTGTCCCCACCGCTCCCTCCCTCCCAGCCGCAATGATATCACCTGCTCCCGGCATGGGGCATTTACTACCCCTGCTGTAAAAACCATTTTGCCAGAATCCTGAAACTCTGAGCACACTGACAGCAGTGAGTCTTGTCGTTCGTCAACCCCCCCTGCCCCCGGAGCCCAGCACAAGGCCTGGCTGGATACTCAACCATTCATTTGTTTAACAAATACATATGTGTTGAGTCCCTGCTCCATGCAGGCACCTCCTGAGGGGTTGGACACTGAGCAACAAACAAGCCACAGACACGAACAGTATCTCACAAGAATCCATGAGACCAGCTTGGTCGTTATCCCTGACACACAGGTGAGATAGGGAAACTGAGGGACCAAGAAAGGCAGGAACTTGCTTGAGATCGCAAGATAGGGCAAAAGGCAGAGGTAAGAGTCAAACACGGTTCTGCTGATTCAGACCAATCCAGGTTCTGAACCAGGGCTCTGCACACTACAGCCTAGGAGCAAAAGCTTGCCCACCACCTGTTTTCATAAATAAAATCTTGCTGGAGCACAGCCAGGCCCATTGGTTTACGTTGTCTGTAGCTGCTTTCACAGGATAATGGCAGAGTTGAGTGGGTGCAGCAGAGACTGTAATGCCCCTCAAAGCCTAAAATATTCACTATCCAGCCCTTCACGAAACAAGTTTGCCAGCCCCTGCTCTGAGCCACTATTCTGGGCCTCCTGCCTTCATGAAACATCACTGTTCTCATAAAATTATACTGGGGTGGGAGTGGAGGTGTTAGATAATTTTAAAAATACATTAAAAAGGCACATGCTAAACAACAAGATCTTACTGTATAGCACAGGGAACTATATTCGATATCCTGGGATAAACCATGATGGAAAAGAACATTACAAAGAATGTATATATATGTAAAACTGAATCACTTTGCTGTACAGCAGAAATTAACACCACAGTGGAAATCAACTAAACTTCAATAAAAATAAATAAATAAATAGAAAGGCACATGCTATGGTCGAGCAGGCCTAGGTTGCTCTGATACTGAGTGCCCAGGGAAGGCCTTTAAATAAAGCCCATTGGGCTAAGATCTGAGTGACAAGGAGCCAGTTACACTGAGAAAGGGAAGGAGAGCCTTGTGGCAGGGGGATGAGCCCAGCAGAGGCCCTAGGGCCTGAACAAGCGTGGTAGGCTCCAGGAGCACCAGGAAAGCCAGAGAAAGCATGCCAGAGTCCAGAGGGCAAGGAGGAGGGCACATGGGTAGAAAAGGGTCTGGTCCGAAGGACTTCCTGAAAATGTGTGAACACGTGAGCTAAGCAGGGCCTGGATGTGACATGAAACCAACCTCCATCTGATGCACGCTGGCTTTCTGCATCCAGATCTTCCCTTTCAACTGGCAGGACCTCCTCTCCCTGGGCTGTAAAATCAGTTCTCACTCCGAGCTGCCCTTCTGGGACTGGTGTGGATCGGAGGCAATAAAGACATGACGGAAAAGCCCTTGGCAACCATTCAGGGCTGCCCTGAGACTTGACGGCTGCCCCGGACATGTGTGCTGAAGTGTGCTGGGAGGTTCTGACCCTCAAAAGCTGGAGATCCCTGAGATCCAGCCTCCTCCCTTCCCAGCCCGCCTGGCTTGCGGTGTAGCCTCACACAGGCCCCTCGGCCAGGCCGCCTCCCCTTCACGTCGCCCTTGGCTAGTGGGAAAGTTTTGAAAAAAGGAAAGGTGGCCATTGGAGGGGGCCACAGATGGGGGTGCCTGGTAATATGTGACCAGAGCAAAGCAGGATTTCTAACTGTCATGTATCTAGTTCCTGGGTCTTTGCTGTCAGGAGTACTGCTAAGCACCTGTTTCCGTGACTGGCTTGTCAATCCGTAAGGAATTAAAAAGTGAAGAAATGAATTTCATGAGTAATGCTCAGATAAAAGCCAGAGTCAGCTTCCCAGCTCCACCACTTATAAGCTGTGTGACTTGTGCAAAATCACAGCCCCACTATCAGTCTCAGTCTCCTCACCTGTCAAGTGGGAATACCACCTCCTACAAAAGGTTGTTTTGAGGGGTAAGTGGAATAGGAGTAATTACGTGAAGCACTTAGCAGAGTGCTGGCTTCACAGTAGCTCTCCAACATATGAGCCCCTATCTTTCCCCTCTTCGACCCCGGCGGTCTCGCAGCACACCTGGCACAGCTGGGCCGGGGGAAGTTCTGAACAGCACAGGAGGGAGTGGGTTTCTGAAGCCTCTGTGTGCCTGATGAATGCAGAACGAGCTGGCTCTTTGGGACACAGGGATGAGGGTCCTGAGAAAGCCCAGGGTAACAAAATGTCCTATGATGTAGCTTCATTCCTTCATTCATCCACTCAACAACAAGAAGAAAATTTTTGCGTTATAGTTGATTTACAATACTTACCTGGCAGGGAAGATACCATGATCATGAAGGTGGTTTTCCCAAGGCAAGGCTTATCCATTTCACTCAACAAAAATTGGCGGGGCACCCACCGTGTGCTGGACCCTGCAGGAAGGCAGGGCATACAGAGACGAGGAAGAGAACAGGTGTCAGGAAGCTACCAGATCTCCGGGTTGGAGGACGATGAACGGCACACAGTGGGCACACGAGTTAATCATGGCTAAAAACAATGAGTCATGGCCATTTTCCCATGTTCTCTGGGTGCTGATGTATGTAGCTCAAAGGCAGAGTAGTCCTTGCTGCTCATGCGAAAACATCACCTCAATTAAAAGCATGACAAGGGGCTTCCCTGGTGGAGCAGTGTTCAAGATTCTGCCTGCCAATGCAGGGGACACGGGTTTGAGCCCTGGTCCGGGAAGATCCCACATGCCGTGTGCCACAACTACTGAGCCTGTGCTCTACAGCCCGCAAGCCACGACTACTGAGCCCACGTACCACAACTACTAAGCCCACGTGCCACAACTACTGATGCCCGCATGCCTAGAGCCCATGCTCCGCAACAAGAGAAGCCACGACAATGAGAAGTCCGTGCACCGCAACAAAGGGTAGCCCCCGCTCACCGCAACTAGAGAAAGCCCACGCACAGCAACGAAGACCCAACACAACACAGCCAAAACTTTAAAAAACGAACAAATAAATAAATAAATTTATTTTTTTTAAAGCATGACAAGGGAGCAACACAGGTTTTATACTCCACACAGGTCTGGATTCAAATCCCAGCTCCTCCAACATCCAACTCTGTGACCTGGGCAGGCCATTCACTTCTCTGAGCCTCTGGTTCCTTAAGGAACTCAACTGGCAATAATACCTACCCCTCTGGCCCAGAGGTTGGGAAGGGTAGAACAGTGGGAAGGGAAGCTCACATCTGTGGTTCTGACTCTAGTTACCCTCCAATATCGGCTTCCCCCTCCTCTCTTGATAGCAGAACCCCTTGATACTAGCTGAGTACATGGCCGCCTAGAATAAATTACAGCCTCTCTGGCTGCTATATTTGGCCAACTAAGTTCTGATCGGTGGGATATGTTAATAGCTGGAAAAGGTTTCTGCAACTTCCAGGAAGTGTGCTCCAAGAGTGCTCATCCTAATCTCTGTCTTTCTTCCTTCCTGCTTTCTGGAATGCAGATATAATGGCTGGAGCTCCAGCTGGCATCTTAGACCAGGAGATAACCTTGAGAACAGCAACAAGACAAGGAGCCTGAGCCCCTGACACTATGTCACATGCTGAGGGTGTGGAGGAAGGGTGATGTTTCAAATGCCTCCAACTGAATCCAATTCTGACTAACCAAGCAAATCACATTCAGGGGGTCGAGGACCCCGTGTTCTCACAGGTAGTGAGCTCTTGAGGGGTAAACACTACTCTGCAGGTGGTGGTCTCCTTTTCCTCCTGGCTGAGGACCCATCGGCCCTGGCACTGAAGTGTGTCCCACACCACCAGCCCCTCCCTTGCTCCCAGTTCTCCTTCGGTGAGGTCATATGCCTTGCAGGACGCCCTTCCCAGCTAACAATGGCTCTGCTGCAGAGTCAGGTGGTTGCAAGATTAAAAGTACGGGAGCACATTTATAAATGCACCCAGATGAGAACATTTCCAAAAGCGGGTCCCAAATTCCTACACAGGCCAAGACCGGCTGGGTGATTCAGCACTAGCGGCCTAAAACGCACTCGTTCAGTGCATACCAGGGAATGCCTTCTCCAGCTGGGGCACCGTGCCAGGCCCTGCAGGCGGAGGGAGGGAGAGGCCCCATCCCTGAGAACCAGGAGCCAATGGCCAAATGAGGAACTAACATGTTCACACCAAGCAACACAGAACCCAGTTCATTCATTAATTCATTCCTTCATTTATTCAGGGACTATTTCTTGAGCACCTACTATGTACCAGGAAAAGGGCCAAGGAGCAAATAGATACAGAAGGGAATCAGGAATCCAGCCTGGGGCTGCCCGTCGAACATGAAAACATCCATCCTCACCATCTCTGTTCCAAAGAAGCCACACATGCCCTCCCACTCCCTCATTTTGAAGTCCAAATATTTCTAACAATGAAAGGGGGCACAGGGCTTAACAAACAGACTCGAATTTTTAGGAGCTGCCCACTGGTAGGCAGGGCTCAGTAGTGTTGGGAAAAGACCGGCAGTTTCCTACGTGGTCATGGTGAACCTGAGTCCAGGATCAGGGGCCACGTCAGGCGGTAAGGCCTTCCTCCCGTTGACCCTCAATGTGTTCAACTGTAAAATGGGATGGTGTTGAAGAGAAAACCCTGTCATCAGGCACACCTGAGATGGAATCTTGGTTCAGCCACCACACAGCCAACTAGCCTGTGTGACCTTGGCGGATTTATTTAATGTTTCTATAAAATGGCAACAATATGCTACCCACCTCATTTGGTACCAGGAGAATAAACTCTCTGTGGAAAAAAAAAATGAAGGATCAGGAGGGGGCAGGGAGGGGGAGGGAAAGAGTCTAAAATCTCCCACCCAGCATCATGCTGTATCCTATGCTTTATCTATTCATTTTTTAAATCTTTTTAAAAATTATTCTTGTAAAACATGCATAGTATTCAAGCTCCTTCCCCTCTGGGCCTCAGTCTCCCCATTTAGAAAGGGAAGGGGCTGGCCTAGAATGATTCTGCTGCTTGCCCTCTGTCAGAAGAAGCCACCTATAACATTCACCTAGAGGATTTGGGGGACTTTTCCCAGTGTAACTTCACAGCATAGTTTTATATTTGCAGGGCATTTAACAGTCGATCATCTCGGAGCAGCATCAGGTAAACATTTTACTGGGAAGTAAAAGGAGGGGTGGGCAGGGAGCATGTGACCTGGCCGGGATGGGACAGGCGTGGAGGGGGGCATGGCGAGTGCTCTGGAGGCTGCGTTCCTGCCCCGCTCACCAAACCAGCCAATCCTAGGGTCCCACTCTACCCAGAAATCTCGTTAAGTCCATTTTATAAGTGTTTTTTGACAAGTGAGGCCTTTAAAACACGTTCCTCATTGTGCAGAGGGTGAAGTTCAGTCCAAACATTTGTCTGCAGGAGACACTGGGTGGATCCAACTGCCAGGGAACCATCATAAGCTCCGCTTATACTCTGGGGCCCCAAGAAGGGGTGCTTCTTCAAGATACCCTGTCAGGGGCTCTGCTATGAATAATAATTCAATACAAAGAATTCAAAACCCGGTGCCCAAACACCTCCCAGCTGTCTATACTTTCTACGATCTTTAACCTCACAAATGGGTATTTTTATCCCAGTTTCTCGTCCAGAGTCACACGGCTGGACAGGGCTAAACCACATCCAAATTCTGGTCCCCTTGGTACCAAAGCCTTAACTCTGTCTGTTCCACCATCCACCTGCCAGTGTGAAAGGGCGAGACAGCGTGTGCTGGGAGTAGATTCCCTAACAGCCCAGCTTTGCATGAAAAGTCCCGGGGACCCTAAACCATCCCACTTTTGGGGGGCTCCAAAGGAAGACCACTCCCCTGTATAACCTGGTCTTGACGTTGTGTGTGGTGGAGAAAGCTGTCTGTCCGAGTCGAGTTTTGCATCCACAAGTACAGGGCCGCCCTGCTGGAAGGAGATGTACCTCGTAGCAACTGGGGACCAGATTTAAAAGGTCTTTCCTGGTTGAGATTCTGCGCTTCCACTGCAGGGGGAGGGGGTTCGACGATCCCTGGTTGGGGAACTAAGATCCCGCATGCCACGGGGTGTGGCCAAAAAAAAAAAAAAAAAAAAAAGGTTTTTCCTGGGAAGTTTCTTAGGGCCAGAGCAGGTGAGATGGGCCCCTCGGTGACTCCTGAAGGCCACTAGAGTCACAGCCACAGACTTGTTAAGAGAAGGTCGAGAGGGGGAGTCAGACCCCAGGGGAAGCAGGGGTTAGGACGGTGGAGGGAAAGTCCATTGAACAACAGCCTCCTGGAGAGAGATTTCTCACACTCACCTGAGCAAGTCCCCAGTGCCTGTCCCAGAGGTCAAAGTCAGGCTGCTTAGAGCGGGACACACAAGTCCTTCAAGGAATGGGCTATCTTCCTGAGCAGCTACCTCCCACCCACCTGCACAGGGCCAGTGCTGGGCCACACGGAAAGGCCGAGCATCTCCGATGCCTCAGGCTCCCCTCGATTTCACACAGTACGTTTCCAATGTTGACTCCACCCCTGAGGCCAGTCCAACTGGAAGCACCACGGGAGGTCTTTCTGAGTCCCCTGGTCCCCGCTGCTGCCCAGCCCTGTTTGTCCCTATGTAAACTATTAGGCCAGTTGATGGCTCAGTTCCCACCTGTGTAAATCAGAGATAATAAGAAGAAGAAAGAATACCTTTCTCAGAGGGTTAATGCGAAGGGTCGATGACGTGAAACAAAGCCAGTGTTGAAACAGGGCCTGGCTCGCCTCAGTGCTGATACATCCAGCCATTGTCATCTTTCTTGGGTCTGGGTACCAAGGGAACTGGTAGGGAATTTGCCAGCAGGAGCTCCCGCCTCAAGGCTCAGCCCTCGCCTTCAAGGGGGACTCCTTGTTTCTCTCAGGGCTCGGCTCAAGCTCTGTACTTGAGGACATCCTCGGCTACCCCAGCAGAGAAGCCCTCACCCCTCTGAGGCCCCCATTCGGCTGCGTGCGTGCCACCATGAAGCCCCCGGGCCCCTGTACCGCAACATTTGTTTACACGCCTCTCTCCCATTACACTAAGATAGGGACCATTTCTGAGTCCAAATGCTGGCTGCTTCAGTGATGAAAGAATGCCAATAGGAGAATTGTTCTCTTCACACACCCCCGGAGAAATCCCCTGTATGCGAAACACAAGTCCAGTTTGAGAGGAGATAGATAACAGACACAAATAAAACCTCCACGGAAGCAAGAAAGAGGTAAGGATTTTGTATACACATTCAGTTCACTTTGATCTCAGACCTTCAGAGGTTTGCAGCCTCACCTTTTGGCAAAAACCCGAAAGACCTTCCAGTCCAACCCCCACTGGATGCTTGAATACATTCCGAGAGCATACCTCCAGTGACAGGGCACTCACTACCTGTCAAAATAATCCATTCCATATTTGATATCTCTGACTATTGTAGTTTCCTTTGTGTTGATCTGCAGCTTTTTCCGTTCGTCATCCTTCTACCCCTCGATCCCCATAGAACCTATCTGCTTCCTCTTCCCGGGATAGAGATTTCAAGGCGGGGCTCTTATACCTCCAGCCCCATCTTTCCTCGGAAGCAACACCCCAGTTTCCTCTGCCAAGGCTTCAGGGCCCTCCCCAGCCTACTTCCATGTCAACGGACTTCCGCCGATTGGTCCCACTCACAGTGCAGGACCCAGAGCTGTGGGCAGAACTTGAGGTTGGCGCCAAGCAGCTCAGAATGGCAATGTCAAGTCTCTGAACCAGAGGTCCTGAAAGATCATCCCAGGAGGTTCAGCTCCTCCACCTTACAGAGGAGACCAAAGGCCATAGACATGCAGTAATTTATCCCAGTGTTTTGATTCCCTGGAGAACCGTGCAATCACGCTCGTCAACCATAAACAATATCATCATTGTTGCTCTTTTCGCTGGCAGTCACATCACAGGATGAACTCATGCTGGACTTCAGTCCCAGAATTTTGATATTTCCTTCGATGTTGTCAACGTTAATCTTGGAATTCCTTCCAGTAAACAGGTCAGCAAAAATAAATAAATAAATAGATGATAGACAGGTAGGCAGACAGACAGACAGATAAAGGAAATCCCTAGAAACAGGAAGTCGATTCGTGGTTGCAGGGAGGAGAGGATAGGGAGAGGTTGCTAGCGCGTCTGAGCTTTCTTTGGGGGCTGATAAAAAATGTTCTGAAATTTGATAGCAGAGATGTTGCATAACTCAGTGAACATACTGAAAGTCTCTGAATTGTGCACTTATAAAAGGCAAATCTTACAGTACATGAATTTTCTCTCAACAAAGCTGTAATTTTTTGGAAAAATATAGGGATAGCTGACTCCAGCTTTCTTCAGCTCAGTAGCCTTTCCTTAATGCCCTTAGTCCACAGATTCTCAAAAAGGATCCCAGGGATTTAGAGGATGGCTATCACCAGTCAGAACAAACCTTGGAAATTCCTTCTGGGGTGCTTTCTAAACTTCTGATTCCAAGTCAGCATTCCAAGAAATGGACTCCATCACAGTCTGTTTGGGTCTCAGATGTGAACTCCCAGGCTCCAGGTTACGAACACTCTCTGTGTGTCAAATGCCTTAAATCATCACCTTGCTTAGTGTTCCCAGAAATCTTTAAGGAAGTGGTACTCGGACTTGAGTGTGCATCAGAAATGCCTGGAGGGCCTGTTAAAACACGGATAGTTGGTCTCCGCCCTCAGAGTTTCTGATTCAGTGGGTGCAGGGTGGGACTCAAGTTTCCAGGTGATGCCATTGCTGCTAGTGTGGGAACCACACATGACACTTAATTCTCCTGTTGTATGCATGGAAACGGAAGCCCAGAAAGAGTCAGTACATTGCCCAGAATCGCAGGATGTGGCAGAGACTACGGTGAACTGCCCCAAGAGTGTCTCTCAAATCTCTCCTCTCTTGCTGCTCTCAAGAATAGAGGTCGGGGGCTTCCCTGGTGGCGCAGTGGTTGAGAGTCCGCCTGCCGATGCAGGGGACGCGGGTTCGTGCCCCGGTCCGGGAAGATCCCACATGCCGCAGAGCGGCTGGGCCCATGAGCCATGGCCGCTGGGCCTGCGCGTCTGGAGCCTGTGCTCCGCAGCGGGAGAGGCCACAGCGGTGAGAGGCCCGCGTACCACCAAAAAAAAAAAAAAAATATATATATATATATATATATATATATATATATATATATATATTAGAGCCACGATTTATACCTAAGTCCAACTAACCCCCGACTTATTCTTTCCACTCTCCGTACTGCCACTAGAAATGGAATTTTTTGGCTGTGAAGTACTCAACACACCTAAGAAATCTTTTAACTTCCATCTAATAATGTTTGTCAAAGGGAAGTCGCTTGAGTAATTCTCCTCAATTCCCAAGCAAAGGAATTGGATGCGGTTTGAATCTAACCAATGTCTCGTGACTGACCCAAGTAATGGTACCTTTAGACCCTTACTACTCAAAGTGTGGTCCACCTCCCAGCGTGAGTAGCAGCGTCACCTTGGTGACAGAAGCAGAATCTCCATCCCCATCCCAGTGTTACTGAATCCGATTCTGCACATTATCAAGATCCCCAGGAGCTTCATGTGCTCCTTGAGGCTTGAGAAGTGGAGTTCCATTTCAATGGTTCCCAAGAGTGAGTATTAGAATCACCTGGAAATCTACAACCAAATATACAAACCAAAAACCAGAGTCCCAGACCTCACGCCAGACCTACTGAATCAAAATTCTGCTTGAGTAGGAACCAGAAGCCACATGTCTAGTTATTTATTTATTTATTTATTTTTGCAGTACGCGGGCCTCTCACTGCTGTGGCCTCTCCCGTTGCGGAGCACAGGCTCCGGACACGCAGGCTCAGCGGCCACGGCTCACGGGCCCAGCCGCTCCGCGGCACGTGGGATCTTCCCGGACCGGGGCACGAACCCGTGTCCCCTGCATCGGCAGGCGGACTCTCAACCACTGCACCACCATACATATATTTTACTTCCAATTTCAGGAATTTAGAGAAGTCCACCCAGGCTGCTCTTAGGATGTGTGAACTGCAAAAAGGAGCTCTCTCTACATGTCTGGGCAGTTACAGAAGTGCACTCAGGATCCTAATGAGAAGGGGCAGCCTAGCTCCCGTCAGCCCGGCCAGCCCCAGTTAGTTCTCACCTGAAGATGGTTTATGTAACCAGCCTGAGCCCAAGGTCACGATCCAATTAGCAGCTTCTGCAGCAAGTACAGCTCTGTGCTCCCTGGGCTTTCCCATCACCCCAGATTACAGAGCTTTTCATTTCATTTTCACCAAATTAACCTAATTCACATGGAGGATGACTTCCTGCTCAACCACTGCCCACGAGATGCCGCAGAGGCAGGTGCCTTGTTCAATTAGGAGATTTTGAGAAACACACACAGAACACACTCTTCAAAACAAGGTACTCAACAGGCGGGGGCAGAGGATCACCACCTCCCCCAACCAACTGGCAGAATTATCTCCCTCCAGCTACACATTTCTACTGCCACACTTATTTCCGCATTTTATCATGTAATTGATCACTGGTTTTTTCGGACCATGGGCTCCTGGAGGCAAAGGGTGGGTTCTCTCACTGTAGTACTATACCTAGACCTGGTAAAAGTAGACACCGAAAAGATGATGACTGGTTGGATGGATGGATGGATGGATAGACAGAGGGACGGAAAGAAGGAGGGTGCTGTTCTTTAAATAGAGTAAAATGAAAAGAACAGGAAGTTAGTGCAGACTCTACCTTGCACTAGATAGCCATGAGGTCTCAGTCAAGGCATTTAACCTTGAGTCTTGGTTTATCCTTTATCAGATGGCATCACTAAGCACACACTACTGGATTTCTATTTATTGTGACAATTGAATTAGAGAATACACGCAAACATATTTTCAGAGAAAGCAGCCCTCAGACTAGGGCTGTGGAAAGGGATGGGTCCCAAAGCAGAACTGAGCCCAAGTCTGGCTTCACCATTGCCAGCTGTTTGACCTTGGTCAAGCATCGTAAACTCTCTGTGCTTGCTTCCTGTTTGAGTAAGGGGGATGGCAATGACCCCTTCCCAGGGCCTCTGAAGGAGGCACCGAGACGTGGGCAGAGTGTGGCGCTTGCCAAACACGCATCCTCTTCACTTAAGCCCCCTGTGCCCTGTGGCTGGATGGCATCTACGTGGATGGAAGTGCCAGGAAGAGGTTGTTGGATAAGAAAAATTGCTTTTCAATTTAGAAGAAAATTCTTAAAGAAATAAAAGAAATTTTATTTAAATTTAAAGAAAAATTTATTTTCAAGAAATGTGATCAAATTGTGTGGTGAAGCATAATCCAACAAACAGATCTCTCATTAGAGATTGGGAGGGAGTGGGCTGTGCTGGGAGAATTCTCACCAAGCAGGCCTCACAGCTCAGCACTCTACAGAACATAAAGCTTTCAAAGCCAAGTTTCACAATTTTGCACCACATGAGCAAACTTCATTTGCCTCAATGAGGCAACAACTGCATGCATTTATGTATTTCCCTCTTCCTCCTCTCCCCCAGCCTCCTCACTAACCCACTGCCTGCTTTTTAAATTTTATTTATTATTTATTAATTAATTAATTTATTTACGGGTGTGTTGGGTCTTCACTGCTGCGTGCGGGCTTTCTCTAGTTGTGGTGAACGGGGGCTACTCTTCATTGTGGTGCGCGGGCTTCTCACTACGGTGACTTCTCTTGTGGCGGAGCACAGGCCCCAGGTGCACAGGCTTCAGTAGTTACGGCACATGGGCTCAGTAGCTGTGGCTCGCGGGCTTAGTTGCTCTGCGGCATGTGGGATCTTCCCAGACCAGGGCTCGAACACATGACCCCTGCATTGGCAGGCGGATTCTTACCCACTGCACCACTAGGGAAGTCCCTCACTGCCTTCGTCATAGTCCCCTGCTTCAGCCTACTTCCCTCCTATCCCCTGAGGTGTCCAAGCTGTTCAGAGATTAGCGTCCTAGATTCAAATCTGACGGCACGACCTCCCACAAGTCAGTTCGTCTCCCTGGATCTCAGGCCCCTTTGTATCCGGCATCCATCCACTCCAGCCTAGGGGCAGGGGCTGCTGTCGGGAGTCAGTGAGATATCACAGCTGCAGTGGTGGGTGCTGGCAGGTCATAGTTTCTCTCTTCTCTGTGTGTGTACGTGGAGATCCAGCTAGAAGAAGCTCCAGTGGATCTGATTCATTTGCTCAGAAAGAAGGGGAAGTGAGAAATCTCCAGACCCAAACCAGTCTTGGATGGAAGCCCTTTACTGCAAACGCCTACAGAAACATCCTGGTATTTTACAAGCCTCCGGCGCCTTCCACAAGGGCTAGGAGGCTGATTCGGCCGGAAGGGCCAGCAGCTGTTCTCTTGATAGCCCGGTGGCTGGGCATCCCTCTCACCCAGCTGCCGTCTGTCTAGAGGCAGTTAGACATTGGTTGCCCAGGAAGAGACATTTTTTGCCCAGAATGATTCTCCCCTAACCCCCAACTCAATTCAACCCAAACCGTGGGCAAGCCTGTAATCAGGAAGAGCTCTCGCAGCAGAAGAGCAGCAGGGAGGCTTGTGATGAGCTCTGATTCCACCTCCAAAGCACAGCTCCGTGGGGCAGTGGCCAGCTACCTGTTCACATTGTGTGAGCCCTCCTGCGTCCTGGCGTGGCTCACATCAAGACCAGGCTCACGCACACGTGGGCTCTGGGCAGTGTCCATCATCTTCTCCAGTCTGTCAGTTCTCAACGACGGGGAGAGGAAGAGAAACTACTGAGTGGCCCTGAAGGGCTTGCTGAGAGACTGAGCATGGCCTGAGCAGCTCAGTTCTCTGCCTACAACACACTGGGCTCTTTCACAGGTATCTCATGTCACCTCTCCCCTGTGGTAGACCCTACTGGGCCCATTTTACAGATGAAGAAACTGAGGCCCAGAGAGGATGTAACGTGCCCAAGTGAACTCAGCTGCAGCACAGCAGACTCAGGTTCCAAATGCATGTCTGGTTGATATTCTATCCAGTGGCCTTTCTACTCCCTGGGAGCTGTCAGACACCCACAGCCCTGATCTGTAATTTTTCAGTCCTTCCTCCCAAGTTTCCAGTGTCTAGGCCCAGCTTGAAGGGCAAGCGGAAGAAAGCACAAGGTGCCACCCAGCAGAATACACATGCTGGCAGGTGAATGGGGGCTTTTCTCCTACACAGTCATGAGGCAGGAACACCCAGCCTTCACCTATGGTAGAGCTGACCACGGCTCCCAGAAATCACCCCGTAGCAGAATGGGGCCCAGAAGCCATCCCCGTCAGTGCCTGCAATACCCAGAAGTTCCAATGTTCACGACTTGTCACTGATGTAGCCTCAGGTCTAGGAACTACCTTTCACAAGGCCAACTTGGGCCGAACAAGTACCTCTCAAAGGCTGCAGTTACTGCAAAGGGAAAATGACCTGGCAAATATGGTTTGGGTCTATAAGCCAAAATGCCAACGTTAAATAACAGGCCAGGGAAAGAAAACAAATAATTTATCAGTAGAATGATAGGAAGCCCATGGGTAAAACCAGAGCTGCACTTTCTCACCGTGCAGAGTAGATGTGAAATTTCCCCCCATTTCTCTGTGATGGCCGGTGCCATCGGTGAAATAATTTACAATCCAATGTGCTCCACTGTAAATGGCTGTTCTGTTTATGGGCTGTAAAAACATCTCTGAACACACTGACCTTCAGCAGGTGAGCCCTGGAATTTATAGCGCTGAAGAATTGTTTTACTGCTCCAGGACTGACAGCAGTCATGCTGGACACCTGTTGTGGGTGAGAGGTGGGAGATCCAGGCCTCCAGAATTCCAGGAAGACGAAACCCTCAGAAGAGCAAGGAAGGAACCCCGTGCGAGCCAACCAGATAAAACAAACCACCAAGTGCCCTGGCCAGGTCCAGGGCCGGCATCCATGTCCAGCACGAGCCAACTGAACAGACCTAGGAGGGAATTCCCTGGCGGCCCAGTGGTTAGGACTCGGCATTTTTCACTGCCAAGGGCCTGGGTTCAATCCCTGGTCTCGGAACCAAGATCCTGAAAGCCACGTGGCTCGGCCTAAATAAATAAATAAACAGACATAGGCTGAGGAGTGCATCCTGGAGGGTGCTACTGGAGTTGGAGGAACCCGTCAGAGGCCAAGAGGATGGAATCCGAGACAAGTCCTGAGGGAATGCCACGGACCAAGCTGGAATAACCTAAATAAATTGATATTTATGAGGGGCAGGGGCAGGAGAAAGCTCAGAGGTGGTGTGTTAGTCAAGGTTTCCAGAGAAATAGAGCCAAGAGGAGATATCTATATAAAGGTATATATATAAGAGGAGATTTACTCTAGGAATTGGCTCCTGCAGTTATGGAGGCCGAGAAGTCCCACAATCTACTGTCAGCAAACCGGAGACCCAGGAAAGCCTGGGTGTAATCCAGTCCAAGCCCGAAGGCCTGAGGATCGGGGACCAATGTTGTGAATCTCTGTCAGAGGCTAAAGGCCAGACAACCAGGAGCACTGAGGTCCAAGGGCAGAAGACAGATGTCTTAGCTTACGCAGAGGGAGAATTCGTCCTTCCTCCCCTTTTTTGGTCTATTCAGGGCCCCGGGGGACTGGGTGAACATTACCTTCCTCATTCAGGCTACCCATTCACACGCGCATCTCTTCTGGAGACCCCCTCACAGACACCCAGAAATCATGCGTTACCAGCCACCTGGGCATCCCTTAGCCCAGTCAAGCGGACACATCAAATTAACCATCTCAGGTGGGGGACTTCTCTGGCGGTCCAGTGGTTAGGGCTCCGTGCTTCCACTGCAGGGGGTACGGGTTCAATCCCTGGTCGGGGAACTGAGACCCCGCAAGCCACATGGCGTGGTCAAAAACAAAAACAAGGCATCACAGATGGGAACTACAGCCTGATAGGGAACACATCTAGAACAGAGGCCAACTGAGAAATGTTCTAGAAAGTATTCACGAGCCAAAGAAGCAGAGCATGGCAGCCACCAAACGATGCATGGGTGAATGGAGCTGACAGAAAAGAACAGGTTCAGAGCAAATAAAAATACTCTTTCTTCTTGACCCTTCAACTGGCTCTGAGAATGTTTTCTTTTGCCCGTCAATGCCTCAGTATGGAGATTTCAGAGAGGCCCCAGTGCCGAGCTCACATCCCCAAAGCCAATCACCAAACTATCCAGGAGGATGACAGTGCCAGCCTCAGCGGCGCATATATTCTTTAAGTCTTCACCAGAAAGCTAAGGTGACATTTGACAAAACCTCTAGCGTTTTACACCACATTATTGGGCACAGACACTTTGAGAACAGAGCATTCAAAAGTATGAAGATTACCCAGCTGCAAGCACACTTGGAGGGTTCCGAGCCCTTAAAGGCAGTGATGAAATCGAGGACTGTGTACAGTTTGTCCACATGAAGAGTCCTGGAAGACGGCTTCCCACTCCACAAGCGTCCTGGCCAAATGAGGAAGAGTCAAAAGGGTTGGCCTGAAGTTGCCCAATACCCTGGGCCTCTGGGGAGAAAGAAGGAGGAAGCAGGCCATTGTGTCCACACCAAGTTAGAAACCTAGTGACTTCCATTCCTGGTATTATTAATTCTGTACCTTTGAAGGGCATTTTTATTTTTTAATTGAAAAAATTATTACGGTTGATGACCTGCCAGTTCTTTGCACATACAATTATCACTGAAAGCCAGAGGCCCCCAGCTTTTTGTAAATAAACAGGTAGAACAATGTCTGAGAAGACCTGAAGCTCCGAGGCTGGGGTTAGGGAGGAGGTCCTTCATTCCTGCTCTCCCTAGTATGCACATCACATGCCCACACACACGCACGTGCACATACAGAGACACAGACACGCATGCACACACGTGTGACTGCTCAAGCAAGCCTTCTCCACCATCATAACCCAGCACCTGGCACTGGGCCTGGGATAGTACAACTACTCGGTGACTATTTGGCAAATAAATTGTTTAACAAATAAGGATATAAATGAGAGCTAGAAACCAGACCCATGAGGAAGAGGGAGAGGAAAGGGTACAAAGCAGATGTGGATTGAAATCCTGCACCCAGAGAGCTCAGCAGTCTATCGGCAAAAACAACATTGCATAACACTTTCAAGATCACAAAACCCCTCCACAGCCCACATCACTCTTGATTCTCACCCCCTGCAAGAGGTAAGGGTCTCTGTGCTGATGTTATAGAAGAGGAAACTAAAGTCCAGAAAGATCTGCTGGCTTGTCCCAGGTGGAAAGGAACAGAGCTGGGAACTGAAACTTTTGAAGTCAAAGCTCTGGTGGCTCCTGGCCTACAGCCTTGGAACCCCTGGACTAAATCTACACGATGTAAGCCAGTGACTCCATTACAATCTAGGAAGACTGGAGAAACTAACAGTGTCCATCTATGCATTCCTTTCCTCAACACCTGCGTAATGGGCACTTGATATGTTCCAGGCTGTTTGTGAGCTAGAGTCACAGCAGTTAATAGGAGGGTCACAGTCTCTGTCCTCACCAAAGACCAAAGGGTTAAACAAAGATATAAACGAGATAATTAGAGACTGGGAGGAGTGCCATGAAAAAGAGAAACAAGGTGATGGGATAGCAAATAGTTGTGGGAGTCCACTTGGATGGGTAGCTCTACACGCTTCTGAGAAATGGTCATATGAACCAAAAGCTAAAGGATGAAAATGAGCCGGTCTTTCTGAGAGCATTCCAGGCAGGAGGGAGCACATGTCAAGAGTTGGAGGTGCTAAGGAGTTCAGGGGTCCTGGGTGAGGAAGGAGGCCAGTGTGACTGGGGTATGAGTCAGAGAGAAGAATCTTTCCATGGATATAGAGGTAAATGTCAATATAGACGTGGATGTTGATGGAGACCATTTGGTTCTACCTGCCCAGCCTCCCACTCCCTTCCTCTGCCAGCAGAACATCATTTTCCTTTGAATAATCACCCTGCCGGTATTCTCATCCCATGAGGTTTGGGTGGGTTGACCCCACTCCCAGCACCAGAAATGCACGCAAAACCCACGCTTGGGTCATCATTCTCTGCCTCTGTCTACCCCCCATCATCCCAACCAACTCACTCATGCACCTACGCACCAGCCTGGACACCATGCTACTCAACTGGGCCAATAGATAAGACTTCCAAAAATAAAAACTTCCTCAGAACCATTGGTAAAGATGTAAGCATGAGCTACTGCTGGTGACCACCTCATCACAACAAGAGGAGAACATGCCTCAGAATAAAGCCAGCCCAGAGCAAAGCAGAGCTGAGAATGAATCCTGCAGCTGTTGTTTGAGCCCCAGGATCCAGGTGTACCTGAATTTCTGCCCGATGTGAGCCACAAGATGTATTTTTTTTTCCCCCTCAACCAAGTTTGAGACAGAGTTTCTCTAACTTGCAACTCACGCAGGACCCACCTTTACACATTCATGCTGGCTGCTGGGTGGCAAACTGATTGAGGAGGGTCGAAAGTAGACCCTTCAGGAGGTTATCCAGGCTTTGCGAGAGCAGGATCAAAACTTGCACCAAACAGCATCCAGATTTTTGGAGCAGTTGATTACACTGAAAAGTGTTGGCCATCTGTATGCTGCACCCCGCTCACAGGTCAAGTTCGCCTGATGTGTGGAGGCGTCTGCACTTTGCACATGCTCCCTGCCTCTGCCTGGATCACTCTCATTTTCTAGGTCTCAGTTCCAATGAGCTTTTCTCGGAGTGGCTTCCAGGAAATCTACCCAAGTGGACTCCGCCAGTTCTTCTCTCTCCCATCCCTCTGCTGACGCGTTCACGGCATATCGCCACAGTCCACAATTATCTCCCTTACTTATTTATCCCTTTGTTCTGTCTCCCCCAGGGGAATAAAGGCAAGCTTGAGGAGGACAGGGACATGTCTGTCCTATTCATCTCCCCTAGCTGTTGTGTCTCTCGCTCCTAAACACAGCCTAGAACACAGCAGGTGCTCAATAAATATAGGCTGACCACCCTTAGACCCCAGGCCCCCTCTCCTGACAATTTATTCCAAAAAGGCAACTCAAAAGAAACATTTTAAACGATAGAGACACAGATAGTCCTTGCAAACAAAACTGTTACAAAATCGAGGTCTTTAAGTGAATAAGGCCATAGCCACAAAGTGGTTACTGCAGTCTGAGAAAATGATAAAGATTTAGAAAACTGTCCCCAAATAATGTCAAGTAACAAAGGAAGGATAAAACATTGTATGGATTGCCCTTATGTTTAAAGACAAATACATACCTGTAATCAAAATCTAAACACACACGGATAAGTACAGGAAGGGAGGTGCAAAAATAAACAGGTGATGTGGAAGGTATATGGATCCAGGGTTTTTTGTTTGTTTCTTTTTTAAACAGTGCTTCTTATCTCCTTACAAGTGGATTTAACAATAAACAGGAAACGTGGAGCTGTGCAAAACGACAAGATTTGGAATAAAATGCTATAAGACATTGGGCTGTAGAAATAATGCCAACCACAGGGCTCCTCCCTCCCAGCCGCCCCTCTTGCTACTCGGAGCACTTGCACAATCGGCTCCACTCACGCTGAACCCGTAGCTGCTCCCCCAAATCATCATGACCTCTCATGACTGGGTGGGGGCCCATCTCTGTGCTCCCTCAGCACCTGTATATCACACTTGGGAGACACCTAGATACTGAGCTTTCAGGGGACGCCTAGCTGTCAGTCTCCCCCACTAGTTCCTGAGTCCTATGCAGACTTGCATCTGATTCATTTCTCTCGCTGAGCCCAATCTGTGTTGTATTGAATGGAAATATAATAAACCGTGCATTGTGCGGTAGAAGCAATGTGAGTAAAACGTAACTAAAGAGAGAGTCAGGGCTTCCCTGGTGGCGCAGCGGTTGTGAGTCCGCCTGCCGATGCAGGGGACGCGGGTTCGTGCCCCGGTCCGGGAAGATCCCACGAGCCGCGGAGCGGCTGGGCCCGTGAGCCATGGCCGCTGAGCCTGCGCGTCCGGAGCCTGTGCTCCGCAACGGGAGAGGCCGCGACAGTGAGAGGCCCGCGTACCGCAAAAAAAAAAAAAAAAGAGAGAGAGTCAGCAATGGTCAAGCGGTCCAGAGCGAGGGCCCTGCACTTACCAAGAAGCCTTGCTCTTTGCAACCAGCCCCAGCTCTGCCCAGCAGGGTGGAGTCAAGTCTCCTGCCTTCCACCCCTCCATGGGTGCCCCCGCAATGAACATACGCAGGCCTCATGCCATCTCTCTAGCCAGCTGGCTTTCCTTGCCTGAGCTTGAAGGAAAGCAGAATAAACAGCATGTCTGCACATGGTTAAAGGTCAAAATCACCATCCACCATGCCCCAAAGGCCCTTCAACCACTCTTTTTTATTTATTTGTTTCCAACTACTCTTTCTGAGTCTCACCTTGCAGGGATGGAGGTAGGGGATGAGAGAGAAGGACCAGATCTTAATGGGGAACTCCTCTGAGAAGCAAAAGCACAAGTTCCAGAGAGGTGGAAACAAAGACCCATGTCCTGGGAATTACACTATCACAAGAATGCTAGTCACTAGCTCATGACAAAAAAACAGATTTATTCCCCCAACTCACAACTTCATTTCTCCCCAGAAATTGATGAGAAGCTCAAAGCCTGCAGCCTTTTTTTTTTTTTTGAATTTTTGAATTTTATTTATTTTTTTATACAGCAGGTTCTTACTAGTCATCCATTTTATACACATCAGTGTATACATGTCAATCCCAATCTCCCAATTCATCACACCACCATGCCCACTCCCCCACGGCTTCCCCCCCCCTTGGTGTCCATACGTTTGTTCTATACATCTGTGTCTCAATTTCTGCCCTGCAAACCGGTTCATCTGTACCATTTTTCTAGGTTCCTCATATATGCATTACTATGCAATATTTGTTTTTCTCTTTCTGACTTACTTTACTCTGTATGACAGTCTCTAGATCCATCCACGTGTCTACAAATGACCCAATTTCGTTCCTTTTTATGGCTGAGTAATATTCCATTGTATATATATGCCACATCTTCCTTATCCGTTCATCTGTCGATGGGCATTTAGGTTGCTTCCATGACCTGGATATTGTAAATAGTAAAGCCTGCAGCCTTGATATGATTATCCCTGTCCACCTGCAAAGACATTTTCCTGAAGATTAGGTTTATTTGTTATCTTCTGCAATGCTTTGCAGATAAGGAGGTAAGAGCCAGTTAAAGCACGCTGGAACATGTACAGAAGAATTGAAGATTATCACCACTGTTACTAGGGTGGGTCATAAAGCTGAACAGTTGCTCAGTGGAGTACCAATAATCATTCTACATAAATGATCTGAGACCCAGATATATCATGTATACCTCACTATTTCATACCTCGATGTGATTATTTCTCTTTTTTAACTATGTAAAGACAAGATGTGGCTCTTTCATTTCCCACTGTGGCCAACTCAATGGACACATTTATTGAAAGCAGTGCCATACAAACCTAGATTTTCTAATGACAGTTGAGACAAATCTCTCCTTCCCTGACACATCTCAGATGACTTAAAAATATTGGAATGACATATGTGTGGTCTCTGAGGTATTGAGAATCTTATAAGGGAGTTTGGCACGTAGAGCAGCCAGAGTGTTTGTCAATTGGAACATAACTCCCCACTGGAGGCCCCTGTCTCCATCATGTTCCCAGAGGCTGGCATATGGGGGGAAGGCAACAGGCTCGAATGAATGAATGAATGAATGAATGAGTAGGTGGACTAGATCATTTTCAGACATGAGCCTGTTATCTTTAGGATTCACTGTGAAAACTTAAAGCTGAATTTAAAAAGCCCATCCTTTGCAGGAATTCCCTGGCAGTCCAGTGGTTAGGACTCAGAGCTTTCACTGCCGGGGCCCAGGTTCAATCCCTGGTTGGGGAATAAAGATCCTGCAAGCCACGCAGCGTTGGGTGGGGGGAGCACATCCTTTCTCTATGTCCCTAATCCTAGGGTTGCTTGACTCCTGGTCAAGCACTCACAGTTTAAAGAACATTTATTAATTAGGGTGTTTTCAACAGCAACAAATAAGCCACCCAATTTAAAGTGGCTTAAAGAATTAGGTAAAGTATGATCTCAAATACAACAACTACAGGGGTTTCAGGTAAGTTACAGAAGAGATCCCTCCCACCCACACACAGTTTTATACATGAGCGCCCATTAAAGTAAGTCCTCAGGTTCATCACCCAAATGTAGAGAATCTTATCGAACTCAGAATAACCACACCAGGCAAGCATAGATCAGAGCACATGTCTCAGTGAGGCTTCTGCTAAACTTCTGATGACACTTAAAGGGCTGTGTCACTCACCTTTCTTATTCATGGCTTATGTCACTAGACTAGAGGAATTTACCCTAACATCTATGACTTCTGTTCAAGGGAGTATTCAAACCAATCATGAGTGAGTCCATTTCCTCACCTGCAGGAAGAAAGCAGAGTCTGTGCTCAGGAATCTTCAAACATCACTCTTCCTTCAGTATCGCAGGATACCAAAAACCCCATTTTCTCACATTTTATTTGAGATTTTGATACAGAATGCTAGCGCAACATTGACAAATCCATTTTCCCCAATTCAGATAACATGATAGTGAGAGGTAGGGTGAGTTCAAGGTTGATTTGACAACTTCATCAAGGATCCAGAATTCTTCCATGTCTCAATATATTAACTTTGCTCCCAGACTGACTCCCCTTATGGTCACAAGAGGGCTGCTACAGTTCCAGGCATCACACCTGAACAGGACAACATCTAGAGAGACTGAATCTTCTAGTTTTCCCCTTTTGAAGAGTTGAAGAAACCTTTTCCAGATGCCTCCATTCAGCACCCTCTTTACGTCTATCTCTTAAACCATAGTAGATGATACACCTGCCCTAAAATCCATTGCTGAAGAGGGATTACTAACTACTGTGACTAGGTAAACGAATGACAGTTCACTGGAGATAAACACCTTCCACGATCAAACCGTGGTTTTGTTAGCAGAGAAGAAAGGGGGAGTAGGCAAAGTCCAGGCAACTAACAGGACCTGTACAAAATGTTCCCCATCAACAGAGACCTTTCCAGGGACCTCCCTGGTGGCACAGTGGCTAAGACTCCATGCTCCCAACGCAGGGGGCCCCGGTTCCACCTCTGGTCAGGGAACTAGATCCCACATGTATGCCATAACTAAGAGTTCGCATGCCACAACTAAGGAGCCCACCTGCCGCAACTAAGACTAATAAATAGACTAATAAATAAGACTAACTAATAAATATTTTTTTTTAAAAAGAGAGGCCTTTCCAGTTTGATGCTGTCTGGGTGCCAGGGCTCCCTTCAGGCAGGAAGGCCATGGAAGGGAAGGGCTTAGGCACTTGGGTCACCCATGGTGTTTGCTTCTGGCTCCTCTGGAGGCCTCAGCAAAATGTGGGGGGCATGCACTGGCGTGATGATTTCTGGCGCTGCTGTCACCACTGGTTATTTGCCTGTCTATGCCACTTCCCCAGATTTCCACATCTCAGAGGATACAATAGGAAAAAATATAGTCAGGGTACTAGGGCAAAGGGAGCCACTTTATTGGGTACCTACTGGACACAAAGCATTTTTTCACACACCAGGTCATTTCATTCTCACGGTAACTGCCAGCTGAGTGTCTATAGCAGTCTATCATAAATGAGGAAGCTGAGGCTGATTAAACAACTGCCAGCATCCCACAGCTAGAAAGTGGCAGAGCCAAGCCTCGAGCTCAGAGCTGCCTGACTCTAAAGCCTGCAGCCTCTGAATGCAGACATGTTAACCTCCAGTGCGAGTTGCAGCACCAAAACCATCAGTGATGAGAAAGAGACACAGCAGAAATTATGAAGTCAGTGTAGGAACATTGCCAGAAAAACTGAATAAAGAGTTAATAATGTTCAGGAACCCCGAGATTGGCATCACATTATGACCTCATAAACACAGATGACACGCACAAGTTCCAAACAAGGCACACTCCGCTCCCAAAGCCCTATCCATGGGTCATCACGAATGGATTTCACAAGACCTCTAAACAGTATGGCCCACGGTTCCACACTGGGCCACAAACTGTTTCCAGCTCACAATAAATACAGAAATGGAAGTGAGTGGTTAGAAACCTTTAAAATGCTTTGACGTGGCTGTGATATCCAAGCACATAATTAGTGGACTCTTTCACGGAACAGGGTCTGTTTGAGTGTTGAATGCAGGTTGCATCTGGCACAGGCTGCATTCTAGTGCTGGTCTCTAATGAATTTTTAAAACGTTTAATGAAGATAAATTAATAAATTTTTTAAACCCCGGTTCTTTACCACAGAGCGTTGGAAAAGCATTGCCCTAGCGTTGGCTGGGTAGATATAATTACTCCCATTTTACAGGTGAAAAGAATGAGACTCAAAGAGACTGAGTCACCCGCCCAAGGTCAACACCAACAAGAGTAACAGGCAGGAAAGGCAAACTCTAGTTCGACAACAAACGAGAACTATGAAATCTCTCAGCTCCTGATAAAAGAAATTGTTAGCAAGGGGATTTGTAAAAATATGGAGGCTTATTTAAAAAAAAAAAAAAAAAAAGAAAAAGAAAAGAAAAAAGCAAATTTCCTCTAGCTCTGCCTTTGTCAGAAGTTCAGCTAAGATGCCTCAGGGGAGAACTACCTATAAAAGGAGGCCAGGAATAAAAGGGAAATGGATGGCTTCATCCCTGACAAAGGCCAGTCTTTTGCATCCTGATGTACAGATAGGCTTACTAACTGTTAACTGCAATCTGACTTCCACAAATCACGAAGGACTCTTTTTAAAATCCTCCCAGTCTGGTTCTAGAACTAACTCATCAGCCCCATCACTGGCAACCCAGCTGACGGACCCACCTCCTCAGAGCTTGGCCCTTCCTAGAATATTCTACCATGACCTCTTCCCCTTCCCCAGCTGGAAAAGCTCTGCTCTGCCTGAAGACATTTTTAGAATAGATTATTGTTATATCAACACTGTGGGTTTCAAGAACTAAGAAGCATTCAAGTCATTTTACCTTTTTAAATTTTTAATTATTATTTTTTAACTGGTACTATATTTATGGAAAAAATTTTCATGTAAGTAGACTTGTGCAGTTCAAACCTGTGTCGTTCAAGGATCAAATGTATTTGTATATATATATATTTTACATATTTTTATTTATATATAAATAAAATGAAATCTCTATGTTCATATATATTTGCTCTTGTTAAAAACTCTCAATTCGGGCTTCCTTGGTGGCGCAGTGGTTGAGAGTCCGCCTGCCGATGTAGGGGACGCGGGTTCGTGCCCCGGTCCAGGAAGATCCCACATGCCGCAGAGCGGCTGGGCCCGTGAGCCATGGCCGCTGCGCTTGCGCGTCCGGAGCCTGTGCTCCGCAACGGGAGAGGCCGCAACAGTGAGAGGCCCGCGTACCGCAAAAAAAACCCCCACAAAACTCTCAATTCCTATTTTCTTGAGTATTTTTATCTTCAGTGGATGTTAGTTATTATTGAAGTCTTTTTCAGCATCTATTAAAATAATTATGAATTTTCCCTTAGATTTTTAATATTTTTTCTTTTGGATTTTTAAAAATTAAAGTATATTTGATTTCCAGTGTTTTAGGTGTATAGCAAAATGATTCAATTATATATATATATTCTTTCTCAGGTTCTTTGCCACTATCCAAGCTCATTTTAAAAGGAGGGGGGGCAGGAATAGGGGCTTCCCTGGTGGCGCAGTGGTCAAGAATCCACCAGCCAATGCAGGGGACACCGGTTCCAGCCCTGGTCTGGGAAGATCCCACATGCCGCGGAGCAACTAAGCCCGTGCGCCACAACTACTGAAGCCCGCGTGCCTAGAGCCCGTGCTCCGCAACAGAGAAGACCCCGCAATAAGAAGCCCGCGCACCACAACGAAGAGTAGTCCCCGCTCGCCACAACTAGAGAAAGCCTGCGCGCAACAGCAAAGACGCAACCGACCAAAAATCAATCAATCGATCAATTTATTTTAAAAAGGGGCAGTGGGCTATATAGCGGGGCTGTTCAGGGGTCTCTAGAAGGGCATGCTGGGGACTGGAAAACTGTTGCCACCCAGGAACCTCTTGCTCCCTCTCTCTTGGAAACTACTGGACTCTCTCACACTTGCTATATCTTAGCTTCTCTCCACCTGTCTGCCCCAATCTCCTTTTTCTCCAGTGCTCCTCTCCTTACCTGTTGCTTTCCTGCTCCTATACCTTCACTTGCACACAATCAGTGTGGCCTCCCAACCCCAACTCTACCTCATAACTTTATAAATGCAGCACCAGTGCCAGCTAGATCCATCTCTGTTCCCAAGTCTAACTTCGTGGAAGAGGAATCTGATTGGCTGAGTGCTAAGCTGGGCTGCTAATCAGTGGTCACCAGCCTACCTGAGAATCAGCTTTCCTGGGGTCCAAGGTCAATCTCTGGTCTCAACAGCCGTTGCCAGGAAAGGCCAGGTATGTGATATGGAGAATGTCTGCTTCTGTGAAGGACGCTCTAAGCAAACTGGCTAACACTGCTAATGTGGTCTGGTCAGGAATAAATGAGAAATAAATGAATTCCTATTCATCCTTCAGTTCCCAACTCTGCTAACACCTTCTTGGGGAGGTCTTCCATGATTTCTCCAGGTTGGTTGTTTTCTTTTTATTTTTTTCTTTTCTTTTTTTTTTTTTTTTTTGCGGTACGCGGGCCTCTCACTGTTGTGGCCTCTCCCATTGCGGAGCACAGGCTCCGGACGCACAGGCTCAGCGGCCACGGCTCACGGGCCCAGCCGCTCCGCGGCATGTGGGATCTTCCCAGACCGGGGCACGAACCCGTGTCCCCTGCATCGGCAGGCGGACTCTCAACCACTGCGCCACCACGGAAGTCCCTGTTTTCTTTTTTTAACATCTTTATCGGAGTATAATTGCTTTACAATGGTGTGTTAGTTTCTGCTGTATCACAAAGTGAGTCAGCTATATGTATACATATATCCCCTTATCCCCTCCCTCTTGCATCTCCCTCCAACCCCTCTAGGTGGTCACAAAGCACCGAGCTGTTCTCCTTGTGCTATGCGGCTGCTTCCCACTAGCTATTTTACATTTGGTAGTGTATATATGTCCTTGCCACTCTCTCCCTTCTTCCCAGCTTACCCTTCCCCCTCCCCATGTCCTCAAGTCCATTCTCTACATCTGCGTCTTTAATCCCGTCCTGCCCCTAGGTTCTTCAGAACCATTTTTTTTAATATTCCATACCTATGTGTTAGTGTACGGTATTTGGTTTTCTCTTTCTGACTTCCTTCATCCAGGTTGGTTTTTACCCCTTGTGTTTTTGCAGTTCAGTGCACATCCCTCTACAGGAACACTCTCTGTGTTAACTAGAAACTGCTTTCTTGGGACTCTGCCTTCGTCACCAGACGATGAGGTCTCTGAAGATTCAGACCATAACCTGTGTACCCTCAGTGTGTGGCGTGGCACCTGGTGCTGGGCGAAGAAGGAGCTCAATAAATGAGCGGGGAGTGAATGAATGAATGAACGAATGAACACCTGAATCAGCATCTGAATGAAAGACTAGACATTGAGTCATGCTATTCAACCCGACAGATTTCAGTCCTTCTGCAACCACCCAGGATAAGGAGAAGGAAGAAGAGGAGGAATTAAGAGGTAGGAGGATTCTATAAGGAAAGGTAAAAAGAAAGAAAATTAACCCCAAAAAGAAGAGACAAAGAAGTGGGTGACCTGCCGGCTGTGTTGCAGCACCTTTTATTGCTAGGCTTTTTTTTTTTTCAGGATTGTTAGATTCCTTAAAATAGCGTTTGGGAATAAGGGGTTAAGGCTTGGATTCACTTTCCCCATCTGTGAAATGGAGATAGTAGCAGCTGCTTTGCTAGATGGCTGAGAGGATAAAAGTGAGGTTACAGATGATAAGTGCCCAGCAGAACACCTGAGGGCAGGTAAGAGATGCTCCTGGGTTCTGGGTAGAGTTTTAGAATTGCCCGGAACATCCAGGCAGGCTCTCAATGGCAGAAAGTAGTATGAATGGGGACTTTCACAGAGAAGCACTGAATCTGGATGAAATTATTCTTCACCATGGGGCTTAGAGTACGAGGGAGCTGACAGCAGGGCATGCTGCCCAATGATAGCAAGAGGCTGGCACAGGCCAATAACAGTGTTAGATATTAATCATTAAAATGCTGTGTGCGTTTTTGTTCGGGGATGAGGCATGTCGATCTTTGTTCTCCCTCTATTAGATGAAAGGTGAGGTGCTACCAAAGGTGGTGACTCTGAGGTGAGAGGATGGCTGGCCTGCCTGGCCACCTGCACAGCAAGGCTCTGGCTCCCGCAGCCCCCAGCATTCTTGGAGTCCTTGAAGGGGACAGCTGAGCAGGTGCAGGTGGAAAGGGAGGGCAGGCAGGTTAGCTCCTCCCAGGAATCCAGGCTCCGCCCAGTCAAATGAGAGTCTTCTGTAGCTGACTGGCAAAAGAGACTTAAAAAGGAAGAATAAACATGATATGATGGTGCCTATCAATATTTTTTTAAAAAGCAAGAATCAAAATTTAAAATAATGTTAAATATTAAAATAAAATTTTAAATAAAAAATTTTAAAAAAATTTTCAAGCAAGGTGAAGATCTATACCCAAGAGAAATGAAGCATATGACCACACAGAAACTTGTACACAAATACAAGTGTACAGCATGGCAGCATTATTCACAAGAGCTAAAAGACGGAAACAAGCTAAATGCCCATCACCTGATGAATGGATAAACAAAATACAGTATATCCACACAGTGGAATATTATTCAGCAATAAAAGGAATGGAATATTGATACGACAAGAATGAAGTTTGAAAACGTTATGTTAAGTGGAAGAAGTCAGTCGCCAAAGAAACCACATATGCTATGATTCCATTTATATGAAATGCCCAGAATAAGCAAATCCATAGAGACAGAATGTAAATTATGGTTGCCTGGGGCTGGGGGACAGAGGACTGGGGAGTGACCACTAATGGGCACAGGGTTTCCTTTGGAGATGATTAAAATGTGAAACTCTGTAACTATACTAAAAAACATTGAAGTGTACACTCAACAGGTGAATTGTGTGATATGTGAATTATAGTTTAATAAAGCTGTTATGTTAAAAAAAAAAAAAAAACAGAACAGTGTGGCATAGCAGTTCATGCCTGCATTCTAGGTCAGATTCTTAGCTCTCATGTTTTCATTGAGAAAACGTTGAGCCCCTATTAAGTGCCAAGCCCTCTTCTAGGTGCTGGGTCCACAGCAATGAGTAAGACAGATAATGTCCTGCTCTATTGACACTTATGTTTTATTGGAGAAATCTGGTCCCCAAGCTTTTTTTTTTTTTAATTTAAGGCAAATAAATAAATAAATGCAAGCGTGCTGAGACCATGCAGCAAATATGGAACTTAAAGAAAGAATCCCTTAGAAAGCAGAAGCATGCCTGGAAGAGGAGGAATTCCAGGGAGAGGGGGTAGCGTGTGCAAAAGGCTTCCTGTGGACCTTACACCAGTTCCTCCAGCTTTCTGAGCTGTTACACACAGTGTGATGGCGAAACACCCATTCCTCACTCATGGGAGGTCCTGGCTCTGTGCTCGGCAGAGAGAGGGACCCAGATATTATTTCCCTCCCTCTCCATCCCCAGCTCATATGCTCTACGTCTCCAGCCTGGATTGCGTATCCTGCCTCTCTCTCCCTCTAGAAGGGCCACAGAATCAGCCTGTGATGGTCTGTGATCTCTTTTCCCTTGAACAAGGCTGAGCCATCGGTCCCTTGTCAGGTCCCTGGTGGCCGGTATCCCCCTAGAGGCTGATGCCGTGGCCTCCTCCTCTCAACGGCCTTCCAGCTGGCTCTGGGCTCTGGCACTGGTCAGAGCTGGAAGCTTGGTGAAAGGAGAAAATGCAAGGCTGTTCATAAAAGCAGAGGTTTTAGAGTCAAGCATATCTTGATTCCAGACAGACTTACTTCTACTTCTTCCTGGCTAAGTGCCCTGGGGGGTGGGGCTTCTCCCCTCTAACCATTTTTTTTCCGGGAGCATCAGCCTTCTACTACCATTTATGGAGCATCATCCAATATCTAACTCAATCCTCACCATCACCCATGACATTTGACACCTCTGTTATTACCAGTTTACAGAAGAGTAAACTGAGGCTCAGACAGTTGAAGCCAAGTGCCCATACAGCTAGTTGATGAAAGAGCCCGGATTTAAACCCAAGAAGTTGGGACTTCCCTGGTGGTGCAGTGGATAAGAATCCACCTGCCAATGCAGGGGACACGGGTTCGATCCCTGGCCCGGGAAGATCCCACATGCCGCAGAGCAACTAAGCCAGCCTGTGTGCCACAGCTACTGAGCCTGCGTTCTGGAGCCCACGAGCCACAAGTACTGAAGCTTGCGAGCCACCACTACTGAAGCCCGCGTGCCTAGAGCCCGTGTTCCACAACAAGAGAAGCCACCGCAATGAGAAGCCTGCGCACCGCAACGAAGAGCAGCCCCCGCTCGCCACAACTAGAGAGAAGCCCGTGTGCAGCAATGAAGACCCAACGCAGCCAAAAATAAATAAAATTAAACCTAAGAAGTCTGGGTCCGGAGCCTGTGGTCTTTACAACTACACACTATGACGTCTCACAAGTATGAAATTGGACAATAACGCCTGCATAGTGGGTTTTCTGTGAGAATTGACGGAGCTATTGTACATAAAGCATCTTGTTGTTTGGAATATAGTGTCCAACAAACAGTACCTAGCCTACAACCCCTACACCCCTGAAACTTAAAGTGGGTTCTGCCGCTGGAAGGGATTTTTTTCAGACTTCAAGGTAAGGTGTGTCCCAGGGAGAGACAGACAACACTGAATAACTGTCCTGTGGAACTCTCCAGCATTCCCTGGAGTTCCCATCAGGTCCTGGGACTCCCCCTACAGAACAGACCCAGCAGAGGTGACTTGAGCTTTAAGGCAACCTGCTGGCATCAGCTACAGAGGGGCTGGAACCCGACAACAGCTCTGAGCTGGATGGGGGCTTCAGTGGCTAAGTGGAGGAATCGGGAGGGCTCCCAGGAGGTGAGCTGGGGGCAGGGGGGCGGGTCCAGTCTCCTTGGTCCTGTCAGCGGCAATGGCTCTCAAAGTCAACCCGGAGGCAAAAAGAAACTTTCGAAGGAGCCCTGGACCCCAGCTTGGCCACGAATGAGAGGGTACGACATTCAAGCACAAGGAGAGCTGCACTTTACCCCTGTGGAGTCAAGAAAGCAGCAGACGGATGTGGAGGGAGCCTAAAATCAGTTCTAGCGCTTACCAAGAAGGAGCTTCTAACTGTTCCAAGATTGTTTCTCCATTTGCAACATGAAGAAATACCACCAACCTTACAGAGATCAGAGCACCAGATACATACAGCAAGTATCCAGCCCAGGGGCAGGCACGTATTTTTATTTAAAAAGAATAATCAGGGCTTCCCTGGTGGCGCAGTGGTTGAGAATCCGCCTGCCGATGCAGGAGACACGGGTTCGTGCCCTGGTCCGGGAAGATCCCACATGCCGCGGAGCAACTAAGCCCGTGAGCCATGGCCGCTGAGCCTGTGCGTCCGGAGCCTGTGCTCCGCAACGGGAGAGGCCACAACAGTGAGAGGCCCGCATACCGCAAAAAAAAAAAAAAAAAAAAAAGAATAATCATCAAAGCTCTTATTTACTGTGCTAAACTTTATACATGCATTTGATATTCTCAGTGAATCCCCATAACCACTTTGTGAGATAGATCTCGTTATTAGCCCCATTTTGCACATGGGGATACTGAGGCTTTAAGAGTTACAGGCTTGCACATTCCAGATCGTACAGCTTGGCAGTTGTCAAGCTGGGATTTGAATCTGGGCAGTGAGATCTCAGAGCCTCCATCTGAACTGGTTCCATTCTCCCTGCCCCTTCTCAAGAGATCACTCAATCCACCCCAACACCAGTTCAAGATAACGAAATCATTCATGGTAACACTAAGACCATGCATGGGTTTTAGACACTACCAGCTCTTCCTTCCTAGAGGTGATACAGTCGGATCTCATTGAATCCTTGCAACAGCTCTGTGAGAGATGTAATATATTAACTTCATTGTGCAGACGAGAAAACAGAGGCAGAGCGGTGAAGTGAATCATTCAAGGTTACGGTCAGGCAGTAAGAAGAGAAATGAGAGCCTACTTCAGCCCTAGGTTGCGTTCCAGGGAACGCAGGGAAATAGTTGCTGGATCATAAGTTATCTCACCTCTGGGAGGCCAGGCAGCCTTGTGTCTACACAGGAAAACAAGAGTAGATAAATGCAGGAATTCACAGCCCTATAAAAAATGAATTAAGATAAAACACATACTCTTACTACCTAATGAGGGAGGTTTATGAACACAAATGCATGACAATGACTCAGAGGGGCATAATTATCTTATCATAAGTTAAAGGCAATCAATTTTCATTTCTAAGTAAATATAATATTTCCTCAATCCTAAAACACACCTTTTTTTTTTTTCACATTTGGTCATTTCTGAAGTCCAGGTGCGGCTACCATGGTGTGCATGTTGAATTTGTGTCTTTCTTTCCCCCCAGAAAAGCTGGTCTTGAATGGAGACTGTGTCAGAGAACGGATGCTGCCTTAGAAGTGAAGTTCCTCCTTCTTGCCTCTGTCCTAGGTGAAGTCCCCTGCCCCTCCCCTGCCTTCCTTTCCCTCTCTCCAGTCAAAAGAGGAAAACTGAGTATCCCTTGTTAGGAAAAAGAGACAGCCAGCACTCTCTTAGGGGACTCATGGAAGGATTAAGTGGTTGGGGAAAGCAAAAACAGAGATCTTCTCTCCCCCAGCCCAAGACACCCCTATACTCTGATCCCTGGTGCAAGGACATGGGAATGGTTGACTGAGCCTGGATCTGCCTGTCCTAGGCTGGAGGAGTATGGTCAGTGGAGAGCAGGTCTTTGTGCAGCTGGGACATGTGAGTCCAGACACGGCAGACCCCTCAGCAACCACAGTCGAACCTGGTGGTAAACCTGAGGCTCTGGGTTCCCAGAATGAATGCTTCTCACTCTGCTGCCTCCGGTTTTTTCTCTCAATCTCCCTGCCGGGAAGGACCCTCCCGCCGGCCCAGGAGAGGTGACGCTGTCCTCCCAGAGGCAGAACAGGCTGTGTGCCCCTGGGCAAGTCACTTATGGCTTCTCTGGAGACTCAAACGCCCCCAGCCTCATCCTGCCCCAAGCTCTTTCTCTGGATAAACAAGTGGCCTCCTTCAAGGGCCTCCATTCTCAAATGTGGGACTGATAGAGATCATGGGCCCTCAAGGGTCTCCTTCTCTCTCCTGAACCCTTAAAATATAAAAGGTGGCGGTCCAGTGGTTAGGACTCTGCACTTTCACTGCTGAGGGCATGGGTTCGATCCCTGGTCAGGGAACTAGGATCCCACAAGCTGAGGCACAGCCAGAAACAAACAAACAAACAAAAAACCCCAAAAGACAAAATATAAAAGGAAGAAAAACCTCAAAGAAAGTACCCAGTCAGAAATCAGAAGTGCTGGGTTCAGCCCTGACCCTCATCCTTCCTTGTCCGTGAAATGGGCACAGCCCTCTCCTATCTCTGACTGGTATCCCACCTCCTTTCCACTCTGGCCTCTGAGGCCTATAGGCAAGACTCCATAGTGGCTGGCAGGCTCTGCCTGGCCAGGGGCTTCTGGTAAAGCCCCTGCACTGTACATTTTGAGGGGGCAGCCTCTGGCCTGCCTTGTTAATGTCTGTTGAGTTGAATCACTCAGAAGCCTCACTCTGGCCTCCTTTTAAATGGCAGACCCCAAAGACAGGTACAACTTTAGCTGATGTCTCTTAAGTAAACTTTAGCCTAAGGATCTCCGCCTCTACCCCTGCGTGCAGAAAGAGAAAACAGCCAAGCCTCAGCCCAAGATATGTGGCAGGGTGTGTGGGAGAGCAGGGAAGGGAGAGCAAGGGGGTGGATGAAGTCCGCAAGATAGCCCAAGGATAAGGCTCATCGAGGCAGATGGCTGCCAGTGCCCCAATTAGCTGGGAGTCACTGAATCCAACCCACGCTCAGCAAGCACACATCTCCCCAGGGCAGTGGGTGCTGGGTGAGAGCCAGGCTGCTGGATTCATTATCCCAGCTCTGCCGCCTATAATTTTTTTCTGACTTTGGGCCACGACTTAACCTACCTGTAAAATGGGAGGAAGTAGTACCTGCCTTCTAGAGCCATGGAATGCTGAGAACAGTGCTAGCACAGAGCTAATTCTATGGTATTTTTCACTGCTATTACCTGCCCCGAGGCTTCCGTACTTTATTATCTCATAGAATCTTCAGGACAAGCCTGGGAAGAAATCATTGTTTTCTAGATGAAGAGCCTGAGGCTCAAGTCACACTGCTGGTTTGTAGCAGGGCAGGGGTCAAAGGCCCCCTTGTTCTTTCTAACTTTAAGTTCCACCATACCAGGTCCCCTCCCCCCGGGGGGAGGGGATAGAAAAGTACAAGGTTGTGGGAAAGGGAAAGAAACATGATGAAGGGGAATCGGTGCCACAGGGAAAGGTTCAAGGTGGGAGAGGCTGGCTGGTGGGACAGGTATAGATGGAGCATCTTTTCCCGCCAGGAGTGCTGCCTCCCAGGGAGGATGCTGGCTGCAGGCTGAGGGCCTCTGGGCACTACAGGCCTTTCCCAGGAAGGCTGCAGCCTCTGAGGCTCAAGAGATATCCTACTGCAGACCACACCACAGATCAGCAGCCACAAGGGAGGAAGGAGGAAAGGAGGGAGGAATAAGGACAGGCCAGCCTGGGCGGCCCTGGGTCAGTACCCTGTGCTGGCCCTGGAGCTCAAGGACAGCCCCAGGCTCCTTGGGTCCCAGACATTTCATTCTGGTTAAGGGAATGGGGAGGCTGGGCCCAGAGGGGGGAAGAGTCACATGGGCGGGTGGACAGGCTGCATCCTAGAGGGCAGCAGGCAGGCCAGTGGGGAGGTGGGCAGGAGCCCAGAGGGCCAGCAGCTGTGACCACAAGCCAGGCATCTTTCTGGCCACAGGGGCTGGCAAAGGGCAACCAGACTGCCTTCTCAGACTGGAAAGAGAAGGAGTGCTTTCAGGTCGGAGAAGTTCCTGCCTGTGCCACTTTCCTATTCCCAGATTCGCCAAACATTAGAGCAGGAAGGAGCTTCCCAAGGTCAGCCAACGGGACCTTCTCATTCTGCAGCGGAGGAGAGTAAGGTCACCCAAATTTTGAAGGTGTAACATGACACCAGAACTTGGGCGCTCCAACATCAACACCTGGTGCCATGGTCTTTGGGGAAGTGGATGAGACTTGAGTCAGGACTTCACCGTTCTGGCTCTGCTCTCGGCCAGCAATCTTCTAGACGCGTCCTTCAGCTTGTAGATTCTATAGTTCTGAGATAGAGAGTGGCGGGCACGCACCAGGTGTGTGTTTGTGTCTATTCATTCAGCAAATGTTTATCGAGGGCCTTGGGCCAGGCTCCACTTCGGGCCCTGGAGATAAAGCAGTTCCCCAAACAGATGAAGCCCTTCCTCTCGGGGGGGCTGACATTCCACTGAAGAGACTGTGGAAGTCTATGTAGAAGGACCCTTGTGTATCATTTGTGCCCAGACTCTGGTGGGCGGGGAATGTCCCGTCCATACCACTGAGCGCCACACTCTTCTCTGGGTCTCTCGGACAAATCTCACGAAAGTTATTTCCTAAGCCGCCACCCTGCACCCAGGCCCCCTGCTCCCACCGCACCCAGGGTGTTTCAGCTGACACCCTTTGCCCTGCCTTGCAATCACCAATTTTGTTCGCCGACTGTCTGAACAACCTGAAGTGGGCCTGCCTCGTGACGTCTCCTCTGGTCCCCAGCGCCTGGAAGACGGGAGCTCCCTGGACCCTCTTGATGAATAAAAGTCTGATTGAATGAAGCCATTGATTCTGAGTTCCGATCGCTCATCTGTAAAACAGAGGCAATCCCGATCTGGACGACTCCTGATTGCCCCAAGGCTGAGATGAGACAGGAGATGAAAGGACCTTGGAACCAGCAAGCTGTTCTCCCAGCGATAGTTCTTACTATCCCCCATAAAAAAATGGCACCGGTTAAGTGCCTCCCTATGGGAAAGGCAGCGATCCCGGAGCTGGCAGGGAGTGTGTGCTGGTGCAGGAATATGTGTGTGCACGAGGCCCTGAGATGCTGCGAGGAGAACCGGCTGCCAGGGCCGGCAGGGCCCAGCTGAGTCAGCTCACGGCAGAGAGCAAAGGGGAGGAAGGGAAAGAGAGAAGGCACCCGAGTCCCCATGTCCATCCATCCCATCCGTCTGTCTGTCTACTGCAGCCAGTAACCTCCAGGCAGGACGGAAGCACTGCCCGGCGGTAAATGACTGCTGGCTCCAGGCTGGCCACCCGCCCTGACTGCCCTCACGGAAGAGCCGGACTTTACCCAGCAAATCGGGAAGGAACTGGAACCTCTGAACTTGGGACTTGGGCTCCGTCGATAAGGCCAGTGGACAAACAGAGGGCAGGGACTGAGGCTCCCCTTTATACACACAGAAGCCTGGCTCCAGGCTGATACTGCTGAGATCTTTGCCCTTTAGTTCAGACAGGAAATCTTAAAATGGAAAATGAGCTGCGTAAGGAAGGGGCGCGGCCACCAGCTCACAGGGAAGACAGAGCAGGTTGTTCCCAATACAGCTTTGAACGGGAAGGGACCCAGCCAGCCAGGGGTGTCCGGGCAACAGAGAAGGCCGCTGGGCAGGTGAGAGCAGCATGAGACTGCATTCCTGGTGTGAAGGAGGCAGCTGGAGGGCCAGGGAGAAGCGGAAGCCTCATCTGAGACACAATACACCACCCCTTCCTCGTGGGGACTGAGCCCACCCGTAGGAACCTCAGCTTCTCCATCCATAAACGGGGCTAGCAATACCCTCTCCCTCAGAGAGCACACGAGAGGATCCGAATGAAGGCACGAGTGTGCCCTGCAAATTGCAAAGGGCTTGACAAGCAACCCCGCCTCCTGGTCGAGCCCTCCCACGCCGCACTCCCCAGTCCCCAAAGGTATTTCACGATCAAGAGGCGAAATCCAAAATAACATCTCCTGCTCCCCATGTCACCCCCATACACCCTCAGCTAGCAGGTCAAAGAAAAGAAAATTGGGAGAAGATAAATAATTAGAAAACCCCAGCAGTCTCCCTGCTGAGGTTTCCTAGTAATTATTCACCTGTAAATTACTCCTCTCACCTTAATTCTATCTCCAGATCCTTTTGACAAGGTAAATTCATTTATTTACATCTCTAACCATCCTGCTTTGGTAAACATTCCAACAAGCTTGGATGGCCCATTAAAGACACAAAAAGTTGAAGAAGTAAGGCAGGCAGGAGAGAGAAAGAAATTAACTCGAGGTCATTACTGGCACTTACAGAATTACCCTTGGAGAGTAATTAATGAGGAATCAAAGCCAAGGCAAACCTCATCCCCTGCCCAAAGGGAGCCCGTCACAGCAGGGTGGGAGCTGCTGGAGGCCCCTGTTCCACATGGCCCACCAGCAGTAGTGGTTGAGGGGAGATGACTGGACGGTTCTGGGCAGTGCTGTGAGCTGCACTTTGACTTCCAGGAAGAACCCTCCAGTTCCAGTGAAGTCACTCCTTCTCATCCACAAACCCCCAGCCCTACCAGACCACGCCCCACCAAGACCTGGCCATTTCTGGACCTGGAACACCTTAGGCACATCCATTGCTAGCTGCTGAATGAATGAATCAATGTACCGTTCATTCCGGTGTCATAAAGCCTGTCAGATGTGTCCAATCCACAGCCACCCCTGGGATTAAGGCCACCATCGTCCCTTGCCTGGACCAGGGCCTCAGATTATTCTCTCTGCTTCCAGTCTCTCCTCCTCTCAGCCTCCACACAGAATTATCTCCTTACAAAGCAAATGGTAAAAGCAAGCAAGGTAACACTTCAGCTCTGACCACCAAGGAGAAAGTCATGGTTAAGACAGGGACCCCCTGGGGAATTCCCTGGTAGTCCAGTGGTTAGGACTTGGCATTTCACCTGCGGGAACCTGGGTTCAATCCCTGGTCAGGGAACTAAGATCCCACAAGCAGCATGGCCGGGAAAAAAAAAAAAAAAAAAAAAGACAGGGACCCCTGGAGTCACACAGCCTGGGTCCAAACAGACCACCTGTGTGGCCTTGGGTAAGTTACTTAACATCTCTGAACCTTAGCTTCTTCATCTATGAAAAGAAAATAATAACGGTATCTACCTCTTTACAGGTGTTATATCGTATGAGTTAATGAAGGAATGCCAAATGCTTAATAAACATTAGCTACCAGCAGCAGCATAATTACTATTGTCATCATCATCATCATCATTGCTTAAAATGCCTTCGCTGTCTTCCCATTGTCCTTGAATTAAAAGCCAAGCTCTTTAGGGCAGCTCGGGAAACCTGAGCCTCCTGGCCTCCCACCCTCAATTCTCACGCCTTCCCCACCCAGCCTAGTCCAGTCGCAAAAGGCCTTGTCATTTCCGAAATGCTCCTCTCTCGCTCCACCTCTGCTCGCTGCCTCAGGCTGCTTTCTCTACCTCTCAGAACCCAGAGATGCACACCCAGCAAACCCAAGAAGTGCCCACAAAGGGGCTCCGTCCTTAGAGACTTAAGCCTGGTTTGGGCAGAGAATGTGTGTGAAGCTCAGAGCTGGACCTAGTGACCAGACTATCCAAGTTTGTTGTCTTCTCAAAAGAGCTTCCTAGTTGTTTTGAAACATCCAACAATTCTATGGAAAAGAGAAGGGAGGTACGACTGCCCCCACTTTAGCATGAAGGACCCATGGCCCACACAAAGCCAGTGCCTTGCCTGTGGTCACCACGTAGCAGCTACAGGAATAGAATCTTAAGTCATCCAAGACAGCAGAATGGGGGGAAAGAACACCCACCTGAAGGTGGACCTGAGCTTGCGTCCCCAGTCAAGACCTTGGGCAAATTTTCACCCCTCTAAGCTCCCAATGTCTTCATCTGTGAAGCAGAGGAAAGAATGACTTTCTTGCCAGGTGCTTTGGGAAGATGAGTTGAGACACCTGCTGTAGAAGAAAGTGCTCGGCCCCTGCCTGGCCTTGGAAACAAGAGCAAAGGGATGGGAGGAGAGGGAGGCTGCACAGAGGCGGGTGTGCAGGGATGTGGAAGTGGCACAGGGGAAGCAGGAGTAGGCAGCCTCTGCCTCCACCCCGGGGTTCTGGGACCTTCACAGCCTTCACTCCTACAGGCCAAGGACAAATGGCATCCTCAGCGGAAAGGCACAGGGCAGTGCAGACCGGAAGTGCAGACAAGATTGGAGCTGGAGACACAGGTCTGGGGGAGCCAGCATCCACGAGGAAGGCAAGTGATGGGACTGAGTGCAACTTCCTAGGGAGAAAGCTGAGGGTGGTACCAGAGGTGCACCTGGGACCAGCAGGAGCGGGAAGAGACTTGGAAAGAGCAGGGACCTAAAAGATACAGTGATTATAGAATGGTCACCCCAACCATCAGCCCAGAAACAGCACCTCTATTTATTCAACATTTTCCTCCAAGTGTTTTTTTTTTTTTTAAATATTTATTTATTTTTGGCTGCGTTGGGTCTTCGTTGCTGCGCGTGGGCTTTCTCTAGTTGTGGTGAGCAGGGGCTACTCTTTGTTGCGCGGGCTTCTCATTGCGGTGGCTTCTCTTATTGCAGAGCATGGGCTCTAGATGTGCGGACTTCAGTAGTTGTGGCTCGCGGGCTCAGTAGTTGTGGCACGTGGGCTGTAGAGTGCAGGTTCAGTAGTTGTGGCGCACGGGCATAGTCGCTCCGCAGCACGTGGGATCTTCCCAGACCAAGGCTCGAACCCGTGTCCTCTGCATTGGCAGGCGGGTTCTTAACCACTGGGCCACCAGGGAAGCCCTCCAAGTGGTGTGTGTGTGTGTGTGTGCGTGTGTGTGTGCGCGCACACGCACGTGCGTTCGTGTGTGTGTTTTAGGGGGTTTTTGGCTGCATTGCATGGTTTGCAGGATCTTAGTGTCCCAACCAGGGATTGAACCCGGGCCCTCGCATGAGAAAACACTGAGTCCTAACCACTGGACCACCAGAGAATTCCCCTCCAAGTGTTTTCTAAGAGATTTTTATATATTTCACTAAAAGAACAAATGATCCCACCCATGCTACAAATCATGTTAAGGGAAAGTAAAACAAGTTGTCTTCTCTGTCCAACTAAGACATGGACTTCTCAGGGACAAGATATACATCCAGAGCCTGGCCCAGGGCAGCCTCAATAGAGATCGTGAATGACTGAAGAAATTAAAGAAGAGGGAACACTAACATCAGAAAGTGAAATATCTAGATAGCCCTTAAATTCATATTTTCTTAATATGAAAAAATTATAGTTATATCATAATAATAATCTGATTATTATTATTTAACCTTATTTTCCAAATGACAAAGTAAGCTGTTACATGAGTAGAAAAACTGTTTTGAGTAAACTAAACTGAATTAACTCCTGCCTCCCGCACTTACTTCTCTGAGTCTCAGTTTTCTCATCTGTTAAATAAACATTATTTTGTATTTGGCATCAGCATTGGGAGGAGTCAAGATGATGTATATAAAGTACCACCCATATGGTTTTCACTTAATACATGAAAACTTGTCTTACAGACCATAAAGCAAGTCCAACAAAATTCAGAAGCACAGCATGTATGCTGCTTTCTCTGGCCACAAAGCAATTCAGTTGGAAATAAATAATGCAAAGATAACAGAGAGCCTTACGGTTTTGGAAATTTATGAGCATACTTCTACAGAAGTCAAAGCTCAAAGAAAGAATTAAAGTGGAATGTGAACATAGATAGAACTGGATGTCAATAAAAATGTTACATATCAAAATAGATTGGGACTTCCCTGGTGGTCCAGTGGTTAAGACTCCACGCTCCCAATGCAGGGGGCCTGGGTTCGATCCCTGGTCAGGGAACTAGATACCGCACGCATGCCGCAGTTAAGAGCCCACATGCCACAACTAAAAAAAAGATCCCACTTGCCGCAATTAAGACCTGGCGCAGCCAAATAAATAAAATTTTTAAAAAAACAAAAAACAAAATGGATTGAACACAGCTAAATCAGCACTCAGGGAGGAATACGTAGCCTTAAATGATTAGATTAGAAAAGAAGAAAGGGTGAAATACCGTGAGCTAAGTATGCAACTTAAGGAATTAAAAAATAATTACAGCATAACCCCAAGGAGAGTAGACCATAAGAAAGAAATAAAAATGAGAGCAGAAATTAATGAAATAGAAGATAAAAATAAGATAGCTTTAACAAAGTCAAAAGTTGGTTCTTTCCAAAGTCTAATAAAATTGAGAAACTTTCGGTGAGAACAATCAGGAAAACAATGACGGTTCAAATAAACAATATTAGGAATAATAAAAGGGAAAAAGTTATAGATAGGCAGAGATTAAAAAGAAATACTATGAACAACTTTCTGCTAATAAATGTAAAACTTAGATAAAATAGAAAGATTCCTAGAAAAGTATGTGACCAAAATGGACTAAAAAAAAATTAGAAAACCTAGCTTTTCCTTTAACTGTTAAAGAAATTAAATCTATTATTTAAAACCACTCCATAAAGAACTCACAGGCCCACTTATCACAAAAACAAGTTCCAACTAAATGTCAAGAACAGGTAACGACAGATAATTCAAACTCTTGCAGAAAACTGAAAGAGGGGAATGATTTCTCCATTCATTTGATGAGGAAAGTACAGCTTTGATATCAAAATGAGGCAGAAATAATATAAGAAAGGAAAATCACCAGCCAATAAAAATCACAATCCATATGAACCTAGATGCAAAGTCCCTGAACAATATATTAGCAAATCAAATCCAGAAACTATAAGGGATGATTATACACATGACCAAATGTGGTTTAACCAAGAAATGCCATGTTGACTTAACTTAGATATTTATTTATGCAATTCATCATCATAACATATTAAGTGAGAGAAATCACAAGGTAATATGAGTAGACACACAAAAAGCTCTCTAAAAGTTCAACACTAGTAAGTGTTTGAAAAAAAAAATTAGCAAACTAGGGCTTCCCTGGTGGCGCAGTGGTTGAGAATCTGCCTGCCGATGCAGGGGACGCGGGTTCGTGCCTCGGTCCGGGAGGATCCCACATGCCGCGGAGCGGCTGGGCCCGTGAGCCACGGCCGCTGAGCCTGCGCGTCCAGAGCCTGTGCTCCGCAAAGGGAGAGGCCACAACAGTAAGAGGCCCGCGTACCGCAAAAAAAAAAAAAAAAAAAAAAAATTAGCGAAATAGAAATGAATTACCTTAACTTTAAAAATGATATTCCTTTTACAACAATCCAAAGTAAATATCATACTTGATGGTGAATTATTAAAAGAATTTCCTTTACAGTCAGTAAAGAAGCTGCTATCCTGGTTTAAATCTGATTGTTTTTAGAGGTCCTACCTCATGCAATTAGACAATATGAATAAAAGAAAGGTATAAAAATTTTCTTTATTCCCAAACTATATGATTATCCAAAACAATCAATGGAAACTATAAATTATTAGAAAGAATAAGAAAATTAGCAAAATTGTTATCAGTAAACAAAATAAAAAATTGCATTTAAAAGATAATTTTATAATCCAACAATCATCGGTTTAAAATGAAATTCAAAAAATACAATTTACCATGGTAACAAAAATAATTCTAATAAGAAATGTACAAGACCTTTATGAATACAGCTATAAAACTTGTTAGAAGACATTTTCAACTATTTAAATGGAAAGAGAAAGTGGGATTATGTTCATGGATAGCGAGTTTCAATAGACAGATGTCAAATGTCCCCAAACTGATGTGCAGATTCAATACAATTGAAGTAAAAATACCAGCAGGGTTATCCAGGGAACTTGAACATCTCATTTGAAATGTATGACCAAGAGCAAAGGGCCAATGGTAATTCAGACAATTACCATTGTAGTTGAAGAATAACAAATAACAAAACTTGCCCTTCCAAATATCAGAACTTATTATAAAATTATAAAAGTTGATAGGATACTATTGATATATGGAGAGACATATATTCCAATTGGGAGAGAACTGAGTCTAGAAACAGACCCATGCATTTATAGATAATAGGAAAGAATTTCAATGCAGGTCAGCAGATAGAGATAGACTGTTCAATACATGGTTATGGATCAGTTATGCATATGGAAGATATAATAGAAATGTTGATCCCCACCTCACCCTTACCAAAAAATCAGTTTCAGGTATTTTAGTGACTAAAATGAAAAGCAGAACTGTAAATTTTTTTTGAAAAAATACGTAGAATGTATTGATGCTTTCAAGGTAGAGAGGGAGTTCTTAATCAAACACTAAAAAAGCATTAACCTTTATCAAACTGATAAGTTCAACAACTTCTGTTCATCAAAGTACAATACAGAAAAGTGAAAATGCAAAAACTGGAAGAAAATATTTACACCACCAGCCAAGGAATGGTACTTAGAGCATATAAAGAATTCTTACGGAAGGAAGGAAGGAAGGAAGGAAGGAAGGAAGGAAGGAAGGAAGGAAGGGGGGGAGGGAAAGAAGGAAGAAAATGAACAAAAGATGTTAATTGACATTTTGAAAAAGAGGAAAACTTGAATGGCAAAATTTTTTAAATTTAAAATGTAGTCAACCTGATTAGAAATCAAGAAAATTCAAATCACAATGTGATATTTTCATCCTCCAGAATGGCAAACATTGAAAAGTCTGACAATACCCCCCAGCAGAGCCAAGTATCTGGAGCACTAAGTTGCGCAATAATTTTGGAAAATGATTTGCCATTTTTCAGTATGTTTCAATATGTTTGGGAATGCACATACCCTATGACCCAGCATAGATGTATGTCCTAAATTAAGAATTCTTACACACGTGAGGCAGGAGACAGGCCTAAGGATGTTCATAAAAGCATTGTTTGATTTGTCTGGTTTTTTTTGTTTTGGGCTGTGCCGTGAAGCTTATGGGATCTTAGTTCCCTGACCAGGGATTGAACCTGGGCCACGGCAACGAAAGAGCCAAGTCCTAACCACTAGACTAACAGGGAATTCCCAGAAACATTGTTTGAAATAGCCAAGCACCAGAAACAACCCAAATGGCCATCCGCAGGATAATGGAAAAATCTCGTAATGTGTGATACATTCATACATATACAGTAGTAAAAATGAATGAACTAGAAACAAACTCATTGTCATGGCTGACTATCACAAACTTATGAGGAATCAAATATAAAAGCAATGGTTTCCTAACTGTTCTTTGTGTCTTGACTCACATAGAAAATGATAATACTTCTACTGACCTCATAGCACACCAGGATCAACTTGAAGTCTGGGGTGATCCATCCAGAGTCACCAGGTGACCAGTCCCCATCGATTTCTTGGCATTGTTAAGCTCTAACATTCATTATGCTGGCATTTACACAAATCAAAAACATGCAAAATGGGGCTTCCCTGGTGGCGCAGTGGTTGAGAGTCTGCCTGCCGATGCAGGGGACACGGGTTCGTGTCCCGGTCTGGGAAGACCCCACGTGCTGTGGAGCGGCTGGGCCCATGAGCCATGGCCGCTGAGCCTGCGCGTCCAGAGTCTGTGCTCGGCAACGGGAGAGGCCACAACAGTGAGAGGCCACAACAGTGAGAGGCCCGTGTCCTGCAAAAAAAACAAAAAAACAAAAAAAAAACAAAAAGAAACATGCAAAATGTAACACTATATTGTTTATTGACACCTGAATATGTGAAAAACAATAAAGAAAAGAAGGAGAATAATGAACAAACTTACCTCTGGGGTAAGGGATGATGGGAAAGGGCATGCAGTGCATTCTACCATGTGTCAGAAATATTTCCTTACAACTGTGGGATACAAAGCTATATGTGTCATATGGACTTAACTATTTAAAAGAAGCATTAAAAAAAAAACCCAAACCAGAAGAAAATGTATCGAGGTATTAACCATGTTTATCTTTGAATGACAGATGTCTCTCTCTCTCTCTCTCTCTCTCTCTCTCTCTCTTTTTTTTTTTTTTTGGTAGTTTCTAATTTTCTACAATGAACATGTATGCCTTTTATAATCAAGGAAAGAAAGAAAAAATACTTTGTTTCACAAAACAGACCCCCTAATTGTGAGGATAAACACCAGGCAGCTGAAAGGAGAAGGAAGAAAAAAAAAACCCACTAGGTATAAAAATAACTTTCCCTGGGTTTGATCATCTAGCAATAAGCTACAATCTCAGGAACTCTTTCTCCCCTGAGCTTTTCTGGGTCCTACGCGACAAAATAAGGCAAAATGTGCCTGTTGAATTATGTTGTTCTCAGTCAGGTAGAAAAGAGAAACCTTTTGTGCATTTAAGGAAAACAGCACACTGGTCCTCCCAGGTCTTATTTTTAGCTTTACTGTAATTTGGTCTCCTAAGAGGTTCTGCAGCCAAGTGAACTCGGAAAGTTTGTTTTTCCTTCTTGAAGCGTCATCTGTTGCTCTGTATTTTGTGGAGGTGAGTGCCATGCGGTCTCACTGCAGGCAGGGACTTCCCTTGAGATTAGCGTGTATCCTGGCATTAATCTGATTTGGACTCAGCCCCTCACCGGCCGCAGCAGTTGCTAAATTATTTCCCGGGAGGAGACTATGAACTTGGGGCAGTGAGGGAGGTGATCAGAGTAGCGGTGAGCTTCAGCTGGGCTCGTGGTGCCCCGATGCAGACGTCGAAACTGAGACACCAAGAGGTGAATGATCTGCCTTTTGTCACCGGTGGGGAACCAGGTATGGAACCAAATGCCAAGGCTGTGACCAGCTTGGCCTCACGCCTTGCCCTGCCACCCACGGACGCTGTCTTTTGGCCCCTCGGTGACATGCCACCTACCCGGATGCCAAGAGCTGGTTCTAGAGTTCCACCCAGGAGCCCTTAAAAATCTTCTCGTGGGCAGCGTATGGAGAGAGGAGGAAGAGAAGGAAAGGAGAAAAGAGAGACAAGAAGAGATTCATCTCCTTAATAACAGCTAGTGCTCTCCAAGTGTCAGACTTGATCTCAGACAATTCACCCTATAGTAACTCATTTAATCCTCAAAGCCAAGACAATTGATTCAGTAATGGTTTTTTGGTTTTGCCTGTTTTTTTTTTTTTGTTTTGTTTTGTTTTGTGGTACGCGGGCCTCTCACTGTTGTGGCCTCTCCCGTTGCGGAGCGCAGGCTCTGGACGCGCAGGCTCAGCGGCCATGGCTCACGGGCCCAGCCGCTCCGCGGCATGTGGGATCTTCCCGGACCGGGGCACGAACCCGTGTCCCCTGCATCGGCAGGCGGATTCTCAACCACTGCACCACCAGGGAAGCCCTTGCCTGTTTTTCAGAGGACAAAACTGAGCTTCACAAAGGTTAAGCATCTTGCCCACAGTCACATGCTGTTAAGGGCTGGAATTGGACTTGACCGTAATAATATGGGTTTGGAGCTTGAATCTGAACTATGATTCCTCCTGTTGACCCCGCCCCAAGCACCCATCACAGGTGCCTGAGGAGCTGAGTTTTTCCTCCAAAACAGAAAAAAAGCTACATGTGGCTCTGCTGTCTGCAAACATTCAGGGGCTCCCGATTTCCTGAACTGGTTTTTCAGGATTCCTCGCCTACCTCTACAATCTCTCCCCAGGACGACCCCTCCCTATCTACCCAAATCCCAGGTCTGTGCAGAATGCCTGGTCTCCACCTCGGGCCTCCACCCCTCCAGGTTCAAGGCTGTCCCTGGTTTTAACTGCCAGGCAGCTTTTCTCCTTTCTCCAGTTTCCTGGAATGACTTCTTTTCAGACCAATAAGGCAAGAAGCTGTCGCTGATTTCATCAAATGCATTAACTCCTTCATTCAATCAACACATCGTATTAAGCAGCCAACATGTGACAGACCCTGTGAATTAAATCATGAATAAATACTCCAGTGAAACTCACCAGGGAGGTCAAGAAAGACTTTTCTGAAGAACTGGTGGTTGATCAGGGATCTGAAAAACAAACAAGAGAAGTTAACTAGAAAAACTGAAGGAGGGAAGTGTTGCTAAGAGGACCAGACCAAAGGAACCACCATGAACCAACAGACAGATCAGAGACAAACCATAAACTAGCTGTGGGAATAGGGCCAAGTTATTCCACCAAAGTTTTTGAAAATCAGTTACTCCACGACAAAAAGCAAGTATCGGTGCTTATCCCATAGTCAGAACACTACGTGATTATACTTGTAAAGTCCTTGGCACGAAGTGTGTCACGTAGTAGGTTCCCATTAAATGGTATATCCCTTCTGACAGATGTTTCTCTTGGGGAGTAGAAACAATCTCATAATTTTTATAAGCATCAGAGTTTTAGGGCGAATGGTAGGATGTTATTATCTGGTCAACTCCAGATCCCTGAGGTCACCACCATCTGTTATTTGTGTCCCTGCCCAAAGCTCCACTGAAGAAGGGGACTTCACTTGTCTTGCTTACTACTGTATCCCCAGGGCTGAAGCAGTGCCTGCCCCAAAGTGCTAAACTGGGAATGTTTGTTGAATGAATGTTTGATGGCTTTACTCATCTGCTAGACCAATGGTTCTCAAAGACTGTTTCTCCAAGCAGCAGTGTCTTGGAGCTTGCTAGAAACACAAATTTTCAGGCCCCATTCCAAGTCTGCTAAATCAGGAACCCTGGGCAAGGGCCAAGGAATCGGTGTTTTCACAAGCCCCCCAAGTGACTCTGATGCCCACTTGAGTTTGAGAAGCACTGGTCTAGAGATCAGCTCCTAGACAACAGGGTTTGGCTTACTTAGTTCTAAGCTTACTAAGTTCTAAGCACTGAGCAAACTCATCAGGTCTGAAAATTGTTGTCCCTCCTGAACTCAAGTCCCTCTGCAACACTCAAGCCAACCTAAAGAATGTCAGAACCAACCAGCTCAGGGAATTGGGCCTCCTCCTTTCACCAGCCCCCAGAAAGGTGCTCCTACCTTTGCCAATGATGCCGTTCCCTTCTGGGTGCAATCAAGTCCCAACTCAAAAGTCTCCTTCCCTGGAAAGACTTTGGAAGCAATTCCCAGAAATGCTCCCTCTCCGTGTTCCCAGGACACAGAGGAGAGGCTTCATTATGGCCAGCATCCCATGGTGGCATATGAATTAGTTTAGTGACATGTGCCCCTAGACATGCACCATCCAATATGGCAGCCACTAGCCACAGGTGGCTACTGACCACTGCCAAAGTGGCTGGTACAAATCGAGATGTGCTATGGGTATAAAATCCATACTGCATTTGAAAAAAAAAAAAAAAGGAACAGGAATAAAAGAATGTAAAATATCTCATTAATATTATCTCATTGACTACATGTTGAAATGATCAGTTTTTGGATAAATAAATAAATATAAATATATAATATATTATATATAATAATATATATTATATATAATATATATTATAATATATAATATATATTATATATTATAATATATTATTATATATAAATATATAATATAAATAAATAAATAATAATAAATAAAAATTATAAAATTATAAAAATAAAAATATATATTATATTTATATTATATTGTATTATATATAAAGTATAAATAATTATAATAATAAATAAATAAATATATTCTCAAGTTAATTTCATCTGTTTCAGTTTTCTGTTGTAGCTACTAGACAAGTTAAAATTGCCTATAGGGCTCATTTTTATAGTTCGATGGGGCAGTACTCTAGACACTCAGCATTCCACCATGGTAAAGGCCAGGGCTCACTCACTTTTGGACCCCTACAGCCGTCCCCTCTCTTGCATATAATAGATACGCAAGGAATGAGTGTAGAAAAGTAAAAGAAGTCACAAACACCTCCAGGCTTAGAAAGAAGTGTTGATCTTCTTAAACATGGATGCATTGATATCAACATCTGGGGCCAATTCAGTTAATTCCAACTCAAAGTCAAAGCAAGAGGACAAGTCTGGGGAGTTTAAAGGCCCTGGTTCTGATGCTGAGCCCTAAGCAGCCAGATGATTTCACGCAACTCAACCTCCTTCTTAACTCCAGCAGTTGCTTCCGTGCCCACTCCACGAGCTTTATGAGAGCTGAATGAGAAAACAAATAGGAGCCTATTGCAGTGACTACTAGCATTGGAAGGGTGTGAGAAATTACCCTCCATTCCCCAGCCCCATCCCTCCAGTTGTCTGGCTTAGATTTTCTACAAAGCTACAGAGTGTGCAGACATTGTGTTCCCAGGATTTATAGCTCGGTTTACAATGTTTTGGGTGAGGCCAGAAGCTTTACATGCACTATTGTTTTTCTCGTTTTAAAACTAAACTTGCTTTCCCTCAAAGAGAAGAATTCAAGAAAGAGGAGGAGGCTACCAAGGCATTACAGAAAAGCTCAGGCTCCCTTCCCCTTGGTTACCAAGACAGTGTATCTCGGTCCACGTCTAAGGAACTGGAGGGAACGTTCTCTTCCTAGAGTTGCAGGTTTATCTTAGACCAGCCTTGCAATAGTTGTGTTTGATGCAATTACAGTCAATCTTCATGATTCTCAAATTATTATTCCTTATTTATGAATTCACCTACTTGCTAAAGTGTATTTGTAACCCCCAAATCAATGCTCACAGAGCTTTTGAGCTCATTCGCAGATAACTGCAGAGTAGCAAAAAAATTGTTCCCTGACATATACGGTTATGGACTAAATTGTGTCTCCCCAAATGCATGTGTTGAAGCCCTAACCTCAGAATGTGACTGTATTTGGAGATTGGGCCTTTAAAGAGATAATTAAGTTAAAATGAGGCCGTTAGGGTGGATTCTAATCCAATCTGACTGGTATCCTTATCAGAAGGGGAGTTTAGGACACACAGAGAGATAGGAGGAATGATCATGTGAGGTCATAGCAAGAAGATGACCATCTACAAACCAAGGAGAGGGGCCTTGGGAGAAACCAAACTTGCCAACACCTTGTCCTCAGACTTCCAGCTCCAGAACTGTGAGAAAATGAAACTCTGTTGAACCACCCAGGTTTTGCTTGTTGTTATTACAATGGCCCTAGCAAACTATGACACAAATGTTCCCAGCTGGGATCGTGTGTGAGCTCTCAGGCTGTAAACAAGTGTCCTTTTCATGGTCTATTTAGTGCCACGTCTTTCACATTTTTGTGCTTTTGGTTATGATTTTGTGCTTATGATTTCACTGTTTAAAATGAGCCCCAAGAGCAGTGCTGAAGTGCTGTCTGATGTTCCAAAGCACAGGAAGCTGTGATGTGCCTTACAAAGAAAATACAAGTTAGATAAGCTTCATCCAGATGTGAGTTATGGTGCTTTTGGCTGTGAGTTCAATGTTAATGAGTCAGCACTATATATTAAATAAGGTGCCTCTAAACAGAAACACATACCACAAGGTTGTGTATTGATCAGTTGATGAAAATGTTGTGACCAGAGGCTTGAAGGAACCTAACCCTGTATTTCCTGTAGGAGCTATAGCACAATAGTCACTAATTATGTTTTCATGGTGACTATAGACTGTAACTGTAACTACAGCAAATTGATCCAGAGATGCCACTTCTGGGTATTTATCCAAAGGAAATAAAATCACTATATCGAGAATATATCTGCACTGCTACGTTCATGGCAGCATTAATTACAATAGCCAAGATATGAAAACAACATAAGTGTCCATCAATGGATTAATGGATAAAAATGATGTGGTACAGAGACTTCCCTGGTGGTCCAGTGGTTAAGACTCTGTGCTTCCACTGCAGGGGGTGCAGGTTCGATCCCTGATCAGGGAGCTAAGATCCCACATGCTGCATGGTGCGGCAAAAAAAAAAAAAAAAAATGTGGTGTACACATACAATGGAATATTATTTGGCCATAAAAAAGAAGGAAATCCTGCCATTTGCAACAACATGACTGGACCTTGAGGGCATTACACTAAGTGAAATAAGTCAAACAGAGAAAGACAAATACCACATGATCTCACTTACATGCGAAATCTTAAAAAAACCAAGCTCATTGAAACAGAGAACAGATTGGTGATTACCAGATGCACGGGGAAGGGACTGGGCAAAACGAATGAAGGTTGACAAAAGGTACAAACTTCCAGTTATAAGATGTAATGTACAACAAGATGACTATAGTTAACAATACTGTATTGCATATTTGAAAGTTGCAAAGAGAGTAGATCTTAAAAGTTCTCATCACAAGAAAAAAAATTGGGACTATGATGATGGATGTTAACTAAACTTATTGTGGTAATCATTTCACAATATGTACATATATTAAATCATTATGTTGTACACCTAAAACTACTACAATGCTATATGTCAGTTATACTCAATAATTTAAAAAAATGTTTTCATCGGCTGTAAAGGTCTTTTTAGTAAATGAGTTCCGAGTTCTGCTCTTTTGATACATTGCTCTTTCCATACAGCGACATCTCTGGTCTCAACTCTTTTGAATTGACAATCACCAGCATATAACCCAGTCAAGTTTAGCAGATGTGCTTAGCTGAGGCAAGAGAAGGAAGAGCTGATCATTTCTCAATGTTGCACGTAGGAAAACACCCTGATTTGTTTCATATTGTTCAGAGGAGGGATTATGTTGGTCAGACACAGGCATAAGTTACATGGATTAAAGAATGGAAATTGGGCTTCCCTGGTGGCGCAGTGGTTGAGAGTCCGCCTGCCGATGCAGGAGACACGGGTTCGTGCCCTGGTCCGGGAAGATCCCACATGCCGCGGAGCAACTAAGCCCGTGAGCCATGGCCGCTGGGCCGGTGCGTCCGGAGCCTGTGCTCTGCGGCGGGAGAGGCCACAGCAGTGAGAGGCCCGCATACCGCAAAAAAAAAAAAAAAAAAAAAAAAGAATGGAAATTAAACCCTTAATTGAGCAGACAGGCTTTAAATGTCCTGTCATTAAAAAAAAAAAAAATGTGTCTTTACCAGTGTACTGGCACATGGAATCCAGTAACAAGATATCCGGGCAATAATAAATGAGATGGGCAGCTTTTACTAGCTACCTGACATGAAAGGACACTTGCCTTGGAAGAGGGAAACTTTTGACTCTATTTCCTGAGTCACTCATCTGGCGTCTCTCCTGCCCCGTGGAGAGGTCAGGGGTTGTGGAGTCAGACAGACATGGGTTAAAATCCTGTCTGCCCCAATCCCTGGCTGTGCAAATTATAGCCTCTGTATCCTAATCTGTAAATTGGAGCTAATAGTACCTATTCCATGGGTTATTGAACGCTTATTGAGGGAAATTAAGTGCTTATCGCAATCCCTAGCACCTACTGACCGGCTTACTCCATAAGTAAGGGTCTTCGACATCGATGTCTTATTTTTCAAGTGCGTGTTTATTTGTGAATATCATCTCTCAGCAACCCTTTTTCCCAGGGAAGAAAGGACCCTGTGTCAAACTTTCAGTCCTTTAGCAAAGTTGTACTGTGTACCTACTACTTACCAAGCCGTGTGTGATACCGGAGAAGCAGATATATAAAGTTCAAGTAAACTTGTTCTGAAGTAACTCTTTCTAGGGTCCACGATAACACTTCATATCTTAAATAATAATATCTTAGTATCTTATATAACCCTCATGACACAAACAGAGTGATGATAAGATACTCAAGAAATTGGGGCTAGAGCTGTAAACATTCCACAGAAGATAGTATTTGCATGGTGGTCGGGGTGGGGAAATCTGAGAAGTCTTCCTGGAGGAAGGAATGTTCCACATAAGCCTTGAATAGGACCAAGATTCAGAGAAGTACAGATGAGATGAGAAAGCGGGGGAGATGGGAGAAAAAAGTGAGTCACTTGGTTTTCATAGGAATGTGTATCTGAGCCCTGAGGGCCTGAGTGGGAAATTATCTGAGTGTGATTACACAGTGAAAATACATTGGGTTAAATTTCTTTCTGCAGTTCCTCACCTGCCATGCCAAAGCCAATCTTACTTCTCTCGTTTTTTTCTTTATTGAAGTGGGAGAAATTTTAACATTTATTTTCTATATTATATAAATATTGATTGTTCAATTAGCAAATTTAGAAAATTCAAACAAACAAAAAGAAAATTACGATCACCCACATTCCTACTCCTTAGAGGTAACCACTGTTAGAGGCAAACCCCTTTCTAGAATATTATGTGTGTGTCCTTAGAGGTAACCACTGATAGAGGCAAACCCCTTCCTAGAATATTATGTGTGTGTGTGAGAATGAGAAAGGGGCCGGGGTGGAGGTGGGGGAGGAACATGACATTTACAAACTAGGATCCTAGTGTGCGCCTATTTTAGAGCTTACTTTTTTTTTTTTTTTTTTGCGGTACGTGGGCCCCTCACTGTTGGGGTCTCTCCCGTTGCGGAGCACAGGCTCTGGAGCGGCCATGGCTCATGGGTCCAGCCGCTCCGCGGCATGTGGGATCTTCCCGGACCGGGGCACGAACCCGCGTCCCCTGCATCGGCAGGTGGACTCTCAACCACTGGGCCACCAGGGAAGCCCTAGAGCTTACTTTTTACCACTTGATTAATATGTTACAGACATGATTTCAATGTCAGTAAATACAGAACTCATCTTTCACAACTATACAGTATTCCATTGAATGTATGTACAATAATTTGTTTAACCCATCCTTGCTTGACAAATGGATATGTGTGTTTTAAAGATTGTTCTAATTATTATAAAATAAAAATTTGGTCAGATAGACTACTTGGAAAGTATAGAAATGTAGATGTTTTTCTATTTTTCTTATAAAAAATAAATTTCGGTCAATATAAATTATCTAGAATAACAAGGACCTAATCAACAAACTTATTTTACTTCACATCCAAGGCATCCAAGAAATTCAGACCTTGATAGTAATGCCTATCTGATAATGTGCACAGCAGTGCTAAGTTTTCCTGGTAGCTGACTTCATCCTCCTTTCTGATTAAAAAAAAAAATTTCCAGATACTTTAATGCAGACTACTCAAAAATTGCATTATGTAGAAATTAAATGTCTTAGGATACATGTATTTTTTAATTTATTAACTTATTAATTTTTGGCTGCGTTGGGTCTTCGTTGTTGTGCACAGGCTTTCTGTAGTTACGGTGAGCAGAGGCTACTCTTCGTTGGGGTATGCAGGCTTCTCATCATGGTGGCTTCTCTTGCTGCAGAGCATGGGTTCTAGGCACACGGGCTTCAATAGTTGTGGCACGCAGGCTCAGTAGTTGTGGCTCACAGGCTCTAGAGTGCAGGCTCAGCAGCTGTGGCACACGGGCCTAGTTGCTCCACGGCATGTGGTATCCTCCTGGACCAGGGCTCGAACCCATGTCCCCTGCACTGGCAGGCGGATTCTCAACCACTGTGCCACCAGGGAAGCCCAGGATAAATGTATTTTTTTAAAAAAGGCAAAACATTTCTACAAGACAAAGAGAAATACATACAACTGCTTCAGATAGTTTGGTCTGATATTCTTATACTAAACTGATTTTGGAAATATGTTTTAGATACATGCAGAGAGGGCCATGAACAAGGGTTAACTTTCTCCATCACATATTTCTTTAATGCTTGCAATTTTATTCAATAAATGTGTGTTCAATTTGTATCAGAACAAAGTAAACTTTTTTTAAGACAGGAGAAGTTGCAAGAAAAACAATATCACTCCTAATCCTCCACTGTTAATATTTTGGTGTTTTTCTCTCCAGTCTTTTTCTATGCCTACTTGGGAAACTAATTCTACACAGCTGGGATCATAGTATCAATATAGTCTTACATCCTTTGTATTTCAACAATAACATAAGCATTTTCCATTTATAAGTTCTTCATAAACAGGTTTGATGGCTGTATAATATTCCATGGAGCAGCTATGTAATAATTTACATAATACTTCCCCTATGTTTGAACATTTAGTTGTTTCATGCTTTTCTCTATGATACATAAAGTTTCCATCTTGACACAGAAATCCAGGTCTACACTTTAGATTATTTCCTTATGAGAGATTCCCAGAAGTGAAGATTTTTTAGGCCTGTGATACACATTGCCAAATTGCTTTGCCAAAAGGACTGTACCATTTCACACTCCCACTAACACTGTTACTCATTCCATTTTTAATAGCATCATGTGACTGAAATGGCCAATAGCAAGGATTAAGTAAACTATCATACATCTCGCCAGTGAATTATACAGCCAGTGAACTTGATTATGAGGCCTGCATAACAACATGAAAAAATAGTGATGTTGCAGTGTCAAGCAGAAAACAGAATTGAATGTAATTGCCGCTGCATTAAAAAGAAAAAAAAAAAGTAGGTCTGCATAATGATGAGGACTGGAAGAAAAGAAAAAAAACGGGAAACACTGACATGTAAGGATCAGTGTGGCGGGGTGATGACTTCAAGATTTATCACTGCCCCTCTGGTTTTAATTATTTTCATTTTCTGTGTTAATTTCACCCTGTGTTGCTATAGCACTACTTAATATTTCAAAAATTTCGAACGCAGGCAAAATATTCAGGCTACAAAATGACACATGACAGGACTTCTCAAAAGCTGCTCCTGCCGACAAATTCTAGCATTTCCAAGGCTGGTCCCAGCATTTTCTCAGCTAAAGGATCATGGTGGTCTTTTCTGAATTCCCAGAAATAATTAAGTCAATGAATGGAATTTTCTCAAATGTAAATTCTCCCATGATTTTTTTTCCTCCAGCCTCTGGCAATTGCCACCAGTCTCCTCCTAGCAGATGACAAGAATGAAGACTTCACAAATGGTACCAGAAAACCACCAAAACAGCTGGTAACACTCCATGGATCCTGCCCTTGTGGTTGTACTATTTTGCCCCAGCATGGAAGAGAGAGTCATATTTTCTGCTAGCAAAATTGTTCCAAATCTTGCACTGGCGTGAATATCAACAGGTTATGACTATCCCCCAAGAGCACTGTGATGTCAGTTGCTGAGACTGACCATCTGAAAGACTTGGGCAAAGCTGAGTTCTGACCTCTCCTGTAGAGGATGACTTAACCCAGATGGGGGTCTGGGTTCCCAAAGCTGATGGGAGAAGCAACAGCTTTCTTTTCGTTTTTTTTTTTTTCTTAATTTTTGAATTTTTTTAAATTTATTTTTTTTATACAGCAGGTTCTTATTAGTTATCTATTTTATACATATTAGTGTATACATGTCAATCCCAATCTCCCGATTCATCACACCACCACCACCACCCCCCTCCACTTTCCCCGCTTCGTGTCCATACGTTTGTTCTCTACATCTGTGTCTCTATTTCTGCCCTGCAAACCAGTTCATCTGTATCATTTTTCTAGGTTCCACATATATGCATTAATATACAATACTTGTTTTTCTCTTTCTGACTTCCTTCACTCTGTATGACAGTCTCTAGATCCATCCATGTGTCTACAAATGACCCAATTTCGTTCCTTTTTATGGCTGAGTAATATTCCATTGTATATATGTACCACAGCTTCTTTATCCATTCGTCTGTTGATGGACACTTAGGTTGCTTCCATGTCCTGGCTATTGTAAATAGAACTGCAATGAACATTGTGGTACATGACTCTTTTTGAATTATGGTTTTCTCAGGGTATATGCCCAGGAGTGGGATTTCTGGGTCCTTTGGTAGTTCTATTTTTAGTGTTTTAAGGAACCTCCATACTGTTCTCCATAGTGGCCGTATCCATTTACATCCCCACCAGCAGTGCAGGAGGGCTCCCTTCTCTCCACACCGTCTCCAGCGTTTGCAACAGCTTTTCCTGAGCAACCAACTCTCGGTTCGTTCCCCAGTCTACTTGGATGTTTTTCCTGCCTCCAGACTCTCCCTGCATCGCTCCACAGTGATCTGAAGGACAGCTACTTAAAATCTTTCTACTTCAAGTGTGTTCCAGGGACTAGCAGCAAGTTCCTGCATATCTCTGGAACTTGTTAGCAATGCAGAATGACAGGCCACGCCCCAGACATATGGACTCAGAATCTGCATTTTAACAAGGAGCCCTGGTGATTCACAGGCACAGTACATTTGAGAAGCACTGAGCTAAACCCTAGGGCTGATGTCATTCTTCTGCCCAGACACTTAGTGGCTCCCTGTGGCCTGAAGGAAACCATCCAAACTCAGCAATCTCATCCCAGACTACCTACTCAGCCTCTTCTCAATTAATTAATCCCCCGGGGTTCGACATTCTCTGAGTACACTAGGCTTTCGCAAGACCAACTCAGCACAACTTTGTATATGCAGTTCCCCACTGCAAGAATGCCCTTTCCATGAATGGTGAAATCACGCTCAGCCTTCAAAACCCAGCTCAAAACCTCTTCCAGGAAGCCTTGTGGGACTCCTCCTCCCAAGGCACTCCCTACTCCTCCTTCTCCTCATCTCCGAGGCCCTCATAGGCTAAGTAGTCTATGTGCAACCTGTGTGTGGCGGTTTCCTGGGGATACCTCAGTAGATGTCCAATCCATGTTTGAGAAATGAAAATGAATGAATGAGTGAATGAAAGAACGAATGAATAAGTGCTACCTCTGGCTCCACCACAGACTCACTGAAGTGACTTTTCTCTTTGGAAAATGCCCTATCTCATGGGAACATTGTGAAAATCAAATAAGCTTTGTGCATGGGAAAGTGCTTTGTAAGCCCAGCTCTCCCCGAGGGCCATCCCTGGCTCTGCCTGGGGTTATAGCCTCATGATCATGACCTGAAGGGATATTGATACATAGAGATTCCAAGGTCCCACCCACAGAGATTCTGATTTGGGAGGAATTCTGCATTTTAACAAGCTTTTCAGGTGGTTTCAGTATGAAGCCCCATCTGGGAACAGTTGGCCCGTGAGGCTCTGTGAAGTTCATCTCACACTCCTTGACCCAGAGCCCGACTAAGGTGAGGTTAAGAGACACAGTGTAAAATTCAAGGAGGCCCACACATTCAAGGTTGGGGAAGTGCAGGGTCAGAGCCTGAGACAGAGGGCCCTCAAACCTTAAAACTGGGCCCCCGGGGGCCCTCTGGCTGCACCCTAGTGCTGGTCCTGTCTTGACCACCCAGAAAAGCAGGCTCAGGTCCAGGGTGTACCGTTGTCTGTACCCAGCCCTCATGAGAACCCGGCCGCATGGGCACCTCAGCTGCCAGCCACGGGCAGACCCAGGTGAGTTGAGGACAAGGTGTCCTCAGAGCTTTGGAATTCCAGGCCCTACCATTACAGCCCTGTTAACAGTCTGTTTTCCCTGAAGTGGGGAAGAAGCAGACTGATTCCAGCCTCATGCCCCACGAAGTCTGACCACCCCAGGGCACTGGGGTCCTTTGAAGAAGCTGGGGTTTGGCACTGCAAGCAAGATTTCTCAGTTCTTCAGACCCCGAAGGCCATCTCTGAGGATTCCTGGTGGTCGGCACCCGATCAGGCTCCCCAGGCTGGCCATGCACGAGGGCAGGCGAAGGCCCACTTTGCAAGCTGCTCACCACCCCTTCTACTGCCCAGAGCACATAAAGCTTGCGCCTCATTCTCCCTCCTTTCTCACGGGCTGCGTGACGACTCTGCGTGTCGAGCTTCGTGGAAAGCACATTGCATGCATATTTCTTTTTTTTAATCATCATTATCACTATTTCACAGGTGGGGACACTGCGGGTCAGAGAGGGGAGGGAATTTGTCCAAAATCACAGAGCAAGTCCAAGGCAGAAGTGAAATTTAAGCCCCAAAGCTCTCCCCGCTCTTCCCCCTGCCTCTTTGAATTTACTTTTTCACCTTTTATGTCCCCTGCTTTGTATTTTCAAGTTCCTTCCTCTGTTTTCCTGGAGCATCTACAGATAACAGCAATAAGTAGCCTTGAGTTCTGGCAGTTTCCCGGGAGGGTATTTCTTGGAGTCTAAGGCTGGATTTGGGGGAATTCCCCAGTGGTCCGATGGATAGGACTCTGCCCTTTCACTGCCAAGGGCCAGGGTTCAATCTCTGATCAGTGAACTAAGGTCATGCACAGCCAATAAATAAACAAACAGGCAAATAAATAAATAAATAAAGGCTGGATTCTTTCGAGGTTGTGGTATGTGTGCGCAGGCGTCTGCACGGGTGCACTATGGCCTCTGAATACCTTCTCAAAATAATGTGTTTACATGCATACAATAAATTGCATACGATTACAAAGGAAAGCAATTGTGTAAAGCCCCAATTATCAAAATATTAAAAAGAAAATTTGTGATATAATAATACAGGCGTCTTTATTAATGCATTAAATATAAGGTCTAATGTGAGTCTAATTTCTAAGTATGAGGAGCATAAATGATTTAGAGAAATCTGCAACAATTATCATTTGATATGAAAATACCTGGTACATCCAGATACAGCACATATACACACTCACACACAACTACCATACATCGGCAGAGGCCAAGTGGAATGGAATCTACTGCCTTCTCCAGAAGGCTAATGGGAATGCAAAAGGGGTTTTGCCTTGGGTTCAGAACAGAATTCTCCCTCTGACATTTCCTTAAGGCTTTTTCGTTTAAAGTGCTCACATATAAATTGTCATATGGTCTCCAGGATTTCCCAGAAAGAGGGGAGCATGACCCTTTTCTTTCTTGAAAAGGTGGTCAGTGAAGGATCTCATTCAAGGTCACAGTCAGTGAAAGAAGGAACCAATGAATTTGCAGACCTCTCCTGCACCTTCCATCACCCCTGCACCTTATCAACTCAGAGCTGGTAATAGAGGATCTTGTTTGAAAGGGGAGACGAGAAAGTGTGTTTAAGTTTCCCAGGGTTTATGTGTCCTGATTGTCCCAGAACTTTGCAGAGGCTGCCAGTTACCCAGGCAACCTACTTCACGTGCATCACCAAGAAATACTAACTGCCAAAAAATGACCCGAATGGGAGTGAATCACAAAACAATCCAGGACATAGCAAAGGAAGACAGGAATCCCCAAAGTAGCAGGCTGGCCGGCACTGGTGCCAGGGATCAGATAGGTAGGTGAGTGTGAGCTCAGAGAGTGGAGCAGCTCAGATAGCAAAGAAAGAGGTTTGGAATTTCTCTGACTCACAGAAGATGGGGAGCCACTGAAGGTTTTGTGGGAGAGGAGAAACCCCTCGAGCACTGTGTTTCAGGCTCACACAGCTCAGCTCAGGGCAACCAACACCTTCTGGGTTTGCTCCACATGGGTCCTGAGCTGGGCACTGGGTCTGGGTCAGGGTCAAGGGGAGGGGCCTGGGAGGTGAGAGGTTAGGGAGTGGTAAGAGAGAGAAAGAAGACAGAGCCCCCATCTCCAGAGAGCAAACAATCCCCACAGTACGACCAGTATCAGGACAGAAAGGAGTCCTAGGAAGGCTTACTGGGGGACATGAGGCCTGAATAAAAGACTAGATGATAACTAGGAGTGAGTCAGATAAAGGGCAAGGGGGCAGGACATTGAGAGCAATGGAGCAGCCTTGGAGGCAAGAGACAACCAAGCTGAGCAGGATATTGTGCCAGACGCGACGCCTCCCGTCAGAACCCCCGAACCAATCTGCACGCTTCTTCACTTTGCTCTGCACCTCAGGAGGCTGACCTTTATGGACTACATCAGTGATAACCTTGACCCTGACTTCTGGTTGGGTTCAGCCTATGCAAGGTGCTGGCAGGAGATGGGAGGAAGTGGGGAGAGAGGCTAGTAAATTGATCCCCTGCCTCTCCTCTTGACCCTTCCAGTCTGGGGGAGTAGGCAAGATGCCCCGTTATTAGACCTGAAATACTACCCTAATGCTACTGGGTTTCCCCAAACCCCACCCAGTCCTTCGTAAAAGTCATTTTCTTCAATACTCCCCAAGTGTACTATGTCCTGCTGGGACCATGCCTGATATAGTAGGCATGGAGGAGATCCGTGGTCTAAAGGCATTATGATGATAGCCTAAACCAGGGGAGAAGCAGGGATGTTACCCTATAAATGCCCAGCAATCTACAGCTAGCGAAGTCCTCTCACAGTCACGGACTTCCTCACTGTTCACAATCACCCTGTAAGCATCAGGCCAGTCCGAACGACCAACTGCATCTCATAGATGCAGCAATAGAGGCCCAATAGAGTATGTGGAGATTTGACCAAGAGGCACAGCTAGTCGGTGAGAGAGCCAGGGCCTCAGCTTGATTTTTTTTTTTTCCATTTTTATTGGAGTATAGTTGATTTACAATGTTGTGTTAGTTTCAGGTGTACAGCAAAGTGAATCAGTTATACGCATATCTGTATCCACTCTTTTTTAGATTCTTTTCCCATAGCTTGATTTTTAAATTGCTAATCCAGTCCCTTTCTACCAACGCAATTTAAAGCAGTCCTGGGATGGAGAAAGAAATTCAAGAGGCCTTACACACACACACACACACACACACACACCCACCCCTTTGACAAGAGTTAGTGATTCATTCAACAAACATTTATTGACTGGGTTTCCAGACTTGCATTGGAAACTGACGGATGAAAAAGATTAGATACAGGGAGAGGAAGAATGAGTCAGAGGAGAAGGGGTGGCCATGTACAGTGGTGGACAGAGAGCAGTGGCCCTGGGGTCACTGGCCTCCAGGCCAAGTCTATGAGTTGTGGCTCTGAGGTTGTCCATTGTCCGAACTCAGGGACTCTGAAGGGGGCAACAACTCCTGGTTTTAGACAAAACAGTCAAGTCCATTTCAGATGCAACTGCAAAGCTGAAATCCCTTCAACAGCTCCAGAACGTCTTAGCATAACACCCAAGACCATTCATCACCTGGTCCTTGCTTATCTCTCCAGTCTTGGCTGCTGGAGGCTCCAGACCTCCAGCTAGTCTGACACTGGGAGCCGCACAGTTCCCTATAACTGTAATTCCTCTCTAACCGGCAGAACTTTGCACTAGCTGTTCTCTCTACTTGAAAGGCTTCTCCCGCTCCTCACTCCTCTTTCCTCACCTGAAAAATGCTTACTCAACCTTCGTGACTCAGTCCAGGCAGTTACTGCATCCTCAGTAATAACCAGCACATACCAGGCACCAAGAAAGCTTCCAATTTTTTGGAATTAATGATTTGATTGATTAATAATAATAAAATAGCTAGCGTATTGTGAGTATATTCTGTCTCCATGGGATAATAATAGAAATATCACACAAACTGTGTGGACCTACGAATTTGAACTTGGTTGAAAAATAAGTGGGTGGATGGTTAGATGGGTGAGGAGGTGGATGGATGGAGAATGGCTTCATGGACAGATAGTTGGATGAATGAAATAACTTGCATGAACTTGATCAAAAGGAATTTGGGGAGCCAGTCTTCAGGCAGTGAGAAAGGGCAGACGTTGAACTGGTAAGAGTGGGACTGTGGAGCTTGGTATTAAAAAAATATCCAAAATCTCGCTAGCAGATGTGAAGTGTGCTTGTGGACAAGGAACCGTTAGCACAAAGGCCCCAGGAAATTCGAATCTGCTCTTCCAGGTGAATCCCTGAGGATGATGCCAGGCTTGATTCTCTGTCGAATGACTGACTGACAGGACTTAACTTAATGGAAGCCCATCAATGTTAGGTCAAGGTATAGAAATCTGACCTTGAGGCTTACGGGAGCTGAGAGACATTTCTGTGACTCCTGTGACAAGACAACAGCAAAGAAAGAGATGCAGGGACTTCCCTGGTGGCGCAGTGGTTTAGAATCCGCCTGCCAACGCAGGGGACACGGGTTCGAGCCCTGGTCCGGGAAGATCCCACATGCCACAGAGTAACTAAGCCCGTGCACCACAACTACTGAGCCTGCGCTCTAGAGCCCGCAAGCCACAACTACTGAGCCCGTGTGCCGCAACTACTGAAGCCCACGTGCCTAGAGCCCATGCTCCACAACGAGAGAAGCCACTGCAATGAGAAGCCTGCGCACCACAACGAAGAGTAGACCCTGCTCACTGCACCTAGAGAAAGCTCGCGTGCAACAATGAAGACCCAATACAGCCAAAAATTAATTAATTAATTAATTAATTAATAATAAATAAAGAGAGGCAAGTAGAGGGAGGATGCGTGAACTGCTGCTAAAACAAGGTGGCAATTCCTCTCCTAATATCAGGATTTCAGCATGCAATTTCTGCCCACAGATCAGGTCCTAAGCCAGCCTGCCTCTTCCTCAATCACTTGGCGCGTTGCCTCTACCATGGGCTTTCCCGAATCCCAGAGGCTTCTGACAGCTGTGTCCTACATTGCACTGCTCCTTGGAAACCCAGTATTCACATTACCTTCCCTCCCCCAACCCTTATGGTCCTCTCCTCCTCCTTCCCCACGCAGAAGGTATTCAGTGGCTTGTCACATCCGTGCCTCCAGACCTTCCAGAGAGCTGGAGAGAGCTCCCTGGAGACCAGACTGATGTTTGGCCCAAGATCACTAGGGTGGGACTGGATTTCCTCTGGAGCCAAAGATGAAGCATTAGCAAGAGTCTGCTTTCTATGATGGCCTGAGCTGAAAGGGGAATCTCTTTTTTTTTTTTTTTTTTTTAAGTACAAGAATTACTTTCCTTTTAAAGTTAAAGGGAGAAAGAATTCAGAGCTAGCACAGGAAAACCGTGAGGCTTGCAAGGACCTTCAGCCTTGATCAGCCCTTTCACATAGTTTTAATTTTGATCTCCACAGGAGCCTTCTAAGGAGGTACTCCCCTTTGGCTGCATGATAGGATCACCTGGAGAGTTTTTAAAATCCTGATGCCCTGGTCAAAGCCCAGAACAATTACATAAGAATCTCGGGGATGGAGTGGGTCCAGGCCCCAGCTAATTCCAATGTTAGCCCAGGGAAGGACAGGTACTCTGGGTATCAGCTCATTTTGCCAGGGTTTGGAAGCCTCCAGAGGACTGAGATAAGTTGGTCCCAGATCTCGCCGCCTGTGGAGGGGCGCCTCAAAACCAGGACCTCTGTTCACTCAGACCATCACTCTGTGTTCTTCCAGGAGTGGCTCTTAGGTCCACGTGAGAAAAGTAGTTACTAACATATACAGTTGACCCTTGAACAACACTGGTTTGAACTGTGCAGGTCCAATTATAGGTAGATTTTTTTTCAGTAAATACATACTGGAGTACTACACCATCGTGGCTGGTTGAATCTGCAGATGTGGAACCACAGATCCAGAAGTCACCGTAATGATACATGACACACAATGAACCATAAAAATAATTATAATAAAAATAGGCTCTATGAAAGTCTTTAAATTTTCCAGTTGTTAGCAAATCCCATTAAAGTCATAACGGAGGGGAAGATGAAAGTTTCTTCGATCAACAGAGTGACTGGTAGACTGTTTCTTTGCTTGTTTTTTAGTATTTTTATTCTACTGTGCTTTTGCCTATGTCAGCAACATTATTATATTTGATGTGTAATTGGATGTATGATTTTCTTCTTGCCATCCCTTGCCAAAAGCCCAGTTGAGACAATTGATACTTGAAAGGAAACAATCTAGGACAATGCAAACACTTCATTTCCTTGGAGTCTCTTCAAACTGTTCCATACATCGTACAGAACAACAGAAAGCCACATAACTTATCTTTGATGCTTTAATTCATCATCTAAATGCATTAGCACCTGTCATTTCTTGGTGCAGGAGATAGCCACACAAAGAACATTGCTATTTCTCTGGTAACAGTTTTATTTGAGGGGTACTTTTCCTTCTTTCTTTCCTTTTTTTTTTAGTTGTGGCATGTGGGCTCCAGAGCACGCAGACTCAGTAGTTGCGGCGTGCAGGCTTAGTTGCCCCGCAGCATGTGGCATCTTAGTTCCCCAAGCAGGGATCGAACCCGTGCCCTCTGCATTGGAAGGTGGATTCTTAACCACAGGACCACCAGGGAATTCTTGATTTGGGGGGTACTTTTCATTTCAGTGTTCCTTAAAGTTTTTTCTCATAACTTCTCAGAGTTTACCATTGAAGGAAAAGAAAATGACAAATGATGAGCTTGTCCACTCTTATTTATTGTCTGATATGACCTTTAATTCATCCTTTTCCATTTTCCCCTTGACTGCTAGGGAGCTCAGTTCTAAGGTGTATGTATTATTACAATAGATATCCTTACACTATGGATCTGGACAACTTACTTCCCCATTACATTTCATGGCTCTTGGTCTGTCTTCCTTGTTTTGACAGCTCTATTCTATGCCACCTCAAATCTCTTTTGGAAAAAAATAAAATAAAATAAAGCAGAGCATAATAATTTAGTGACAGATAAAAGAGGATACCAGTACCCAGCCCTTTTCTTAAAGGTAATCACATCTGCCTTCTGGATTAAATAGAGGGTTCAAAATTAATTGCTAATTTTGAGCACCTGAAACTTGACAAAGGGCTGTGAAGTAGAATAATCGCTTTGCTCACATTAGAGATATGATCTCCAGCAAACACTCTCTCATTCAAAACTTTACAGACCTTAGCACAGTACCTACATACAGTCGGAACATACAGTTGGAATTCCGTGAATATTTGTTGAATAAGTGAAGGCATGAACAAACAGCCTTCAAGGTCATCAAAGAAACCTCAGTTAATAGAACATTTGAAACAATAAAAATCCTTCAAAAAGGTGATGATGATAATGAAAATGATGATTAGTAGCTGGTGTATATTGTAGGCTTACCAGCACCAGCCCCATACAAAGCACTATGCAAAGCAGCATACTAGTGACCCATGAAGCCTGTATCATTATACCCACTTCACTGATTCAGAAGCTGAGGCTCAGAGCAGCTAAGCACAGTTAGGAAGTGTTGGGGTTTGGATTCTGGTCTGTCTGATGCTATAGTCCACATTCTTTATCACCATGCTGTATTTCATCAAATATTTTTGAATATTTGATACCCCCCCTGTAACTTGGTCATATATTCAGGACATGAGATTATGAAATGAAACTTCAATACAACTTTTTTTTCATATTGATGATTTTTTAGACAGTTTCTTCCATCTGAAACCGCAAAATAGGAGGAGAAAGAGTAATATAGAGGGGAGGATATATATGTATGTGATATAATCATTATATATATGAATACATGTGTTGCATAAAGCATGGAAGTCTTCATTCAATCATAAATTCCTCCTCCCTTCAAATGTACCAAGTGGTTTTTCACATCCGTTATGTCATTTAACCCTAAAAGCCTATAAGGTCGGTTCTATCATTTCTGCCTTCCAGATGAGGAACCCCGCTTACGGGGATCAAATGACAGTGATGGCGCCCATATGGCTCCAAGCCAACCTGGTTCCAGAGTGGAGGCGCTAATCCTTTCTCACCGCACAGCCATGACCTCCTCATGCCCTCAGCCTGGTGCCATCAGAACTAATGAGATGGAATTAAAACCATGAGAAATAACCATGTATGTACATCCCAAATGTACAATCATACACCTATTTTGCGTAGAAGTAGAGGGTTTAGGTACACAGAGGTCAGGAATATTTCGGAACAGAGATGAACCATGCCGGCTGACATGGGCTGAGCTGAGCTTATGGAGATACGAGGAAGGAAGGGCCTGCACTGAAATAGCAACTGTGTTTGGATTCAAGCAAAAGGACTATTTTTTATTTATACAGTATTAACCTGTTAGCTAAATTTCTGTCAGCTAAAACTACCAAGCTGTTTCTTGCAGCTTGTGCGAAGGAGCCCACCCTCCCCTCCTTCAGATTTCCGGCCTTAAGCAGTTGAGTTTGGGATCTGCCGTGCACATGGACCCCCTTCCCTCCTTCCCAGGCTCCTGGGTCTCTCTTCCGACACCTTAAATTCTTCGTCTCCCTGTCTCCTCTTAGTCACTCCTCACCCCCACCGGGCCCAGTGAGGCTTTGAAAAGAGTAAAAGGGAGCAGACGGGACTCACAGCTTCCCTCACATTTCAGGGGGTCCAGGTGGGGAATTAGGCCATTCCTCTAGATTTTCTGGCAAGTTCTCCAGAGTCTGCTGTTCCACGCCCCTACGCTCTTCTCTCTGCCTTGAAAGCCTTTCTTCCCTCCTCAGCCTGCAATTTACTCTCTCAAAGTCAGCTCAGTCATGAAGGATCCTGCCCCCAAACCAGAGTACATCTTCCTCTCGCCCTCAGAGGACTTACCACAGTGATTTAGTGAAATCACTGCTTCCTACCCACCACCTCCCCACTAGCGGGGCTTTTTTCAGGTCAGAGATTGACATCGTCGTTTTTGTCTCCCAAGTGCCTAGCCTGGGGCCTTGCACACAATGGGCAGAATAAACAAATGTGGTCCACACCTCAGTTCTTGCACGTGTATAACTATCTGTAGCCTCCACTTATGAGAATTCATGTTTGTAACGGGAACCTCAATTTGCAGAGGACTTCATATTACACAACCTCCCCTGAATGTCGGAGAGGCCCTAGGATCCGGCTATCACTGTGACCATTCTCAGATGAGGAAACTGAGGCTCAGAGAGCGACAATGGCCCCAGGTCACACGATGAGAAGCACTGGGTTCCTGGCCTCCAGGTCCCTCCCGGCCCACCCTGCCCCGCCCCTCCAGCACACAGCCAGCCCTCAAGGGACACTCACAAGTCTGTGTTATGTATTGTTTCTCACATGTTGCCATGGACGTCACAAGTCCAGTCTAGGTAACATGCACAACTCACTCTTACGAGAACAGCCTCGCCCTCTATCTGCTATTTCTAATTTGCTGTCACCAGTAGGCTCTGTTCCTGGACTGCGCTCATCCTTATACATAAACCAGGACCATCTATCCGGTCATCTGTTCTCTCCTTCCACCCAAGCCCAAAGCAGGTCCTGGGGAGGGGAGAGCACAGACCTACCTGCTACAGAAGGCAGATCCCAGTTCAGAAAACCCCCCTCCTGCGAACGTTTGGCCTTAAGAATCTCAGAACCCTAATCTGCCACCCAAGGGAAGTGGTTCATCCGAGGGCCCCACGCTCATCACGCCCAGGAGGTGTCCCTGGAAGTGACTTTGCTGACATTAAAATCTTAATTTAAATGCACGAGGAAGCCTGGTATTTAGAGGAGGCCTGCAGGCATTTATAAGGCAAAGTGAAGACTCCTGCTATAAGGAGAATAGCTGGCCAGAGGAATTCATTTATACCTAATGGGTTTTTGCTTCAGGAAGGACCCGCCAGCACCCACTTCCAAGCTCGGAGTACTTGGAAATGTAATCTTTCCCGGTTCCCCGCTGCCTGGCATCGGAGCTTCATTTCCTCTCCCTGCTTTCTTTTCCTCCTCAAACGTGTGTGCAGATCTGAGGTCCCGGCCTGAGAGCTGAGGAGGGGCCTTGGACCCTTGACGTGGTACCACTTTGGGGAAAATAATGACCCCGGGCTGGCAAAGCCATGTGCTGGATGATACATAGGGAAAGAAAGATGTGTCTAGATTTTTATAATGGCTCCGTCTCTAATATCACTTTCATTTTTACATGAGAGACAGGATTTGGTGACTCTTACTCACCGTTGCATCACTGAGGGTGGAGACTGTGTTCCCTACACTGAGTGGCCCTCGCGAATGTGTTGTTTGGGGAGGGGGTGATGGATCTGAAACATCATTCAGATCAGCCTTTTCCTCCATCACTGGTGAGGATGCCCCCACCCCCATTTCTCTCAGCCGCTGGTTCTAAATCTCCACCCCTTCCCCAAACTAACAGCTGTGCCCACCCAAGCTGGCTCCCTCATCCTCAGCAAAGAAGACATCTGGTTCTGCATTCTCGGGGTTCCTCAGCCGCCCTTCCAGTCCTGTCTCTCTTCTTCCACCTGAGCCTGCTGCCTTTATATCCTCTCCCTGCAGTGTCTATAATGGGCTCCTTTCCACCAGCTCTTCCCGTCAACGTTCAACCGTGCTCACATCTCTCACAAGATTATAAGTCCCTTCAACCCGATTTCCCTCCAGCTATTACCTTAGCTCTCACTGCTATTGGCTCATCTCTCCCCTCCAGTCCTGCACAGCCCACAAGCTGGCATCAGGGACATTCTGCTCCCAAAACAGTTCTTACCAAGTTCTTACCATGATCTTTTTTTATTTTTTGAAATAGGCATTGCTGTTTACTTTATTTGGGGGGGGGGGAATTTTTGAATTTTTATTTTTATTTTTATTTTTTATTTTATTATTTTATTTTTTTGGTACGCGGGCCTCTCACTGCTGTGGCCCCTCCCGTTGCGGAGCACAGGCTCCGGACGCGCAGGCTCAGCGGCCATGGCTCACGGGCCCAGCCGCTCCGCGGCACGTGGGATCTTCCCGGACCGGGGCACGAACCCGTGTCCCCTGCATCGGCAGGCGGACTCTCAACCACTGCGCCACCAGGGAAGCCCCTTTATTTATTTTTTATACAGCAGGTTCTTATTAGTTATCTATTTTATACATATTAGTGTATATATGTCAATCCCAATCTCCCAATTCATCCCACAACCCCCTTCCCCCTTGGTATCCTCACATTTGTTCTCTACGTCTGTGTCTCTATTTCTGCTTTGTAAATAAGATTGTCTGTACCAATTTTTTTTCAGATTCCATGTATATGCGTCAATATACGATATTTGTTTTTCTCTTTCTGACTTACTTCACTTTGTATGACAGTCTGTATGTCCATGCACATCTCTACAAATGACCCACTTCCGTTCCTTTTTATGGCTGAGTAATATTCCATTGTATATATGTACATCTTCTTTATCCATTCCTCTGCTGATGGACATTTAGGTTGAAGGTCACCAAGATCTTTTGTTGGCCACACCTAGTTGTCAGTCTGGGTACCCAACCTCCTGCCTGCTCACAGCCATTGCTCCCTCCTTCATCTTCCTTAACATTTCATCCCCAAATCCCCAAATGCTCACACAGGTGCCTGGCCTCAGCAGCCCCCTGAACATGACCAGCAGATAATCTGCCTATAGAGACACCTGCCCGTGGAAAGGCACAGTAGAATCTTGGAGGGTCCCAGATACAGTCATGTGACCTGAAAGTTTAGGAGGTTTGAGCTAACGTGTCTCGGAGAATCCACCTCCACATACCCCTAATAGAGAGAAATACGTCAAGTCTGGTGTTGAGACCCGGTGAGCCTCTGCAGTTTCCAGTTTCCAAGATTCCAGAAGTGACCTGGTCCCCTTTAGACTGACACAATCCTTCTTTAGATATGTTAAAATTCCAGACAGTCTTGCCCTGGTCAGCTGTTTTATCTCTTTTTTTTGATTTGCATACCTCTGGTCCCATTCCTACTTGGCTAGTTTAAGTTCTCCTCATTTACAAGTGCCCATGAGATTGGCATGCTGTTGCTTGGGTATCACCAGCAAGGGGTCTGTGACTGGCATGAGGTCATCCACCTGGAGTTTGTGACCTTTCCACCTACTGACTCTCTGTCCCCCCATCCCTGCTCCAGCTCCCTCCTCAGTTCTTCTCAAAGGCCTCCTGAGTTCTTTCCCATCCTGCAAGCCCCCAGCCCCAGTTCAGTCAGAAAGAATGGGTCCCCCTCTGGGTTCCCTCCCATGACTATCAACTTTATCACACTCGAGTATTGATTACTCTTGACATTCTATTAGGGTCATTTGGGACTTATTGTTGCATGTATTTTCATTTTAAAACAGAGTGTTAAAAAGCAATCTATAACTGCCCGATACCTACACAAACATCCAGGGCCATTATGTCAATAACCTGGTAAATGTTTCACTCACTGGTTTCCAGCTGCCATGGGGAGAGATCTTACCATTTGCCAGATGCTCAGATGTTGCCTGGAAGACACATCTATAAGGCGCATTTGGTGGGGCCGGTGGGGAGGAGAAGGGGTGCAGTAAATAAACAATTTTAGGGCTGCTGAATGTTTCATATTTATTTTTTAGAAAATAAAAAAAGAAAAGCATGGTGTGCTGGAAAAAGGATGGACTAAACTTGGAATCATCTTGGACACATTGGACTCTAGTCCCGACGGTACCACTTACTGGTGCTGTGTATTCTCTGGGATTCAGTTTCCTCATCTATACAATGGGCACAAATAACAGCAAGCCTGCCTCACTGGGGATTGTTGGGATAACAGATGTGAAAGGCCCCTATGAGCTATAAACTAGGACTGGGAATCAAGCACCTTTGCCTTGACCCAGCTGGGTCACTTTAGACACAAGATGCCTGCATAACTTCACAGGATTCCTTGGGAGATAGTGATCTAGGAAATGGCAAATAACTGCCAAAAGGAAAGAATCTGGGGCAGGTTTTGGGGCACTCAATAGCAGTAACCCTTTATACAGAAGCAAACTGAGAACACGTATTCCTACCTGCCCTCCCATGGTAATATCCACCACAGGAAGATCCACAGACAAGCAAGAAAGAACTTCAGCATCTACTTATGAAACACCCACCATCCACACCCACCTTCGTCCCCCTGGTGTGGCAGGCGCTCCGGGATGGCTTTGGGCTGGCCCCTTCGGCTCCCTGTCCTCCCTCTTCATCTGTCAACTGGATATACTGAGAGAGCCCTTGCCACATGGTTCCTGTGAGAGCATTAAGTGAGCTCATATATTTGCAAAAACGTTGGTAAACATTGAACTATCTACCGAGCCCGTATGCATGTTAATGATCAGCATTATTTACAGTAAGTGTGTGAGATGAATATGAAGGAAACCCCACTAGGCAGAAGCAGAAGTTCTTTTTCAAAGAACCTGATTTGGAGAAGTCTCCCTATAATGGATGGAGCTGCAGGGAAGGGGTCTGTATCAGGGTCAAGAGCACAGTAGCTTTGAGATTTTAGGCTTGAATCCTGCCTGCATCACCAGTGGTAACAATTTGCATAATCTTAGGCAATTTATTTAATCTTTCTGAGCCTCCGGTTTTTCCTCTGTAAACTGAGAATAATAATAGCACTTACCTCACAGGATTGTCATGATGATTATTCGAGATAATGCGCTTAAAACAATTCACACAATGCCTGGCTCCCTGCAATAGCTAACAATGTCAGTTTCAGTAGGTAGGTGGGTTGGAGAAAGGAAGACAGAAGTATTAACTGGTAAATTATTTATATTTTGCTTCGTGTGGTGGGTCACTCTCACCTAATGAAATATATAAAGAGTATACATATTTGCAAGAACTGGGCCATCATATGGAAGATGAGAATTGTCTTGCTAGTTATGGTGGAGAAACGTGGAGTGATTGTTTTTCCTTTCTTCAGTTCTTGTCATAATGTTGTTTGCACAAAGAATACAGTTTTGTCATACATATTAATATAAAAGTGTATACATATTGAGTGGGCCAAAAAGTTCGTTCGGCTTTATCCGTAACATCTTACGAAAAACCTGAATGAACTTTTTGGCCCACCCAATATATACACACGTCTATATTTATATAAAAACCTTACCCTTGTGGGTTTTGTGGCACAAAATGTTGTGGCAGTTGGCTCTGAGGATGCCTTCAAGATTATAAGTCTTAGGCAGGTGGAAACAGAAATCTGCAGTTTGCAGGGAGAAAAGTCAGAAAGTGTTAAAGTATTCGATTCCCATTGCATTTGGGAAAAAAAATCCACGCTCCTTCCTAGGGGCCCAAGAGCACCTTCTTGAACAGAGAAGATACTCAAGGTAGGACTGGGCTCTCACCTTACTCTCCCCTGTGCATCTCCGCCAGCATCACCACGAGCTAGTCAGCAGCTGACTCTCACTCCCCCAGGCTCCTTTCACCTGGGCCAGATACTTGCCTATTTGCAATTCAGGTCTCTGATCAATGTTATCTCCTTCCAGAGCCCAGCCCTGATCATTCTAACTCATTACCCTTTTTCTTTTCTTTTCTTCATAACACTTATACGCTATCTAAAATTATCTCATTTGTTTACATGTTTATTATGTGCCTTTCTTTCTCTAGAATATAAACACCATCAGATCAAGGACCTTATCTGTCTCCCCTGGCCACTGTATCTCCAGAAATGGAACACTGGCAATGCACTCAATCAGTATTTAAGAACAAAGGAACAAATGAACACGTGTCAATTGCTAATGATGAGGGGATGAGTAAGGGACAGATAAGCAATGCCCCATCTCCCAGCTGACTGACTTGTGCATACACACATACCTGGGCAGAATTTCAGGCATTTTAGCCAACAAGCAGATGGCAGGCAAGACCAAGGTGTAGGTAGCGATTGGCACAAGAGGCTCCGGCCACAGCAGAAACCTGTAAGTTTCAGCAACGTCAGCCTTGTGTAACTTTAGGCAGAACTGCTGGTCAGACATAGCCACTTAGATCTGATGTCTGGGCTTTAGTGCAGCCGTGGATATGAGGCCAAAAGTCCATGTCCTTCCCTGAATTAAAAAAAAAAAAAAAAAAATCTGGCTCAAGGGAAACAAATTCTTGGGAAATAGCACAAGCTCACTTTGGTTCAACCCATATTTACGGGCCAAGTCCTGTAGCAGGATGAACAAGATTCAGAGTGCATCTCGTAGGGTAGACAGGACTACGATGGGAATAAGTAACAAAGCAGAGTAAGAAAAGAGTACTAAAATAGCACTAACGTCTCCAGGAGCACGGAGGAGGGATTCAGAAGCTCCATCTAAAGCTAAGTCCAGGCTTTCCATTCCTGTAGAGGTGAAAGTGCTACCTGTAGGGAAATTCACAAGAAAAACAGCCCTTGAGAACCTCCCCAGTCTTCCCTGCTATCACTGCAAAGATTGCCCTGCAAGGTCTGACATGCTTTTCTAGCTAGCAAACAGTGGCAGGCCTGGGGGGCAGACCGACAAACTGCTTCCTGCTATTTGCAGAAAGCAGGACAAGATCTTAAACCAGTCAGTTCCTCGGAAAGAACTGCCAGTTCTTTTGACCACAGCCTGGGCAGTTCTAGGGGCTGCTGCTTACACTTGGCAGGTGAAGGCGGGGCTCTGAGCTCCAGGAGAAGATATCCTGGTGTCTCCTTTAGCAATAGGCCTGCTCCTGAAAAGGTTGTACCTGAGATCCTTTGTGAATCTTTTTAATCATTAAAAAAAAAAGAAAAAAGAAAAAGAAAAAAGAAATGTCCCTTCCAGTCCATTGTGTTAGGAGTGCCACTGTTTACACACCTGAGTGCAGTGGTTTGTGGAAATAGCCAGAGTTTGGGGGTCCACACATCTGGCTTCAGTCCTATTTCACCCATCACTTTCCTTAAGCAACTCCCCTTCCCCTCTCTGTGCCTCAGTTTCCTCATCTGTAATCGGAGGGACAATGAGAGTAATGATTTTCAAACTGCAAGTTTTAATCCAATGATATGTAATGAAACCAACATTTTTTAAAAGGGAAATAGAAGAGTTTAGAATATAAAATATCTGGGTACATTGCAGTTAATAGGTAAGTACTGCCTTGTGAAACTTATTTCATCTATCGACATGCCTGTGCTGAGATCAAAACACAATTTATTTCTCACTGTGGATTACTGTTTTTTAAAAAAAGTTCAAAACATACTATGTTTAGTTTTCAAGGCCAGTAGCAGAGACAGACCCACTAATAGGTCCATTCTACTCCTGGCCTAATTGCCAATTTCCCATTGTTTGCCTGCAGGCTGAGTCCGGCTCCAAGTGAACCCATGATTTGGCTCATGAATATATAGACCTAATCCCCTAAGTCAAAGAGGGTGGGCCCAGAAGGTCTGCACCAGGACCCCTCCTCCCCAAATGACAGGACTTTCCTTACCTCTCATGGTGCACGTTAGCTGGGCTTGTTTTTTGAACTTTGTATAAATGGAATCACAGTATGAACCCTAACTGTGGACACGATGACCTAGAAAGGAGATGCTCAACGCTGCATTTATTGTCTAGCATGACATCAGCCAGAAAGCATTGCGAAAATAATATTATGATTATTGAGTGAAGGCCTGTTCACTCCGGTCTTAGAGCCAGACTCTGCCAGACTCTGTGCTGACTTAAAAACATTCAAATTCATGCTCACAAGGTCTATGGGATTGGAGGTGTAGGTTACGACCCGCATTTTTTAGGAAAGGAAACTGAGGCAAAGGGAAGTTGCAGATGTGGCACCCGCAAGGTCATGGAATCTGCAAATGGCCATGGCAAGGTTGGAACCTTTATCTGTCCGCCTACAGTCCTTTCCATTACACACTTTTTCCACAGGGCTGAGATGCTTCGCAACAAAGTAGCTTGGAAACTGCGCAGAACCAGTCCATTGTACAAGGAACCGAGTCCTCCCCTGCCTGGCTCTCACCACACTTGGAGGAATCGAGTTCGTTTACATTTCTAAGGAAGCAATCAAACTACCCTTCACAAGCCAGGGAGTTCCAGAAGGCCTGAATTAGCCGAGGGGTTTAATTTGGGGACATTCTTACTACACAAAATTTCTTCCAGAACATTTGGTCCTTTGGGACTTCCTCAAATTGCCAACGATTAGACAGAAAATTCCATCTCCCTCTCCCTGGTTGCTTCATAGTATCGGACATTTCCTCTACCTTACCTACAAGTAGATTTCCTACTTTGGCAACTCCTTACTATCCGGAGAAATTTGGATGTTTTTGTTTTGGTGTTTCCTTTTTTTAACAAATACAACTACATTTCACTACTTCCTTGGTGAAGCCACAGTCTAACCAATGAGATTGGTTAGCAATTGTTCAGTATACCCAATAGAGGATAAAGGGATCCATGTATCAATTTTCTTCATATTAAGAGATTTTAAGAGTTGTTTTATTTTTTTTTACGTTAGCCATCCTGATTACAACATACCTATTACTCCAGAATTCCAAGGAAATTAGTCAGGCCTTAAATTAAACTTTAACCTTGTTTCAAATTAAAAATACAATTTGCCACATTAGTTTCATATGTTTCTATTTCCTGGCCTCAAAAACACTAAGAGCTCCTTGACTACAGTAGTTGAAATCCTACTTAGCACTCAATAACCGACATACCTTCCCCCACCCCCAGGCAAGGCTACAAGAATGGTCCCTTTGCTCCCATAATGCTTCATAAAATAGAAGTTTGTGCCTCCAACCCTTCCCACCACCGCCCCCAAACCCTGAACTCTCCCCAGGGCAATAACCACATTGTATTTATATTTGTCCTGATATTTACGCCCTGCTCAGGAAGGATCAGGTTCCCAGCATACAGTAAGCCTTCACTGTACGTCATTGCATTGAGTCAATTTCTAAGTAAACTTTTTATTGAAGTATAATGTGCATATGAAAAGGCGCATGATCATAAGCCTTTGAATGTTCACAAAGTGAAAGAATATATATTCAGCCCCCCAGAGTCTGGCACCATGACCCTTCCTCCCCCAAAGACAAGACTTTCCCGACCTCTAACACCATACATTAACTTTGCTTGTTTTCTTGCATGTTGTATAAATGGAATCACTATGTGACCTCTCTTGGTTTGGGCTTATTGTATTAAACATCATGCTTGTGAGATTTAACCATGTCGTTTTGCAGAGCGCTGGTTAATCTATTCTCATTTGCTGCACAGCATTCCACTGTGGTTGTGCAGTTATTTATTTATCCATTCTACTGTTGATGGACACTTTGTTTCTAATTTGGAGCTCTTATGAATAGAGTTGCTATGAACATTCTTGGATATTTTTCTGTTAAGTATTTACCTAGGAGTCCTATTGTTTAGCTTTGGTGGATGCTGCCAAACAGTTTTTAAGGTGATTGTGGAAACTGACAAGCTGCCTCTAAAATTTATATGGAGGGGACACGGGTTAATGCCCTGGTCCGGGAGGATCCCACATGCTGTGGAGCGGCTGGGCCCGTGAGCCATGGCCACTGAGCCTGCGCGTCCGGAGCCTGTGCTCCGCAACGGGAGGCCACAACAGTGAGAGGCCAGCGTACCGCAAAAGAAAACAAAACAAAACAGGGTAGTTTGGGCACAAATAGGCCAATAGCTTGAAAGAGAGCATTCAGAAATAGATTCACAAATATATGTTACTTGATTTATGATAGAGGTAACATTGCCATGCAGAGGGGAAAGAACCATGTTTTCAATAAATGGTGCCAGATCAATTGGATAAACACATGAAAAAGAATGTTTAACCACACATTAAAATCAATTCCAGATGGATTATAGATCTAAATGTTAAAAGGAAAACAATAAGTTTTAAATATATATATATAAAATTCACTAGAATATGAATATGACTTGAAGTAGGCAAAAATTTCCTATAAATAAGACATAAAAAGCGCTAATCATAAAGGAAAATTTTGATAAATTGGACTACTTTAAAAATAAGAATGGTTCCTCAGAAGAGACCATTAGGGATTGAAAGCACAGAACTGATTGAGAAAGAAACTTGCAAAAACATACCCAGCAAAGGACTTGTAAACAATGTATACAGAACTCCTACATGTCAATGACAAAAAGAGAACCAATAGAAAAATGTGCAGAAGGGGAAGGAGAAGGAAGAAAAGGAGAAACTTGAATGGGCACTTTATACACACACACACACACACACACACACACACACACACACACACACACACACACACACACACTATGGCCAAATGGCCAATAAACATATGTAAAGGTGCAGAAGGGAAATGCAAATTAAAACTACCAAGAGACACTTCTGGACTCTTGAGAAAAGGGCTAAAATGGAAAGTCAGGTGACAGCCAGTGTTGGCAAGAATATGGAGTAACCAAGCTCTCCTACACTGCTGGGGCTAGGTAGTAAATACTGGTCCGTCCACTGAATTTTTACCAGGGTCTGCACCAACTTTTCCCTCCTCCCTGGTCCCAGAAGAGTGGATTGGAGTGGGCCAGTGTGGCTGGAAAGCATGTACCAACCTCTATTTATTCCTTTTCTTCGTTCTGTCCACTCACCCAGGTATCACGCACTCCCTAAGCTGTATTTTCCACTTGGCCCTTCGCTAGAACCTGTGTGCACCGTTAGGAATAAGATTCATTTCTGGGACTTCCCTGGTGGCACGGTGGTTAAGAACCTGCCTGACAATGCAAGGGACGCAGGTTCGAGCCCTGGTCCGGGAAGATCCCACATGCAACGGAGCAGCTAAGCCCGTGCACCACAACTACTGAGCCTGTGCTCTAGAGCCCACGCGCTGCAACTACTGAAACCTGTGCGCCTAGAGCCCGTGCTCTGCAAAAAGAGAAGCCACTGCAGTGAGAAGCCCGCGCACCGCAACAAAGAGTAGCCCCCGCTCGCCACAACTAGAGAAAGCCTGCGCACACTAACGAAGACCCAATGCAGCCATAAATAAATAAATAAATTAATTAAATTTAATTTAAAAAAAAAAGATTCATTTCTGACCAGGCTGGCCTCCCTCACGAACTCCTGGAGAAACAAACAGGCACATACTACAAACAACATGTAATTCTTATCTCATCCAAAGACCCAAAGCTTTCTGATGCCTCTTAAATATGTCCCCAAAATGAATTCCTAGAACTCAAGGTTATGCTCATTTTTATTTCCATACAGGTTCAAGCTGCAAAATCATCCTCCTGAAAGTTTGGATCAACTTTCACTCCCACAAGAGGCGGACACATGTCCCATTTATCAACACGATCAGTGAAAAATAGTATCTTGTTTCATTTATCTCTTTGATCACTAATAAAGCTGAACTTCAAAAATCTGTTTATTGGTCACTTTTATTTCTTCTTTTGTAATTAGCAGTTCACATATTTTGTCCGTGCTGTCATTAAATTTTTCATATAATTCTGAAAGAAGGCTCCATGTAGCAAGGATAGTAACTTTTCAGTGTTACAGACACTGCAGATATTTTCCCCAATATTTCGTGTTTCCCCTTTAATTTTATTTATAGGTTTTTTTTCCTACACAAATGAATTTGAAATGTTTATATAGCAAAAAATCTGTCCATCTGTTATAACTTCTGTATTTTTGCAAAGTACTTAGGAAAGCTCTTTCTATTTCAAAATTATAAAAATGGTTATACATTTTTCTAATATGGTTACATCTGTTAGCTTTAAATACTTAAATCACTTGGAGCTTATTTTGCAGAGGTTAGGGCTCCAGTCCTGTGGGGGGGGGGTAAATTTTTTTTCATGAATGGCAGCCAGTAGTTTCAGCACCATTTATTGAAGAATGCATACTTTTCCCTACTCATTTGTCTGGTTTTGGATGATATAGTTGAATAGTGAGGTTCACTGTCAGAAGTATCTCCTTGGCTGTCCAGGTGGCAGGTTGACCCCGAGCAGCCGGAATGGAGGTGTGGACCAGTACGAGGCTCAGTTGCGGCAACAGTGTAGGAGAACAGCTGAGCACCGGAATTACAACAGGCACAGGGGGAGGTGAGGAGGGGGAATTGACTGCCCTTGTCCCCTCCCTCTGGTCCCCTGTAATCACCTCATCTAGCTGCCTTTCCCCACCTGTAAGCTTTATCAACTGTCAGGCGAGGGAATAATTAATCCCAGTAGCTAATCTTGGGGAATCTGGAATCAGGTTCCTGCATTTAAATCCTGACTTCAAAACGTACACCAGCCTTGTGATCTCAAGCAAGCGTCCCTCAGCCTTCCCACCTGTGACGTGGGGATCATAGTAACACCTACTGCAGAGCACATCAAGGAGATTTCAAGGAACTAAGTCATATGCGGCTCTTAGCCCGGCGGCTGGCACAGACTGAGCTCCTGTAGGCAACGTCGCTATCACCTGGTTTTCAAGGGAAGTTGTGACCATCAGTTTCCTCAGTAGAACAAAACTTCAGTCCTCCCTTTGCATGGGTCTGAGCCTGAGCAGAGCAGTTAGGGGGATGGGTGGAACTGGCAAGCTGATGGGAAGGTTTCCAGGTCAAGTGGTTGAAGGCACTTGTCTAGAAAATGTTTTCTTTAGGGAGCCTCTATACTTTAAGGTATACTTATGTAATAAAGCCCACAAACAAAGGGCTACCATTAGTAAAATACATTAACATATTAATTAAGGTTGACATGTATTCCCCCACTCCCACCCCACTTTTTTTTTTTTTTTTAAATATTTATTTTATTTATTTTTGGCTGCATTGGGTCTTCACTGCTGAGCTCGGGCTTCCTCTAGTTGTGGTGAGTGGGGGCTACTCTTTGTTGCGGTGCGTGGTCTTCTCATTGTGGTGGCTTCTCTTGTTGCGGAGCACGGACTCTAGGTGCGCGGGCTTCAGTAGTTGTGGCTCGTGGGCTCAGTAGTTGTGGCTCGCAGGCTTAGTTGCTCCGTGGCATGTGGGATCTTCCCAGACCAGGGCTCGAACCCATGTCCCCTGCATTGGCAGGTGGATTCTTAACCACTGCGCCACCAGGGAAGCCCTCCCACCCCACTTTTAAACACAACTGTTTATTTGTTTTTGTTAAGCTTTGGTCAGAAGCGGAGTCAGAAGTGTTTGTCTTTCCTTCTCTACAGCTGTTGTCTTAGAGAATGAGACAACAGCTGTAGTTGATTGACTCCATCATAGGCAGACCTTTAAAAATTATTTCATATAATGCTCTGGAATGTATCTGAGGTTGTTATTATCATCCCCAAGGTCCAGACAAGGAAAGGGAGTTTCCCAGAAGTGAGGAGGTAACTTGCATGCAGCCGCCATTACTAAGGACCAAGATGCAACCCAGGTCTCCACTAACTCCAGCACCCAAGCTCTAAACCCAACGATGAACACATGGGCGTTGAGCTGGAATTTTGGAGGCTGGGAAGTCCAGCTTGGCAGAGGGGAGAAATTACTTTCTGAAGGATTTAGTGCCTCCTATTTATTTATAAAATGGTCATGCCTGGAAGGACTTCGGAAGGCATCTATCCAGAGTCTTCATCGTGTAGATGGAGAAACTGGAGCCCAGAACAAGATGTGTCCAAGCCGACTCCACGTGGAGTTCTCTGCCGAGTCCTGGGTCTCCTCACCCTGTGCAGTACTTGTAATCTCCACGTGGCCTCAAGATCGAAGGGGAGACGTGCTTGGTGCTGCACAGCCTGCATGTCACCCTGGCCCAAAGAAGCTTGCAAATCAGCAAGAGAGAGGATTCATGCCCACAAATAAACACCATGAGTAAGAGAGTGAAAAGCACTTTGGGGTCTTTGGAGCACTTTATCCCTCTGATCAGAATCAGGGAAGACTTCTTGGAGGAGGTTGTGGGAGAGCTGGGTCTGCAGCAGAAATGACAGTAAGGACATTGCAAATGGAGAAGGGACTACTAATAATGTAAGCTGACATTTATTGAGCCACAGCATACAGATTCTATGCTAAACACTTTACACTTATTAACTCGTTTAAATCCCACAACGACACTATAAGGTGGGTACAGTAATCATCCCCATTTTAGAGAAGAGGAAATTAAGACACATAAAGGATAGATGACTTGCCCATGGACATATGGCTGGGAATTGACAGGTTCCAGAATGAGAATACCAGCTGGAGTGACTCCTCATTTCTTTTTCTTTTTATTCATTTGTTTATTTACTTATTTATTTATTAACTTTTTGGCTGCATTGGGTCTTAGTGGCAGCATGCGAGGTCTTTCGTTGCGGCATGCAGGCTCTTTGTTGGGGTGCACAGACTTCTCTCTAGTTGCAGCACGGGGGCTCCAGAGCATGCAGGCTCGTTAGTTGCGGTACACAGGCTCTCTAGTTGTGGCGCGCGGGCTCAGTAGTTGCGGCGCGCAGGCTCATTTGCCCCGCGGCATGTGGGATCTTAGTTCCCCAATCAGGGATCAAAACGGAGTCCCTTACATTTCAAGACAGATTCTTAACCACTGGACCACCAGGGAAGTCCCACCCCTCATTTCTTGATGCCTGAGGGGAGGACCCAGGGGCAAACATTGGGAAGAGGACATAGGATGAGAGAATAGGAGATAGATTCTTTTTCTAGCACAAGTCAACTTCCAATTGACCCTCAGCTTTTCCACGCCATCTGGGGCCTCCTGAGATAGGCAAGGAGTACTCAGTTAATGAGGGTCAGCACCCAGACCCATTGGCCTCTCTGGACCTTCCAGAAGCTACCAGGGCTGAGCAAAGGGACTCTGGTTGAAGGGCCACAGAAGCTGTCTGGCTCACTCTGGGGCCACAATGTCCAAGACCCCATCCTGACTGATCTTACACCAGCCCCAGGGGTTTTCCAAATGCCAACCATAGCTATGGCTCAGCCCACCTGGAGACAGTGGGGTTCAGAGGCAAGAGCAAAGTACACAGCAGCAGCCCAAGTCCAGCTGTAAGAGCTGTGTGACCTTGGGCCAGCTCTGACCCTGGCTGGGCTTCAGGGAGCACCTGGGGGGGAAGGAACAGCCTGACCTCACAGGCTTGTTAGAAGGAATCTGTGAAGCCAGTTGGATGAGGGCCCGCACAATGCCTGGCGCCCATAGGTGCTCAATAAATGCTAACTTCTTGCCCTTGACCTTGAGGCTCCTCATCTTCTTGGAGCAGGCTAAAAGTTGGATAGACTCACCCCATTACTCAGTTCCTTGTCATCCCTTAAAACAGATCCACAGGCCCTCTGAGTGTTGACATTGTGACTGCTAATCACTGCTAGAACAGGAGACAACGGCCACAGACATGGGAGGTGACAAAGGTCTCAGAACCTGTATATATTCATTCATCAGCATCACCCTGCTCTGAAGTGACAGCAGCCTTCCTTGGACAGCACCCTCTTCTTCAGGGGGGGGGGAGATTTCTTCAACTCTCCACCACCCCAGACCTTCTCAAGGTGCTATTTGAGCTTCGTTCATCCATTAACTGCTCATGAACACCTATCCAATATTCTGGACATAACTCAAAGGCGAATGGGAAAGCAACCCAAGTGTCCATTGATAGACGATGGCTAAACAAAATATGCTGTATACATACAATGGAATATTATTCAGCCTTAAAAAAGAATGAAATTCGGACACATGCTATAATACAGATGAACCTTTATGAAGACAGTAGGCTCTGTGAAACAATCCTAACACAAGAGGACAAATATTGTACGATTCCACTTAGGTGGGGTACCTAGAGTAGTCAGATTCATAGATACGGAAAGTCGGAGTTACCAGGGGCTGAGAAGAGGGGAGAATGGGGGGTTAGTGTTTAGTGGGTATAGAGTTTCAGTCTGAGAAGACGATAAAGATCTGAAGATGGATGGTGGTGATGGTTGCAGAACAATGTGGATGCACTTAATGCTCCTGGACTGCACACTTAAAAATGGTTAAAATGGTTTTACATCAATAAATATACGTCTACAGCATCCTTTAAAAAGTGGTTAAAATGGAAGTTTTATGTTATATATACTTTATTACAATTTTTTAAAAAATGTGAATGGATTAAAAAACTGTGGTACATCCAGACAATGGACTATTATTCAGTGCTAAAAAGAAATAAACTATCAAGCCATGAAAAGGCAGGGAGAAAGCTTAAATGCATATTATTATGTGAAAGAAGACAATCTGAAAGCCTACATACTGTATGACTCCAACTACAGGTACAAGACATTCTGGAAAAGGCAAAACTGTGGAGATACAGGAAAAGAATCAATGGTTGCCAGGGCTTGGGGGAGGGGAGAAGGATGAATAGGTGGCGTGCAGAGGATTTGTAGGGCAGTGAAAATACTCTGTATGATACCATAATGATGGATACATGTCATCCTACATTTATGCAAACTCACAGAATGTACAACTCCAAGAGGGAACCCTGATGTAAACTATGGACTTTGGGCGATAACGATGTGTCCAAGTTGTTTCATCGATTGTAACAAATGTACAACTCTGGTGGGGATTTTGATAATGGGGGAGGCTGTGTGTACAGGAGGCTCATGGGAAATCTCTGTACCTTCCCCTCAATTTTACTGTGAACTAAAACTAGTCTAAAAACAGTCTTCACAAAAAAAGAGGGCAGGGTGCAAATGGAGTCTCCTGTCCCCAGAGATCTCTTTGTCTGGTTGAGGACACAGAGAGACAAACCAGCAGTTACAAAGCCACGTGTTAAGAGATCTCAAAAACGTCGGCAGCCTCGGGCATCTCGGACTGCCCTTTCTCCAGCCCAGAGGGTAGAAGATTCTCCAGAGGCAGTGAGTCCCTTCCCCGTGGGGAGGCCTGCAGCCTGGGTGTGGCCATCTCAGTGGGTCCCCTGACCCTCACTGGAGAAGTCCCTTCAGGTAAAGCTTGCAGGCCACTAGGCCCAACCGCTCCTGCCCTCACAAAGCACATCAACTTCAGCTGCTCTATTCGAATTCATTCTGGTAAGTGAGCTTGGCCTTCACAGAAATGAATGTTGTGGACCCAGCACTCTCCGAATGACCTGCCCGCTGCTCCTGAATCTCTAACCCAGCCCGGCTCCCTGTTACTCGGCTCTCCTCTTTCTACCCCACCTGCCCTACCTTCTTCCTGGAGCTGTCGTTACAGCCACCTTGACTTCTGTTACCCACTTCCAGGGCCCTAGGCTGCATGGGTGTCAGAGGGCAGCTATCCTCTCACTCAGGTCAGTCCTAGGACTGGAGTTAGAGGTGACAGTGAGATGCCCTAAAGCATTAGGACAAGGATAAGCAAAGCTGAAAAGAGCCAGGATGGCTCTTCCAGAACAAAGCTAAATTTGATTCAGGATAAAGACATCTAAAGAAGGAATGTGCCCTTCAGAAGCGGCTGGATGCAAGAAGGGAAGGCATGTCAGCCTGAAGGTACAGGAAAAGCAAAGTCATTCATTCATTCATTCATTTACTCAACAAATAGTTTCTAAGCCCTTATCATGTGCCAGGCACTGCTCTAAGCATGAAGATGCAGACTAAAGGAAACACACAGGAGTCCTGCTCTTGTGTAGCCGACATTCTAGGGACACAATAAAAAAGATAACTGAGACAAAGAAAAGATACCGCAGATGGTGCCAGGAAAGAGCTCGGCAAGGGGAATGGAGATTTCCAGGTGCGGGAAGAAAAGACTACAATATTTTAAAGGCCAGTTATGCTGATAAATTGGTACTTGAGCAGACTTGAAATTAGAGAGTCTGCTATTTGGGCGTCTGCAAGAGCATTCTAGCGAGAGGACATTGCAGGTGCAAAAGACCTGAGATGGGAGGAGGCCAGGAGTGCTGGAGGAGCTGCAGGGAGGCCAGTGCTGGAAGGGAGTTTGCAGGTGAGGAGCAGGAGACAAGGTCAGGAAGGAAACGGTGCGCTGGATTGTCTCAGGCCTGGTGGAACACAGCAAAGACTTGGTGAGACACACAGGTAGGTCCCAGCGCTGTTCAGTGGCGAGGGAGGCTCACCAGTGCACTCTGAGCCTTTTCCTCCCAGTGGCAGGATGGATGCACTGGGCTCTCAGGGGCCGATACCTTTAAAGAGTAAAGACCCATAACTGGCCTCCTACTTGGATTCCTGGTCATACCCTGGTCTCCTACAGACAGGTCTTCTAGAGGGAGAGAACCTGGGTGTTGTCCTCATGGTGACACTTCTACTTTTCATTGTAAGTCAATATATTATATGGTTTGGTATGCTATGTTATGGTATAAGGTAAACCAATATGATATAATACACATCCCTATCTTGGAGCTTGTATAACGTGACTCTAGCTCCTAGAGTTGAAGCAGCCCTGCAGGGGGTGTGTGTGGGGGGGGGGGGAGATGGACTAATCCAGTCTCTAAACCTGCCAGACTCCTGGACTAGGCCCCAAGGCCACAATGTCCCCTCCACGGCTGTGCCATTTTGTGAGGCTGCCTGACAGCCAGTCAGCTGCCTTTCTCTTGGTACTAGTCTGATCTCACCACTCAACTTTTGATCCAAACCACTGAGCCTCACCCAGCCTCAGTTTATTCAACTGTAGAATGGGCATGATACTTCCAATCTCCAAGGTTGGCTGTAGGAACCAAATGAGATAAAACAACCTACAGCCAGTAAGGCTCCTGGCTTCCCATCTCACCCTTCCTGCCCTGACCCAGACTCTCACCCCTCTTTTGCTGGGCCACTCCCAGCAGCACCTCCCCAGCCTCTCAGCTTTCAACCGTCAGCACACTGTAGACAGATATGATGCTCCAAACTCCTTTAGCTGCATCTGGGAGCCCTCACTCTCTACCCCTGACCTATAAAGACAGTATTCATCCTTCACCCAATGGGATGTGCATCTTTGCCTTTGTACATCTCCCTCTGGTTAGAACGCCCTTCCTCTTCTCTACCTGATGAGGTACCAGGCATCCTTCAAGTTCTAGCTGCAATGCCACCTCTCCGTTAAAGCCTCCCCAGCTCTTTCTGCCTGGTCAGTTATCTCTCCTGTCTTCCCACAGCACCCTATGCTTTCCTCTATCATAGCACTTACTGCTACACTGGCTTTAACTACCTGGGTTTTAATTTTTTATCCTGATTAAAGCACAAGCTTCTTAAAAAAAAAAAAAAAAAAAGCACAAGCTCCTTGAGGACAAAGAGAGATCATCTTCTCTTACGCCATATTTCACCAAATTTTGTCTGCCAACAAATTTTTAGATTCACCACTGTTTTACGTACCATTAAGAAACAAAGAAGGGCTTGCCAATTACCTCTTGACACCTTGCCTTCTTATTACTTGGAATTTCTATTTTATGCTTAGTGAAAGAATTCTTCAGAACTTAGAAAGAGTTTCGATATCATTTATTACCTCTGTGCATATTACATGTATTTGTCTATGAAATCAATTGGTTGAGGCATTAATGCTTCCATTGTGACTAGTACCTGTCCAACAGCAATTGGAAGAGACATTGATTGTAACAACTATCCCAGTTTTAAAGATGTTAAAAAATGAGAAAAAAAAAAAGTGTCCTAACCACCCTCCCAATGCGTGGGGCTCGGGTTCGATCCCTGGTCAGGGAAGTAGATCCCACACGCATGCCGCAACTAAGAGTTCACATGCCGCAACTAAAGATTCCATATGCTGCAACTAAAAAGATCCCGCATGCCGCAACAAAGATCCCGTGTGCCACAACTAAAACCCAATGCAGCCAAATAAATAAATATTTAAAAAACAAACAAACAAACAAACAAAATGTGTCCTAAACGCAAGGAAATACAGATTATGCCTTTCTCCTAGACGAGTATCTGGCACCCACTGGATGTTCAATCAATGCAGGCTTGCTATTGCTTTGTGACATGACCCAGGCCAATCTACAGTGAGAGTGGTCATTTCTGTATTGCCCTGAGTGTCTCACATGTGTCCAAGCCATCTGGAAGGATGGGCTGGCACCCAGGCTGTGCTGCAGGAGGTCATTTAGGGAGGAGCTGGAGGCGGGGGGACAGCCTCGTTGGAGGTACTGGTTTCCCGGTGGACGAGAGGACCAGGGATGGGGTTTTGCTGGGCAGAGAGGAGGTGGATGTGAAGTCCTTCAAACCCCTACAAGTTCAGCAGGGTCAGGCTGGGACTATGAAATTTGGAGCACAAAACCTTAGTTGTTAGAAGTATGTTTTTATTTATGTATAAATGTTTGGACCCCATATCCAGAAATAACAGTAAATCTTGGGCTCTGCCCTCTGTCTCCTGCTGCCCCACTCTCTCTAAGTGATGTACAAGCTGGAAAAGGGACTCTGTTTTTTGGATAGCGAGAGACGGGGAAACAGAAAGTTATAACCTAAGGAAAATAATAACGCATTAGGGCCAGAAATGCCCCTACTGTGTCTCCACGTGAATGTAATTTTGTCTGAAGAAGTTGAACTGAATTTTATCTGGCTGATCTTGAATGTGCAACGCACACACACATATAGAATTTATGCGAGGGAGAGAAAGAAAGACCCCTGTTGCTTGGCGTCATATTTTAAGCTTAGATAAACTTGGGAGGCTGTTCTCAAGCCTCTGACATTTGGCTACCCAGAGCCTCACTCTGTGCATGGACGAGCTTGTCAAAATTCAAGCGGGTTCGGTCAGCCCAGATACTTGACGTCACACAGAATAGGAGAGGTGGGGGGAAGAGGCTTGACTGTGTCCTGCGAAGAGGCCTGGATGCAAAGGCAGGGCCATCCCATGCCTGCTGGGTGACACCAGCATGTATAAAATGGGGCCTGTGGACTTCCCTGGTGGCGCAGTGGTTAAGAATCCACCTGCCAATGCAGGGGACACGGGTTCAAACCTTGGTCCAGGAAGATCCCACATGGCACGGAGCAACTAAGCCTGTGCACCACAACTACCGAAGCCTGCATGCCACAACTACTGAAGCCCGTGCACCGAGAGCCCATGCTCTGCAACAAGAGAAGCCACCGCGATGAGAAGCCCGCGCACCGCAACGAAGAGTAGCCCCCGCTCGCTGCAACTAGAGAAACCCACACACAGCAACAAAGACCCAACGCAGCCAAAAGAAGAAATAAATTAAATAAATAAATTTTTTAAAAAATAAAAAATAGGGCTTCCCTGGTGGCGCAGTGGTTGAGAATCCGCCTGCCGATGCAGGAGACACGGGTTCGTGCCCCGGTCCGGGAAGATCCCACGTGCCGCGGAGCGGCTGGGCCCGTGAGCCATGGCCGCTGAGCCTGCGCGTCCGGAGCCTGTGCTCCGCAACGGGAGAGGCCACAACAGTGAGAGGCCCGCGTACCGAAAAAAAAAAAAAATAAATAAAAAAATAAAAAAATAAAATAAAAAAAAATAATAAAATGGGGCCTGTGAAGCCTCCCCTATGGGCAGGGGTGAGAGTTCACCAGGCATTTAACAACTCATATGGCAGGGAAACTGCAATGGGTTCTCAGTGGTCCCCACAGTGACTGGAGTTAACCCTTTAGTTGCTGGATCATTAGGAAGGACCAGAGGACAGTGTGGTGAGGGACACTCAGGACAGTTGCTATTTATTTACAATATTGATATAATATCGTAACAAGCCATTTGACTGTACCTGTGTGCATCATATGACTGGCAGCCTGTCTGTGAAGATTAAATGAGATCAGCAGATGAATGAATAAGTGAGTGCATGAGTGTGAGTGACTGGGCACCACGCACTGTGCTCATGAGTCAAGAATGCTCTCATCGGGCTTCCCTGGTGGCGTGATGGTTGAGAGTCCACCTGCCGATGCAGGGGACGCGGGTTCGTGACCCGGTCCGGGAAGATCCCACATGCCGCGGAGCGGCTGGACCCGTGAGCCATGGCCACTGAGCCTGCGCTCCGCAACGGGAGAGACCACAACAGTGAGAGGCCCGCGTACCGCAAAAAAAAAAAAAAAAAGAATGCTCTCATCCAGTAAATATTTCTTGGACATCTACAATGTGCCAGTTTTCATGCCAGGTGCTGAGGATGAAAAGCTGATTCAGAAGGAACCCTTCTTTGGAGAGTCCTTCTTGCGGCAATAAGTGATGGGTGGGAAGGGCATCTCCTGTGGAGGCAAGACACAGAGGCAAAAACAAAAGAAAGCAAAAGCAAGCAAGCAAACAAACAAACAAAAAACAGCTTATCTTGTTCTGGAAGCAACAAGTTGTCGTTGTGTGCAGTATAAAGTTTGAGGCTGGAAGCATCTAGAGATGGGGCTCCTGGAAGCATAACTAAGGGCCAGCCTCATGAGGGTTGAACACTGCTGGGTAGGAGAGTGAAGGACGGGCAGCGGCAGGTAATTTTCACACTGAAATAATCACTAAGCAGCAGTGTGAAGCCTGGCATCCAAGGGCTGAGACTGGAGGCAGGGAGGCCACTTGGGGAGCTATTGCAATAATCCAGGTAAATGATGATGCACTGGGAAAATAAATTAAAACTATTAAGTTTGGGGTTTTTTTAAGTGGAAGAGTGAGAGAGAGAGAAATAGGGCCCAAACCTGATCGGCAAACCTAGTGAAGAGAAAGTAATATATTACAGAAGTAGAGTCAATATTTTATGATAACTTTGTATGGAGTGTAATCTATCAAATTACTATGTTGCACACCTAATATACTATTATAATATTGTATATTATGTAATATACAATATTGTAACATAATATTGTAAGTCAACTACAATTTTAAAAAAGAAGTGGAAAAAGGAAACATACTTAGAGGGTAAGGTTAGCAGGACAGGAAGTCAGGGAGAAGGAGTAGCCAAGGAAACTCCCAGGTTCCTGCACTGAGTTAACCAGAGGTGACAGTGTTACCAAGACCAGAACCAGGGAACAGGCAGGTTTGAGAGGAAGATATGGGGGACGGTTAAACTGGAGGAATCTAGATCATCCAAGAGGAGAGCTTCAGTAAGCAGGTTTTCCTTCTAGTCCCAGAGGTTTTCCCAAGGTTTGCTTTGGCTCACACTCTCCAAGCCCTGGGACAAGAAAGATAATTCTATGGATTCCAGTCACTTTACCATCATCCTCGTTTAAATGAGCTGACACCTTGTAGTTTCAAAACTTGGCTAAGGATTCTGCCCAGCCTTTCCTCTTTCCCCTTGAGTACTGAGGTGTAGCCTACATACAGAAAAGGGCACAAACCGGAAGTGTACAGCTCAACAAGCATGCCCTTTGGACTCTATTAAAGACTTTAAAAATACTCACAAACAGACACACACACACACACACACACACACACACACACACACACACACACACACACACAAATATGAAAATAGAGGTCAGCCTCCTCTCTAAGAACTTTCATTTCAGAATGAGGGGCTTTGAGCAGGCATGGCCATGACAACATCTCAAGCCCAAACACCCTGCTTTGCATGGAATATAAGATCCTCTGGCATCTGACCCCTGCCCACTTCTTCTCCCTCATCTCCTGCCAACACCACCACCATCCCCTTCCCAAATCCAGCCCCGGCCTCGCTGAGCCTTAGCGTCCTGGATACCGACCTCTCACCCATCCATCCACACCTACTATACTGCTCTTGCCTTTTCCCACTTCCTCCAGGTCCATCCAGCAAATTACCTCTTGGGTTTTCAGGCTCATTCCAATGCTTGCTCTTCCGTGAAGGCTTCCTTTTGTATTCTCCTATCCCCACCCCTACTGCAGCTCATTTCTATCGCTACTTCTTTTTTGATTTTTCTTCCTTCCTTCCTTGCTGCGTTGGGTCTTCATTGCTGTGCACGGGCTTTCTCTAGTTGCAGTGAGAAGGGGCTACTCTTCGTTTCAGTGTACGGGCTTCTCATTGCGGTGTCTTCTCTTGTTGCAGAGCACAGGATCTAGGGGCGCGGGCTTCAGTAGTTGTGGCGCACGGGCTTGGCTGCTCCACGGCATGTGGGATCTTCCCGGACCAGGGATCAAACCCATGTCCCCTCCATTGGCAGGCGTATTCTTAACCACGGCACCACCAGGGAAGTCCCCTTTTTTGATTTCTAAACTCTATCAGCACAATTCCATGGTTGTCTCTCCGGACTGAGGTTGAGTACACCTTAACTCTATTTGGATGCCATTACCATCACTGAGCTCTCAAAAAATGTCTGTCTTGACTTGTGATTGCCAAAGGGGAGGGGGTGGGAGAGGGATGGACTGGGAGTTTGGGATTAGCAGACGCAAACTATTAAATATAGGATGGATAAACAACAGGGTCCTACTGTATAGCACAGGGAACTATATTCAATATCCTGTGATAAACCATAATGGAAAAGAATATGAAAAAGAATGTATATATATATATATATATATGTATGTATGTATGTATGTATGTATAACTGAGTCATTTTGCTGTACAGCAGAAATTAACACAACTTTCTAAATCAACTATACTCGGGACTTCCCTGTGGCGCAGTGGTTAAGAATCTGCCTGCCAATGCAGGGAACACGGGTTCCAGCCCTGCTCCAGGAAGATCCCACACGCCACGGAGCAGCTAAGCCCCTGAGCCACAACTACTGAGCCTGTGAGCCACAACTACTGAGCCTGCATGTGCCTAGAGCCCGGGCTCCACAACAAGAGAAGCCACTGCAATGAGAAGCCCATGCACAGCAACAAAGAGTAGCCCTCACTCGCCACAACTAGAGAAAGCCCACAAGCAGCAACCAAGCCCTAACGCAGCTGAAAAGATAAAAAAATAAATAAATAAATGAACTATACTAAAATAAAATATATATTTTTTAATGTCTCTTTTGAAGAAAGGAAGGAAGGAAAGACTAGAAGGATGGAGGGAGGGGAAAAGGGAGGGAGGGAAGAACCAAGGAAGGATGGAATATATGAGATAATTCACTTTTATTCTCAGTTCCGAGCCTGACAAAAATGTGTTGGCTACGGAAGAACAGGAATCAGAGGCCCAGGCTGGAGTCTGAACTCTACAACTGACCAACTGTGGACCATGAACAAGCCAGTTAACCCCTCTTCCTGATTCCTTCCACTCTGCAAATGTCCGTGATCCTCAAGCCAGGAGTTTCAAGTCATAATAAACAGTATGTTAGTGATCTCATTTCTCTATTTCCACCATCTTTCATTCGGTCTCCACTCATGTGAATAGAGACTGATGCAAAACATATTTCTTTTCATTTCTACCCTCTGAAATGTAAAACTGAGACAGAGAGGGAGAGAAACAAGAGATGCTGAATTCTTTCTACATGTGATACAATAAAGTTAAATAATATGGGTTTTTACTGTCCTATAAGGGAGCCAGATCAATAGCTTGGTTGGCAACTCCACACTGGCCCCCTCTCTTTCTCCACAAGGGCAGCAAGATGCGTACATTCTCAAGGGCAAACTGGCCAACCATTCCACATCAGTCATTCTCTTTAATGAGGCTCCTCCATCAGACCCCATTCTCCTGTACACAATCCATTTTATTAAATGGCCACAGCTGCAATTAGGAGTGGGCGAATCCAGGCATGTGTTTGGGTTCGAGATGTGTCTTGTGTGATGTTTCAAATACTTTGGGTTTGGCAAAAGTCAAGACACATTCTGTCAAGTTCTTTTTCCCCTTCGTTTTTTTAAGCCCGTGTGGATTCGAGAGAAATGTGGTCCATCTGATTCTCATTCATTTTTGCCTAACTCAACAAAAAACTGTCTCAGAAGAGCTAGAAAAGGTCCAAGTAGCAAATCCAGCCTCTTTCACCAAAGCCTTCTTAGAATCTCTGTCTCTCCACCCCCAACATTTTGACATTCTCCAAGCAGGCCAAGCATTTTCATTTCTTTGTGCTGTTGCACTTGCTCCCTGGAGCCTGGAATGTGCTTCCCTTTTACCCCCTCCTCTGCCCATTGATTCCTCCTCCCCAAGCCCAGTCCAAAGATGGTCTCCTTCATGAAGGTTTTCTCCATCATCCAACTTGCAAATAATCACGCGGTCCTCTGAGCTCCTGCAGGACTTCACCGGGAGCCCTAACTAGCGCTCTGTTCGGTTCTGCTTTGTGTTACATTTGGTTGTTGAACCAGGTAAGTCAAACCCTCACCGCTGTCCACCTGGGTGTGAAGCCCTTGACCTTAATTAAAGGCCTTCACAAGGAATGGCAGACAAAAACTGGCATTTGTGGGAAAGCTGTTGCCCCAAACATTAATTATTGTGTCTATCAATGTCCCTAGGTGGGCTTCCAGGTGAGAAGTGAACTTGAGGCTTGAGGACCGGAAATCACAATGGGCTTTTTCCTCTACGATAATGAGAGCTATGAAATTCAGCTTGTTCTCTTTTTCTCTCGGCTGCCAGGAAGCTAAGAAGCAGATCTGATGTTCAGTCCTAGCAACCGTATCACGTGCCAGCTTCCTTCTTTTTTTCGTGGACCTGGTTTTCTATTTCTACATTATTAGCGTATAAAGGAAAAGAAAAACCGGCATTCATTGTGAGTCACTTCAAAGTCTCTGTAGAGTGGCTAAGCAAAAGTAAAAGTAATAAAGAGCTATTCGTGATGATTTCACCTGCAGAATGGATCTAGGATTTAGGAAAAGGTTTTGCTTTTAGTCTTAGGGTTTTCAAAAAATATTTGAATCGTTTACCAGGTCCAGTATTAGTTAATATCAAATCCGTTTTTTAACTTAAAAATTAATTAAATTTAATTGTTAAAAACAGGACTGTTTACAATTCTGACGTCCCCCGGAACACAGCCCATGTCATTCACATTCTTCTCTGAATCCTCCTTCATATGGTAGAACGCACTGTACGTAACTGGCATTTGGCAAATATCTATTAAGTGGATGAGGAAAAAATTCTCCCAGGTGAATTTAGAAGCCAGAGAAGGAGCTGTGGGCCCTGTATCTCTAGACAAACCTGGGTTCAAAGCCCAGCTCTGGTTGACCACGCAGCCCTGGAACGGGCAGTGACTTGGATCCATCTGAATCCCAGTTTCTTCATCCGTAAAATGAGGCTTTAACCACTTCTCTTTCAGGGTTATTTTGAGGATTAATTCAGACATGAGATGCCTAACACTGAAAATTCCCTTCCTTTTAGTTACATGCGCTCGTGGGCAGAAAGAAACATTGTATTTTAACATTTCATTTATTTATTTATTTATTTAGGCCACGCCGTGAGGTTTGCAGGATCTTAGTTCCCCGACCAGGGACTGAACATGCACCCTGCAGTGAAATTGCTAAGTCCTAACCACTGGGCCACTAGGGAATTCCCCGTCGTATGTTTTAAACAGGCAACTCACCACCACCAGACGCTGCACTGCTGGGGAACACAAGAGGAGGTATGTGGGCGAATGTCATTAGCTGGATAATGCATGCTCTTCAGAACCACAGAAATGGTAAAATCTTAGATACAAAATAGAATCCAAGCCCGTAGCCTTCTTCCAAAGGAGGCAGCGGCCCTTGCTAGTCATAGAAATCAGCAGTTTAGACAGAAGAGATTCTGCTCAATCACTAAATGTGAGACATGAGTGATAGAAGAAATAAGTAAACTTTTTGTTTTTAACATCTAAATTGCCCTGATAAACAAGGTCCTACTGTATAGCATAGGGAACTATATTCAATACCCTGTGATAAACCATAATGGAAAAGGATATGAAAGAGAATGTATATATATATATATATGTGTGTGTGTATAACTGAATCACTTTGCTGTACAGTAGAAACTAACAGAACATTGTAAATCAACTATACTTCAATAAAATAAATCTTTTAAAAATACAAAAAATGGAAGAAAGAAATTGCCCTAGAATTGTTGTGGAATGGTTTTCATCGAAATGGAATACAAGTATCACTGATAGGACTCAAGGTGATTTTATATGGCATATGGAGAAACATTTATTATTTTAATCATTATGCATTTATTGTACGATGTGTTATAAAACATTAGCACAGCCAAACTGTGATATTGCACAGATTATTATGAAGTGTACTTTGAAGTTTTAAATTTTTTTTTTTTTTTTTTTTTTTTTTTTTGCTTTTTTTTTTTTGCGGTATGCGGGCCTCTCACTGTTGTGGCCTCTCCCGTTGCGGAGCACAGGCTCCGGACGCGCAGGCCTAGCAGCCATGGCTCACGGGCTTAGTTGCTCCGCGGCATGTGGGATCTTCCCGGACCAGGGCACGAACCCGTGTCTCCTACATCGGCAGGCGGATTTTCAACCACTGCGCCACCAGGGAAGCCCTAAAATATTTTTTAAATGAGTGGATTTGAAGAAAAAGTGATCATATCATGACTGGTAGAACCTATCTATGCCAAAAAAATTTAACATAGTTCTAGAATTACTGCAAGTATAGAAAACACAACTTTAACCTGTGGGTCGTGAACAACTGTTAGACTTAAGGGCAGTCATGACACCGGGCCCCTCAGTTTTTGTCCCCAAATGACTTTCCAAAGATTCCCAATCCCATCTACACACTCTACTTCGGCCCCACTGGATTTCACACCAGTCCACCTACACACCCTGTGCTCTCCCACCTCCATGCCTTGTTTTGCCTGGACACACCTTGTCTTCTCTCTCCACCAGGCCAACCTCAAGCGGAATCAATCTCTCTCTCCTCTGGTCTCCTGCACAGTCTTGTGCACGATGTTTGCTATTATGACCTCGGCACCTTGTGTTACAGTTTCTTTCAGGGGTGGTCCTAGGCAATGCCTTGGGTTTTTTAAATTATTTTTTCCTTTATTGAAATATAGCTGACGTGCCACATTATGTCAGTTTCAGGTGTACTACATGGTGATTTGACATTTGCATACATTATGAAATGATCGCCACAATAAGTCTAGTAACTATCTGTCCCATACAAAGTTATCACAGTAGTATTGACCGTACTCCTTATGCTGTATATTACAACGCTGTGGCTTACTTATTTTATAACTGGAGGTTTGTCCCGCTTGATCCCCTTCACCTATTTTTCCCAGCACCCCCCTCCTATTCTCGTATCTATGAGTCTTTTTGTTTTGTTTGTTTTGTGTTTTAGATTCCACATAGGCAATATCTTGTTTGTCTACATGCCTCAAGTCCCTAGCCTAGACCATTAAACAACTTTAAAATATTAATAACTTAGAAATACCATTGAGGCATGCTAGGCTTAGAAATTTAAAGGCATAAATACTTGTCTTAATCATCGGGGATCGTAGGCCACAAGGAGAACATGACTTTCCTCTCCCCACTGCAGCCCTTGTACACCCCAACTAGACCAGTTCCCCTTTTATAAGCTCCCCTGCACAGTGTCTTCTCTTTCATAGCAGTGTTTGCGGTTTGCTATTATTTTTTGTGATTATTTGGTTAATGTCTTTTCCCGGCAATAGACTGTAAGCTTCCTGTGGGCAGGATCACATCTACCCGTGTTCACCATTGGCCTTTCAATCAATGCTCAGCACTGAGCCAGACACATAGCTGGTACTCCCTAAATATCAGTCATATGAATGAATGAGCTTTTCTCCCTACACACACACACACACACACACACACACACACACACACAGGCTTCTAGCACCTACATTGTTGTATAGATCACTGTGTAGGCAGATGGTTGACACAGACCAGTGTAAACTCTCCTGTTTGTTTTTCGGACAGACTACAGTGGAAACATGATGCTTGCCAACTAGAAGGGGAGAAATTCAAAATGGTAAACGGAGCGTTCTCGCTCACGGGGCTCGATGAGGGCTTCACAAACAACAGGGGAGCCAAAATAAATGTGTCAAAAGTCTACTCCAGCAATAGAGAATTGATCATGTCCTTTCAAGAATTTTCCCAGCCAGCAAGAATAAAAAGACTTTGAAGAGGACTCAGGAAACCAGGGAATATATTATCTGTGCCGACAGCTTCTCAGAACTGGGAGGACACTGGGACCGTAGAAAGAAAGAAGAAGGAAGAATTGGTGTCCTACTAAAAGGAAGGCAAAGCCACTCTAAGAATTGCTTTTGTCCAGCCAGACAACAGATTTTCTAAAACGATCAAAGCTACTTTACCAGCTCGGTTTTCAGCAGAGTTGCAGGGAGGGTGAAGAAGAAGAAATGTCTCAGCCTTGAGAGCTAGCAGATTTGTTGCTTTTTCCCTTTCTTACTTGAGAATATCTAGGCTGATGCCATCCAGACAAAGTCAAGAATGGACCCAACCATCCAGATTAATCCTGATACTTTGGAGTCACAAGGGACTGGCTCCACTCCCTCCTTCTTGTGACAGATGAAGAGCCCAACGTGCAGACGGAGCCAGTGATTGACCCCAGCTCACGCGAGCGTGAACTAGAGGCCAGACTGCCCAGTTTCGTGGTCAGGCTCACGTCCCTGCCCACCTTGCTCTGTGGCTGCCCCAGACCATACACCAAGCCTCTTCCTGCCCCCAGCCCGCGTGCCAAACATAGCTGATTGGCTGCAAGCTTTGCTTTCAGATCAGCCAGTTGAGGGCCATGTTTTAGCTCGTCTGTGGTCTTTATCAAAGTGTTTTTTCTATCCCGCAGGCATTCCTGAGGCATCCGCACTCAGTGCCACCTTGTAAACAAGCAGTGAGCCTCTTGGTACTATCTTTTCTTGAATATCTACTGGTTTCAGGCAACCTAAAGTAATCAGGTCCCAGTGGTCTGGAATACCAGACAACATATGTTGACTGGTCCTGGAGCTCCCTGAGGGCAAGAACCATTTTTTACTTATTGGTGCAGCTGCAATGCCAAGGCTAGTGTCTGGCTCACGGCAGGATGGCAAAATGGGAGGATATCCAAAAATTGCACAGAATCTGAAATTGAAGCCAGAAAGAACTGTGTTAGAATCCTTGGCCAGAAGCTTACAAAGATGCCCGACCTCTGGGGGCTTCAATCTTCTCATCTGTAAACGAACACAAATACCAACTACCTAACAGAATTGCTACAAGGACAGAAGATGATCTGCGTAGAGCATCAAGCACACGGGATGCTCCCTCAGTAGCCCTTACAATGATGTCCTTCATCACCGTAGATGCAAGGAAAAGATGAAGTAAGGCAAATTTTTGTTTTTCGGCTGCGCTGTGAGGCATGCGGGAACTTTAGTTCCCCAACCAGGGATGGAACCCATGCCCCCTGCACTGGGAGTGCAGAGTCTTAACCACTGGACTGCCGGGGAAGTCCCGTAAGGCAGATTTTTAAGTTGGTTCTTTTCTAGAAGCAAGAAATAAAGAAAAGGAAACAACAAATGCCATTACCCAGCCTGTGAGTGGTCAGACTTTCCTCTGCTCTTTATTGTCTGAGCTTAGGGCCCTGCTTTAAAGCCAGCCTTGCCTTATCCCAGCTTCTGCTTCATCTCCCACTGAAGTCATGACGCTGGGCTCGCTCTGTCTATTGACACAGAGAGCCTGTGAGTCATAAATTCAACAGGATGACTTTGCTGCAGTGTGATTGACTGGAAAATGTTCCCTCATCTGAAAAACTTTTTTCAAGCAAATGGACATGCTTATTTTTGCAACATGGAGCGCAAGCTCTGTTGTTTATTTGACGTTGGTCTCTGTGACATTCCAGCTGGGCATGGGAGGGCTCACGACCTGCCTTGCAAAGTGACATATATTTTTCCTTCTCCTTCTTCCTCGCTGCTGACTGTTATATCTAAAGCAAACAGTCGCAGCACAATAGTTAGACTGCACTTCAACTTGGTGTTTACTTGACATTTACACACAGGCCATGCTGGAGAGTTCAGTCATTCCAGTACGGGGGCCCAGGCAGCAAGCACTGGATTCCACTTGTGCTCAACCCCAAGCAACACAATCCTGAACCAGCTAGATGACGTCTTGAGAAGTGCTTGTGCGGCTGGGTTCTACTCTTATGGCTGAGTTAGTCTATGTTAGGGGAGGAGGTGTCAGAAGGTCCTCAGCCATCCCAGAAAACATCTCCTTGATCCAGGCAGGGCAGATGGGTCTTGCTAATACCACCCCACCTCCCTTTAAGGCCAGCGCACACACTGTCTCCTCATTCACTCTAAGACAGATCTAATTTAGTCGCCAGTGCGAAATCTCCTCAGGACTGGGAACAGATTACTCATTCGATTAACTTCATCTCCAGTTCATCCATTTCCTTCTCTGTGTAATGGAATGAATGATACCTACCTCACCGGATTATTGAGGGCACACATAGGCAAAGTACCTGAGGCAGGTTGAAGTGCTTAGAAGGTGCACTGAAAATGTCGGTTCCCATGCCCTCCTGAGGTCTGTGCTTCTGGTTGCAGGAGGGAAAGGGGCTCAGGGAAGGGCAAGTTATGGGGGTTCCTGTCAGTGCAGTCTGATGCAGGGAGGGAGGCTGGGACTTGCCTGGGAGCCAGGACACGTGTTCTAGGGTCCCAACTCTGCCAGTGTGTGGCACGGACAGTCACCTCTGCTCCCTAGGCCTCTGATTCCATACGTGCAAAGTAGAAGCCTCTGATTACATTCAAATATTGTCCGATTTCCACACCCACAAAATCTGGAGGCAGTCCAAACAAACTGCCCTACAAGGTTGACTAGCCCCAAAGCTGATATATGGAGGTGCCAGTATTTCAAAGGAGTAGCAGGGAACTATACTCAGTATTTTGTAATAACCTATAATGAAAAAGAATCTGAAAAAGAATATATATATATATATACACATATATATAATACTGAATCACTTTGCTGTACACCTGAAACTAACACAACACTGTAAATCAACTATACTTCAATGAAAAATAAATAAAAAGAAATGAACTTATTTACAAAACAGAAACAGACTCACAGACTTCAAAAACAAACTTATGGTTACCAAAGGGGAAAGTGGGGGGGGAGGGATAAATTAGGAGTTTGGGATTAACAGATACACACTACTATATATAAACTAGATAACCAACAAGGACCTACTGTAGGGCACAGGGAACTGTACTCAGTACTCTGTAATAACCTATATGGGAAAAGAATCTGAAAAAGAATGGATATATGTATAGCTGAAGCACTTTCCTGTACACCTGAAACTAATACATTGTAAATCAACTATACTCCAGTATAAAATAAACATTAAATTTTAAAAACAAACAAACAGAAAACATAATACATACATACATAAAGGAGTAGCAAGAGAATAAGATGGTAATACTCAGTGCTGGGCAGCATGTAGTACCTTCACACCTGGCTAATGTGAATGGAAATGCTGATGGGAATGTAAATTGATGGGAATGTAAATTTTTTGAGAAGCAATTTGATAACAGGCGATAATGTTAACCTAGTAAAACAATCTGTATAAATTGAGCCTAAGGAAATAAGCGAATACATCTAAGGGTGCACAAGGAAGTTCTGGAATAGTGAAATATTGGAAACAATCTACATGACCATCAAAGGGAGACTGATTAAATACCAATATTAGGAACTACTAGGATGTGTTTAAAAAATAAGGTGTATCTATGCATTAACATGTACAGCTGTCTGTGGTACAGTGCTAAGAGAAAATAAAAGCAAATTTACAAAGCTGTGTGCAAATGATAATTGGTATTTAAAAAATAAATTTTAATATTTCTATAGATGCATAAAAATCCTGAATATTTGTACACCAAACCGCTAATCATAGTCATATCTGGATTAGCAGGATGTGGATTCATTTTTCTTGGAACCACATTTTTTTGTTTTGTTTTGTTTTGTTTTGCAGTACGCGGGCCTCTCACTGTCGTGGCCTCTCCCGTTGCGGAGCACAGGCTCCGGACGCACAGGCTCAGAGGCCACGGCTCACGGGCCCAGCCACTCCGCGGCTTGTGGGATCTTCCCGGACCGGGGCACGAACCCATGTCCCCTGCATCGGCAGGTGGACTCTCAACCACTGCGCCACCAGGGAAGCCCTTGGAACCACATTTATTGATTGATTTTTTTAAGTAAGCAAGCATTAATTTTTTAAATAAATGTATTTATTTATTTTTGGCTGTGTTGGGTCTTCGTTGCTGCACGCGGGCTTTCTCTAGTTGCGGTGAGCAGGGTCTACACTTCGTTGCGGTGCACGGGCTTCTCATTGAGATGGCTTCTTTTGTTGCGGAGCATGGGCTCTAAGTGCACGGGCTTCAGTAGTTGTGGTGCGTGGGCTCAGTAATTGTGGCTCACGGGCTCTAGAACTCAGGTTCAGTAGTTGTGGCGCATGGGCTTAGTTGCTCCGCGGCATGTGGGATCTTCCCGGGCCAGGGCTCGAATCCGTGTTCCCTGCATTGGCAGGTGGATTCTCAATCACTGCGCCACCAGGGAAGTCCTGCAAGCATTAATTTTTGAAATCAGAAAAAAAAACTACTTTAAAAAAAATAAAAGGAGCAAAGGATTTTTTATTAAACATAGTGTATTCAACAAAATACACTATGTATTCTGAGTCTCCTTCTGATGCCTTGTTCAGATGACAGTAAAGGAATTGAAAAGGCAAAACCTACCAGGACAAAGAGAATGGGAGCTGGGAAGCAATGGACATACAGTCACAAACTTAGATCAGAGGAAGTGAAAAACGAGGCACGCTGATTCCAAGCTGCAAGACCCTTGGAAGGCTCAGGATGTGGAGACACCAAGTGACTCAGAAAGTAAGGTGCATGTGGGGATGGAAACAGGACTATTGATAAAGCCTATATAAGTAGCTGTTGGAAAATCCATTAATCTATCCATCCATCCATCCATCCATCCATTCACCCACCTACCCACTAATCCATCCATTCATCCATCCAAGTAGTCAAGCCCTAAGATTCCCCCGCTACCCGATGCAACAGGATGACTACTTTTCCCCCAACTTGAGAAGAAGATTAGAGCTTTATTCACTGGGGAAACTGATCTAAGAACTCTGGATGGAGGGAAGCCCTGCACAGCTGAGGACAGGAGCAAACAAGGATGACAAAAGGTCAGGCCAAATAAGGAGAAGTGATGCCATAGGCCTCTTTCCCCACGTGGGCTCCAAGAACACTGGCTGCCTCACTTACTTAGCTCCACAACCCTGGGCTAGTCAGTTTTGTTTGAAACTGTAAAATGGGGTTCACTTGTTAAACAAATATGTATTGAGCACCTACTATGGGCCGGCAAACTGCATTACATTCTGGAATAAGAATAAGTCAGCCAGGGCCCTTGTCCCTTGAAGCCTGCATTTCTAGCGCATCTCCAGCAGTGCCGACCTCAGAAAGCGCCCAGCGCAGTATCTGGTACCATGTCTGATAGTCGTGATGTTAATTATTACTTTGAATGTCCCCACTTCTTCTGATATCTGGAGGGAGACCATGGCAGACCCTTCCAGTACTCCCAGGAAAGACAAGCTTAGAACTTTGCCAAGATTGTTTACCAGTATATAACTCTCCGGTGGTGAATTTGACTTTGAAACTCCCTGCTTTCCAACCTAAGTCTTGACTGGCTTATGAAGGGTCAAGATCACTGTCTTTCTAGATCCGATACAGCCCAAAAAAGGCCTTTGCAAGTCATGGCACGAATCCAAAAAGTGTGATCCCCAAGTTAATTTATACCTGGCCCTACTTAAAACAGTGTCTTTGTGAGGTTTTAGGTGAGCTTGGTCCTTAGTTGTTGCATCTGCCATGATGCTGGGATATCTGGTATAGGGGGGTGGGTAGAATTTGGGGAAAAAGCATTTTGGTCTTCAAACCAAGATACTGCATCATCTCCCAGTGTTGGGTACAACAGAACCAATTTCAAGCTTATCAAATGGGGATAACTGTGTCAGGTTTCATTGCTAGAGTGTAGAGGCTAACACTGATGGTGCCTTTCACACCCAGTGTCTCAGTGCTCACAACAGCTTTGTGAGGCAGGTACACTCATAGCCCCATTTCACAGACAAGGAAAGTAGAGGGCGGCTAGATGACATGCCCAAGTTCATCCAACTAGTAAGAGGCAGCACAGGGCCTGGAATCCAGATTCTTGGGTGGCCGTCCCAGCCATCTCCCGCTGCGTGTCTGCACTTTCATCCCAAGTTTTTCCTTCATCCCCCGTAAGCCAATGAATTCTGCCAAGACCTCTCCTTCACTGAGTTGAAGCAAGAGGGGGCAAAGAATCAAACTCAGATAATGATACTCTAATCCGCACTCACAAGGACCAAAGATACTGTCTTGCCTTTAAAGAAACCCAAAAGAGTCTCTATTTTAATGGAAAACCGAGTTTGCTGAATGAAACACAGAACATTGAAATTCAAAAGTTCAGTGTTTCCCATAAACACTTGACTCTCAAAGCTTTGTTGGGTAAGTGTAGCAATCCGAAAAATTCATCAGTAACTGACAACACAGACTGAGTGAGTCTCTGCATAGATTACCTTGTTGAATCTCTATTATGATGCTGGAAATTCCTCTAAGATTAGGTAACTCTTCTAGGGCTTTCTCTTTCAAGAAGCTTCTGATCATCCCTTGATATAAGAAAAGGCTGTGTCTAGATTTGAGCTAGCAACTTTGAAAAATACATCAAGCACAATATGAGATATTTGAGGGCTGCCAGAAATGTATTTTGACCTTTTTTCTTTAAACACTGACACTGGCCATCCTCCCAGCACTCTTCCCACCAGCCAGTATATTAAAATTCATTAACAAACACAATGTTTGTGAGAAAGAGTGAACCGCAGGATAATCAAATATATTGTTATTATTATTTTTAAATCATTTCCTTGGCCAGGAGAACATAATGTCAAATTGGCAAAAATAACCTATCCTCTTGTCTGGCCCACAAACTGGGAAGAAAATTAAACACAGAATTGTTTGTTTCTTGTTTTCATTTCTCAGGGTGTGAAACACTCATTTTCAAACACTCAAAATCCCTACACTTTCCATAGTGCAAAAATTTGACTTCCATTCTGATTTAAACCAGGGAACCGTGTTTTCCTCAGAAGGGCGACATTGTACTGGTCGAAGAATCTGAGGTACAGAAACTTTTTTTTCATTCAGTTTTCCTGAGATACAATTGCCATGCAGCCCATGGAGGCTTTTAAATTAAGGAGATAGACTCCTCCAGAGTATAATAATGTTTTGCTTCCCTTTTCAATGCTAATTTTCCCTGGGGAAATTCTTTACCAGGCCAGGAAAATTTGGTGAACCAAGTCAAGGAGAAAATTTCAGGAACAGGTTTCTCTGCTGATTTGCCTTCTTTCCTGATTCATTTACTTTAAAAGCTAGATTTCTTTCCAAAAGCATATAGTATCAGGATTCTTCTTGTGGCCTTGAAAACAATCATAGTTGATAAAAGATGGTAAATGTTAGACCCTAATAATTTGTTAAGATAAATATTACTATTATGTATCTTACTCTTAAAAGATATTACACTGTACTTAGACATTTAAAAGTAAACAATCTAAAAAGAGATTTGGGTTTTTGTTTGTTTGTATCCTCTTAACATCTCAGAACAAGCTGAGGACACTGAGTTTAACATATTGCTGTCAGACTAGTTCAAGTCTTTAAGATAATCCCATTAGGTGTAGAATTTCTTTTTAAATAGCTTAAAGAATGTATGGGCCTCACATTTTGGGGCTAAGAATGTAGCTTAAGTGATCAAATCTAAAGGTTCATGAAAAAGATTTTAATTAAATTTCTGAGAATTGATTTTTTTAACGTCTGCGATTCATTCTCTGCTCTAAAAACTTCAAAACCCAATGTTTGGGTTTTGAAAGGCAATGGATTTGGCCCCAGGAAAGAGTGGACACTTTCTCTGTCTGGTTTTGGTTTGGCTTTCGGTTATTTTTGTTTGTGTTTTCTAGTTTGTTTTATTACAATGCCTTGGCCTGGGCTGTTCCCTCGCTTTTTGTCCAACTGTTTTGAGAACAGAATTATGAAGGACTTTATTTTCTGTCTCCTTCATATTTTTCAAAGAAGAGAAGTGGGTGGAAGAAAAGAAGGGACTGGAAAGCAGAGGACTGAGCCAGTGAACTCTCCACCAAGAGACACGGGTTACTGACAAGATAAGGGCAGGGCTCAGGGCAGGGCTCCCAGTTGAATCCTTTTACCAAAGCAGCTTTGCTGGCTCCCTTCATGCTACAATGTATACGCGCTGGGCATTTGTCCTAAAGACGCCCCAGTGGAACGGGAGCCACAAACAAGTAGCCAGGTAACTGTAGTCCGCTGGGTAAGTAGCATAGAGCTAATGGCCACATGGCTTTATCAGAGCTCAGAGGAAAGAGGATGAATCTAGACAGGGACTAACAGACCAAGGGACAATTAAGAGGAGCTCAGGAGTTTGAGGCCCTTGAGATCCCGAGGGGAGAAAAGGCATTTCAGACGAGAAAACGGAGGAAAAGGCACATTGTGTATTCAGAGACTTGAGAGAGCATCCAGTTGAAGTTGAGGGAGGGTGGGACCAGAGTCTGGAGATGATCCTGTTAGTCTGTTAGCCAGAGTAGGAAGTTTGGTATATCAGCCTAAGGAGTTTGGTTTTGCTCCTTTAGGCAAAGGGGAGCTGATGGAGGGCAGCTGGGCAGAAATGGAACTGGTGGTGATTTGAACAAACTCGATTACATCTGGCAGGGAAATTCCAGGGGGACTATGTTTTTTTTTGGGGGGGGCACGTGGCATGTGGGGTATCTTAGTTCCCTGCCCAGGGATCCAACCCGAGCCCCCTGCAGTGGAAGCACGGAGTCTTAACCACTGGACCACCAGGGAAGTCCCTCTAGGGGGACTATGGGGGAGGTGGAAGAAGAGGACAACAGTTTGGAGGCTTACAGCAGTAATTAAAAGTGATAAATGAGGAGGGCTTGAACCAAGGCAGCCCAACTTGATCGTAGGAGGATAACAGAGATATTTAGGAATAGAAATGGTTGAACTCTGGGGATGCCTGGATGCCTGGTCAAAGAAAATGAGGCAGGAGTGGAGGGGAATCTAGGTTTCTAGCTTGGGAAGCGGGGGAAGGGTGATGAAATAAGGTGGGGAAAATTATGGTACGAGTCTGAGTGGATTGAGGTTCTTGACCCAAAAGGGGATTAATGAGCATACAGTTGAGAGCTGAAAGGGAAGTCCTGCACTAAATACCTTACTTGGATGATCCCATTTATAATCCTCTTTATTTTAAGCAGTAGATACTATTAATATCCCCATTTTGTAGGAGAAAAAACAGGGAAAGTGAGGTCAAGGAACTTGCCTAGCTAGAAAGCAGCAGAGCCAGAACACGAACCCAGGAAATCTAGTGTTACAGCCCACTTTCTTAACCTCTGCACAAGACTGAGATGGAAAAGAGGCTGAGAGTTTACCAGGACATGGGAGTCACTCAGAGGCTGAGAAAAGCTTTGCCACCTTGAGAAAGTTGCAAGACCCTCTCCCAGTTATTTATCCGCAGGGATTTCATTTCAAAGCAATGGTTGCTTAAAAGCATCTCTTGCTTTCACCTTCTGAAAAAGCAGCTTTTCCTGAGTTCTGTGGCGTTTATGCACAGACACCAGGCCAGGGTGCTGCCAGGTACCCAGATCCAGTGTCCAATTCTGGCTGCAGAGTCCTTCCCTTGAAACATTATGTAGCCTCTTCAATCTATCACATCCCTCCATGGCTCCTCATTAACCCCTTGGCACTAATGGTTTCCATCACATCTTCTGCCAACTAATGCAATTTCTGCCGGAAAAAAAATCTATTTTATAACTCCAAGGACATTAAGAATTAACTTCCATACCACAAAACTTGTAGTATCAGTTTGCTGAAATAAAGTCACCAGTAAGTATTTAATTCTCCTTTAAAGGGTGTCTTCCATTATTATTTCAGAGTGCAATTTAGTCATCAAACGTTTACTCAGCCTCATGTTTATAAATTATATAGGGCAGGGATTTAACTCTTCTGGACCTACCTGTTCTGAAGAGGAGAGGGAGGGTCATAACCCTGTCACAATGGGCACCTGCCTTGAAAGGAGATGATTTGTGGACTTGAAGTTCCTTACCTCTTTTAGAAATCTGGAGCAAATCTAGAGATTTCCCTTTATGATGCAATCAGAGGAATAACCAGAAAGTCGCCTGCCACAAAGAGACACTGGCTTCCCTCCTCCACAAAGCTGTTTGGAAACTACAAGTTGGTCTTTTTAATTGAGTTTCAGAATCTTCTCTTGATTATATGACACAATAATAGTGGTTTTCCAATTCATCTGTGTAATATTGTTTTTTCATTGCGGTGGTTACTTCTGTCGAAGGGGAAGGGCTACTGCCTTAGATAAATGGGAGAAAAGCAGAAAACTCCTCATGCACTGGCTACCTAAATAGGAAATTCCAAGTCCTGACAAACATTTACATCATGAAGGTGATGGCTGCCAATCAAGGCTTATCCAAGTTCGATGCAGTTTAGGAACCTTGGCCTTGATGGTAAAGTGGATAACTTCTCCATGCAATCCTCAAGTCCTAGTATCCCAGGAAATGTTTGCCATCACAATGAAAGAACAGCGGGAGGAGGTAGCAGGTATCTTTCTTTCTTGGTTCCTCCTTTTGAAAAGGGCAGTATTTTCAGAGTTAAAGTAACTAGCTGGCTCCTACGGGGTGGGGTTGAAACCCTCCAGGCCGCGGGAGGAGGTTGGGGGGGGTGGGTTCCTGCCAAAGCATGCCCTTCCCCCAGCTGCAGGATCTCGCAGCCATTGGCCAAAGCCGGGCTGGAGGATGGAAGTCATCCTTCAAGGGCTTCCAACTCTCCGAACTGAGCGGGATTCCGGGCCTTGGCATAAAGGGTCGAGTGGATTCATTCGGTGAGCGATGCATTCCAAGAATGCTTCTGTGGTTGGCAAGGAGTGGAAAAATCAAGGATAACAAATATTCTGAGGAAACCTAATAGGTACCAGGATCGCAGGACTCAAACAAACAAGGTGACAACGACTTAAAGTACGAGGTAACTGGATCTCGATGAGGGTGAGCGCACACTGCCCAGGTCAGGGGCTTCGATCCTTTTCCCGGCCCGCCTCCTACCTTTTCTCTCCTGGGCTGACGCCCGGACAGGACCGGCCGCGTTTACTGACGAGGGGGCTCAGTGGAGAGGGCGGGCGGAGCCCTATGCTCGCCTGAATCCAAACAAAACACCTCGCAAGCCTACGTTTAGAAAGCGATACCGAACACCACGCTCACGTTTAAAAAAAAAAAAACAAAAAACGGCGCTGTTCGCAGAGAAGATGAGGACGAAAACATTTCCCGGCTGGAAAATTACTGATCACTAACTAAGGGGGAGTGGGGGAGGGGAGGCAGTTACAAGACTGAAATAACGACCGCCGTTTCCTCTTCTCTACCCTGCGGGCAGCCACCGCTGCCGCGAGCTCCGTGTGCCCTTTTCGGGAATCGGGGTCCCAGCGCACCGTTCCACTTTCTGGCACAGGGACACTTTCTTTCCAGCTAAGTCCCTTTCGGTGGGTTTGACCGCTCAGAGCCTAAGCCAAGGGAGAATTGCCGTTTGACCTTTCCCTCGCCATTTCACCTCTCTCTGACTCAGTTTTCTCATCCATAAAGTGGAAAGGAGAGTTGCGTGACTTGCAAAGTGCTTTGAGATTCCAGCTTGAAAGGTGTGCCCACGCCTCACGCCCTTCTCCTCTCCCCCACCTCACAAAGTGACTCTTGAGCCCTTTCACTCCCTTGCTCGCTCCTTCAAATATCAAAACTGTAGCTCCATTTCCAATTCCGGCCTCTTTCCGCCCTTTCCAGGCGGGGTCCGGCCTTCTCAGGCTCCCGGTCCCATCTACGCAGCCCTGGGCACCCGCCTCCTCTCTGTTCCTCCACCCCATCCGGCAGAAGAGCCCGCGAAGAACCGTGCGAGGCAAGGCCAAGCGCCCGCACTGGAGCTCGGGCCCTAGAGCCGCGGTCCTGAGTGCGTATAAGAGGGACCCGAGCTGGAGGAGTCACGCGGATAATCGCGCTCTTCTCTAGAGCGCAGACAGCTCGACGAGCGCGTCCCGGGACTGGGGTGGGGGCGCGTTACCGTCCCCCTTCGCCCCTACCGGCCTTCTCGACCGTGGGCTTCCAACCCAAGGAGCCGCCCGTGGCGACACCGACCGTCCTGGTCTTGCGGCAACCGGACCCGCGCCCCGTACCCAGAGCCCCACGCGGGCCCGCTGCCGCCACCGCCGCCGGCGTCAGCGCGGCTCCTGCCCGCCAGCTGCCGGGCTGGCGTCACGGCCCGGCGGGCCCCGCCCGCGCCCCTCCCTCCTCCCCGCCCCCACGTGCGCCGAGTTTGTTTATTTAGCTGCCACGGCAACGCGCGGGGGGGCAGCGGGAGGGAGGAGAGAAGAAAGGGAGGGGGCGGGGCCTGGCGGTGGGCCCCGGCACACAGCGGGTAGGAGGCGGGGGGGAGGGCGGGAGCCAAGAAGTTATAAGTAAGGAGCGCGCCGGCGGGCGCCGGCAGTTCCCCGGCCCGAGAGAACGAGCGCGGCTGCGGGCGCGCGGGGAGCAGAGGCGGTGGCGGGCGGCGGCGGCCCCGGGAGCCGCCAAGTGCCCCTCCCCGCCCCTCCGGCCCCCCACCCAGCCACCCGCCCGCGGCCAGCGCCCATGGCCGCGAGCGCCCCGCGCAGCCCCCCGGACTCCGCGCCCCGCGCCGCCGCCCAGTTCGCAGATCCGCGCCACCGCGGCCAGTCTCACCTGGCGGCGCCGCCCGCCAGCCACCCCGGCCACAGCCCCAGCGCCCACGGCGATAGCCGCGGCGACCGCGACAGCGGTGGCGGACGCTGCTGAGTCGAAGAGAGCGCAACCCGGCCACCGGACCTACTTTTACTCGCCTTGCTGATTGTCTATCTTTATGAGTTTACAACTTTTCTAAGAACTTTTGTATACAAAAGAACTTTTTTTAAAAAGACATCTCTCTTTTATATTTAATCCAAAGAAGAAGGATCTAGGGCAATTTGGGGTTTTGGCTTCGTTTCTAAGTCCTTTTTTTTCCCTCCTCGTTGACTTTGGGGTTCGGGTACCCCACTGCTTCGGACTCCCGAGGATCTTCTGGGGCCCCACATTAATGAGGTAGGTGCGGCGCGGGGCGCAGGGAGGGGCGAGGGCCGGTGGGACGCGCCCGAGTGGCAGTCGTGAGTGGCCCCTGACTCCTGCCTCCGTGTGCTCCCCACCCGGCCCGCAGGCAGCCACCTGGCGAGTCTGACATGGCTGTCAGCGACGCACTGCTCCCGTCCTTCTCCACGTTCGCGTCCGGCCCGGCGGGAAGGGAGAAGACACTGCGTCCAGCAGGTGCTCCGAATAACGTGAGTGTTGCTCCGGGCCTTTGGGATCCTCCGGTGGGCTTCGTTGGGTGGGGTGGGGACGGGCGGAGCCCTGGGGTCACCGAGAACCACCGGACGACGGGATTGGAGTGGCCACCGCACGGGCTCCGCAGTCTTCCCGGGATGGCTTCCGCGCCGTTGTCGCAGCTGTACATGCGTGTGGTCCCGACGCTGTGGAGCCGCCGGGGGTGCACGCCGAGTCCGCACATATCCCGGAGCGTGCAAGCGTCAGGGCGGGAGGTGTCTGTGTACCCAGACGCTGGCTGGGCCAGAGTGAGCTTGGCGCGTAGGCGTCCCCTTGGCGAGGGCGCACCGAGAGAGCCTCGGTGTCCCAATTCCGGGGCGGCGGGAGCGTCCCCAGGATCTGGCGGGGGAGGGACCCAGGCTGGCGAGTTGCGGCGCTGGCTAACACGCAATCGGGCAGACACAACATAACATCCTCCATATCGACACACCGCCTCTCCTCGGACCCGGGTGTGGGCCATGACTGCAGCGCTGGCACCCGTAGTCCCGGGGCACTTCCTGCCTGCCCGGTTCCCGTGTCTAGGCGGTGTAGGCGCGGCGGGCCCACCACTACATTGGGTGGTAGTTAGGGACAGCACTGACGGTCTCTCTCGCGTCCTGTCTCCGCAGCGCTGGCGGGAGGAGCTCTCCCACATGAAGCGACTTCCCCCGGTGCTTCCCGGCCGCCCCTACGACCTGGCGGCGGCGACCGTGGCCACTGACCTGGAGAGTGGCGGAGTCGGCGCGGCTTGCGGCAGCAGCAACCCGGCTCTCTTACCCCGGAGGGAGACGGAGGAGTTCAATGATCTCCTGGACCTGGACTTTATCCTCTCCAACTCGCTGTCCCATCAGGAGTCAGTGGCCGCCACTGTGTCCTCGTCGGCATCAGCCTCATCCTCGTCCTCCCCGTCGAGCAGCGGTCCTGCCAGTGCGCCCTCCACCTGCAGTTTCAGCTATCCAATCCGGGCCGGGGGCGACCCGGGCGTGGCGCCGGGCAGCACGGGTGGCGGCCTCCTCTACGGCCGGGAGTCTGCACCCCCTCCGACAGCTCCCTTCAACCTGGCGGACATCAACGACGTGAGCCCCTCCGGCGGCTTCGTGGCCGAGCTCCTGCGGCCCGAATTGGACCCAGTGTACATTCCACCGCAGCAGCCGCAGCCGCCAGGTGGCGGGCTGATGGGCAAGTTTGTGTTGAAGGCGTCGCTGAGTGCCCCTGGCAGCGAGTACGGCAGCCCGTCGGTCATCAGTGTTAGCAAAGGCAGCCCGGACGGCAGCCACCCGGTGGTGGTGGCGCCCTACAGCGGCGGGCCGCCGCGCATGTGTCCCAAGATCAAGCAAGAGGCTGTGTCTTCGTGTACCGTCGGTCGGTCCCTAGATGCCCACTTAGGCACTGGACCCCCTCTCAGCAATGGCCACCGGCCTCCTGCGCACGACTTTCCCTTGGGGCGGCAGCTCCCCAGCAGGACTACCCCGACCCTGGGTGCCGAGGAACTGCTGAGCAGCAGGGACTGTCATCCTGCCCTGCCGCTACCCCCCGGCTTCCATCCCCACCCGGGGCCCAACTACCCTCCCTTCCTGCCCGACCAGTTGCAGCCGCAGGTCCCACCGCTCCATTACCAAGGTCAGTCCCAGGGATTCATAGTTGGGGCTGGGGAGCCCCGCCCTGGCGGGGCACACGGGATGACGCTGACCCCACCTTCTTCACCCCTAGAGCTCATGCCACCCGGTTCCTGCATGCCGGAGGAGCCCAAGCCAAAGAGGGGGAGAAGGTCGTGGCCCCGGAAAAGGACGGCCACTCACACTTGTGATTACGCAGGCTGCGGCAAAACCTACACGAAGAGTTCTCATCTCAAGGCACACCTGCGAACCCACACAGGTAGGAGGCCAGAAACCGCGGAAAGGAGGGGGGCTGGGGTCCAGCCTCATCGGCTGACTACGGACACTCCTCAGGGCCTCCCTTGGGATGTGGGGCGCAGTCTATCTCCTCCATCTCCTGGATCACAGGAGAGAAAGCAAACCGGCGCCTACTGTTTTGCTCAGGAGCCTTTTGCTGGGCGGATGGTATCAGTACTTGAAAATGCAGTTTTGTTAGGCCTTTGAAAGGCAGGGAGATTCCAGGCTGCATGTGGGCCTCTTCTAGCTTGAGCAAACCATTGCCCTTGTAATCAAGAAATTATACTTTGCAAAAAAAAAAAAAAGAAAAGAAAAAAAAGAAAAAGAAAAGGAGAGAAATTATACTTTGCAGTGCAAAAGCATGGTATTTTTTTAAATTAGTTTTTTGTTTTCTAGGCTATTTTTATTGATTTTTCCTTTCCCAGTTTCACCCCTCCCCCTTTCTAGTCCTAACAATTAGGTTTTATTTAAATCCCAAGGACTTAATGGTTAGGCTTGCTGAGATTCTGGTTTAAGATCGTCACCGCAAAGAATTTGTTTGTGGATGTAACTAGGTATATAAGGTCACTAAGGCATAGCAGTCGTGAATAATGTTGGTACAGGAAAAGTAGTAGCCTCCTGTCACTTTTTGTAACCAATTATAGTGGGATAGGATATTACTGATTTGGACTGGGAGAGGCACTAGCAGCCGTAATTTCTAAATTCATTCCCTCCACAGCGATATCTTAGCTCAAAAGAATGAAAACGTTAGTCCAACAGAAGTATAGGTTTAAGTGGTCTTTGTTTTCCGTGATAAGCTATCTAACTTCCCCTAAAAAAAAAAACAAGAGCAAAATATTCCTATATTCCTGCTTTACGATCTAAAATTTAATCTGACCTTAAGAGGTACAAAGATGTTCCCGGATCCTTTCGGAATGGGGTGCTTGAGGAGTTGGTTGAATGTTCGGCCTCTATAGCTTAAAAAAACGGCCAGTTCTTAATGCTTTCACAATCGCTTCCAGTGGCTTTATTTTCCTTTTCCAGGTGAGAAACCTTACCACTGTGACTGGGACGGCTGTGGGTGGAAGTTCGCCCGCTCAGATGAACTCACCAGACACTACCGCAAACACACCGGGCACCGCCCCTTCCAGTGCCAGAAGTGCGACCGGGCATTTTCGAGGTCGGACCACCTCGCCTTACACATGAAGAGGCACTTTTAAATTTCCCCAAACAGTGGATATGACCCACACTGCCAGACGAGCATTCAGTATTTTTTTTTACCTTTCACACTGTCTTCCCGGTGAGGGGAAGAACCCAGCTGGAAAGCACTACAATCATGGTCAAGTTCCCAACAAGTCAACTTGTGAATGGATAATCAGAAGACATGAGGAAACCAAATGACAAAGAACAGATGAGGTCTGTGACTGGATCTTCTATCATTCCAATTCTAAATCCAACTTGAATATATATTCCTGGACTTACAAAACGCCAAGGGGGTGACTGGAAGTTGTGGATATCAGGGTATAAATCAGATCCGTGAGTTGGGGGGAGGGGAAGACCAGAATCCCTTGAATTGTTGCGATGCAATATAAGTATAAAGATCACCTTGTATTCTCTTTGCCTTCTAAAAGCCATTATTACGATCTCAGAAGAAGAGGAAGAAATTCAGGTACAGAAAATATGTTTTAATAGCCTAAACGATGGTGCTTGGTGAGTCTTGGTTCTAAAGGTACCAAATGAGGCCAAAGTTCTCAAACTGCTGCATACTTTGACAAGGAAAATCTATTTTTGTCTTCCGATCTACATTTATGACCTAAGTCAGGTAAATACACCTGGTTTACTTTAACCTTTTTTATGCAGACAGTCTGTTATGCACTGTGGTTTCAGATGTGCAATAATTTGTACAATGGTTTATTCCCAAGTATGCCTTAAGCAGAACAAATGTTTTTTTCTATATAATTCCTTGCCTTAATAAATATGTAATATAAATTTAAGCAAACTTCTATTTTGTATATTTGTAAACTACAAAGTAAAAAAAATGAACATTTTGTGGAGTTTGTATTTTGCATACTCAAGGTGAGAATTAAGTTTTAAATAAACCTATAATATTTTATCTGAACACTGTTTTTGGTTTTTGTTTTTCCCCTTGAAAAGCACATAACAGAAATTGCAGTTTAAACCCAGTGGGTAGGCATGTGAAAAGCACACCAAAAATCCAACTTTATCTCGACAGATTAAAAGAAAAGACTTTTTAAAGACTAAAACTTACCTGGTTCAGGTTCCTCTTTCAAATGTACTTTAACATTCATGAAAGCAGTTTCCCTACCTATGAACTTCCAGGTAGAAATGGCTCAATAATTCTTAAGTTTGCTCAGTTTAATATAAGGGTAGTTATACATGTTCACATTTTAAAAGATCTTTGTGGTTTGTCTTTAAAATTAAATGAAAATATAAAAATCTCTCTTTCGAGGCCTGCCTTTGCACTCAGAACAATTTATGTAACAAAAGAACCTCCCTACAGCGGGAAAACTCCAAAGAACGTGGTTCCACAGTGCCCTCCTGAGGATTAAAGGATTCACTTAGCTTTGTGTAACAGATACATTACTTTTAGTTATAGCCCCCAAAGAGGGCAGAACCAAACTTCCTAGCAGATTTTTAAAACTTCATCAGCCCTCTGAAGATAAGCCAGCCCCATTGTTTCAGCTGACTGAAACTAAGGAGGCCAAAAATGACTCAGTCACAAAACCAAGTGTAAAGTAAATTCAAGTAGATTTTCAATGGTGTTTTTGTAGGTTGGTAGCATATTTCTCAAATTATTAAAGCTTAAAACTTTGCGGTGGATACCCAAGAATCTGAAGTTCATTTGTGGCTGTCACAACATGGAAAAAGTATTTGTGACACTTGTTGACACTATATTTGTAATGGCAATGTGGGTGACTTAATTAACATTGTCAAGCAGACAGAAGCTGACTGACATTTTCTTTACACTGCTTATTACCTATCCATTATAGCTAGTGTTCAGAGGTGTGTTTGCACTGTGGGTACATTTTATAAATGGAATGAAAAATAGAAATTCATAAGAGACTCATGGGGGATCAACAGAAAGTATTTTCCTTGGCTTTTAAGAGTCCAGCATGACTGGAAAACATGGCATGTGTCTTAGCTTAAAAGAAAACAGGTGCATCAATAGGATGGAATTTGATGTGGCCAAGAGCATATTCAAAGCATATTTAATGACATGAAAAATGCTCATGGTATGTTAAGTGGAAAAAGCAGGATATAAGACTAAACAGTATGATTCCAATTGTATAAGTTCAAATGTGTGTGTGCATTGAAGGAGAGAGAAGGAATCGAAAATTAAGAGAAAAGACTGGAAGGAAACACCAAAATATTAATACTGGTTTTCTCAGATTAAATTTTCTAGTTTCCAAATATTCTCAAATAAGTGTCTATTTTAAATGGAGAAACTTTTTTAAAAGAGTACTGGTTCAATTAAAAGCTATTTACTTTAAAAAGTGCAATTAAAGCTATTTAAACAAAAAGCCTACATTCTAATACATTTTTTTTGTATTAAATTGTGGTTCCTGCTCTTGGAATCCACCTTTCCCTTATACAGAGGTTTCTGGCACATAGTTTATGTATGGAAAGTGTTTATAAAAAAGTTCTACCGTTTCCATATTCACTAGGTGCCTATCATATCAGGTAGAAGAAACGTCATTCATAAAATATCAAGACATTTTAAATGTATTCAAATTTTTCTGATGTCATAGGGAAACATCACTTGCATTAACTTTTTCTAACCTGAATAAGAAAGCTTCGGCATCTAAAATGAGGAAGATTTTCCAAAAATGTAACAGGACAAAACTATTCAAGATGCACAAATAGCTAAACTATTTACTTTAGTACCTATCAGTTCTGAGCTCCTAGGTGTACTGTCATTACTGCATTACAGAGCCATTTATACTGTATAATAAAGAGTACCTAATAATTGAGATGCCTGCTTATTACATTTTTCTCATGACATTTAATTTTATATGTCCTAGATTTTAACTTGTGCGTACACACACACAGGATTAACAACGGTGTTTCCTACACATCAACAGACTTTGTCTCTCTCTTTTCCAACAAAGTGCCTTTTCCAGCAAAATATTCTTTCAATCTGAGAACCTGTTTGACTCCTACCGTCTTGTTTGGGTTTGTTAAAACAAAACAGGAACCTTCACCATCTCAAGTAGGATAGTTGGGGATTAATCCTCTTCCTTTCAAAAACTGTTCCAGTTTTTAGAAATAAGCAATGTTATTTCATATTTGGAGATTCACGATTTTTACATATAATTTCTTTATGTATAAGAAAGTCCAGGTAAGTCAGTCTTTATGCTATGGAAGCAAGTCTGCAGGGAAAATACTAAAACAAGCCGTGGTGGTACCCGCTGTACTTTGATCTATGGGGATATCTAAATTTAGCAGCCTATGTAGCCACCTGTTCTATGATACGTTCTGGTTTCTGAAGCTCCATGCAGCACAATAAGAATTTGTAGTTATTCTCTCTCTTTCTCCCCACCTTCACCCTTCTCCCTCTCTTATAAAACGCATAGACACCATCCAGACCTACATAAACCTTTTTTGTGTGTTTATTATTTTGTCATTTTATTTATTATTATATATTAACCTTTTATGTATTTTATTTCCTTGTCTTAGCACCTTTTACACGCTATTGTATAGTGACATGTTTTTATAGCGATAAGCTGAAGCTATGTACTTCCTAAAGGTCGTTTATGAAACTATCATTCACTGTTCACATGCAGAGTACTCAGTCAGTAATATTTCATACAAAACCACCAAGAACTCTCTACATAATGAATGCTGTGGAATATATCACGGAATGTTCTCCTTGTGAAAATGCAGAGAATACAGTTGCAATCAGAATGTTGAATAAAGTTTTTTTTTTTCACATTAAGTGAAACTAAAATGAAAGTTGAGAACAGACACCCTTTGGAAGGCTTTACCTTAAACAAAAAAGTAAATTTTGAGTAAATTTCTCACCTTCTCCTAAAAAGCTAACAAATTCTTAAATCCTTCTGAAGTACCTAGGGGTTCAATGCCCTGGTCACAGTCAAAACACAAAGGAAACCAACTGCTAAAATGTTAGCATAAACACAGAAAATCTTTCAGGCTGGTCTCTAGGCTACCATAGCCAGCTGACTTAGTTGAGGGGGAGGAAGTACACGGGGTAGGAATATCAGTCAAATTGCTTCTCTGGAAATATGCACATCGGGAGCCTATCTTTTTCATTGTTTTCCACGATGCCAGTGCTATAATATCACTTTTTCGAATTGCTTCAGTCTTCTCAACACCCTAAATGAGTCAGCATGTTGCAACCCGTCTTCCCAAATGTCCTGTGCCACTTGTTCTTAAAGGAAAAGGAGGAAATAAATAGAAATCTAATTTAATAGCAACGACAGGAAATAAATTCACACTTCCAGAATCCCTTTGACATGTGAGTATACCTCCTAGAACATTTTTCATTGATACAACACAATAATTATAATGATATCCCAGAGTATGAGGGCCATTTGCTATCCTTTTGTGTTTCTTTTCATGTCTATGTTACATGTCATCATCTAAACAATAAGAAACGAGAAGTAGCTCTTTACGGAGAGATAGATAAATAGACGGATAGATGAAGCCACAGGTGGAGATTTGACAATTATCTAAAATCAATTAGGACAAACAGTCAACCATGTCCAGTTCAAGGTATCTGAGGCCAGGAGGTCGAGTGGGGTTACAACACCTATCTCACCTATAATATTTGAATCTGTACTAATTGGCACTAAATAACATATTACTGAATGGTGGTCAGATCATCATGACACAAAGCCAATGCACTCAGGCACTTTACCCTGCATACCCCCTTAAAAGCTAAAATGGATAAATAACTTCACAGGGAAATTGAAGGAACTCTTAGATACACTTGCTGAAAGCCAAGGAGATACGTGAATTGCTGCAAACCGTAAGCAGAGCCTCTTAGACATGACACATGGAAGGGATTTTTTTCAGTAAAGACAAGCATACCTCTTTGCTGATCGGGTCACTTTTTGCTGGTGTATAGTCACCCCTTACTTCTGCACAAGTCTGTGAGGTCGATGAAGCATTTACACACTCCATTACCTCAATTAAGCCTCACAACAAAAGGTAGGGGTGGGATTTCCCTCTCTCGTCCCCATTTTATGGAGGAGGAAACCGAGGTTCCCTTCACCGATTGGTGTTTTGTTTTTGTTTCTCATTCTTGCTGACATACTCAAAGTACTCCTCTTCTATTGCTTTTGTCCTCAGTCTGCTGGGCAAGTAGGGCTACAGGCAAATGGATACACCCCATTTCAGAAGGATTTACTAACATCCACGTTCTTCCAGTAAACCTGTTTAGAAGTTAAAAGCCCCAGACTTTCCGTCTTCCAGTTAATGTGCTATTTCCTCTGTCAAGGTAGACAAGATGCGGAAGTTTCCTGCAGAAGTTTTCTGAGCTGGTCACTATGCCATGAATATGATCTATACTTTTAGTTTGAGGTGGAAGAAAAGCACCTCTTTCTGTCCCAGCACACAGCTCTCCTGGTCAAACAGATCTGGTCAAGCCCCTCCCCTACTCCTTACCTTCCCAAGGTCCCTAGGGCGTAGTGGATAAAGAGTTAAATTGTGGTCCTCAGCTATCTGTCCAGTATCATCTCCTTAAGTACCCAATCACACCTTAAGGGTACCAGCCATGCAAAACTACTCTGGACCCCCCAACGCACTATGCCTGCTTCAGCCTTTGAGCCTTTGCTGGCAGATGTTGGTCTCTGCTGCTTCTGGAAAGATCCATATTCCCCTGACAAGCACTTATATAACCTTCATAGCGAGTTCTTAATAAGCCCTCCCAACCCCTCGATCTAGATTTTTTGTTAAAATCATATCCTGGACTTCCCTGGTGGCGCAGTGGTTAAGAATCCGCCTGCCAATGCAGGGGACACGGGTTCCAGCCCTGGTCCGGGAAGATTCCCACATGCCGCGGAGCAACTAAGCCCGTGCGCCACAACTACTGAAGCCTGCGTGCCTAGAGCCCGTGAGCCACAACTACTGAGCCCACGTGCCACAACTACTGAAGCCTGAGCGCCTAGAGCCCGTGCTCTGCAGCAAGAGAAGCCACTGCAGTGAGAGGCCCGCACACCGCAACGAAGAGTAGCCCCAGCTCACTGCAACTGGAGAAAGCCCGTGTGCAGCAACAAAGACCCAAGGCAGCCAAAAATAAATAAATTAATTAATTTTAAAAAATCATATCCATATAGATTACAAGATTTTATGCACACCACTATATATAAAGTAGATAACCAACAAGGACCCACTCTATAGCACCAGGAGCTATATCTAGATCTTGTAATAACCTATAATGGAAAAGGATCTAAAAAAGAATATATATACATGTATATATATCACACATACAAACTTATATATATAAAATGTGTATATATATAACTGAATCACTTTGCTGTATACCTGAAACTAACACAACATTGTAAATCAACTATATTTCAATAAGAATTTTTTTAAAAAAAGGCTTTATGGGTTTGGCTCCCCCAACAGACACGAGCTCCTGAAGGGTACTGAGAGCTTTCCTTCTTTGCCCTTGAATACCCACAGTTACTGGATCTAACTGATACAACTAATCGTTTATTGAATATTTAGCCCAAATCCTGGCATTTCTTCTTAGAGGACTCCTCCTTGCCAGGTGATTTTCAGCGTTGATTCTGGAAAGAATTTTCTTCATATGGGCGGGGGTTGATGTGTATTAGGGGAGGCAGATGGGTGTCAGGTGACCCACTGGAAGCAGTTAGGGGACAACTGGGCATGGCCTTCAGGAAGCCAGAATTTGGGAAAGGGAAATATTTTATTCTTCCCTTTGGAAAACCCATTTGTGCCTCCCTTCAAGGGCAAAAATATAAGTGTACTGTGAACATATGACAAAGTGTGAAGGTTTTTTTGTTGTTGAAAAAAACACCCTTTAAAAGCTTCAAGAAGGCACTTTCCATTCTAGGATCCTGGGTGGGCAGGCTAGTCTGCCCGAATGAGGAAGGGTCACCTATTCTTCAAGTTTGCTGCTCTTCAAGCTTGAGACTCTCCTTGCTGCCTGGATGACAGAAATTTTCTGACTTCTGAACATGTCTAAACTGTTCTAGAAAACTGACTCTAGAAAACAGTGCATGGAATTGACAAATGCCCCTGCCTTTGAGGCATTGTTACCGCCTCACAGATGAATGAGTAACAGATGGCAGGCACTGAAAAAAAGTTACACAGGCTGTCTGAGCAGGAAAGGGTCTTCAAGACCTTTTAACTCAAGGAGAAAACTGAGGCCTGGATAAAAGACTGGACTTGCCCAAGGTCACATCAGGTGGGGATCTGAATACCAGCCAGGGCCTAGGTCTCGCTTAACAAGCCAACTGGCTGATGGTTCTATCCTGAGAACCCAAGGGAACATTAGGGACTAATACAGATTTTTTTAAGACACATGCAAAAGGATGGTTTCAAAAGGAAAGTTCTAAATTCAATGTGATGTTGTGCTCCAATGTCCAAAACAGTGTTTCATTGATCTCTATTGTGCTTCTATTATAGTATTGTGTTACCAGCTAAAACAAGGCCTATTCACTTACCTCGGTGCCCCTCTAGGGAAAACATAGGAAAAAAAGTAAAAATATCATTCTGGCTTTGTTCTGCTTTCTATTTCCATGCAACTTCATTCAAACATATATAATCTGTTCAACACCTACCTTAACAGCAACTGTGCAAAGAGTGACGGAACCAAAAATGAATAAGAATATATAAATATGCCTGTCTACAGATTTTTTTTCCTAATGCAATTGCTCTGCTAAGGGTATAAAGTGTAAGTTAAATGAAAATCAGCATCCTAACTCAGTAAAACTTGTTTACTTGTCTTGGAAAAGTGATCGGATAGTTCTTTGAGAGACTCAACCACATTGATTACAACCACATGAACCATTTTTTTCCCTTCAGTTTTCTTGATTGCTTATTATTTTAGATACCTCCAACTTGTTTATCAGGCGCATGTCAAAGCATGTTAAAACGTGTTATTCAGGTTCAGCGTGAAGGATTTAGCCTTATTTGACAAGATATCACAAACTTCTGTTGAAATGAATGATTTGAGTAAAATGGAGCTTAACCTGCAAACCCAGGTAACTTGGGTTTCTATAGATTGGAGATTGCATATCTAGACCGGGGGAGCAACCTGATTTTGCTTTAAGCACAATTAACTTTATGGCTAGGCAGCATAACTGACTTCATAGGCTATTTTGGTGCCAGGTGCCAAAGCTTGTAGAAAACGGGGAGGCTTTGGGATCCTAAGGGATTCTTTGCATTAAAGACTTTGTTAGGCAAAACCGCTCTGGCGTGGGAGTCTGATTTGCAATTTGTGCCTTTGTAAAAGGATTGAGATCCCTATTGTTTAATGTTTGGATCTCAATTTGCATTTGGAAGCACATGACCTCTTCTAGGTTTAGAGTTTTTTATTTTCATTTTCTTGTTCTGATATACAATCAATACTGCCTGTGAAAAAACTGATAAAACTGCACGGCCAAATGTTTGCACTCATTAAAGAAGTCAGGTAGATTGGTTTTCTCTGTGAATGGTGGAGTCTACCTGGGCTCCAGCAATAGTGAGCCAGTAATCTATTTAGCAACTGACAAATAACTCATAGGTATAGGTAAACAAACATTTTCACTTATTATATCCTTAATTAGAATGCATGGCACTTTGTTAAAAAACAAACAAACAAACAAAAAAAATCACTACAGAGGTCTGACCAGACAGTGGATCTACAAAATGAAATGAAAGAAAAAAATCCTCTGACCACCTCAGGACATATCTGAATACATCCATCCAATGTCTTCCTTTATAAAGAAAGGTTTGAGAAAAATTATTTTAGGTTTGTGATAACAAAATTCTCAGCTGTACATGATACTTAACTACCTGTCCTTTGGTAAACAATTTTTTTTTTTTTTTTTTTTGCGGTATGCGGGCCTCTCACTGTTGTGGCCTCTCCCGTTGCGGAGCCCAGGCTCCGGACGCACAGGCCTAGCGGCCATGGCTCACGGGCTTAGTTGCTCCGCGGCATGTGGGATCTTCCCGGACCAGGGCACGAACCCGTGTCTCCTGCATCGGCAGGCGGATTCTCAACCACTGCGCCACCAGGGAAGCCCGGTAAACAATTTTTAACATTTGCTTTGACAGTGTTCCCAGATTGGCCACATAAAACTTGGAATAGAAATTGCATGAGGAGGGACTTCCCAGGTGGCACAGTGGTTAAGAATCCACCTGCCAATGCAGGGGACACAGGTTCGAGCCTTGATCCGGGAAGATCCCACATGCTGCGGAGCAACTCTGCCCGTGTGCCAGAACTACTGAAGCCTGCATGCCTAGAGCCCGTGCTCCGCAACAAGAGAAGCCACTGCAATGAGAAGTTCTTTCACAGCAACAAAGAGTAGCCCCAACTAGAGAAAGCCCGATCACAGCAACAAAGACCCAACGCAGCCAAAAATAAATAAATAAATAAATTTGTATATTAAAAAAAAAGAAATTGCGTGAGGAGGAACAATTTCTTAGATTGTGGGTTTAGGAAGTATGGTTTATTTGTTTGTTTTCTTCATCCTTTGTCTTTGCCATTGACCACAGGAAAACATTTCTTGCATGTTTGGAGGAAGGTCCTGGGAACTCGGAGTTGCTAGTTGAGCAAGCTGGAGGGAGAAGGAAAGCATTCACATTCATGGAGCACCTATGGCATGTCAAGGACTTTGCTAGATGTTTAGGGATTTGTGATTATGCCCATTTTGTGGTGGAGAAGACTGAGGCCCAGAGGAGGCAAGTGACTTACCCAAGGCCACACAGCTGTGATGGGAAGTCAGATCTACCCGATTCCTAAGCTCGGGCTCTTTCTGCCACATCACGTCACCTCCCCGGTAAACTCAAGTTAACTTCATTTTGGGGTTTTTCTGTTCCTCACCTCTTTGGAATGTGTTTGTTTTTTAAACTAAACAGGGGTTAATTTGGTGCACAGGAAGCTATAAGGACAAGACTGACCTAATCTACCCTTCTTTCTAATAGAAACAAGTAATCTTATCTGTCATTCCATTAAAAATACACCACATTCTTCTGTGCTCCAGTTTGGATAATGACTCAAGAAAAGGTAGTCCATTTTTACATTATAGCACCACCACAGCCTCTATAAAATCATCAAAAGTGAATAAGCCATGTTTTCTTCCTGGGTATTTCATTCACTGATTCCAAAGTACTTCACACATGTATTCATTCTATTAGAATAAAGAACTAGCAGCCCTTTTGATAGTTGGGTCAACTGGAGGTTAGCCTAATAGAGTATCTTTTGCTGAAGACTATACACTCTGAGGCCCCCTTGAATGGAGAATGCCCAAGAGGAAGTCAGCCAAAAGGAGTGGCATGCTGGAGTGTTGTACTTTGAGCCCACATTCTCAGCCACATCCCATGGGAAACGCTCTCTCTCTGCCATCTTCCAAAACGCTCTGCCAACATTCTCCTAATGTTCCCAGTATCTGAAGAGAATCCCTTTTCCCCTAAACGGGACCTCAACCTAAAATAGATCTGGGTCTGTGCCTCGGGGAATGGACAAGTGACTCAGAGGACCATTTCAGATCTTGGAAGCAGGGAAGTCTCTTCAGAGCACAGGAGCACAGTCTGGGAGCTGGTTAGTACTCAAGGAACAAATGAATAACAGAGCTAGAAGGAGTTCCAAGAAACATTTCACCTGAAGTCTCCTTTGCACTCACGAAGAATCTGAGGCCCCCAAGTCTCCCACAGTTATGCTGCTGCAGAACCTCATTCCAGCCTAAGACTTTTCCAGACCCTTCTCAGCCTGTATCAGGCCATAGACTGACTTGCTAAGCAAGACCCAGAGGTCCCCAAACCTTTTTTTTTTTGGCTGTGCGGCATGTGGGATCCTAGTTCCCCGACCACAGATGGAACCCGTGCACCCTGCAGTGGAAGCACGGAGTCCTAACCATTGGACCGCCAAGGAATTCCCAAGGGGTCCCCAAACCTTAAGTGTAGATGGTAAATGGACAGATTTTTAATGTGTGTGATTCAGCACCCAGGGTGGCAGAAGGAAAAAGAGTCTCAACTAAAAGAATGTGTTGATTTGGCACATTTCCTACATTTGGGTTTTGTTTTGTTCCTGTTTTATTTTTCTCCCTTAGCTAATTCATGTCATCTGAGTTAGGTTTACATACAAATCTTTCTGTCCAGCAGTACGGCATTGGTTAAGTAAGCCCTAGTTCTCCTTAGAATAGACTACCATGCTCCACTAAAATTATCTGGTAAACGGTAATAAATAAGGGCTAACCTTTATTAAGGTTTACTATATGCTGTCCCTATACTCAGCATTCGACATGTATTTTTCTCATTTAGTCCCCTCAATAACCCTATGAGGCAGACATTATTATTCTCCACATTTGAAGGATGAGGATCTGAGGCAAAGAGAGCTTAGGGAACATGCCAGGAATCACAAAACCAGTGAGTGGTGAAGCTGGAATTAAACCAGATTCTACCCAGTCCCAAGCTCTCAAGCCATATACTCTTCATATGCAGAAGAATGTTCAGGAGAAGTTAACTGCAGGGGGAGACACCTATATAGTATGACCCAACTTGGTAAAAATATATCTACGTTTATGTGTTTGGGGGTATATTTGCATTGGGACAGTTATAGAAGGACTGCTCAAACGTCAGTTCCTTAGAGCAGGCTTCCCTGACCATACTAAAAGAGCGCTCCCTTTCTGTCCCTGGTATTATCTTTTAATGTGCTTGATTTTTCCTCAGGGCACTTAGCATTACCTGAGATGTAACATGTACCAGATACATTTATTGTCTAGCTCCCTTACAGAAGTAGGGGTAACAATGCCTAACAAACTGCCTGGCATGCAGTAAGTGCTTAATATTTGTTGACTAGAACAAATGTACTAAACCCTTAATGGTTTTTTTGTTGTTGTTTTTTCTCCTCATTTTTTAATTCCACCTGGTCACAATGGCAGCTCTGAAACTAACATATGCACCTTTTACTATTTGGCAAATATTTCTCCAACAAATATAAGATTATTTTAGTTTTTTGTTTTTTTAAAACATCTTTATTGGAGTATAATTGCTTTACAATGGCGTGTTAGTTTCTGCTGTATAACAAAGTGAATCAGTTATACATATATCCCCATATCCCCTCCCTCTTGCGTCTCCCTCCCTCCCACCCTCCCTATCCCACCCCTCTAGGTGGTCACAAAGCACCTAGCTGATCTCCCTGTGCTATGAGGCTGCTTCCCACTAGCGACCTATTTTACATTTGTAAACCCTTAATGTTGATGGTTATTTTTTTCTCCTTCGTGCTGTCAAACAGAAACAATTTAGATTCTTGATACTTAAATGGATTTGATTTTTTAGAATGTTTCCTCCGAAATCCTATGAGTAAAAAAGAAAAAAAAAAAAGCACATTCCAAGTAAAGGGTAAGAACCTAAAACGGTTTACTTGAAAATGCAAAATGATCTCCTCCATGCTGGACATATACTTTCTCAAGAGCAGAAAGTTCTTTGCAGAAGAGGAGATCATTGGAAATCCACTTAGGTGAACTCGCCTTGAGTCAAATGAGATTCATTAATGTTTCAATTGCTAATCCATTTAGTGTCCTATTCACCCAGATCTGGTGGTTTTAGAAAGAAAACCCTTCCAGTCACTAGGCTCAATTGAGCAACAGCAAAAGACAATTGACTGCAGATGAAGGGATTGATCGGAAGTGTTTGCGATGAATGCAAGACCACCTATCTGGCCCGTGTGAAAATGAAGGGAACATTTGAAATGAGCTGATATGAGTTGGGCAGGTTTTATCCCCAAAATAAAGTCTCTCCTTTCTCCTCCCAAAAGGATTAGGCCTGTGAATGGGAGTCTTGTCTTCAAGTCCCATGGCCTTGACCTTCCTTTGTATTGTTCTACTCACTTTCAACCACGGGCGGTAGTGGTTTGTGATGTTTTTCATTCTCAGCCATGTCCTTCTGAAAGGGGACTTTTACCCCATCAGCAGCTTCAAGAACCATCTACAAGTCAGGAGCACAGTATCCCTGCATTCCAGGCAGAGGAGGGGGCTGCTTTGGCTCTCTCCCTTCCTCTTCCCCAAACAGAATCCAGCTCCTATATAAAATTCATAAATTCTTGGCAGGAAAGAAATCCTCCCATTGGAAGGAACAGATGTTCTACAAGTAACTTTTGCCATCATGACTCTGTTCCTAATATCATAGTTTTAAAGTGTGGGGGGATGTTAATTTTTTTTAAAATGTCAACATGTTCTGGGCAGCTTTTCCATCTCCATCTGTGGCATACACATCACCAATCCTCCCACCGCCCCCTTTTAAAATTTCCAGAGACTAGTTGGGAATTGGAAAGATATTAAAAAGTGAAAGCGGAAAATTCAATTCAACAAGTATGTTAGTGTATAACCTAATGCAAAGTAATATGATATTTCCCTCCCAGTTGTAAATCTCAGATACATTCTTTTTCTCCTCGTCTTAGACCTTGGAGGGGTCTGCAAGATTTTTAACCGGCAAAATGACCAATTAACATTCAGGGGTTATTACTGGTAATAGAATTCCTTGAGAGTAACCTATTCATAACATTCCCTTTCTAAAGAAAGCCTCAATTGGGGCTTCAAATTCGGGAGGCTACCAGGCCATTTTCACTTTGTTATCACTTCGTTAAACTGCCCACCTTAAATGCCTGTATCGCAGGTGACCGCGGAGAAGGGTCACGGTCGGTGGATGCCTCTAACCTCGCCTGGAAATAACTGGAAAGCGCGACCCGACCTCGGTCCGAGGCGGGGTCCCCTCCCCAGGGACAGCGATGCCCTCTTGCAGCTGCTTTGGCGAGGGCCAGAGCGCCTGCTGGCTGTGGCCTGGCCCCAAACACGCCCGACCACGTTTGAGCTCAAAGTCAGAATTCGGTGAGCGGACTGGGTGGGGTGTGGAATCCGCAGGGCAGGAAAGGAAGGTGACAGCGTGGGCGGGGTGGGGAAGCAGCGGCCCGACATTCAAATGTGCCGGCCATCCTCCCGCCGCTCTCGGTCCGGTTTTCCTCTTTCTCTGCCCGGTCGGAGCCAGTCGGATCTAAATCCCCAGATCCCCGGCGGGCCCGTGCCGGGACCGCCCGAGTCCACCCCGGAAGACGCGGCCCCCGCAAATGCTCCGTGCGCAAGTGGAGGTGTGAGTGAGTGCGCGTATGGCAGGGCGCCAGGGGGTGTCCTTGTGGACCCCGATCGGCTTCGTTGGCATCCCCTGCGGGAAGGTTGGTCCGCGCTAGGGGGCCGGGTCTGGCGGGGGCCGAGGTAGGGGCGAGAGCGGCGCACGAGGGCGCGGCTGCCCCAGGGCGTCCGTAGCTGGAGGCAGGCGTAGCGCAGCGCGCGGTCTGCAGTGCCCCCAGCCGGCCGGCCTGGCTCAAGACGGCACCCGGCCGCAGGTCCCGGAGCTGCGCCGCGCCTCACCTCTGCGTTCGAGACTCACCCCTCTTCCTCCCTGCTGAGGCTGACCCAGTGTTAAGAAATTGAAAATCAAGTCGAGGTGGATTCTCAGCCTGATTCTATCATTTACTGGCTTCCTACTCCCGGGAGCTCTGGACGTCTGCCTCCCTTTGGCTAATGTGCGTAATATACCAGACAAAGTTTATGAAATACAGAGAGCGTGTCTGGTATATAGTAAGTCCTAGGTAAATGGCGATCACCACCACCACCATCATCGTCATCATCATTAGCTGGCTAGGCTTTGGAAGGGGGTCTCACTGACGTCTCTGCTCTTCTATGGTGGGTCTGAGGGGAGGACAGGGAGAGAGGGTTTCTGCCTCCCCTCTGAAGTGGAGAAGGAACCTAAGCACCCAGCTGGGGGCCAGCTTTGCTGTGCCTTCAACTCCACCTGTAAATGTGGACTCAGCCGGCCTCTCTTTGAACTCACATCCTCATTGCAGAACAGGAATAATCATACCCAACTCACAGACTTGTTTCAAGACAAGAAATGCAGAGCTCCTGGTACATAGTCAGTGCTCAGAAAGCCTCACCCCTCCACGCCTTCCCCGTGGCCCCCAGCCAGCAGGTCCCAGGACACTTGTACCTGCAGCACATGGTAGGTGCAGTGCAAGCCCCTTTCCGCTACTTACTAGCAGTCCGCCTGCGCAGTCTCTTTCCTAACACATGGTAGGTGCTCAGTGCAAGCCCCGCCCACCCTCAGCTATCAGTCAGTATGCCATTTATTGAGTCCTTACTCTGTAGGTCTTCTATCCTCGTCTGACTGGGACAGCTTGGGCTGCAGGAGGCTTTAACTCCGAGGTCCTTCTCTTTCACGTCCCCTGGAAACCCTCTCCTCCAGATGCCTCAGATCCCTTCCGGAAATTAGTAGTGTTGGAAATAATAAGAACACACACCCCTGATCTTGGAGTAATGGAATGTACAGTCAGAGGACCTGGCTGTCAAGAGCAGCCCTACCAGTTCCTGTCTTTATCTTGTAAACTCTCTGAATCTCAGTTACCTCATCTTTTAAAAATGAGGCAATAACACCTTCTGGGGTGGACCAGTGTGAGGGTCAATGGATACATGTGTATAAAAGCACCAAGCACGAGCTTCCCTGGTGACCCAGTGGTTGGGAGTCCACCTGCCAATGCAGGGGACACGGGTTTGAGCCCTGATCCAGGAAGATCCTACATGCCGCAGAGCAACTAAGCCCGTGTGCCACAGCTACTGAGCCTGTGCTCTAGAGCCCGCGAGCCACAACTACTAAAGCCCACATTGCAACAGGAGAAGCCGCTGCAATGGGGTGCCCGCGCACCACAGCTAGGGGTACCCCCGCTTGCCACAGCTGGTGAGGGCCCACACGCAGCAGCGAGGACCCAACACAGCCAAATATAAATAAGTAAAAAAAAAAAAAGCACCAAGCACACAGTAAGTATTCAGTAAATGCTAATTTATTATTTGTTTCAAGCGCAAAGCAGGCGCCCAGTGAATATTTGTTGGACTGAACTGGGCTTTACCCTTTTCTGAGTTCTACACCTAGGAAAGCTTCCCTTTGAGCTTTCTCCCTGTCCTTGGCCTTGTCAAATGTCATGTCCTGTGACTTGCTGCTTGTGACCTCTTTCTAGAGGTTGGTACTTTGCATGTAGGAAGAGTGATGGATCTTTCCAGAGTTCAAAGCCTAGTATTGCTGAGATAAAATTCAACATGGAAATCTCATATATTTGTTTTGTTTTTCGTGGCCAGTGTGCCTTTATCTGGGGGATGAGGGTAGAGCGTTAGTTAAAGTCATCCTGAGGGGAATTCTCTGGTGGCGCAGTGGTTAAGAATCCACCTGCCAATGCAGGGGACACGGGTTCGAGCCCTGGTCCAGGAAGATCCCACATGCTGCGGAGCAACTAAGCCCGTGCGCCATAACTACTGAGGCTGCGCCCTAGAGCCCGTGAGCCACAGCTACTGAGTCCGCGTGCCACAACTACTGGAGTCTGCGCGCCTAGAGCCCGTGCTCCGCAACAAAGAGAAGCCATCGTAATGAGAAGCCTGCGCACCGCAACCAAGAGTAGCCCCTGCTAGCCGCAACTAGAGAAAGCCCACGCGCAGCAACTAAGACCCAATGCAGCCATAAATAAATAAAGTAACAATTAAGAAAAAGAAGTCATTCGGAATTGTCTGAGCGTTTGTATAACCATATTTTCTGCCAGCCATTCACATGTGATTGATTTTGTGGGACTGTGTGATAAGATGCCAGCAACGTCAGGGTCCCGTCCCTGTGACTTCTCTAGCTCTTGAATATGACAGACTCCAAATGGGAAAACAAACCAACCAGTGTCCAATCTTTAAATGGGCCTTAGCAGTCACAGGGCATTTCTGTGTCTGTTACATCCATATAATCCTCAGTACAGCCCATTTTCCAGATGAACCTCTTTGAGGCAGATGACTGGCTCAGTGCTCCTTTCTATGACACAGACTTGCCTCTGAGTCCTGCCTCATCTCCATGCTGCTCTCCCAGGCTATGACGCGGGGCTTTTCACGGGCCATCTGAACAAGCGTTCTTGGAGACACTTTAGAAATGCTAGGGCATGAACTTTATTAATACAGAGCACTAAACAAATCAGAGAGTTTCCCCATAGTATGACAAGGTATGAGACAGCTGTTACTTTACCAAAACTATTCATTATGGGGCTGTTTGTTTAAAGGTTACCCTGGTGGCTTGGGGACAGTGCCTTTTGCTCTCTGACTCACAGGAAGCAAAAATAAGTTACTATCAGGTGATGGTCATACGTAGAAGCCAAGCTAATAATGAGAAGGTTTGTCATCCCCAGGAGCAAGGCGGTTAGCTTAACTTTTCAAACTGTTAAGTGCCAGTCAGTTCAAAATTTAAGATTTTCTTTGTGTCATACTTGGTTCTTGAAAATCTATTCAAACATTTGCTGAGTAATTCCAGTGTGCCAATTTCTGTGCTTGGAAACACACAAAGGGATATTCTGTGGTCTCTGTCATCCAGTGTATCACAGTCTGGAAAGAAAGATGCATATATGAAGTGCATCCAATTGTCACCTCATCTGTGAAGTGGGGATAATCACAGTACCTGCTTCTTGGGGGTTTATGAGGCCAGGCCGTGGAAAGCACAAGTGAGAAGCAGTTGCTGAGACCCCAACCCAAGGCAGGCTCTTATATACATAGAGGTTGTATTAGCTCCATTTTCAGACAAAAAAAAAATGAGGCTCTGAGAGTGGAAGAGATTTGCTGGTTCACAGCACAGCCAGGATTCAGATTCAAAGATTTAATTCAAAGCAACTTTGTATTTCCCTTCCAGGCCAGGGCAACTCCTCAAAGAGCCTTTGCAGAGCCTTCTCTTTAACTGGTCTCCGTATACTGTGGAACTTAAAGGTTGCCCAAGTGTTTGCTAGCTCTTTGGCTTATGAGATTTCTTGACCATGTCAAATGCATTCCCCGTCCTCCACTCTATTTCAGTTTTCCACAGAGAAGTATGCCTTCCTGTCTCTATTTGTATTTATCCTAGAAGTTTACATGCAATGACTTTCTTCACTCCCTCCCAAAAGGATGAAATTTATTTAATACACAAATATATCAGTGATCTCACGTTCTTTGAGGACAAGTTTTTTTATGTGTTTGTTTTCTTATTCAGCTTTACTGAGGTATTACTGTATACCCCCAAACTTCATTTTTTTCTTTTTCTCCTTTTAAAAAATTTTTAGTTATTTATTATTTATTTGGCTGTATTGGGTCTTCGTTGCAGCACGTGGGCTCTTCATTGTGGCTAGAGGGCTCTCTAATTGTGGTGCGTGGGCTCCAGAGCTCTGAGGCTCAGTAGTTGTGGCGCACTGAGCCCACGGCATGTGGGATCTTAGTTCCCCAACCAGGGATCGAACGCACGTCCCCTGCATTGGCAGGCGGATTCTTAACCACTGGACCACCAGGGAAATCCCTGCATTTGTTTAATGTGTACAGTTTGATGAGTTTGGACATATGCATGCACCCATGATTCCACCTCCACAGTGAACGTCATAAACATATCCATCACCTCTAAAAGTTTCCTTGTGTCCCTTTGTGTTTGTGTGTGTGTGTTTGTTGTTGTAATAAGAACACTGAACATGAGATCTACCCTCTTAACAGATGTTTAAGTACACAACACCGTATTATTAATTATAGGCACTATGTTGTATAACAGATCTTTAGAACTTATTCATCTTGCATAACTGAAATTTTATACCCACTGAGCAATAATTCCCTATTTCCTCCTCCCTGCCCCCAGCCCTTGGCAACCACCAATCTATTTTCTGCTTCTATGAGCTTGACTATTTTAGACACCTCACAGAAGTGGAATCAAGCAGTACTTTTCTCCTGTGATTGGCTTATTCCACTTAGCATAATGTCCTCCAGGTTCATCCATGTTTTCTGAAACGGTAAGATTTCCTTCTTTTTGTGTTTAAGGCTGAATAATATTCCACTGATTTATCTTTATATTTTATCTTTATATTTTTCTTTATCCATTCACTTGTTGATGGACACTGGGTTATTTCCATATCTTGACCATTGTGAATAATGCTGCAATGAGCATGGGAGTGAAGATATCTCTTTGAGATCCTGATTTCAGTTCTTTCAGATATACACCAAGAAGTGGAATTCCTGTATCATATGGTAGTTCTATTTTTAATTTTTTGAGGACTCTCTGTACTGTTTTCCTATTGACTGCATTATTTTACATTCTCATCAATAGTATACAAGGAGGGGGGGTTCCCTGGTGGCGCAGTGGTTGAGAATCTGCCTGCCAATGCAGGGGACACAGGTTCGATCCCTGGTCTGGGAAGATCCCACATGTCGTGGAGCAACTAAGACCGTGAATCACACCACTGAGCCTGTGCTCTAGAGCCCGTGAGCCACAACTACTGAGCACATGTGCCGCAACTACTGAAGCCTGCATGCCTAGAGCCTGTGCTTCACAATGAGAGAAGCCACGGTAATGAGAAGCCCGTGCACCTCAGTGAAGAGTAGCCCCTGCTTGCTGCAACTAGAGAAAGCCCGCATGCAGCGACAAAGACCCAACACAGTCAAAAATAAATAAATAAAATAAATTTTATAAAAACGGTATACAAGGGGCTTCCCTGGTGGCGCAGTGGTTGAGAGTCCGCCTGCCGATGCAGGGGACACGGGTTCGTGCCCCGGTCCGGGAGGATCCCACATGCCGCGGAGCGGCTGGGCCCGTGAGCCATGGCCGCTGAGCCGGTGCGTCCGGAGCCTGTGCTCCGCAATGGGAGAGGCCACAGCAGTGAGAGGCCCGCATACCAAAAAAAAAAAAAAAAAAAAAAAAAAAAAAACGGTATACAAGGGTTCCAATTTCTTCCCATCCTTACCAACATTTATTATTATTATTTTTTATAATAGCCAATCCTAACAGGTGTCAGGTAATATCTTATTGTGGTTCCGATTAGTGACGTTGAGCACCTTACCTAGAGCCATATATATGTCTTCTTTGGAAACACGTGTATTCAAGTCCTCTGCCCATTTAAAAAATTGGGGTATTTGGTTTTTGCTATTGAGTTTTATGAGTTCCCTGTGTATTTTGGATATTAACCCCTTATCAGATAAATGGTTTGCAAATATTTTCTCCATTTTCACTCTGTTGATCGTTTCCTTCACTGTGCAGAAGTTTTTAATGTAGTCATGATATAATCCCGTGTGTCTATTTTGTTGCCTGAGCTTTTGATGTCATACCTGAGAAATCACTGCCAAGGCCAATGTCAGGAAGATTTTCCCCAATGTTTTCTTCTAGGAGTTTACGGTTTCAGATCTTACATTTAAGTCTTTAATCCATTTTGAGTTGATTTTTGTGTATGGTGTAATATTGGGGTTCTGTTTCTTTCTTTCTTTTTTTTTTTTTTTTTTTTTTTTTTTTTGCATGCATGTTGATATCCAGTTTTCCTAACAGGATTTGTTGAAGAGACTATCCTTTCCCCACTGTGTATTCTTGGCACGCTTGTCGAAGATCAGTTAACTATACATGCATGGTTTATTTCTGGGCTCTCTATTCTATTTTATTGGTCTATATGTCTGTCTTAATGCCAGTACCATACAGTTTTAATTATTATAGCTTTGTACTATATTTCAAAATCAGAACGTGTAATGTCTCCAGCTTTGTTTTTCTCAACATTACTTTAGCTATTCTGGGTCTTTGGTGGTTCCACTGAATTTTAGGATTTTTTAAAATTTCTGTTAAAAACACCATTGGGGTTTTGATGGGGATGGCATTGAATCTGCAGATCACTTTGAGTAGTATGGACATTTTATCAATACAGTCTTTCAATGTATAAACATGGGATATCTTTCCATTTATTTTTGTCTTCTTTGATTTCTTACATTAATGTTTTATAGTTTTTAGTGTACAAGTCTTTCATCTTCTTGGTAAGTTAATTCCTAAGTTGTTTTTTAGGTTTTTATTTTTTAATTTTTAGTATTTTTTCTTTTTGATGCTATTGTAAGAGGGATTGTTTTCTTGACTTGTTTTCAGATAGTTTGTTTCTGTACAGAACACAGGTGATTTTTTTTTTTTTTTTTTTTTTTTTTTTTTTTTTTTTTTTTGCGGTATGCGGGCCTCTCACTGTTGTGGCCTCTCCCGTTGCGGAGCACAGGCTCCGGACGCACAGGCTCAGCGGCCATGGCTAACGGGCTTCGTTGCTCCGCGGCATGTGGGATCTTCCCGGACCAGGGCACGAACCCGTGTCTCCTGCATCGGCAGGCGGATTCTCAACCACTGCGCCACCAGGGAAGCCCCACAGGTGATTTTTGTGTGTTGATTTTCTATCCTGCAACTTTACTTAATTTGTTTATTAGTTCTAACAGATTTTTAGTGGAGTCTTCAGGGATTTCTATTTATAAGATCATGTCATCTGCAAACAGACATCTTACTTCTTCCTTTTATATTTGGATGACTTTTATTCCTTTTTTTTTTTTTTTTCTTCTGTTTTTGCCTAATTGCTCTGGCTAGGACATCCAGTACTATGTTAAATAGAAATGACAAGAGTGGGTATCCTTGTCTTACTCTTGATCTTGGAGGAAATGCTTTCAGTTTTTCCATTGTTGAGCGCAATGTTAGCCGTAGGCTTGTCATATATGTTTTTTATTATGTTTAGGTACATTCCTTCTGTACCTAGTTTATTGAATATTTTTATCATGAAAAAGTATTTTTTTCAAATGCTTTTGCATCTACTGAAATTATTATATATTTTAATCCCTCGTTCTGTTAATGTGGTTTATCACATTTATTGATTTGCGTATATTGAACCATTCTTGCACCCCAGGGATAAATCTCACTTGATCACGGTGTATGATCCTTTTAATAAGCTGTTGAACTTGTTTGCTACTTTTTTTTTTTTTTTTTTTTTTGCGGTACGCGGGCCTCTCACTGTTGTGGCCTCTCCCGTCGCGGAGCACAGGCCCCGGACGCGCAGGCTCAGCGGCCATGGTTCACGGGCCCCGACGCTCCGCGGCATGTGGGATCCTCCCGGACCGGGGCACGAACCCGTGTCCCCTGCATCGGCAGGCGGACTCTCAACCACTGCGCCACCAGGGAAGCCCTGTTTGCTACTATTTTAAAAATAAATTTATTTATTTCATTTATTTTATTTTTGGCTGTGTTGGGTCTTCATTGTTGCACGTGGGCTTTCTCTAGTCGTGGCGAGCAGGGACTACCATCTTTGTTGTGGTACATGGGCTTCTCATTGTGGTGGCTTCTCTTGTTGTGGAGCACAGGCTCTAGGCGCACAGGTTTCAGTAGTTGTGGCATGCAGGCTCAGTAGTTGTAGCTCACAGGCTTAGTTGCTCCACGGCATGTGGGATCTTCCTGGATCAGGGCTTGAACCCCTGCATTGGCAGGCAGATTCTTAACCACTGCACCACCAAGGAAGCCCTGGTTTGCTACTATTTTGTTGTGGTTTTTGCATCTATGTTCAGGGATATTGGCTTGTAATTTTCTTTTCTTATAGTGTCCTTATCTGGCTTTGATATCAGAGTAGTCCTAGCCTTGTACAATGAGTTTGGAAGTGTTCCCTCCTTTTCAGTTTTTTGGAAGTGTTTGAGAAGTATTGGCATTAATTCTTTCACTGTTTTGTAGAATTCACCAGTGAAGCCATTTGGTCCTGGGATTTTCTTTGTTGGGAGGTTTTTGATTATTGCTTCAGTCTTCCTAGTCATTATTGATTTGTTCACATTTTCTATTTCTTCATGTTTCTAGGAATTTATCCATTTCTTCCAGGTTATCCAATTTGTTGGCATATAATTGTTCATAGTAGTTGCTCATGATCCTTTGGTTTCTGTCATCAGTTGTAATATCTCCTATTTTATTTCTATTTTTTAACAAATTCGAGTCTTCTCTCTCTTTTTTTCTTAGTCTAGCTAAAGGTTTGTCAATTTTGTTGATTTAACTTTTCAAAAAAAACCTCAGTTTTGTTGAGCTTTTCTATTGTTTTTCTATACTCTATTTCCTTTATTTCTGCTCAAATCTTTATAATTTCCTTCCTTCTGCTAACTTTGGGCTTTATGTGTCCTTCTTTTTCTCATTCCTTTAGGTGAAAAGTTAGGTTGCTTATTTGAGATATTTCTTCTTTTTTAATGCAGGTGTTTATTGCTATAAACTTCCCTCTTAGTACTGTTTTGCTGCATCCTATAAGTTCTGGTATGTTGTGTTTTTATTTCCATTTATCTCAAGATATTTTTTGATTTCCCTTTTGATTTCTTCTTTGACCCATTGGTTGTTAGGGGTGTATTGTTTAATTTCCACATATTTTTGAATTTTCCAATTTTCTTCCTATTATTGATTTCTAGTTTCATATTGTGGTGGTTGGAAAAAATACTTTATATGATTCCAGTCTTCTCACATTTTTAAGACTTTTGTGGCCTAACATGATCTATTCTGGATAATGTTATGAGTGCTCTTGAGAAGAATATGTATTCTGCTGCTTTTGGGTGAAAAGTTCTGTATATGTCTGACATCACTCCTAACAAACAAATATATGAGCAAATAAAGAGAAGAACTTTTATTACCTACTGTCTTTTAAATGCATAAGCTCAAAAGCATTCTCAACACACACCCCTATGTTCATAGAAGCACTATTTACAACAGTCAAGACATGGAAACAACCTAAATGTCCATCAACATATGAAAGGATAAAGCAGATGAATGGATAAAGAATGGAATATTACTCAGCCAGAAAAAAGAATGAAATAACGCCATTTGCAGCAACATGGATGGACCTAGAGATTATCGTACTAAGTGAAGTAAGTCAGAAAGAGAAAGACAAATACCATATGATATCACTTATATGTGGAATCTAAAATACGACACAAATGAACATATTTACGAAACAAAAACAGACTCACAGACATAGAGAACAGACTTGTGGTTGCCAAGCGGGAGGGTGGTGGGGGAGGGAAGGACTGGGGATTTGGGATTAGCAAAGGCAAACTATTATATATAAGATGGATAAACAACAAGGTCCTACTGTATAGCAGAGGGAACTATATTCAGTATTCTTTGATAAACCATAATGGAAAAGAATATTAAAAAGAAAGTAGATATATGTATAACTGAGTCACTTTGCTGTACAGCAGAAATTAACACAACATTGTAAATCAACTATACTTCAATAAATTTTTTTAAGAAAAGCATTCTCAGAGGAAAACGTTAATAAAGAAACTAATATAAATTGAAGGTCTTTTATCATTTAATTCTCACAAATCCCTGGATAGGAGGTATTATCCCAATTCTAGAACTCGGGAAGCTGAGACTTAGGCAGCATAACAAGCCTGCGATTCCAGTCTCTGCTTTATATCATAGTCACCCCAGGAATTTTAAACAAATATAGAGACCCCTGGGCTGCCTGGTGTCCCAGAGAATGAACTCTCCTGAGTGTGTGGCATGCTCTCCTGTTGTTCTGCAGGCAAACCTACACCAGTCATTCCAGTTACTGTGGCTCAGACTCTACTCCACTACCCTCCAGTTATTAATGTTAGAATAGAGGAGACAAAAGATGGGAAAATAATGACACTACCATTCTTACCTCTATTTGCCTTTTGCAACTGTGCGAGTTTGGCATTTCACAAACTCAAACGTAGGAGGGACTTGACTTACCTTGATTCATTGCTGTATCAGCATCTAGAACAGTGCCTGGCATGGAGTGGATGCTTAATAAATATTCGGAAAGAATGGGTGAATGACTAAGGACACCAATGTAGGAGAAGTCAGGTGATTCAGCAGGTTGTCACTGATCAAATCAAGCCCTCCTGCTACCGTGCCACAGCCTAGTGCACAGCTGAAAGGCTGTTGCTTCCTAAAATTAGCCCCCGACTGCTGACTATTGCTGATGGTGGCAGCTATTGAATAAAAAGGTGATGTGTTAAATGTGAGATGATCTGAAAACTTCAGGACTTGGAGCAGTAACCATTGTCCTGGTATGCCATTTAAGAAATAGTGTTGAAACCAGCAAGCGGCTTTCAGGTTTGCCCAGGTAACACAGTTGTTTGGGCTTTCTTTACAAAATGCCAAGCAGGCTGATCATCATAAATATGTCATTCTCTGCCTGATCATGTATCGCATGCCTGCTTGGGTAGCAGAATAAAAAAACTGGCAGCTCTGGGTCAAATCTCTACTTAGTCAGAGTAGCCATGGAACCTTGTGGAATTCACCAAACCACTTTCAATCTCATGTCTGTACTTTTTTGATGGGCAATTCGAGGGACAAAAGGAGACAACCAATGGGAAGTATCAGTGCACACCTGGCTGTTTTGCTATGAACTTTGGAGCATATTTGAGAAGCTCTACGTGACCCTCTCAAACGTCTCCAAAACACTGGCCCCCAAAGGCCCATGGTTCCCACTCTCTTCCTCATGGTACTGTGGTTAAAGAAATCCAACACTGGAAGCCTAGACACAAGTGCTGACAGATTTACTTGCTAAGGATGGGACCTTGGTTAGGTTACTTAACCTGGCTAAGCCTCAGTTTCATCATCTGTAAAATGGGGGAAGACAATAGGGCTTGTTAAAAGTAAGACTACTAATAAGAATTAAATGGGATAATTCATTGTCTGCCTCATAGCAAGCATTCCATAAATGTTGGCTATTTTTATCACCATTATCAATTGGGTCCAATTTCCTGGGTGTTGGGAGAAAGAATGCAAGCTGAGGTTCCATTACTAAATAATGCTCATAATGCCATCTCAGAGAAGAGATTGCTGGAGTGAAATGCTTCAGGCCTCCGATGTTTGACGGTTTCCGGCTCTAGCTCATGCAGTCACTGGCCCCGTGACCTCGGGATCTAAGGCAAGCCCCTCCCCGTCTTTTGGCCTTGGTCTCCCACCCACCATCCCCATACTGCTCATTAAAGGAACCGGTCTAGGTCTCTAACAGCGCCGAGCATGCTCTCTGCTACAATTTGGAGAACCTCATAAAAAAGATTCTTCATTTCTCTCCTATCCTATTCCAATTCCTTGCCCTGAAAGCAGGAAAGAATCCAAATTAACCTTACCATGGCTGCAAGCTGCGAATTCCAAGCACCAAACCTGGCACCTTGAGACAAGACTCCATACAGCCAAAACCTAATATAAAGTGACTGACAAAACTTGACATATGTACAATCTAGCAGGCAAAGTCCTGTACGGAAATATGTGTAACTGATCATTGAAGTTGAACGGTGTTGAATGTCCCCAACCTTAGGAAATACGCACTGAAGTACTTAGGGGTAAAAGGCCATCATGCATGTAACTTCATCTCAAACAGTAAAATCTTAACAATAGGTGAATCTGGGTAAAGGGTATGTGAGGTGACTTGTACTTTATTTTTTTTGGTAACTTTTGTAAGTTGGAAATTATTTCCAAATAAAAATTAAAAAATAAAAGCCTAACAATGGGGGATGTAATGTATAAAATGATAAATATAATTAACACTCCTTTATGTTATTTATGAAAGTTATGAAGAGAGTAAATCCTGAGAAGGTAACACAACATTGTAAAGCAACTATACTCCAACAAAAATTAATTAATAATAAAAATAATATGCCCCAGTTTATTCATTCATCTCTTCCTAAACATGTGGATAATTTCTCTTTTTCAACTATCAAAAACAATGCTACAGTGAAAAATACAAAAAAAAAAAAGAGAGAAAATCCTGGAGGGTGGGGAGGGAAGGCAGCCATCAAGGAGCCAAGGAATGAGAGGAGAAAAAGACATGGAGCATGTGAGCGTAAAATGCTTCCCCAAAACACACCCTGAAAGGCAGGGGAGAACCAGGGTACTAACTGTAGCATGGGCTATGTTAAGGAGTACTGAACTGAGATGAGAGAGACGGAGCATGGAAAATGATGGGCGGGTTGAATTTGAAGACACAAAAGAAGAAATTAAAATGGGGAAAGATGGGAAAATGCATACAGACGGTCCTCGACTTAGGATGGTCCAACTTACAATTTTTCCACTTTACGATGGTGCAAAAGTGATACACATTCGGTAGAAAGCGTACTTCGAATTTTGATCTTTTCCTGGGCTAGCGATATGCGGTACAATGTTCTCTCATGATGCCGGGCAGCAGCAGCCACAGCTCCTAGTCAGCCACGTGATCACAGAGGGGAAAAAAGATACATTTACAACCATTCGGTAACCACACAACCATTCTGTTTTTCACTTTCAGTACAGTATTCAATAAGTTACATGAGATATTCAACACTTTATTATAAAATAGGCTTTGTGTGAGATGATTTTGCCCAACTGTAGGCTAACGGAAGTGTTCTGAGCCATTTCAGGTAGGCAAGGCTAAGCTATAATGGCTAGGTGTATTAAATGCATTTTCAACTTACTTACAATGGGTTATTGGGGCATGACCCCATCGTGAGTCAAGGAAGATCTGTAGACAGACAGAGAAATCAGTCTCATATAAAAAGGCACCTACTTCCCCTCCATAATCAGATGTGATAGATGAACCCAGCACTGTGCAACCAACTAACAGATAAGGGAACGTGTCTCCTTCTAAGATTTTCTAATGTGAGAACAAAATGCTGGAATGAGGATATCATGAGTTTGCAACCCCCAGTGAATCAACGGATCTAGGCATTGAGCATCAATGTCTGCTAACATCAGAAAAGGAATGAAAGCAAGAAATCATGTGTCCTCTGATGAAAGAATGCAACGCCACCCATAGGATTGCTAAAGGGATCACTCCTGTGTCTGATCAAGCCTTTGGGTCCAGCTGTCACTTTGGAGGGAATACAGAGGACAGAGGGAAATGCTGAGCTGCACCCAGAGCGTTCAACTGGCCAAATTCAGACTGAGAAACTTTATAGGTCAACCTGTAGAGTTCTTCAATATATAAAGTGTATGGAAAGGAAAGAATGAATGGGAAACCCATAGATTAAAATAGACTTTAGAGATAGAGCAAGATTTTTTAAAAAGGTAAAACTACTATAATGTTTAGATACGCCTAATTGGATGATAAATTCAAGCAAGTAACTACTCTAAAAATCAAGAATTGTGGTTACTTTGGAGGGAGGGCTTGGCTATGAATAGAATGAGGCATGTAGAGGGCTTCTTGAGGTTCTGGCAAAGTTCTACTTCTTGACTTGGGTGAAGTTTGAAAAGATCTGTGCCTTATAATAAGAATTCACTCAGCTATACATTTGTGTGGCTTGCTCTACTTGAGCTCTATGTTACAAGGTTAAAAATATCAGAGGCAGCATTCTCCAGTTTACATGCAGGTAGCTTTAAGCTCTGGCATCCAAAGCAACAGTCAAGGAGTCAATGACTGTGATCCTTCAAAAACCCTCACCATTTCACAGGTGTTGTCTTTTCTCACAGCGTCACCAGGAAGGAGAATGTGTAGCCTGACACAGAGAAATAAGGGATTTGGAATGAGACAGACCTAGGCTAAAGCCTGCTGTGTCTGCACTTTTTACTTGTTGCTTTCTACTTTATAGCCCCAATGTTGTGTAAATTCCCCAATCCCACAGAGCTTCAATTTCCTCATGTATCAAATCAGGATAAAATATGGTGAGGATTAAATAAATGTGGGCAGAAATTAACACACCTTTGTAAAGCAATTATACTCCAATAAAGATGTTTAAAAAATTAAAAATAAAAAATAATAAAAAAATAAAAGTAAAACTAGATAAATGTAGGCAATGGTATACAGCAGATGCTCAGCTGAGGCTATTACTATACTTATTCCTATGAGTAATAATAAAGAATAGGTTGGCAGAGTTCTAGGACCTGAAGTGTGTTTGCGTGCACTGCCGTGTTGGGCAGCCTTTCTAATTGTTCTCACACTTGCTCCAAGTCCAGTGGTCTTGCTCTAAGGCTCCTGTGGCCTGCCTTACGCAGGAGGACAGGCCCATGCAGGGAAGCTCTGGGTCACACCTTCGAGTGCTGGGAGCATGTGACCCTCTTTGGGGTATCCTTCCCTGGAGACCTTACATAGAGAATCTATGTAATCCATGTAAGGGTGAATCAATCCATGAGTGACCCTCTCAGTGATAAAGTCAATGACAAAAACTCCTTCATCAACTATTGCTTCCCTATCTGAGGTTCTGAACTTGGGGGGGGGGTGTAGGCTCATCTGCAGGAAGACTTCTACTCTCCAGGCTCCATCGTTAGCCAACACTCCACAGGACCACATGCCACAGGACCTGTCCGACACTCCACCTTCCTAAAGACAAGTCTGGGTGACATCCTCCTCCTCCAGGGGACATTTGGCAATGTCTGGAGATTTTTGTTATTGTTGTCATAACTGGGAAGAGGCTACTGGCAGCTAGTGGGGAGACCAGGGATGCTGCTAAACATTCCACAGATTCTCGCAGCAAAGAATTCTTGGGTCCAAAGTGTCAATACTGCCAAGGTTGAGAAACCCAATCTAGAGGGAGATGGGCAAGGAGGCTGCGACCTGGAGGGTCTGCCCGGGCAACCTGGCATGTGCCCAATGTACAGACGGAATGCTTGAGGCTATGAAAGGTTATAGGACTTGCTCAAAGTCATTGAGCTGTCAGAGAGACGGTTTTCTTTTCTTTTTTGTTAAGTATCTCATTGTGATTTATTTTTTAATTTTTAAATTTTTTTGAATTTTATTTATTTTTTATACAGCAGTTCTTATTAGTTATCTATTTTTTATATATTAGTGTATATATGTCAATCCCAATCAGGGAGATAGTTTTCTGACTCTAAGGCTCATTCTGTTTAGAGATCCGCCTCAAGGTTTCCTGATAATTAGGGTTTATGGGAACCCTTTAAAATAAGACCTCTAAAGGACAAGGTGAGCCACAAGAAGGAGGTGATGGTTTCCCCCTGCCTTGTGAGTTGTTCATAGCACAGACTTTCAGTGGTTGCCTATTCTTGACTCTGAGATGATCCGGTGTGGCTCCTTAGCCAGGCACACAAGCCCTTTCAAGTTCAGGCCCCATTCAGTCCTCCAATCTTACATCACAATCCTCCCGCCTCACATTTACTCTTTCAGAGTTTCCTCCACACCCCACATTCTTACTCACAGCCATGCCTTTGTTCACTTGTTTGCCAAATGTGGTACCCATTCTACCAGATGATTTCAGGTGGATAAAAGGATGACCGTTTTTCACTTGAATACCTAGGTATTTATTTTTATGTGTATTAGGAAAAAACAAACTAGCAAGCAACCCCACAACATAGTGTTTCCCTTATTTTTTTTAATTTTTAAAATTTTTTACATTTTTTAATTGAAGTATAGTTGACTTACAATATTATATTAGTTTCAGGTGTATGACAAGGTGATTTTATATTTTTATAGATTATGCACCATTCAAAGTTATTATAATATTATTGACTATATTCCCTTGTGCTGTACACGACATCCCTGCGACTTATTTATTTTATAACTGGTAGTTTGCACCTCTTAATCCCCTGCACCTACTTCATCCATCCCCAACCTCTCCCCTCTGGCAGTCACTAGTTTGTTCTCTGTATCTGTGAGTCTGTTTTGTTACATTTGTGTTTTGTTCTTTAGGCTCCACATATAAGTGAAAACATACAGTATTTGTCTTTTTCTGTCTGACTTACTTCATTTAGCATAATACTCTCCAGGTCCATCCATGTTGTCGCAAATGGCAAGAATCATTCTTTTTTATGGCTAATATTCGTGTCCGTGTGTGTGTGTGTCTGTGTGTGTGTGTACACATATATATATGTCACATCTTCTTTATTCATTCATCTGGCAATGTAGTACATCCTTTTTTTCCATAAATTTATTTATTTTATTTATTTTATTTTTGGCTGCGTTGGGTCTTCGTTGCTGCGCACAGACTTTCTCTAGTTGTGGCGAACAGGGGCTACTCTTCATTGCGGTACAACGGGCTTCTCATTGCGGTGGCTTCGCTTGTTGCAGAGCACAGGCTCTAGGCACATGGGTTTTAGTAGTTGTGGCACACGGGCTCAGTAGTTGTGGCTCGGGGGCTCTAGAACGCAGGCTCAGTAGTTGTGGCGCATGGGCTTAGTTGCTCCGTGGTATGTGGGATCTTCCCATAGCAGGGCTCAAACCCACGTCCTCTGCATTGGCAGGTGGATTCTCAACCACTGCACCACCAGGGAAGTCCTAGTGCATCCTTTTTAACTACGTGCATTTAAGAAATAGTTGATTAAAAATATTATCTAGATATTGGATAGGTGGTAGTCAGAGGAAGTACAGATCGTGAAAGTGATGTACACACGCCTGAAATAGGTCTTTACTCTTTCTCCGTCTTGATGCCTTTCCTCTGCCTGGTCCTCCTGTCTTCCCAGCTTGCCTCCTTCTCTCCTCAGCCTTGGCACCCTTTGCCCCGCAGATGCCTACTCCTGCTTGAAAACCCAGCTCAGGTTTTCATTCCTACAGAAGCTTCTCTGACCCCCACCCCCTCTTCGAGCCTAGGCTGGGTCAAGCATTTCCTCTGTGAATTCCAGGAGACTGGGACACCTAGCTACGTGAACCCTGGAGTAAAACTGCCTGGCAGTGCGGGACAGAGTGGATGCTCTGAGGAGTCATCGTCATTGAATGGCGCACACAAAGCACTGCTTTTCACCATGAGGCTGCTGTCTGGGGTTCAGCCTGTCCTGAGAAACGAGCTCTTGATCAAAACAAAACCTTAGCAACAAGCCAGGGCTTGGGAGCAATTCGACTTCATCTCCACGTTCACCTTGGACAGGCACCAACCACCGTGTGCTGTTGGACCCCCAACCTGGTCTGTCCGGGCCATCGCTGTGTGCCAGGAAGTCTCTGAACTCGGCACCGGGAGACCTGGATCTGTTTGCATTTGGCCAAATCAGTTTTCCTCTCTGAGCTTCAGTTTCCCCTTCTGTAAAGTGGGAGAGGGGAGTAAAACCCACCTCCCAAGGTGGCTGTGAGTTTTGCCCTGAGTGAACAGCTGCAGAACTACTTTGGAAACCATAAAACACTTGTGAATGAATGGAAAGGGTTGTTATTTTTAAACTCATAAATGAGGCCAGCCTGGTGCTCTGGGGTTTTCAGTATGATGCTGTGTAACTAGAAGAACCGGATTGCACGGTCCTGTATCTGTACCTACATGCGTACACACACGCACACACCCTGATTACAGAAGGTGGCTTTGAGGCCTCTCGGAGATCCAGCACATGCAAGTAGCTCAGAGAGGACAATTAGGACTCTACAGCTTGGAAGGGCAAAGCCTGAGAGGAGAGACACATGATCAAAATCCAGAAACAGTTTCTTCCCTTCTGACAGTCAACAGCACTTGCTTGAGCAGCTCTTGTGAGCCAGGCCCTGGCAACAGGGAGATACAGAATATGTCTCTGCCCTCAACAAGCATCTATTTCAGCAGGGAGGACCTGCTGTGAATAAGCCATTCCATGCCCAGCGATGGCAGTAGGATTCACGGCACCCAGGGTACCACAGGAATTCCCAGATGTAGCCCCCAAATCCTGGGGTGCCAGAGCTCCCTACAAGGCAGATGAGAAAGCTGTTTTAAGATGAAGGAAATGAAATACTACCTTACTAATCATTTTATACATGAGTTACAAAGAAATATAGAACGTCTTTATTTTCCAGAGGTGTTTTTTTTTTTTAATTTTTATTTATTTATTTATTTTTGACAAGAAAGTAGGGTTTATTGGTGGGCATGGATAGGGAGGGGGCAGCTCCAAGGCTCTCACGAGTGCAGGGCCTGCCATTTGTCCGGGGGCCACGATTAGGGATGTACTTGACCCCACAGCCATCTGGGATGAGCCGCTTTTCTGCCACCATGTTTTCAAATTCATCTGCATTAAACTTAGTAAATCCCCACTTCCTGGAGACGTGGATCTTCTGGCGGCCAGGGAACTTGAACTTGGCCCTGCGGAGGGCCTCAATCACATGCTCCTTGTTCTGCAGCTTGGTGCGGATGGACATTATGACCTGGCCAGTGTGGGCCCTGGCCACTGCGCCCTGGGGCTTTCCAAAGGCACCACGCACACCTGTCTGGAGCCTAGACTGGGGACAGCGTGCCAGTCATTAATGTCCACTGGAAAGGGCTGTCTCCAGGGTCCCTTAGGGCAACCCATACAGGCAACAGGCTGCATACACTACCGAGGAAGCTTCTGTTTGCAGCCATTGCGCACCGGGCCCCCATGGGGAAAAGAGCTGCAAATCCAGAGGTGTTTTAAAATCGCCTAAGTGTTTGGGTAGAGCAACAGATTGGCAGCATAAAGGCACAGCTAAATCATGAGCCCAGCTTAGGGCTGGAGCTGCGTCTCCTGCTTCCCAGCATCACCCCGGGTTGAGCAGAGTGTTCTGCACAATGATCTAAGCTACCAAGAAATTCAGAGTCGACATCAGCACAGTCTGACAGTCAGCAAACACTGCCTGTCAAGTGCTAGGCAGGGCCTGGGGGTTGGAGGAGGATGAGAGCGTGTATGCAGCGAAGAGTCAGGAAGGCAGACTGTGATGATGCCTGATGCCAGGACTGCCTCTGCCTGGGTCGAGAGCCAGAAGGGAGAACTGCACAGAGGAGGCCATCCACGCCAGTGATGAAACCAGCTCCATTCCCACCAACCATGACCGCTTCTGAAGCACATCCTTGGGGCCACCAACCAAGGCCCAGAAGAGCCAGTGCCTGATTCCATGACTGCGGCTCCCTACAGTTCACACCCTCCCAAATCTTTGAGCAACTCCAGACCACGGACCAATTCCTCTCCATCTCTAAAGCCCTGGCACGATGTAGGGACACAGAAAATGGTTGTTGAATGAATGAAAGGTTAGAAGATTATTCCATATCCATAGAAGACCACATGCCCTGAAACCCTGTATCTCAAGAGTTACACGTGGCTCTAATTTAGAACTCAGTTAATTTATTTGAGCATTTCTGTTGGGCACCTCCGCATTTTCTTTTTTAATAAACGTATTTATTTATTTATTTTTGGCTACATTGGGTCTTTGTTGCTGCACGCGGGCTTTCTCTAGTTGTGGCGAGAGGGGCCTACTCTTCATTGTGGTGCATGGGCTTCTCATTGTGGTGGCTTCTCTTGTTGCAGAGCATGGGCTCTAGGCCCGTGGCCTTCAGTAGTTGTGGCACGTGGGCTCAGTAGTTGTGGCGCATAGGCTTAGCTGCCCCGCGGCATGTGGGATCTTCCCGGACCAGGGCTTGAACCCGTGTCCCCTGCATTGGCAGGAGGATTCTTAACCCCTGCCCCACCAGGGAAGTCCCTGCATTTTCTTATTAAAATTATTACTAGTATTAGGAGGCAAAATGCATACAAAACATTTATACACTATATATGTAAATTATGAAATATAGTTTAAAAATGAATACCTGTAGTCTACCACCCAAGTTGAGAATAGAGCATTTCTAGTACTGCTGCATTCACCTGGGTGAGCCTTTCCTAACTCACCCTCTTGCAGACTGTCACAGACCTCTCATGGCATTTCTGTTGAACTTTCTGTTCCTTATTCCCTTTGTTTTATAATGACTTCACTCCCAATGAATAAGAAACAATCTATTACTTAGTTTATTTTGTTTTGCTTGGTTTGCTCTTCATGAAAAGGTGTCCTACTCCATCAAATCCTACACAGCGTGCTTTCTTTACTCATTAATTCCATGTCATTGCATATGGCTATAACTCATAATGCCCCTTGTGTGAATATATGGTCATTGTTATTCACTCACCTGTGGATGGACATTATGCCTGTTTCCAGTTATTGGCCCTTATTTCCAAGGCTGCTGTGAACATTCTGTGTGTAATTTCTGGTGTACGCAAGCAGGCTTCACCTAGGGTATAGACCAAGAAGTGGATTGCTGGGTTGTAAGGTTCTGACTCGGCCCAGACTATCCTCTAGTCTGGCCCCCATGACCCCCGCCAAGCCCACCCCTCTGTGTTCCATTCCCAGAACGCTGATTTGCCACGTACTGATCCTGTTCCCTCTCCTCTCTTTTTATTTATTTATTTTATTTTATTTTATTTTATTATTTTTTTGGCGGTACGCGGGCCTCTCACTGCTGTGGCCTCTCCCGTTGCGGAGCACAGGCTCCGGACGCGCAGGCTCAGCAGCCATGGCTCACGGGCCCAGCCGCTCCGCGGCATGTGGGATCCTCCCGGACCGGGGCACGAACCCGTGTCCCCTGCATCGGCAGGCGGACTCTCAACCACTGCGCCACCAGGGAAGCCCTCTCTTTTAAAAAAAATATTTATTTATTTATTTTTGGCTGCGTTGGGTCCTCGCTGCGTGCAGGCTTTCTCTAGTTGCAGCGAGCAGGGGCCACTCTTCGTTGTGGTGCGTGGGCTTCTCATTGCGGTGGCCTCTCTTGTTGCAGAGCATGGGCTCCAGGCGCGTGGGCTTCAGTAGGTGTGGCGCACGGGCTTAGCTGCTCCATGGCATGCGAGATCCTCCCGGACCAGGGCTCGAACCCGTGTCCCCCGCATTGGCAGGCGAACTCCTAACCACTGCGCCACCAGGGAAGCCCTCCTCTCTTCTCTTTGAAGTCCAGCTCAAAGCTCCACCTCTCGGGCGGCCTGACAGCCAGTCTCCCCTGCATCTCTGCATGCTTCATTTGGGCTGAGGGAGGAAATATTCAACGCTAAGCCCCACTCTACTGTCTCCTGGTGTTGGGATTTAAAAATATGTTTTCATCTCTCCCAAGCTCAGATCTGCATCCCTAAAACAGAAGGGAAATGCTACTACTCCTGAATGTTTACTGGGGCCAGGCTTCCATTTCTTACAGTCATTGGGCAATTAATACACTGTGGTGTCAGGTTGTGGTTAGGATCTTATATAAGCTTTGGAATGAGATCATCCTGGGCTTGAGGATTAAATGAGTCAATGTATATAAAAGACTTAGCACAACGCCTGGCACATCGAAGATGTGGAGTAATTTCCAGCCATTGTTAATACGCCCTGATGAAGGAGTCACTATTTTTATTCCCAATTTACAGACAGGGAAACCGAGGCACAGAGAGATGATACAGTTTGCCCAAGGTATATGGTCAAGTTAAGATTTGAACTCTGACAACAAGCCCAAGCCCCTAACTGCAGTTTGAAGGTGAGGGGCTAAAAACAAAGCATTAAAATCAGAAAGCATTTTCTCCGTTTTTGCCTGCTGGATATTTGGCCAAATCACTTTGACTTGTGCCCGAAACTCTATTTTTCTCTCTCTGATGATAGAAAGTTTCAGATGGAAAAGACTGGCCGTTTTTGCATCTGGCACCTTCCCGGGATAGCTGGGGCAAAAGGATGTATTTAAAAATGATCAGAATGGTTCATTATGAGGGAATCTCCTTGCTAGGAGCTATTGCTTCTCTCTCTGTCTTTCTCTCACCTAGAAAACTCCCAAGTTTATGAAGTAATAAGCCTAAACTGTAAACATGTTTTTCAATTCACTACCATCTGTCTGGTGAGTCATAACGCTCCTTGAAAATGAGGTGTGAAAGAGGACCATCCCGACAATGACAAGTTTAAACTTTAGGTTTTAAAGTTGTAAACTGGTAACTGGAAGTCTTCAGACCATTTAGGTCCTTTGAAGAATAAACAACCTGCCCTGTGCTTCTCTGGCCCGTTCACCCAGGTACCCCAAGCACTTCGCTTGTCAACAGGATTTGGTGTTCTTTCAACTTTGCACTAAGAGGCAAGGATTTTATTGTATGCCTTTTTTTTTTTTTAAGATGAACTCTTTTTTTTGAAGTCTTTGTTGAATTCATTATAATATTGTTTCTATATTATGTTTTGTTTCGGGTTTTTTTTTTGGCTGCAAGGCATTTGGGATCTTAGCTCCCCAACCAGGGATCGAACTCGCACCCCTGCATTGGAAGGCAAAGTCTTAACCACTGGACTGCCAGGGAAGCCCCTGAACTTTTTTTAAAAAATAAATTTATTTATTTATTTATTTTTGGTTGCGTTGGGTCTTTGTTGCTGCATGCGGGCTTTCTCTAGTTGTGGCGAGTGGGACCTCCTCTTTGTTTCGGTGCGAGGGCTTCTCACTGCAGTGGCTTCCGTTGTTGCGGAGCACGGGCTCTAGGCACGTGGGCTTCAGTAGTTGTGGTTCGCGGGCTCAGTAGTTGTGGTTCGCAGGCTCTAGAGAGGCTCAGTAGTTGTGGCACCTGGGCTTAGTTGCTCTGTGGCATGTGGGATCTTCCCGGACCAGGGATCAAACCCTGCATTGGCAGGCGGATTCTTAACCACTGCACCACCAGGGAAGTCCCTACGTCATTTTTAACTGTGATAAAGTACACATAAAATGTACCGTCTTAACCATCTCAAAGCATACAGTTCAGTGGTGTTAAGTACATTCACATTGTTGTGCAAGCGACACTACCATCCATCTCCAGAACTTCTTCATCTTCTCAGACTGAAACGCTGTACTCATTAAACACTAAGTCTCCATTTCCCTTTCCTCCCAGACCCTCATAACCACCACTCTGCTTTCCGTCTCTATGTATTTGACTATTGTAGGTACCTCACAGAAGTGGAATCACACATTATTTGTCTTTTTGTGACTGGTTTGTTTCACTTAGGATAATGTCCACAAGTTCATCCATGTTGTAGCATGTGTCAGAATTTCCTTGCTTTTAAAGGCTGAATAAAATTCCATTGTATGTACAGACCACATTTGGTTTATCTACTCATCCACTAACGGACATTTAAGTTGCTTCCATCTTTTGGCTACCATGAATAATGCTGCTATGAACATGGGTGCACAAATATCTGTTTAAGACCTTGACTTCAGTTCTTTGGGGTATATACCCGAGAGTGGAATTGCTGGATCCTATGGTAACTCTATATTTAATTTTTTTGAAGAGCTATCATACTGTCTTCCATAGTGGCTGCCCCTCTTTACACTCCTACTAACAGTGTACAAGGGTTCCAGTTTCTCTAGGTTCTCATCAACACTGTTATTTTCTGGTTTTTTTTTTTTTTTTTTTTTGCAGGGGTGGGGTTGTTTTGTTTTGATGGCAGCCATCCTGATGGGTGTGAGGTAGTATCTCATTGTGGTTTTGAAGTCATTAAGTCTTTGTTACCTCTTGTATTAGTCCAGGACCTCCATGAAGTAGGTGCTAAGGTGGGATTAGACATGGAGGGATTTTATTAGGAAAAACACCTGTGAGGAGAAACCAGGAGGGTGCAGTGGGAGGCTGAGGAAGCTGGGAGGGGTGGGGGGATGTGAGGAAGGGAAAAGAGTTGTCTACATGCTATCTTAAGAGGTGGAACAAGGGTGGACACAAGTCTGACCCCAGTGAAGGAGACAAGGATGGAAGCTTGTGTAGACCTATCTCTACTATCACGCATCTACACTATCTAAGGAAGATTCAGCAGGGCTGTGAGGAATCCTTGAACCAATGTCACCTCACAGAAGAGTCCTGTATCTCCCAGGAACAGGGCTGCCTTGGTATGCCTGTTGCCCTCAGTGAACGGTTGAGAGCCACCTGTGGCAGATGCAGCCAGTACAAACACAGTGATGGATTTCAGAGCAGCACTGGGTCAGTGACGGCCAGTTACTCTCTCTGTAGTTGGAAGTCTAAGTGAAATGAGGTCATACAGGAGTAGGGTGGGCCCCTAATCCAATATGACTGGCGTCATATAAAAAGGAGGAATTTGGACCGGGACATGCACACAGGAAGAATGCCATAGAGATGGGTGATGCTTCTACAAGCCAAAAGACGTCAAAGACTAGCAAACTGCCAGAAGCCAGGCGAGAGACATGGAACGGTTTCTCCCTCAGAGCCCTCAGAAGGAACCAACCCTGCCGACACTTTAATCTTGTACTTGTAGTCTTCAGTACTAGGAGACAATACATTTCTGTTGTTTAAGCCATTTGGTTTCTGGTATTTTGTACAGCAGCCCTAGCAAACTAATATAGGAGAGGACGAAACAGGTTATCACGATCATCACGTAGGCTATTTACTGTTTAAGGAGCATCTATACCACTATAATGATTACATTAAAGAAAATTATGTTACTAGAAAAAAAATAGTTGCTTATCAGGAGATTATTCTGATGTGGCAATACACAAATGTCTTCAAACAGCTGGTACCTTGTAAAAAGAGGCTCTTGTAAACAGGATATTCCTGTTGGCATGGAACTGCATATTTGCTTAGAAAAACAGTGCCCTATTTCTGCAACAATCAACCAATGCAAACAAGGAAATATAGCTGGAGAAATAAGAAAATGTATACATCATAGAAAATCCCCTGGACATGAACGTAGACAAGACCAGCTGAAGAGTGACAAAAGATGTCTGGCAAACTTAGAAGCTTGCCCTTTGAAACGTCTGACATTCCCCTGGAAAAGTCACGCTCAGGTACTATGAAAAGAAAAAGCATAGGATGTCAAAGCGGGAAGGGAGCTTAGGGATAATCTAATCTATCTACCTAATTGTACTGGTTGAAGAAATGGAAGCCCAGAGAGGGGAAGGGACTTGTCCAGGGTCACACAGCCAGCTGGGACTCCTGAACTCAGCTCTTCTGTCTCCAAGTTCACAAGTCCTTCCCTCTCTGCCATCCTTTCTTTCATTCTTCCACATCTCTCCCTGTGCTTGCTTCCTTACTGGGTTGTTTGAGTGCATCAGAAAAAAAAAAAAATCACGTTCTACCTGGCAAGTGAACCCTCCTCACTGCTCTCGTTATCCCTGGGATTTTGGCAGGGCTGGCTTTATGCTCTCTCCCACTGACCTGGGAATGCCTGAGAATTATTCCAAGTTATGTCAGTAGAGCTGACAGGCAGGGTGATATCCTGATTTATTGCCCCAGGGGGGCAAGGAATCGAATGCCCAGCAAAGTCCTTTCTCCCTGGCTCTCTCCATCCCCATGAAGACATCCAAGGAGACACTTTACCTTGTGACAGGTAGGAGGGGAGGTGCTGGGGGCAACCACACCACAGCATCCAGCACATACCACACAACAGACTGAGCTCTTACAACACACAGCAACAAAGCCCCCGGAGGAAAGAGGCAAGCTCCTGAGGAGTCCAGACGTGGGGAAATGTTTAGAGGGAGAGAGAATGGGCTTCAAACCCTTGGGTTTGAATCTGTCTCTGTCTTAACCTTGGGCAGGTTCCTGAATTTCTCTAAGCTTCCTTTTCAATGCGTGAACACGGGGTGTTCGGAGGATTTGATGAGATGATGCACCGAAAATGCTGGGTCCCGTGCTTACTGCTGACGCGTGGTTGTCCACGTGGCTCTTTTTAGATGAACGGCTGCTTGTCTAGGTTTCTGATCACTTCCACTCGGGAACTTTGGGGACCAAGAAGACCAAGACTAGTGGCATCTGACAGGCTCGTCGTGCCAGCCTCCTGAGGAGTCTCTCTGCCTCAATTCTCTCCTCTCCTCCCCACTCCACCTGCCCTCCCAAGGGATCTCGATGAAGGCCCAGTCTGTTCATGTTCTTTCCTCCACAAGAACCTCCTACGGCTGCCCTTCATTTCCAGGATCAAATCCAAACTCCGGACTTTGGACACGAGTCCACCATCGGCTGCACCTGGCAACCCACCATGTTCGAGCCTCCCGAGATTGCCTGCCGCCCTCTAGACACCTGCTGCTTTTTCACCCCTCCACGTCTTTGCACAAACCTCCCTTGCCTCCTGGCCCACCCTTCCTCCCCTTCTTGATCTAGCCTGGTGGTTCCCAAAGCGTGGCCCCTGGACCACAGGGACCACCGCATCACCAGGGAGCTTGTGAGAGATGCAGATCCTTGGGCCCCACCTCAGACCTACGGAATCAGAAACACTGAGCATGGGAACCAGCAATGTGGGTCTCACCAAGTCCTCCTGGGGATTCTGATGCACCATTACGTTTGAGAACCGCTGACTAGTGAAAGCGGACTCAACTAAGATCAGGTGTTGCTTTTTTTTTTTTTTTTTTTTTTTTTTCTGTGGTATGCGGGCCTCACTGTTGTGGCCTCTCCCGTTGCGGAGCACAGGCTCCGGACGCGCAGGCTCAGCGGCCATGGCTCACGGGCCCAGCCGCTCCGCGGCATGTGGGATCTTCCCGGACCGGGGCACGAACCCGCGTCCCCTGCATCGGCAGGCGGACTCCCAACCACTGCGCCACCAGGGAAGCCCAGGTGTTGCTTTTTAAGGATGTCCTTCCCAACTCCCTGTCACCCTCTGCAGAGGGAATGCTTCCTTCTTCAAAGCTCCTCGAAGTGGTCACTGAACACACCTCTTAGCGCTGCTGATCACCTCCAGTGTCTGTAATTGTTCCCTCTTAACACTTATGTTCCCACATTAGCCAGGAGAGCCTTGAGGTCAGGGACCTGGTCACACAAGTCTGTGTCTGCCCCAGTGCCCAGCGTAGGGCCAAAGACACGTGATGAATGTGTCCCTGAACCTTCATGGCCTGAAGATCTGTAAAACTTATATTTGCCTACTTTTTTTTTTTTTTTTTTTTTTTTGCCTACATTTATAAAGCACATCAAACCCTAGAACCCTGGACCAATTTCAGGAGCATGGGACAAGGCCTCTAGGAGGGTTTCTCATACTCATTAATCGGTGATTCGTGAACTTTGCCTCTCTACCTTCCCCACATTCAATCCCTATCCTCCCCTCCCCCACCCCGCAAATAGCCAGAAAGTCATTGCCATCTCCTATATTTTATTCATGTACTTGTGCATTTTATTTCCTCATATACTTGTGCCAGGTTAGTTTTTTTTTTTATCTTAATTTTTAATTGTGGTAAAATACACATAACATAAAATTTACCATCTTAACCATTTTTAAGTGCACAGTTCAGTGTTGAGTATATTCACTTCAGTTGAGTATATTCACTTCTGTGACAGTTTTAAGAGCGAAAAAATAATGATTTCAATTACTAGGAAACAAGGGAATTCCAATGGTTAGGACTCCGTGCTTTCATTGCCAAGGGCCCGGGTTCGATCCCTGCTCAGGGAACTAAGATCCCACAAGCCGTGCAGCACAGCCAAAAAATAAGATGAAATGAAATGAAATGAAATAATAAAATAAAATTAAACAATATTCTGCCTTTATTTGAAAAATAAATTAAAATAAATTACTAGGAAACAAGCAAAACTGGCAATCCAAAAATATTCTCACATCCATACTGAGATCTAGAACTCTCTGAGAGGTGTCCACACCCCATTTTGAGAATAACAGTCACAGCTAACATTTATTGAACGCTTAGTAAGTTCCAGGCACTATGCTAATTGCTTTCAAGCATCTCTTATCTAATAGCTACACCAAATCTAGGAGGCAAATATTATGATCATCTCCATACTACAGAAGAAGAAACTAATACATAGAGAAAAAGAGTAATTTTGCTAATGAGCTGTGGATCTTTGGATCCAGACCTCAGGGCTGCTGTGCTGAAGCACCTGGCAGTGCCCAAAGCCTAGGTCCCAGCCTTCTAGAAATACCAAAGCCTCTCAAGTGTACAGCGGTTCCCCTTGACTTCCAGATTCATTCTCAGCTAGTTGGTCTTTGCATCTGTAGACCATGAATGACCCATGCGATCTTCTCTCCAGTCAGGTCATTTCACTACCATTCAGGCTCAGCCTTTGCTTAGCCTCATGGAATCACAGTCCCTTACTTGAAACGGGACCAGAGCTGGAATCCTCAGACTGTCACCACTTGGCACCTCTGTGGCCTAAGACAATTGGATTCTCTTGCTAAGCCTCAGCTCTTTCCCTCGTAAACTGGGAATCATCTAGCATCACAATCTCCTACCTAAAACCCTCCAGGCCAGCTGTGTCTCAGAGCTCAGCATCTCAGAGTTTCAGATTTTAGAAAGGTGACAAGCATACACACTGTGTATTATATAACACCCCTTTGGAGTCTGCAACACAAAATCAAACACACTACTATTTTTGCAGCAAGAGTCTAAATAATACGGGATAAAGACCCGTATTATTTCAAATTAGATTCCACCACTAAAGAAGTTACAAAAGTGTTTTCATTTTTTAAGCTTTTTGGATTTTGGAATGGAGATTATGGATTTGTACCTGCCTCAGAGGGTTTCCACAAGGACTAAATACACTCGAAGTACATGCAAATACTTTTTTTTTTTTTTTTCCCTCACTGTTGTGGCTTCTCCCGTTGCGGAGCACAGGCTCCGGACGCGCAGGCTCAGCGGCCATGGCTCACAGGCCCAGCCACTCCACCGCATGTGGGATCTTCCCAGACCGGGGCACGAACCCGTGTCCCCTGCATCGGCAGGCGGACTCTTAACCACTGCACCACCAGGGAAGCCCTAGAAAAGCAGTCTTTTGATCTCATCCTCCAGCTTGGAAACGTCAACTTGTACGCCCTCCAGTCAGCTGGCCTGTACCATTTTTCAGGGCTTTTGGAGGTAAGCTAGGGTGCTTTCTGGCAAAAGCATGGTCACATGTAACCCAAGTTTTTTTCGGAAAGATGAACACGATCACTCTCCTACCAGAAACCCAAAACAGCCCTCTCTTGCTGACAAATGTTTGAGGGAGGGTGAACCAAGAGGTGATAAGCCAGCTGGGCTAATCTCTTAGCCTTCTGGGGATCGGCCAACCCTAGGCCCCTTCAGGGTCTAGCACTTGCCAGCAATCAGGGTATGTGACACACCATGTGCGGGGGATAGCTTTGGAGTACACAGAAATGTGGTGAGGTCAGAGGCAAGGCATCCGTTGAGGACCTACGTCAGTGCGCAGAGTGATGTTGTTGCCCTGATGACGATATTGCCCCACGGAATGGGAAAGGCTCTTCCCTGATCTAAGCCATTATTATGTGGGTCCTATTCTGGCCACAGACACCACGTGTGTAGTCAGGCCTCTGTTGTTATTTCAGCCTCCGGGGTGAAAACACCCGAACCGTGGAATCTTTTTTGTTCCTGGCTCCTGTTCAAACTGCGCAGACTCTGGATTCACCACTGTTTGTCTCCGCCAATCACTGCAGCAGGCAGAAGGGCCTCCTGAGGTACATCTACTCTCCTGCATCCTGTGATTCTGGCTGATTCACAGCTGGCACCCCTGCCGCCATTTTGGCAGAGGCCCAAGGCCTAGAAAATGAAGGAATCTGGCAACCGCTGGGGACGTAGCCCTGCCGGGTGAGGCTGGTGGAGGGAACATCGTGCTGGAGGGAGGTGGGGCCTGAGTCGCGCTGGCCGGCCTGCGTTAGACGCGGAGGTGGGGAAGGAGAGGCTGCCGAGGGGGCTGGGGGGCAGCCGGCGCCGGCCTTAGCTGCTTGCGCCCCTCGTGGCGCCCGCAGGAACTGCAGACCGAGGTCCGGGCTTACTGTTACTGTTGATTTCAGCAGCTTTGATGATGCCTGGGCTGGCCTCTTCGGAGGAATGTAGACCTGTCTGCACCCGAAAACCAAAACCGAGTCCAAGGGGCGTGGCCGCTGGCGGAGAGGCCCCACCTCACTTGGGCGGACACCGGCGGCTGGAACTAGGCCTGGCAGAGGGGGCCCAGGTGGTGGCTCCCAGCTCAGGGCCAGCCACGCTGCTTTCCCACGTGGGCAGGCGTTCGCTTCCCTAGAACGAGCGGACTCCAGGAAGGGGGGAAGTCTCCCCAAGAGAGGAAAGCTGGGGACTTTTCCCTCTGTGTGCAGCGTCCTGCCCCAGGAAGCAGCTGCTCCAAAAAGCCCAAGTGGGGCTTTCGCAGGGATTCTAAGGATTAGTCGTGAGATACTCAGAATCATTAGAACCCATGAGTGTGATCCCTGGTTTAAAGCCCTCCCAAGACTCCCATCACCGACCACAGGCCTGCCCAATACTAGCCACTAGGAGTGTGTGGCTCTTGAATACTCGAAATGTACTCCCAATCCATCAGAGTTCAAAGAATCAGTATGAAAAAAGTAATTATTTTATTAATAAAAACGTTTGTACCCTGAGCTAAATAAAATATATTAAAGCTAATTTTACCTTTTTGTTTCACTAAAAAAATGTGGCTACTAGAGAATTTAATTACACTCATGGCTCAGGTTGTATTTCTATAGTCCAACATGCCAAGCTTCTTTCCTGCCTCAGGGCCTTTGTACTTGCTCTTCTCTCTGACTAGAATGATTTTCTTCCAGCAGGACACCCTTCTTTCTCCTTATTCAGATCTCAATTCAAAGTTCTCATACCTAACTGCTAAACAGTCCCCCCTATCCTCCTTTCATCATATTATCCAGTCGTATTGTCTTCACAGCACATAACACTCTTTTCATATTGTGTTTACTGTTCCCCCCAACCCCCATCCCCCCAAAAAAGAAAACAACCCAGTGTCTCTTCATCCTTAGAACAGAAGCTCCTTGAGAGCTGAGACTTTGAACAGCCTGGTCACAGTGGTCTCCTCGGCGCCCGCAGTAAATATTTATTGAGTGAATGTTGAGAGGGAGATATCCTTCAGGTGCCTTTGTTTGCCTTCAAGATGGCCAAAGCCAAAATTCTCATCTGTGTGTCTTAAATAGACACTCTCATTGCTCCTTTGTTTTGCCTTTTCTGCTTACTTGTCCTGGGAAATGGAAAAGCAAATTTGAATTTGCATTTCTGTCATAGTGTTTTCCTTTGCTGGTTTACAGTTGAGCTTCAAGGTTAAGAGTTCAGGATTTAGGTACACGGGGTACTAGTTTTGGTTCTACTCATCAGTTCTGTGACCCTGGATGGGTCACTGTCTACCTTGGAGCCCCAGTGCCCCCTAAGCGCTGATCTCTAAGGGGCCTTCCTGCCCCAATGTGAGGATTTGGGTGTTTGGATTTAGGCCCCTGCGAAGGGCGCTTCATCATGTCCTGCACTCCAAAGCCACTTTGCTGGCACTGCAGTCTCCATTAACCAACTAGCCAGAGTGCTTGGGGCAAGAGGTGTCCTGGTTCATTTAACTTCCTGGCTAAGTGTCAACTAACAAAAATATCCTTACTGAAAATATGAATAGTATATGAATCCATTTTCCAGCTCTAGGAAGTTACTTCGTTAAATACAATGACATATTCTTAGAAAGTATTAAGGAGGCATTGCTGTTTCCCTCTCAAATTTAAAACTAAGTACTGGGGCTGAGTCCAAGAGACCTTTGGAGGTCCCAGCTGTGTGACTTCAGGCAAGGCATGGCCTTAACCTTCAGGGCATCTGTTTTCTTGTGAGGGTGATAGTACCTAGCTTCCAGGGATGTTATGAGGATGAAAGGAGACCCATATAAAGTGCTTAGCAAGGTGTCTGGCGTGTAGCAAGTTCTCAGTATTTATTATTATTGTGTGCAATGTCTCTCACCACTGCAATGTACTGAGCCCTACACTTAATAAAGGAAGGGCAAGTGCCAGGACAGAGCTGGCCTCCAGTCCTGACCTGCCCCTGAAATACTCTGGGGCCCTGGGTGAGCCCCACCACTCCCAGGCCTCAGTTTCCTCTTAGGTAAGATGAGGCATCTGGTTAATCTGTGATTTCCACGCAGGTGCTGGAAGCAGCCGGGCTCGGGATGCCCTGGGGTCTTTGCTTCGGGCAAGCTTGAGTCTCCGCCCTGCTCTGGAAGGTGGAGCCCTTCTGGCTGGCCCAGCTCCTTTCACGGACCTCCCAGCCACTCCGCCCCAGCCCCCTGCCCCCAAAAGTGGTCCTGTGACGCCCTCTGGAGGAAGCAAGGCTCCCTTTCCTCTGCGGCCAAGTGCTTGGCCTCGAATCCCGGGCCCCAGCTGCAGACTTGTTCTCTTGAGAAAAGTGTTGAGCCTGCAAATGCACGCCAGCTCGGGGAGATGTAGACTGTTCTTTCTAATCTTGCCTCTCAGGCCCTGCCTGGGCCTCCTCTCTGGGCTCCCTGCCTCCAGACTCCCTCACCGATGCCCTTCTAGGCTGCCCCTGCCTAAAACCCTTCAAGGCTTCCGGTGCAAAGCTCCCCCCAGGAAGCCCAAGGCCCACTGGGATGGCAACTCACACACAGCTCCACACTCACTTTCACAGCGATCCCTCTCCAGGACTAATTGATCAATTAGGTATTGCAGATGTAGCTACAGAAAGATTTATTTCCAGAGCCTCTCTTTCTATATAGAGGTACAATCACCAAAAATGATAAAAACAAGAAGGCTGGGCTTCCCTGGTGGCGCAGTGGTTGCGAGTCCACCTGCCGATGCAGGGGACGCGGGTTCGTGCCCCGGTCCGGGAAGATCCCACATGCAGCGGAGCGGCTGGGCCCGTGAGCCGTGGCCGCTGAGCCTGCGCGTCTGGAGCCTGTGCTCCGCAACGGGAGAGGCCACAACAGTGAGAGGCCCGCGTACCGCAAAAAAAACCCAAAAACAAACAAATAAAAAAAACAAGAAGGCTACCACGTTTAATACATGTGTAATTAATTGTCTACAAAATGTAACTTTATGTCAACTGTCTTTGCAGCTGGCCTCATAGCTAGATGTACCTCATATTTAATATGCAGTGTGGGTGAATTTTAACATGCATGATATGGTGTGAGGACGGGGCCTTGGAAAATAACCACGCCTGGGGCCTCCAAGGTCTAACACCATCCCTGTCCTTCACACCCCCTGCTGTAGCCATTCTGAAGCTCTTGCTGTTCCTCCCGCAGGCTCACTTTCCCTGGATTCCAGGCCTTTGCACCTGCAGCTCTCCTGCTTGGAATGCCCTCTCTTTTCCGTCCGCACCCCTCACCCTCTCCACCTTGCCTGGCTGACTCCCATGAATCCCTCAACACACATCTCAGGAGCCATTTCCTCTGATGAGCTTTCTGATACCCAGGCAGAACCCCTACTACAAGCTCCCTTTGGCTCACGTCTGTGAGAAGAACATGGCAGGAAGGCCCAATACCAGCATCTTTTGCCGCCCCACTTGTATCTACATTGGCCCTGACTACCCCGAGGACCTGAAGTGGGTCCGATTCTTCCCTGTGTCTCTAGCACCTGGCTCAGTGCCTGAGTCATAGTATCCTCTCATTGAATGATGTCTGGTGGATGGACAAGGAAAAGGGTGATGGATGGATGGATGGATGGGTGGATGGGTGGATGGATGGGTCAATATATGGAAAGTTCCAGCATTTTAGTGTAGGAAAGGAGATCCATCATCTGGTGTCTGAATTTCTTCCTGGGCATCCCTGCCAACTGACACTTTAGGCTTTGCTGGGTGTTTTCAGAGGGCAGGAAACATTTGGCCTCACCACTCAGTCTGTGATCTTGGTCATGTTGCTTTCCTTCTCTAAGTTTGTCTTTTCATCTGTAAAATAGCCTCATAACACCTAGATCATAGGACCACATGGGGTTAAATAAGATGACTTACCTAAATTGTAAGGTCATTTTCACACCTGACATTATTATTGCTTTGGTTCAAATTCCATTCAGAAGCTTACAAGCAGCTTCTTCCTCAAGTTGATCCAAAACTTTCTTCCCCATACTGCACCGGCTCAGTGACCACTCTGGAGTCTTGCATGCTGAGGAGGGCCAGACCATTTTAGTGGCAAGCCTGGTCAGTGGCACTGATGTAGCAAGGGACAGAAAAAGCAGCAGCACTGCACATTCCTTGAGCCGACTGCCCTCTCCTGCCTGAGCACTGGACCAAAGGCACCAAAGAACCAGCCTCCAAGTTTAATGATATCCTGGGGTTGCAATCAGTGATCTCCAGAATGTGGCCAACTCTAGATAGTTGGACAATACTTGCCAGAGAAAAACAACAACAAGCAAATTTCAAGATGAAGAAAAAAAGACAGAGAAGGAAATTTTAGACTAAAAAATGCAGAAAAGACACAGCAATCAAATGTTATGCATGGATTTTGTCTGCATCTTGATTGGAACAAACCAACTATTTTTTAAAAACAGTGAAGCAATCAAGCAATGTAAATACTGGATGGTACTAAGAAATTGTTCTTAATTTTTTCGGTGCAATTATGGTATTCTGTGTGTGTTTAATTCTTATCTTCTGGAGGTATCCACTGGAATATTTATGAATGAAATCATTTGAGATTTGGTTCAAAATGATCCTATATGTATGGAGAGTGGGATATGGGGAATGCATGAAGGTATAGATAAAATAAATTTGCCTAGGGCTTCCCAGGTGGCACAGTGGTTAAGAATCTGCCTGCCAATGAGGGGGACACGGGTTCGAGCCCTGGTCCGGGGAAGATCCCACATGCCGGGGAGCAACCAAGCCCGTGTGCTACAACTCAGCCTGTGCTCTAGAGCCCGAGAGCCACAACTACTAAAGCCCTCGAGCCTAGAGCCCGTGCTCCACAACAAGAGAAGCCACTGCAATGAGAAGCCCGTGCAACCCAACGAAGACTGAATGAAGCCAAAAGTAAATAAATTAATTAATTTTTTTTAAAAAATAAAAAAAATAAATTTGCCTATGAATTGATACATGCTATAGCTGGGTCCATGGAGGTTTATTATACTGTTCTTTCTAGTTTTGTGTATGTTTGAGATTTTCCATAATAAATAGTTTTTAAAAACTTCATGAACTATTCTGATTCCTGGAGACACCTTGAATTCAGCTTTGGTGTGAATGCCTATATAACCCTTCTTTGAGGGTGAGAGATGGAAGGAGTCAAGTCCTGGGCGTGGTGGGAGGAACAGAAAGGATGAGCGCCGAGCACCACGCTACCTACCTCAGTGGTTAGCTCCTGCCTGGCACCATGTTTGAGCCCCCGCAACATGCCAGCCTCTGTCCTAAGCCCTCTTCATTCCCTCATCTCAATTCACCCTATAGGGAAGGCGTTTTCCTCACAGGCAAGAAAGCTGAGAGCCAAGGAGGTCACGTAACTTGCCCTAAATCACAAAGCTCCAAAGAGTCCAAGTTCTCTCAGGGGAGTAGGGGGACAAAAAGGAAATACAACAGTAAAATGAGGGAGAAAAGAAACAAAAGACATGGGATCCATGAATAGTTCCATCAACCCAGGAAAGCAGTGAAGGAAGTTCCCAGGTAACAAGAGGCCTGGAGAGGCAAGACCAGATTGGAGCAAGAGAATGAGAAGTCTCAAGAGAGGAGTTTCTGGAAACACTTGAAGGAACACCCTCTTTTATTACATAGAGGTTACATTATATGTGATGTTATATTTCTTGCAAAGAGTGTAAGAAATTATTAATTTAAAAGTTCAGCAGAGGGCTTCCCTGGTGGCGCAGTGGTTGAGAATCCGCCTGCCGATGCAGGGGTTGCAGGTTCGTGCCCCGGTCCGGGAAGATCCCACATGCCGCGGAGCGGCTGGGCCCGTGAGCCGTGGCCGCTGAGCCTGCGCGTCCGGAGCCTGTGCTCCGCAATGGGAGAGGCCACAACAGTGAGAGGCCCGCGTACCGCCAAAAAAAAAAAAAAAAAAAAAAAAAAGTTCAGCAGAAAACATTTTTTGCAAATGTTCTAGAATAAAATATGAGGACATTAAAAAATGTTGTAAAATAAAAATATTCTAGGAAAAAATACATAATTTGGGGGGGTAAATCTTTGAGTTGGGAAGGTACGTGCTCACAAAACTAAAAATCATTTTTTTAAAATGGGCTTGGTAGATTCAACTATATGAAAACTGATATTTTTCCTTTGCATGGCAAAAAATACCATAACAAATTTAAAACATTTGAAAATTGTTTTATGGAAACAATTGGCAATTGGAAAGATTATCTGAACACATAAATCAATAAAGGGCTAATTTCAGTAATATACATAATGTAAGCAGTGCTAAAATTTAATAAGTAGACCAAAAAGCCAATAAAAAACTGGCAAAGAACTTGGACAGACGAGTCACAGAAAAGGAAAATGTGCTTAGAAATATATGAAACGATGCTCACCCTTACACCTAAGAGAAATGTGAATTAAAACTATAGTGAAAAAAAAAAAAAAAACTATAGTGAGACACTTTGAGATTCATAAGGACTAAATTGTTTGATAACACCCCCAGGTGGCAAAAAGTGTGGAGCAAAGGCACTCTTATGGATTGCTGTAGGGAGTGTAAATTGCTCCAGCTTCCATGGACAGTCCTTTGACAACATCTATCAAAATTAAAAATGTATATCTTGTTTGGAAAATTAAGTTATTTGTCTTTTATTGTTGAGTTGCAAGAGTTATTTATATATTCTGGATACTAGACTCTTATCAGATATATAATCTACAAATATTTTGTCCCATTCTGTGTGCTGTCTTTTCACTCTCTTGATGGTGTCCTTTGAAGTACAAAAGTTTTAAATTTTGATGAAGTCCAACTTATTTGTTTTTTCCTCTGGTTGTTTGTGCTCTTTGTGTCATATCTAAGAAATTATCACTTAATCCAAGGTCACAAAGATATATGCTTATGCTTTCTTCTAAGTATTTTGTAATTTTAGCTCTTATAGTTAGGTCTTTGGTTCACTTTGGGTTAATTTTTTGTATATGGTGTGAGGCAGGGGTCCAAATTCATTCTTTTGCTGTTTGATTTTTTAACTTTTTTTTTTTTTTTTGTGGTACGCAGGCCTCTCACTGTTGTGGCCTCTCCCGTTGCGGAGCACAGGCTCCTGATGCGCAGGCTCAGAGGCAATGGCTCACGGGCCCAGCCGCTCCGCGGCATGTGGGATCTTCCCGGACCCAGGCACGAACCCGTGTCTCCCACATTGGCAGGCGGATTCTCAACCACTGCGCCACCAGGGAAGCCCTGATTTTTTAACTTTTAGAATCAACCTGTACTCAAAATATGGCACACTTAATCATGATTACTGAACCTGGACCAAATACATTCAACCTGAAAATATGAAGTAAAAGTGCCCTGGGAGGGGACTTCCCTGGTGGTCCAGTGGTTAAGACTCCACGCTCCACTGCAGGGGCGCGGGTTTGATCCCTGGTCAGCCCATAGGCCAAGTGGGCGTGGCTGGGGTGGGGAGTGCCTGTGGGGTGGGAAGTGCCCTGGGAGCAATCAGCACACCTAGCACCCAGATCTTGGTTTTGAATGCCATTCTCCAAGAAAAGGAATCAGAGCTCCTTGGAGAAATGTTGGTTATCGGACTGGGGTAAAGATATACAAAATGAGTCTGAAGTATCTTGTAGTGCCAGAAAGTAAGGGAGTGCTCAAACAGCAATAACAACCATGATGGGGGTATGTCAAAGGGACACAGGAGGAGCCAACTGAAAGAGCTCCCAGGGGCCAAAGCTGGAGCAATTTGAGCAAGAAATAAAGTAGCAGTGAATTATAAACCAAAGTGTAAAATAAATATCTATGAGTCCATACTGATATAAATAAATGACTGAATAAATAAACAAATAAATAGGAGAGAAGAGACAAATATTCTATGCAGTAGAATTCCAAATAAATTTTATAGTTACTCCATCCTAAAGGAGGAGGAAACGTAACTCCCATTCCTTAAGTGTGGGCTGTGTATAGTGACTTCCTTATATATAGTACAGTGTTGAGTGGGGAAAATATGTTTATACACATTAAAAAATTTCTTTTCTACCAGAGCAGTGAATCAAAATGAAATATTTTTATAGTGCAAAAAACATAGACTTTGAAGCTAGACAGACCAGGTTCAGATTTTCACTCTTCCCCTTGCTCACCCAGATGCTGATTGGGTCTTTTAATCTCTAGATATATCACTGAATCACTGCTCTAAACACCACTACATATAATGTAAGCTCCTTTTGTTTGTTCTTTTCATTGATGTATCATCAGTACCTAGAATAAGACCTGGTAGAGAGAAAGTGATTAATAAATGTGTTTAAAAGAACTACTCTCTGAACCTGAGTCTTGGTTTCCTCACCTGTGAAATGGGTATATTTTAAATATATACATTGCAGGGTTGTCATAAAGACTGAAAGAAATCCTATGTGCCAAAGCCCTTTGTGGACTCTGCAACTTTATATAAATTTAAGGGGAGCTGAAGAGGATAAGGAAATAGCTTGGTGGGTGGTTTCTGATACCTCCTGAGGTTATGTTCATCTGGTTACCCCTTAGAATACTGTTTTCCTCTCTAGATTTTTTTCTTTAACAGATCAAATTTACTTATCTATTAAATTGTTTTTCTATTGCTGCATAACAAATTATCACAATGTAGCAGCTTAAAACAACACCCAATATTATTTCATGGTTTTCCCAGGTCAGGAGTCAAGGTGTTGTCTGACTTGTGTTCTTATCTGAAGGCTGGACTAAGGGATGATCTGCTTCTAAAATCCCTTAGGTTGTTAGCAGAATCCACTTCCCTGTGACTGTAGAATTCATAGCATCCTGCTTCTTCAAAGCCAGCAATGAAGAAAGAGAGGGAGAGGGATAGGGAGAGGGAAAGACAGAAAGAGATTGGGAAAGGCTTTGCTGGTTGGAGTGTCTGGGTCAGGCCCACCCAGGACATTCTTCTTTTTGCTTCACTCAAAGTCAACTGATTAGGGACCTTAATTACATCTGCAAAAGCTCACCACCTTTGCCATGTAACACAATGTAATCACAGGAATGCTATCTCATCACCTTTATCATATTCCATTGGTTGGAAGCAGATCACAGGTCCTACCCAACTCAAGGGGTGGGATTATACTGGGCATAACACCAGAGGGGCCATCTCAGAATGATAGCTACACTCTTTATATCAATGATAACTCTGGTTTAGGTCAGAATGTCTATATTGCAAATTTACAATGTAATGTGTCAGAGAAGACCAATAAGCTGTTTGGGACCTCAACGTTATAGTACCTGAGAACAGGTACTAAGCGCCTTGGACCTGGGCCAAGAAAACATGGTTCTGGGTCCAACTCCATTGCAGCAAAATGGATGAGTTCCTTCCTCTCTAAGCCTCACTTTCTTATCTGACTTATGGAGATAGTTATAGTCATGTCCACCTTCCAGGGTCAGTATGAGAATTTCTAGATTGGAGCTCTTGTAAACATGTACTACCAGCTCCCCACCACCTCAGCAGTCACACTCTATCACTCTTAGTCACATGGCTGTCTCATCTCATACGCCCCCCCATCTCACAGAGTCATACGATAGGCCTCGGTAACTTATCCCATCCCTCAAAGCCACCTAAGGGCCTTGGTTCTTAGGTACCTCCCACCCTGTGCAGTGGTTATGCCACCATATGCAATTCCACCTTTGCATCAACACAGGCACATGGATTTAACACATGACTACCCCCTAAGGAGAGAGAGAGAAAAAAAAGCAAAGAAGAAAAGCATGACCTTTTAAGGGAAAATGAGCACAGCATACACTTGTCAACTTGAATGTGAATTCCTATCCTTCTGACAGCCACCAAAGCAAGAACAAAGAGCTGCACTCAACCTGACTAAAGCTTATCATGCTTTTACTCCCTCTGAATTTATGATGACATTTGGTCCAGAGTGGCATAGAACCAGCTTTAATGCCTGCTGTAAAACTTCACCCACATGACCCCATCCATTAAAAGGAGGCTGAAGCCTGAATGGCAGCAGATGAAAGACCAGGGCCTTCAGGGGTGACTCTGGCTTTCTCTGCTGCATCGCTTTGCCACCACAGTGGCTTTTGCTGCCCTGGGTATTACCCCTCTTCCTGTTTTCGGTTTTTTGGGTTTTTTTTAGTAATATATATTTAACATGAAATTTACCATTTTAACAATTTTTAAGCATATAGTTCAGTGACATTAAGTACATCCACACTGTTGTCCAACCATCACATGTATCTATCGCCAAAATTTTTCATGTTCTCAACTTCCCACACTCTGCACTTATTAAACAATAACTCCCCAAACTTTGTCCCTGCAATACCTATTCTCCTTTTTGTCTCTATAAATTTGACTATCGAGATAGCCTCATCCACCAGAGGGCAGAGAGCAGAAGCAAGAAGAACTAGAATCCTGCAGCCTGTGGAATGAAAACCATATTCACAGAAAGACAGACAAAATGAAAAGGCAGAGGGCTATATACCAGATGAAGAAACAAGATAAAACCCCAGAAAAACAACTAAATGAAGTGGAGATAGGCAACCTTCCAGAAAAAGAATTCAGAATAATGATAGTGAAAATGATCCAAGACCTCAGAAAAAGAATGGAGGCAAAGATCAAGGAGATGCAAGAAATGTTTAACAAAGACCTAGAAGAATTAAAGAACAGACACCTAGAATAATTAAAGAACAAACAAACAGAGATGAACAATACAATAACTGAAATGAAAAATACATTAGAAGGAATCAATAGCAGAATAACTGAGGCAGAAGAACAGATAAGTGACCTGGAAGACAGAATGGTGGAATTCACTGCTGTGGAACAGAACAAAGAATAAAGAATGAAAAGAAATGAAGACAGCTTGAGACCTCTGGGACAACATTAATTGCAACAATATTTGCATTTTAGGTGTCCCAGAAGGAGAAGAGAGAGAGAAAGGACCTGAGAAAATATTTGAAGAGATTATAGTTGAAAACTTCCCTAACACGGGAAAGGAAATAGCCACCAAAGTCCAAGAAGCGCAGAGAGTCACAGGCAGGATAAACCCAAGGAGAAACATGCCAAGACACATAGTAATCAAACTGACAAAAATTAAAGACAAAGTAAAATTATTAAATGCAAGAAGGGAAAAATGACAACATACAAGGGGACTCCCATAAGGTTAACAGCTGATTTCTCAGCAGAAACTCTATAAGCCTGAAGGGAGTGACATGATACATTTAAAGTGATGAAAGGGAAGAAACTACAACCAAAATTATTCTACCTGGCAAAGATCTCATTCAGATTAGACAGAGAAATCAAAAGCTTTAAAGACAAGCAAAAGTTGAGAGAATTCAGCACCACCAAACCAGCTCTACAACAAATGCTAAAGGAACTTCTCTAAGTAGGAGACACAAGAGAAGAAAAGGACCACAAAAACAAACCCAAAACAATTAAGAAAATGATAATAAGGAACATACATATCGATAATTACCTTAAATGTGAATGGATTAAATCCTCCAACCAAAAGACACAGGTTTGCTGAATGGATACAAAAACAAGAGCCATATATATACTGTCCACAAGAGACCCACTTCAGACCTAGGGACACATACAGACTGAAGGTGAGGGGATGGAAAAAGATATTCTATGCAAATGGAAATCAAAGGAAAGCTGGAGTAGCAATACTCATATCAGACAAAGTAGACTTTAAAATAAAGAATGTTACAAGAGACAAGGAAGGACACTACATAATGATCAAGGGATCAATACAAGAAGATATAACAATTATAAATATATATAGGAGCACCTCATAGGAGGTGCACATAGGAGCACATAGGAGCACCTCAATACATAAGGCAACTGCTAACAGCTATAAAAGGGGAAATAGAAAGTAACACCAAAATAGTGGGGGACTTTAACACTTCACTTACACCAAAGGACAGATCATCCAGGCAGAAAATTAATAAGGAAACACAAGCTTTAAATGATACAACAGACCAGAGAGATTTAACTGATATTTATAGGACATTCCATCTGAAAACAGCAAATTACACTTTCTTCTCAAGTGCACAAGGAACATTCTCCAGGATAGATCACATCTGGGGTCACAAATCAAATCTTGGTAAATTGAAGAAAACTGAAATCATATCAAGCATCTTTTCCGAACACAATGCTGTGAGTTAGAAATAAATTACAGGGGACAAAACGTAAAAAACACAAACACATGGAGGCTAAACAATACATTACTAAATAACCAAGAGATCACTGAAGAACTCAAAGAGGAAATCAAAAAATACCTAGAGACAAATGACAATGAAAATACGATGATCCACAATCTATGGGAAACTGGAACCTGGCCCTGAACCAAGATGGCAGAGTAGAAGGACGTGCTCTCACTCCCTCTTGTGAGAACACCAGAATCACAGCTAGCTGCTGGACAACCATCAACAAGAAGATACTGGAACTCACCACCAAAAAAGATACCCCACATCCAAAGACAAAGGAGAAGCCACAATGAGAAGGTAGGAGGGGTGAAATCACAGTAAAATCAAATCCCATAACTGCTGGGTGGGTGGCTCACAGACTGAAGAAGACTTATACCACAGAAGGCCACCCACTGGAGTGAAGGTTCTGAGCCCCACATCAGGCTTCCCAACCTGGGATCTGGCAATGGGAGGAGGAATTCCTAGAGAATCAGACTTTGAAGGCTAGTGGGATTTTATTGCAGGACTTCAACAGGACTGGGGAAAACAGAGACTCCACTCTTGGAGGGCACACACAAAGTAGTGTGTGCATCAGGACCCAGGGGAAGGAGCAGTGACCCCAGGGGAGACTGAACCAGACCTACCTGCTAGTGTTGGAGGGTCTCCTGCAGAGGCAGGGGGTGGCTATGGCTCACTGTGGGGACAAGGACACTGGCAGCAGAAGTTCTGGGAAGCACTCCTTGGCATTAGCCCTCCCTGAGTCCACCATTAGTCCCACCAAAGAGCACAGGTAGGCTCCAGTGTTGCGTTGCCTCAGGCCAAACAACTAACAGGGAGGGAACCCAGCCCCACCCATCAGTAGTCAAGCAGATTACAGTTTTACTGAGCTCTGCCCACCAGAGCAACAGTCAGCTCTACCCACCACCAGTCCCTCCCATCAGGAAACTTGCACAAGCCTCTTAGATAGCCTCATCCACCAAAGGGCAGAAAGCAGAAGCAAGAGGAACTACAATCCTGCAGCCTGTGGAACAAAAACCACATTCACAGAAAGATAGACAAGATGAAAAGGCAGAGGGGTATGTACCAGATGAAGGAATAAGACAAAACCCCAGAAAAATAACTAAATGAAGTGGAGATAGAAAACCTTACAGAAAAGGAATTCAGAATAGTGATAGTGAAGATGATCCAGGACCTCGGAAAAAGAATGGAGACAAAGAACGAGAAGATGCAAGAAATGTTTAACAAAGACCTAGAAGAATTAAAGAACAAACAAACAGAGATGAACACTACAATAACTGATATGAAAAATACACTAGAAGGAATCAATAGCAAAATAACTGAGGCAGAAGAAAGGATAAGTGACCTGGAAGACAGAATGGCAGAATTCACTGCTGTGGAACAGAATAAAGAAAAAAGAATGAAAAGAAATGAAGACAGCATAACATACCTCTGCGACAACATTAAGCACAACAACATTCGCATTTTAGGTGCCCTAGAGGAGAAGAGAGAGAGAAAGGACCCAAGAAAATATTTGAAGAGATTATAGTCGAAAACTTACCTAACAAGGGAAAGGAATTAGCCACCCAAGTCCAGAAAGCGCAGAGTCCCATGCCAGATAAACCCAAGGAGAAACATGCCAAGACACATAGAAATCAAATTGGCAAAAATTAAAGACAAAGAAAAATTATTGAAAGCAGCAAGGGAAAAAAAAAAAAGTAATATACAAGGGAACTGCCATAAGGTTTACAGCTGATTTCTCAGCAGAAACTCTACTAGCCAGAAGGCAGTGGCATGATATACTTAAAGTGATGAAAGGGAAGAACCTACAACCAAGATTACTCTACCCAGCAAGGATCTCATTCAGATTTGTGGAGAAATCAAAAACTTTACAGACAAGCAAAAGCTAAGAGAATTCAGCACCACCAAACCAGATCCACAACAAATACTAAAGGAACTTCTCTAAGTGGGAAACACAAGAGAAGAAAAGGACCTACAAAAACAAACCCAAAACAATTAAGAAAATGATAATAGGAACATACATATTGATAATTACCTTACACGTGAATGAATTCAATGTTCCAACCAAAAGACACAGGCTCACTGAATGGATACAAAACAAGACCCATATATATGCTGTCTATAAGAGACCCACTTCAGACCTAGGGACACATTCACACTGAAAGTGAGGGGATGGAAAAAGATATTCTATGCAAATGGAAATCAAAAGAATGCTGGAGTAGGAAAACTCATATCAGATAAAATAGACTTTAAAATAAAGAATATTACAAGAGACAGGGAAGGACACTACATAATGATCAAGGGATCAATCCAAGAAGAAGATATAACAATTACAAATATATATGCACCCAACATAGGAGCACCTCAATACATAAGGCAACAGCTAACAGCTATAAAAGGGGAAATCGACAGTAACACAATAATAGTGGGGGACTTTAACACCTCACTTATCAATGGACAGATCATCCAAAATGAAAATAAATAAGGAGACAGAAGCTTTAAATGACAAAATAGACCCGATAGATTTAACTGATATTTATAGGACATTCCATCCAAAAACAGCAGATTACACTTTCTTCTCAAGTGTGCATGGAATATTTTCCATGATAAATCACATCTTAGGTCACAAATCAAGGCTCAGTAAATTTAAGAAACTTGAAATCATATCAAGCATCTTTTCTGACCACAACACTATGAGATTAGAAATCAATTACAGGGGAAAAACCGTAAAAAACAAAAACACATGGAAACTAAACAATATGTTACTAAATAACTAAGAGATCACTGAAGAAATCAAAGAGGAAATCAAAAATACCTAGAAACAAATGACAATGAAAACATGACGTTCCAAAACCTATGGGATGCAGCAAAAGCAGGTCTAAGAGGGAAGCTTATAGCTATAAAAGCCTCCTTCAAGAAACAAGAAAAATCTCAAATAAATAATCTAACCTTACACCTAAAGGAACTAGAGAAAGAAGAACAAACAAAACGCAAAGTTCGCAGAAGGAAAGAAATCATAAAGATCAGAGCAGAAATAAATGAAATAGAAACAAAGAAAACAATAGCAAAGATCAATAAAACTAAAAGCTGGTTCTTTGAGAAGATAAACAAAATTGATAAACCATTAGCCAGACTCATCAGGAAAAAGAGGCAGAGGACTCAAATCAATAAAATTAGAAATGAAAAAGGAGAAGTTACAACAGATACCGCAGAAATACAAAGCATCCTAAGAGACTACTACAAGCAACTCTATGTCAATAAAATGGACAAATTCTTAGAAAGGTATAACCTTCCAAGACTGAACCAGGAAGAAATAGAAAATATGAACAGACCATTCACAAGTAATGAAATTGAAACTGTGATTAAAAATCTTCCAACAAACAAAAGTCCAGGGCCAGATAGCTTCACAGGTGAATTCTACTAAACATTTAGAGAAGAGCTAACATCTGTGCTTCTCAAACTCTTCCAAATAATTGCAGAGGATGGAACACTCCCAAACTCATTGTATAAGGACACCATCACCCTGATACCAAACCCAGACAAAGATACTACAAAAAAAGAAAATTACAGACCAATATCACTGATGAATATAGATGCAAAAATCCTCATCAAAATACTAGCAAACAGAATCCAAGAACACATGAAAAGGATCACACACCATGATCAAGTGGGATTTATCCCAGGGATGCAAGGATTCTTCAATATATGCAAATCAATCAATGTGAGACACCATATTAACAATTTGAAGAGTAAAAACCATATGATCATCTCAATAGATGCAGAAAAATCTTTTGACAAAATTCAACACCTATTTATGATAAAAACTCTGCAGAAAGTGGGCATAGAGGGAACCTACCTCAACATAATAAAGGCCATATATGACAAATCCACAGCAAACATCATTCTCAATGGTGAAAAACTGAAAGCATTTCCTCTAAGATCAGGAACAAGACAAGGATGTCCACTATCGCCACTATTATTCAAGACAGTATTGGAAGTCCTAGCCACGGCAATCAGAGAAGAGAAAGAAATAAAAGGAATACAAATCGGAAAAGAAGTAAAAGTGTCCCTGTTTGCAGATGACATGATACTATACATAGATAATCCTTAAAAACTACTAGAAAACTAGTAGCCACCAGAAAACTACTAACAACCAGAAAACTACTAGTGCTAATCAATGAATTTGGTAAAGTCGTAGGATATCAAATTAATACACAGAATCTCCTGCATTTCTATACACTAACAACAAATATCAGAAAGAGAAATTAAGGAAACAATCCCATTCACCACTGCAACAAAAGAACAAAATACCTAGGAATAAACCTACGTAAGGAGGTAAAAGACCTGTTTTCAGAAAACTCTAAGACACTGAAGACATGAAAGAAATCAAAGATGTCACAAACAGATGGCAAGATATACCATGTTGTTGGATTACAAGAATCAATATCGTGAAAATGACTACCATACCCAAAGCAATCTACAGATTCAATGCATTCCTTATCAAATTACCAATGGCATTTTTTATGGAACTAGCATAAAAAAATCTTAAAATTTGTATGGAGACACAAAAACCCCGAATAGCCAAAGCCGTCTTCAGGGAAAAAAACGGACCTGGAGGAATCAGACTCCCTGACTTCAGACTATACTACAAAGCTACAGTAATTGAGACAATATGGTCCTGGCCCCAAAAAAGAAATATAGATCAATGGAACAGAATAGAAAGCCCAGAGATAAACCCATGCACCTATGGTCAACTAATCTATGACAAAGGAGGCAAGGATATACAATGGAGAAAAGACAGTCTCTTCAATAAGTGGTGCTGGGAAAACTGGACAACTACATGTAAAAGAATGAAATTAGAACACTCCCTAACACCATACACAAAAATAAACTCAAAATAGATTAGAGACCTAAATGTAAGACCAGACACTATAAAACTCTTAGAGGAAAACATAGGAAGAACACTCTTTGACATAAATCACAGCAAGATCTTTTTTTGATCCACCTCCTAAAGTAATGGAAATAAAAACAAAAATAAACAAATGGGACCTAATGAAAATTAAATGCTTTTGCACAGCAAAGGAAACCATAAACAAGACAAAAAGACAACCCACAGAGTGGGAGAAAATATTTGCAAATGAATCAATGGACAAAGGATTAATCTCCAAAATATATTAACAGCTCATGCAGCTCAATATTAAAAACCAAACAAACCAATCCAAAAATGGGCAGAAGACCTAAATAGACATTTCTCCAAAGAAGACATACAGATGGCCAAGAAGCACATGAAAAGCTGCTCAACATCACTAAGCATTAGAGAAATGCAAGTCAAAACTACAATGAGGGGGCTTCCCTGGTGGCGCAGTGGTTGAGAATCCGCCTGCCGATGCAGGGGACACGGGTTCGTGCCCTGGTCCGGGAAGATCCCACATGCCGCGGAGCGGCTGGGCCCGTGAGCCATGGCCGCTGAGCCTGCGCGTCCGGAGCCTGTGCTCCGCAACGGGAGAGGCCACAACAGTGAGAGGCCCGCGTATCGCAAAAAAAAAAAAAAAAAAACTACAATGAGGTATCAACTCACACCGATCAGAATGGCCATCATCAGAAAATCTACAAACAACAAATGCTGGAGAGGGTGTGGAGAAAAAGGAACCCTCTTGCACTGTGGGTGGGAATGTAAATTGATACAGCCACTATGGAGAACAGTATGGAGGTTCCTTAAAAAACTATAAATAGAACATATAACCAGCGAAAACCATAATTCAGAAAGACACATGCACCGCAATGTTCACTGCAGCACTATTTACAATAGCCATGTCATGGAAATAACCTAAATGCCCATTGACAGACGAATGGATAAAGAAGATGTGCTACATATATACAATGGAATATTACTCAGCCATAAAAAGGAATGAAATTGGGTCATTTGTAAAGAAGTGGATGGACCTAGAGGCTGTTATACAGAGTGAAGTAAGTCAGGAAGAGAAACAAATATCATATATTAACATATATATGTGGAATCTAGAAAAATGGTACAGAAGAACTGGTTTGCAAGGCTGAAATAGAGACACAGATGTAGAGAACAAACGTATGGACACCAAGGGGGGAAAGCGGCGGGTGGTGGTGGTGGTGGTGTGATGAATTGGGAGATTGGGATTGACATATATACACTAATAGGTATAAAATAGATAACTAATAAGAACCTGCTGTATAAAAAACAATAATAAAATTCAAAATAAAAAAAGAAAAGAAAATGATGCTGGAACAGGATGAAAGACTTTCCCAGGGACACAAGAACCAAAAATTTACATTTTATAAGTTGCAATACATGTTTTTACTCATGTTTAAAAATACAGCTCGGGCTTCCCTGGTGGCGCAGTGGTTGAGAATCCGCCTGCCGATGCAGGGGACACGGGTTCGTGCCCCGGTCCGGGAAGATCCCACATGCCGCGGAGTGGCTGGGCCCGTGAGCCATGGCCGCTGAGCCTGTGCGTCCAGAGGCTGCGCTCCGCAATGGGAGAGGCCACAACAGTGAGAGGCCCGCGTACCACAAAAAAAAAAAAAAAAAAAAAAAATACAGCTCGAATAAGACTAGAGAAATAAAGCAAAGTAGAAAAAATATTTGACTATCTGAGATATCTCATGCAAGTGGAATCGTACAATACGTCTTGCATATTTCATTTAGCACAATGTCTTCAAGGTTCTGCCATGTTGTAGCATGCATCCGAATTTCATTCCTTTCTAAGGTTGAACAATACTGCATTGTATGGATATACCACATTTTGTTGATCCATTCATCTGACCATGAACATTTTTGTTCCTTGCACATTTTCACTATTGCCATGAATACTGGTATATAAATATCCATTCAAGTCTCTGTTCAATTCTTTTAGGTATATACCCAGAAGTGGAACTGCTGGGTCATATGGTAATTCTATGTTAAATTTTTGATGAACTGCCATTCTGTTTTCCACAGCAGCTGCACTATTTTATATTCTTGCCAGCAATGCACAAGGGTTCCAATTTCTCCACATCCTTGCCAACACTTGTTACTTTCTGGGTGTTTTGCTTGTTTGTTTTTCTTTTTGTTGTTGCTATTTTTTGTAATCACCATCCTAGTGGATGTGAAGTGGTATCACATTGTGGTTCTGATTTGCATTTGCGCCACCCCTCTTCACTCAGTCAAAATATGGTCCCACTGCTTTGGCTGAGCCTCTTTGCTGGGGGCAGCCTGCTCACTGGGCTTGTCTTGGTGTGCTAGGGACACAGGCCTTCCTTTAGATATCAGGCTACCCCTAAGGCCAGGTCTAGACCAGAGAGTCTGCGATTTGATAAGCAGCACTTCCCTCCTCTGCAGGTCAACTTCAGACACCAGGTCCCAATCTTGTCTTGGACAGCTTGGATCAGAGGCTCTTGCCAGATGTGGAAATACCCAACCAGCCTTTCCTCAGGCCAGCCTCACATGGATCCAGGCATCTGTCTACAGGTGAAAGGGGGCTGGCAGCAGCCAAGGTTTCAGTGTTCAGCCTCTGAAGGAACGTGAGGGCCAGCAGGCAGCACAGCTCCACAGAGCAATGGCCTCTGAGTGCTGTTTTCAACTGGGCTGCCATTATGCCATTTGGAGCTGAGATGGAAAACTTGGATAAATTTCCTTCATGCTCTGAAGCCACAAGAATTTATATTGGTCAGAAGTCATATATTATGGAGCCCTGTTTGGGGACACAGAATTCCAGAGTATATTTTTGGCAAATTTGATGTATCCTTGATCTGTAGTTGCTAAGAAACAGCAATTTGTATAAGTTATACAGTGACAACATTTTCCAAACCTAAGTCTGGCAAGAATGAGTGTATTTATTGGGACATAGAATATTTGAAATTGGAACTGAACCAAAACTGCTCAGAGGTATGGACTCCCTAGAAATGCATGAAACACTAAGTTCACAAACAAAATGTGATTCAGGGTGATTGATTTCTCCATACTCGCAGACTTGAGCATAGGAGTGAGCTACTGTACAGAGCACAAATTATATTTTTTAAAATTTTATTTATTTTTTTATACAGCAGGTTCTTATTAGTCATCCATTTTATACACATCAGTGTATACATGTCAATCCCAATCTCCCAATTCATCACACCACCAGGCCCACCCCTGCCTCTTTCCCCCCTTGGTGTCCATATGTTTGTCCTCTACATCTGTGTCTCAATTTCTGCCCTGCAAATTGGTTCATCTGTACCATTTTTCTAGGTTCCACATATATGCGTTTATACAATATTTGTTTTTCTCTTTCTGACTTACTTCACTCTGTATGACAGTCTCTAGATATATCCATTTCTCTACAAATGACCCAACTTCGTTCCTTTTTATGGCTGAGTAATATTCCATCGTATATATGTACCACATCTTCTGAATCCATTTGTCTGTCGATGGGCACTTAGGTTGCTTCCATGACCTGGATATTGTAAATAGTGCTGCAATGAACATTGGGATGCATGTGTCTTTTTGAATTATGGTTTTCTCTGAGTATATGCCCAGTAGTGGGATTGCTGGGTCTTATGGTAATTCTATTTTTAGTTTTTTAAGGAACCTCCATACTATTCTCCATAGTGGCTGAATCAATTTACATTCCCACCCACAGTGCAAGAGGGTTCCCCTTTCTCCACACCCTCTCCAGCATTTGTTGTTTGTAGATTTTCTGATGATGGCCATTCTGATCGGTGTGAGTTGATACCTCATTGTAGGTTTGACTTGCATTTCTCTAACGCTTAGTGATGTTGAGCAGCTTTTCATGTGCTTCTTGGCCATCTGTATGTCTTCTTTGGAGAAATGTCTATTTAGGTCTGCCCATTTTTGGATTGGTTTGTTTGGTTTTTAATATTGAGCTGCATGAGCTATTAATATATTTTGGAGATTAATCCTTTGTCCATTGATTCATTTGCAAATATTTTCTCCCACTCTGTGGGTTGTCTTTTTGTCTTGTTTATGGTTTCCTTTGCTGTGCAAAAGCTTTTAATTTTCATTAGGTCACATCTGTTTATTTTTGTTTTTATTTCCATTACTTTAGGAGGTGGATCAAAAAAAGATCTTGCTGTGATTTATGTCAAAGAGTGTTCTTCCTATGTTTTCCTCTAAGAGTTTTATAGTGTCTGGTCTTACATTTAGGTCTCTAATCCATTTTGAGTTTATTTTTGTGTATGGTGTTAGGGAGTGTTCTAATTTCATTCTTTTACACGTAGTTGTCCAGTTTTCCCAGCACCACTTATTGAAGAGACTGTCTTTTCTCCATTGTATATCCTTGCCTCCTTTGTCATAGATTAGTTGACCATAGGTGCGTGGGTTTATCTCTGGGCTTTCTATTCTGTTCCATTGATCTATATTTCTTTTTTGGGGCCAGGACCATATTGTCTCAATTACTGTAGCTTTGTAGTATAGTCTGAAGTCAGGGAGTCTGATTCCTCCAGGTCCGTTTTTTTCCCTGAAGACGGCTTTGGCTATTCGGGGTTTTTGTGTCTCCATACAAATTTTAAGATTTTTTTATGCTAGTTCCATAAAAATGCCATCGGTAATTTGATAGGGATTGCATTGAATCTGTAGATTGCTTTGGGTAGTATAGTCATTTTCACAATATTGGTTCTTCCAATCCAAGAACATGGTATACCTCTCCATCTGTTGGTATCATCTTTAATTTTTTTCATCAGTGTCTTACAGTTTTCTGCATACAGGTCTTTTGTCTCTTTAGGTAGGTTTATTCCTAGGTATGTTATTCTTTTTGTTGCAATGGCAAATTGGAGTGTTTCCTTAATTTCTCTTTCAGGTTCTTCATCATTAATGTATAGGAATGCAAGAGATTTCTGTGCATTAATTTTGTATCCTAAAACTTTACCAAATTCATTGATTAGCTCTAGTAGTTTTCTGGTGGCATCCTTAGCATTTTCTATGTATAGTATCATGTCATCTGCAAACAGTGTCAGTTTTACTTCTTCTTTTCTGATTTGTATTCCTTTTATTTCTTTTTCTTCTCTGATTGCCGTGGCTAGGACTTCCAATACTGTCTTGAATAATAGTGGTGAGAGTGGACATCCTTGTCTTGTTCCTGATCTTAGAGGAAATGCTTTCAGTTTTTCACCATTGAGAATGATGTTTGCTGTGGATTTGTCATATATGGCCTTTATTATGTTGAGGTAGGTCCCCTTTATGCCCCCTTTCTGGAGAGTTTTTATCATAAATAGGTGTTGAATTTTGTCAAAAGATTTTTCTGCATCTGTTGAGATGATCATATGGTTTTTATTCTTCAAATTGTTAATATGGTGTCTCACATTGATTGATTTGCATATATTGAAGAATCCTTGCATCTCTGGGATAAATCCCACTTGATCATAGTGTGTGATCCTTTTAATGTGTTCTTGGATTCTGTTTGCTAGTATTTTGTTGAGGATTTTTGCATCTATATACATCAGTGATATTGGTCTGTAATTTTCTTTTTTTGTAGTATCTTTGTCTGGGTTTGGTATCAGGGTGATGGTGTCCTTATACAATGAGTTTGGGAGTGTTTCTTCTTCTGCAAGTTTTTGGAAGAGTTTGAGAAGCATGGATGTTAGCTCTTCTCTAAATGTTTAGTAGAATTCACCTGTGAAGCTACGTGGCCCTGGACTTTTGTTTGTTGGAAGATTTTTTTTTTTTTGCTGTACACAGGCCTCTCACTGTTGTGGCCTCTCCCGTTGTGGAGCACAGGCTCCGGATGCGCAGGCTCAGTGGCCATGGCTCACAGGCCCAGCCACTCTGCGACATGTGGGATCCTCCTGGACCGGGGCACGAACCCGTGTCCCCTGCATCAGCAGACAGACTCTCAACCACTGTGCCACCAGGGAAGCCCAATTGCATAATATTATTATATTACCTAGTAACTTACTATTTTCAGTGAATATATACTTGAGATTTTTCCAAGTCTGAACATATTTGATTTCTCATTATTAATTGTTGTTGTACTTTATGGCTGCATAGCACTCTGTGACCTGCAGATACTGTGGTGGACTTAGCAACTCTCCAATAGCCAGCCATTTAAGCTATTCCTAGATATTCATTATTATAAGCAATGCTGTGATGAAATATTTAATTATGCTATTTAGAACACATGTGCAAGTGTTTCTTTAGGATGACTATTTAAAGGTGGTATCCAAAAATGATGAAGGAATTTCCTAGGCAGTTTTCAAGTTGCCTGTTGGGGTGTGGTTACCTTGATCTTGGCTGCAGATGAACTGTTTATGTACAAGGGAGGCCCTGATGAACAGAGCAGAGGTGGTAGACCCTAATGCCTATAGGGACCAGGTATTAAATTAAATGAGGTGAGCCAGTGAGTGTAAGACAGTCAGGAGAGGTGCGGAACATGGTGACCAGCAGACCACTATGCCCCTGTGTCTGGGGTGGCCTCTACTCAGCTCTAGCCAACTCTTGGAGTACAGGAATGAAGACTTGGTATTGCCAGATGTTCCATAAGAACCTGGATTTTTTTTAATAATATAAATTTTATTTAATTTATTTTTTTATATAGCAGGTTCTTATTACTTATCTATTTTATACATATTAGTGTATATATGTCAACCCCAATCTCCCAGTTCATCCCACCCCCTGACACTTTCCCCCCTTGGTGTCCATACTTTTGAAGAACATGGATTTCTTAAATGTGAAATCTTCAGGTTTTTAAATGTTGGCACTAATTCCATTAAAATTATTTTTTATTTTTTGGCCGAGCTGTGTGGCTTGTGGGATCTTAGTTCCCCAACCAGGGATTGAACCCAGGCCCTCGGCAGTGAAAGCGCCGAGTCCTAACCACTGGACCGCCAGGGAATTCCCTACTAATTCCATTTTTTAGAAAACACTGTGAGGGCAGAAACAGAACAAAAGAAAAACAACCCACATTTGCAGACCAGATTCAGCGGTCTGTGGGCATCGGACTCCTAGGGGGTAGGTACGTGGGGAATGGCTTCTCTGGACCCAATTTTGACCAGTGGGAATGGATCATCTGGTGCCGTCATCTTGGCAGAGAGCATCTCTCCTCCAGGCAGCCGGAGACGGAGTGGGCTGGGGGGCAGAGCTCTGCAAAGGGCTCAGAAGTCGGGGAGACAGCGCTCAAGCAGTTCAGAAAATGCTACAGACTGGCTTCTGGGAAGAAGCTCTGAGGAGCAGATTTCAACTCAGCCTAGAAGAAAACAGTAACAAGCAGAGCTGTCTAGAGCTTGAAGAGGTGCTTTGTGCATAATGAGTGTCCCCTCCAGAGAGTGGACAGAGAGAGGCTGGCAATCCACCTGATGGGAAATTGCAGCTGAGATTCTGGCTTAGATGTCGGCTGGAACAGAGGACAATTAAAATTCTCGTCAGTCTTGAGATCACCATTTAGATTTAAACTGAAGAGTTACTTAATGAGACCTTACAGGGTGTGAGAAGAAGAGACAAGGGCCTACATTTGTAGAGCGCCTACTAAGTGCCACACAGGCTGTGCTGGCACTTCACAGACAACATCAAATCCAGGCCTCCCAACAATCCTTCCAGGCTAGCATTAAGCTCATTTTGCTGATGAAGAAAATGAGACTCAGAGCTAAGTGACTTGTCCAAGGTCACGCGGCCAGGAAGTGGTGGGGCCAGGCCTCCAACACTGGTCCTTCTGGCTCAGAATTCAGTGCTTTTCCCACCATGGTTCTCTATTTTATTTATACCATGTAGGAAAGAGTTTAAAACAATGATAACCAGCCATCCAAGTGCACAGTGCTCTGTTGCTTACAAAGCTCTTCTACATTCATTTTTGCACGTTCCCAGTGAACTCTGTGCCTCAGACTCACATGCCTGCATCTCTGCTATCCTTAAACATTTGCTCCATACCATCAGCCAGTAAAACCAGGAGAGCCTAAACCTAACCCTAACCCTACACCAGTGCCATTTCTACTTCTGGGCCACAGCAAAGATAGTCTCAAAATTGGCTCTCAAATGCCCTTGCAGTATAGTTACAATTTTTTTTCCTTTTTCCCTTTTAAATATTTTTTTTTCCTTTTTAAAAAAATTTAGATATATTTGCCATATTAGTTTCAGGTGTACAACAGAATGATTTGATATTTGCTTACATTGTGATGTGATAGCCACAATAAGTCTAGATAACATCCATCGTTATACATGGTTACAATTTTATTTATTTATTTGCCCTTGCAGTATAAAGGTGACAATCACAATGTTAATTTCCAGTTTTCAGGGAAATCTCTACCTTCATTTTTAGAGCATTCTACTTCTGCACACAGAGGCATCCAATCTTGGGGGAGAGTATTTGGCTGCAGGTAACAGAAATATAACCACAGAGGTTTAACAACCAAGAGGTCTCATGTTCTTAGCATATTAGGAAATTTGGAAGCAGCAGCCCAAGATGGAGCAGTGAGTCCGTGATGCCATCAGGAACTCAGGCTTCTCCCATCTTCCTGCTCTGTCATACGTAGCACCTAGCCCTCTTTCTCAGGCTCAAAGACAGCTGTAGCGCCTCCAGGCCTTCATCCTAGTTTCAGGCAGGAAGTGGAGGAGGATTAAAAGGCAAAAAGCATGGGCTTCCCTGGTGGCGCAGTGGTTGAGAGTCCGCCTGCCAATGCAGGGGACACGGGTTCCTGCCTCGGTCCGGGAAGATCCCACATGCCGCGGAGCAGCTGGGCCCATGAGCCATGGCTGCTGAGCCTGCGTGTCTGGAGCCTGTGCTCCGCAACGGGAGAGGCCGCAGCAGTGAAATGCCCGTGTATTCTCTGGAAGTCCCACTCACTGGCCTCACTGGCCATGCTTTGCGCATAAGTACCTGGGAAACCGAGTTTGTTTCAGCTGAGCATGTTGCTACCTACCCCTAATAATTAGGGTTTTGTTAGTAAGGAAACTGTGAGACTAGATGGATATTGGGTAGGCGCCTAGCAGTGTCTGCCACATTGAATGTGTTTTTTCCCAGATTATAGGTATTTGTTTACAAAATACTTTCTTTACTTTAGTAATAATCTAGGGTCATATCAGCTTGAAAACTGAGGCAATTCATGGGATCAACCTACCAAAAGCTACAGAATCCACAGAATATAAAGGGATTAGGACTTTTGGAGCTATCCCACTGGTCCATTATCATCTGGTTGAGGAGTGGAGGCTCAGAGCAGCTGAGGGGCTATTTTGGAGACCGTGATGGATGGCCTTCCAACCCATGACTCCCAGTCTGGTCCAGTTCCCTCTCTGCTTTCTGGCTTTTTCTTTTTTCTTTTTTAAAAATATTTTCATTGTAACATAAAACACAAACACAGGGAACCACACAAATCAAATTATTGTCTAATTAATTATAATAAAAGGATCCCTGCCTGAGTCAAGGAAAGAAGAACTCTGTTGCAATCTCCTTCCTCTCCCCATAAAAAAAAATTTGTGCATTGTTTATATCACCCCCAGGTATTTTTTAAAAGTGTTACCACCCACGTGTGCCTCCCAAGATTTAGTTTAGCTAGACCATTTGAAAAACGGGATGTGTCTCTTAAATGTTTTTGAATCTATATGCTTCTCCTCCATCTCATTCATTTTATTACAACTTCTCACTTGATGAAGCCAGGCTTTCTGACCCATAGAGTTCCCAGAGTTTTGCTGATTGTACGCTCTTGGTGTAGTTCTTCGTGTTTTTCTATCCTTTGTATTTCCTGGAAATTTCCTAATCCAGACATGGGATCGGGTTTAATCCTTTCAGCAAGATTATCAGCAGCATAGGTCGAGATTATAGGAGGCATGTCAATTCTACTGTCTCTTTATGTGACCTTGGCAGTGGTTGATGTCTATGTTTCTTCTCAGTCTTATATGAGAAATGCAGAGTCTGTAGTGACTAAAGCCTTTTGGTACTTATGTATTCCTCTCTCCCTTCTCCCAGCGGATCCCTGAAGTTTGGGGATGTACTTGTGCAAAAGTATATGGGCTCCTCTGCCTCTCTGGAGACTTGTGAGGCCCCTGTGCTGGTGAAGTGGGCTTAGGATGGATGCCCACCTCTCAGTCCCACTTGGTTCTTACTGAGGTAAAGGAGGATCCACTGCACATGTGGGAACACTGGTTACTGGAGGGTCCGAAGTCATGTAATGCTGGACTATGGGACACATACTGGGAATGGGGCAGGCTGCAAACTGTGGGTAGGATCACAGCAGCTGCTTATATGGGAGGGCCCTGACACATGTGAGTGTTGTGATAATGAGCACTGATTGAGAAAACCACACTCATCACCTATGCCAAGGCCATTTCGCCAGCAAAATCCTGTGATCATGGATTGAACCAGATGAAGACTAAGGACTCATGCCTGTCCTCACCCCTCAGGCACCCAGCCATGACCGAGCCCTACAACATCATCACCTGAGTCAGGACAGAGTGATGACAATGAAAATGGGAGCCAGACCAGCCAGCAATACCTTCTTTCCTTCCACAGGCCATCACTCATATGGGCAGACTCTCCTGCTTCCCCACTGTCCCCACTGGTAGGCAAAGGATGGGAAGAAGACCCTCCAGGGCACAGAATCAGGTGGGAGGAGGAAAGAGAGAGAACACACAAAGAGGGAGTATTGGAACTGTGAACGGTGCTTGAGATGGTGTTCTTGAAGTTGAATGGATGTTTATCTACCTTCTTGGCTGTGACAGAGGTAGCAGCTCCCCTGGAAGCCCAGCTCTGTGGTGGTGCTCTGGGAACCACTTCAGCCCAGAGCCTGCCTTTCAACCCTATCCATTATTTGAAATTGAAATATCAATTATTTCTTCCACACATATTGCTTTTTACTTAAAATAGCTAAGGCATTTCTTTTTACAACAAAATCTGTACAGATACAACTGGATTAGATAAAAACTGATGGATAGGACTGAGCCTATGTAATTTTCCCATTACCAATTAGGAATGTGAACTTGTCAAAAGATTCATGGAAGAATAAAGAAGCTATGTTTTTCTGAGGAAAAATTTTTCTATCTTTCCTGATCCTGAAATTCTACTTTAGTTGTGCATACATTCCAAAGAAATAATAATCAGTTCAGCCAAGCACCTAGAACAAAAACGTCAAATCTTCTTTGTGCTTGCTGCCATTTTGCATCCTGCGCTCACAACAGACATTACTAATCAATCATGTACTCTTTTCCCTTGAGGCTACATAGCATTTCTAATAGATTAGATAGGGAAGAAAGACTAAAACTGTTTAGCTACAATTGCCTTAGAACAGAGATGAATTCAAAAGTGCCATAAAATTTTTAAAATCTCTCTCTCTCTCTTTTAACATTTTTTAAAATGGGTTTTTTCTTGTTTCTTTTTACTGAATGACTGTTATGTGCAAGGAAGGCTTTATGTTATATGCTTTAGAGGAATTTTTTTAAGTTTTTTTTTTCAATTTTATTCTTTTAATTTTTTTTCTGCTTGCATCAACTTTTTTTTTTTACCATCTTTATTGGAGTATAATTGCTTTACAATGTTGTGTTAGTTTCTGCTGTACAACAAAGTGAATCAGTTATATGTATACATATATCCCCATGTCCCCCACCCCTTGCATCCCCCTTGCACTCTCCCTATCCTACCCCTCTAGGTGGTCACAAAGCACCAAGCTGATCTCCCTGTGCTATGCAGCTGCAAAAAAAGTATTTCAAGGATTCAGTCTCAGGAAACTTCTAAACCACTGGAAGTAGAGTCATGGACACAATATGAAAGGATAACATGAAGATGTACCTCACGTGTTATGAGGAATAAATGTTTCCTGCTGGGAGTTTGTAGGGCAGAGTCTTATAGAATATGTGAGCTTTAAATATGTGGCAGACAGAAGGAGTGGTGGAAGGGATTCTAGGTGGGAAGAAACTATAGGCAAATGCAGAGAAGTCAAAGCAAAGGTCAGGGTGAGCAGAGAGGAGAGCAGGTGGTATTATCTGGCTGGGTAAACAAGAGAAAGTGATAGGGAGTAAGAAGAATTGAGAACAGAACTGAGGTTTGCAAGGCAAGATGGCATTAGATTGCCGAGGCCTTGAATGCCTGGCTCAGGGGTTAGGGCCTCACTCACTCAGCAGAGGGAAGCCAAGCAGGAGGGTTTGGAGTGGGAGACTGGTAGGCCAGAGCTCCACCTAGGGACACGGACCTTGTTGCAAGGGTGAAAGATGCATTAATATGAGAGGCCAGAAGGAGGACAGGCCATCGAGGAGGCTGCTGGAAAAGTCCTTGTGTATCAGCCAAGGTCCAACCAGGAGACAAGCCACATCTATAACTTCAAAATTTAATATAAAGAACTTTTTAAAAATTGTGGTAAATTATATATAACCTCAAATTTGCCATTTTAACCATCTTTTAAGTGTACAGTTCAGTGGCACTAAGTACATTCACATTGTTGTGTAACCGTCACCACCATCCACCTCCAGAATATTTTCATCTTCCCAAATGGAAACCTACCCATTAATCAATCACTCCACTTTCTTCTCCCCTCCCAGCCCCTGGTAATCACTATGCTATATTCTGTCTCTATGGATTTGACTACTTGAGATATCTATATAATTATAAAGGACTTTTAACCAGTAAAATATAGTTAATTATTAAAAGGGATAAAAGAGGGCTCTAAAGAATACAGAAGTAGCAAAAGCGGAGAGCAGTTCCTACCTCTGAAGTTGAGAGAGAGTGGACAAGGAAAGAATCAGAACTCAGAAGGACTCCTCTTCCCACCAACCATTCCCCGCTTCAAGGCTGAGATTCAAATATCTGGAGAGCACATGGCTGCCACAGGATTCTGTAACCTACTGGTGGCAAAGAGACTTGTCACAAGCTAGTGTAAAAGAGTAGCCTTCCAGGTGGCAGAGAAAGTTACCAGGAGGTACAGTACAGGCACGAGTCAGTCAACAGCCTCCCAGCAGAAGCCATGATGTAGTTTTTTAGTGTTACCATCCACGTGTGCACCCCAAGAATTAGTTTAGTCAAGTTCATTTAAAAAATTTGATGTGATTATTTTCTATTTTTATTTATTTAAAAATTTTTGTTGACATATAATTGACCTACAGCACCATGTTAGTTCCAAGTGCATAACATAAGGATTTGATATTTCTATACATTACAAAAGGATCACCACCATAAATCTAGTTATCATCTATCACCATACAAAGTTATTACAATATTATTGACTATACTCCCCATGCTGTACATTTCATCCCCATGATTCATTTATTTCAGGACTAGAAAGTTATACCTCTTAATCTCCCTCACCTATTATTACATATTATACCCCTTTCCCCTCTAGTGACTACCTATTTGCTCTGTATGTAAGTAAAATCACACATTTGTCTTTCTCTGCCTGACTTATTTCACTTAGCATAATGCTATCTTAGCACTCTCCCGCTTGATGTGATGATTTGATATATGTATATATTGTGAAATAATTACCATAATGAGATTAGTTAACACATCCACATAGTTACCTTTTTTTTTTTTTGAGGGAGTGAAAACTTTTAAGGTCTGCCCTCTTAGAAACTTTCAAGTATACAATACAGTACTGTTAACTATAGTCACCGTGCTATATAATAGACCCCATAATTTATTCATCTTATAACTGGAACTTTGCACATTTTGACCACTTTCACCAATTTCCCCCCCACCCCCCACCCCACCCCTAGAAACCACCAATCTACTCTCTGTCTCTATGCGTTTGGTTTTTTAAGACTACATATATAAATGAGATCATATAATATTTTTCTTTCCCTGTCTGAATTATTTCACTTAGCATAATGCTCTCAAAGTCCACACTGTTGCAAATGGTAAGATTTCCTTCTTTTTTATGTCTGAATAATATTCCATTTTGCTTATATGTGTATACATATTTTTTTCATAGTTTCTTTATCCATTCATCCATTGATGGATGGTTGTTTCCAATTCTTGGCTATCGTAAATAATGATGTCACGAACATGGAGGTGCAGTTATCTTTGTGAGATAGTGATTTCATTTATTTTGGATCAATACCCAGAAGTGGGATCTCTGAATCATATAGTAGCTCTATTTTTAACTTTATGAGGAACCTCCATACTGTTTTCCATTGTGGCTGTGTCCATTTACATCCCTACCAACAGTGTACATCCTCCACATCCTCGCCAGCATTTGTTAGCTCTTGTCTTTTTGATCGGAGGCATTCTAACAGGTGTGAGGTGGTATCTCACTGTGGTTTTGATCTGCATTTCCCTGATGATTAGTGATGTTGTGTGTCTTTTCATGTACCATTTGGCCATTTGCATATCTTCTTTGGAAAAATGTCTATTTGGGTCCTTTGCCCATTATTAAATCAGGTTATTTGCTTTTTCTGCTGTTGAATTATACAAGTTCCTTACAAATTTTGGATGTTAACCCCTTATCAGATATTTGATTTGTAAATACATTCTCCCATCCCATAGGTTATCTTTTCATTTTGTTGACTGTTTTTTGCTGTTTGCTGTAGTCCCCGTTGTTTATTTTTGCTTTTGTTGCTTCTGCTTTTGTTGTCGTATCCAGAAAATTACTGCCAAGACCCATGTCAAGGAACTTGTGCCATATGTTTTCTTCTGGGAGTTTTATGGTTTCAGGTCTTGTATTTAAGTCTTTAACCCATTTTGAGTTAATTTTTGTAAATGATGTAAGATAGGGGTTTAGTTTCATTCTTTTGCATGTGGATATAGAGCTTTGCCAACATTATTTATTGAAGAGACTATCCTTTCCTTATTGAATATTCTTGGTTCCCCTGTTGAACATTAGTTGACTGTATATGTGTGGGTTTATTTCTGGGCTCTTGATTCTGTTCCATTGGTCTATGTGTCTATTTTTAAGCCAGTACCATAATATTTTGATTGCAATAGCTTTATAGTATAGTTTGATATCAGGAAGTATGATGCCTCCAGCTTTGTTCTTCCTTCTCAAGAATGCTTTTGCTATTCAGGGTCTTTTGCCGTTCCATACTAATTTTAGGATTGTTTGTTCTATTTCTGTGAAAAATGTCATTGGAATTTTGATAGGGATTGCGTTGAATCTATAGATTGGGATGGTATGGACATTTTAACAACATTAATTATTCTGGCCCATGCACAGGAGATGTCTTTCCATTTATTTGTGTCTTCTTCAGTTTCTTTTGTCAGCCATATAGTTTTTACAGTGAGGACTAGATTTTAAGAAGGCTCTTAAGCACTGGTTCTTAAACTTGGCTAAACACTAGAATCACCTGGCCAGCTTCAATTTATATACATGCCTGAGTCTCACCCTCAGAAATTCTGATTTAATTGGTTCAGGGTAAGGCCTGAGTATTGAGATTTCTAAAATCTCCCCCAGGTAGTTCTAATGGGTAGCCAGAGAGCCCAGATCAGAAGTTACAGGTGAGTGGCCTGAGGGCCAAATCCAATCAGCACATCTGTTTGGTTTGGCCCACGTTTTAAATTTGTTCCACTGACAACATTTTAAAATGGAAATTTCATATATATGCACAAACAAAAACCTATATTTCCTGCTTCTCTTGAAAAATCAGAAAATCTGGTGCATGCAGCCCAATTCCTACGTGGCCACAATGGATGGATACTGAGGAGCTGTTGCCTCCTGTAATGGTCCTTCAGAAGCCCAGTCCACCCCCACTACTGCCTCACCCTGTGGACATTTGGGTTTGTCAACCCAGATTGGACTCTAGAAGCACCCATTGGACCTTCTCCCTTGGATTCTGTCTTTGGCTGTGCTGCTTGGCTGGAAGAGAAACATTTCTTTCCAAAATCTGGTTTTAGATTTTCAAATTGCAAAACAGCCAGTATGTTGTAAATCTGGGTATCATGCCCATACATCTTAATCATCAATATGTTACATCCTGTACAGCACTGTTTTACAAGAGTTCTTGGATGTCCCAAGACAAATTATGATCCTTCTTAGAAAACCATGTGAACTACTTGGTGAATCCAACACCTGGTCAGTTTTGGCATTTCAAATTAATGCCTCTATCTCATCATTCACTTCCAGGCATCAAGTGTTTGTATTTGCAGGTAGAATAGCAATGCTTTATGCATTCAGGGTTCTGCACAGTTTAAAAAGCACCTCCCCGGGCATTCTTTCATAGGATCTTCACGGTAAACTGAACAAAAGCAAATATATTATCCTCAGTTATTGACAAGAAAAACAAGGCTCAATGAGGGTAAGTGACTTTCTCAAGCTGACCTGGCCTGTTATTCAGGACTCTTGACGTTTTACTGATTCCTAACCCTGAACTTCCTACTCACCCACGCTGACTCTAAAAAATGTTCCTCTAAGAAATCCCATGAGAACTGCGATCTCTCACCGCAAGATGCCGAGCTGGAAAACACAAGGTGGAAATGTTCCCTCCTTAGGTCACATCTACTTTTCACCTCATACCGTTCAAGTTAGATTGCTCTTGGAAAAGCCTTGATTTATCAGAAAACAAAAGTTAGTAAAGGGTGCTTGGTACAATGGAAAGAACATGGACTCTAGAGTCCTACAGACCTGTGTTCCAAGAGTCCCTAAACCTCACCTCCCATCAGCTCAGTCAAGGAGAAACCAGATGTACACAATTGGTTAAGCATAGATCAGAGCCAAGAGGAACAAGAGGAGCAGAATCCTGGGGGGGAAGGCAAAGATGTTAAAACAAACAAAGAAAAAGCAAGAGGACCGTTCGATGTAAAGGAAAGACAGGCAAGCAGAAAGCGAAAGACAACCTCGATGTCTAGCTTAGGTGGGTTTAGAAGCGCAGGAGGCTACTTGAAGGGAAAGTACAGAACAGTTTTTTACCATCTTTGGGACTTAGTGTGTATGCGTAATAGTCTTCTGGGGCCCCTCTGGTATCAGTCTGTCCCTTCCTACTCTCCCTTTCACTAGGAGAACAGTTGAGGTATTATGCTTGCTTAATCAAGCTCACTCTTGCTGTAAGGATGTACAGTACAATGAGGTGGAAATGGGAGAAGAGATATCCGGTTTTGTGTCCAAGAACATTTTTACTAATTATACGTCTGGGCTTGAGGGAGTACAAAAGGGTCAGTGGAACTCACCATTTCCATTGTATCTGCCCTTCTTTTTGTCCATCATCTCTCACCTGGACCACTGTATCAGCCTTGCTGCCTCTCCCCATCCTCCATGCTACAGCTAAGAGAAGTGGTCTCATCCTTGCCCGTATATTGGACTCATCTGTGAAGTTAAAGTAATAGATGAGGGAGGCTGGGTCCTATTTGGGAATGGTTAGGTAACGCCAGTTACAGAGTTTAGACTTTACCCTGCAAGTAGTTTCAGAAGATTATTTTAGCACAGCAGCCCTCAACCTTGACTCTAAATTAGAATCAGCTGAGGAACATTTGAGACTCTCCATACTGGACCACACCCCAGAGCAATTACATTAGAGTCCCTGGGGGTGCCATCAAGGCATCAGTGGGTGAAAGCTTCCCAGATGATCTCAGTTGCATCAAGGACGAGAACCACCGTCCAGACTCCAGTCTGGGCAGATTGGAGGAAGCAGGGAAGGTAGGTTAAAGGCTGATACAGTGGTTATGGTGAGGGGTGATAAGGCAGGAGCCAGGGCAAAAGTGGTAGAAACAGGAAAGGAAGGTTATGATCTAGGTTAAAGGAGGAGATGACTAGGATAGGCAGGACAGGAGAGGCATCAAGGATGATTTCCAAGGACTTCCCTGGCAGTCCAGTGGTTAAGACTCTGTGCTTCCACTGCAGGGGGTGCAGGTTCAATCCCTGGTCAGGGAACTAAGACCCCACATGCCATCCTCAGAAAAAGAGGATGATTTCCAGTGTTCTGTTTGGTCAAGTGGTTGAATGTGGCATCGTTACCGGAACCAGGAAGACTGGGAGAGAAGCAAGAGTCAGGGGGCAGGGAGGAGATGCTGAATGTGATAGGACTGTGGGACACTCAGGAGATGTTGAATTTATGTCGAAAGTTTAGAGGTGATGCCCGAGGACAAGAGTACATGGATCTTCCCTGGACCAGGAGAATAGTTTGAGAAGCCTTAGCATCTAGGTGCTATTTGAAACCACGGGTGTTGATGAACGGCCAGGGGAGAAGGTAGCGCCGAAGTTGAGAACATCAGGCAAATGGGAAAGAATTAATGAAGGAATAACATTAAACAAACAAAAATGGTGACTGAGGCTAAGGCCAAGGGTTTTTATCCCCTAGCATCCTGGAGGTTATGACAGAGAAGAGGTGAACGCACAATGGCTTCCCTAAATTGGCTCCCAGCTGAAGCTTCTATCATGCCTAAAATACTGCGCAAATATTTTAAGAGATGCAGTCCCTGCCCCTACCCCACCGCGTGCCTGAGCCTGAGTTAGGAGTGGCATCTGAGTTGAGAAAATAAATCTGGGGGCAACATCCTCTTGTTCTTGTCAGGTGGGCATCCAGAATCCCAGTTCATCTCATAGTCCTGAAATCGGGAAGGAGTTCAACGTTATTTCACAGATTTGAAAACTGAGGTTCAGAGGATGGAAATGCCCTGTCAAGGTGCCACAGCTGGTTGGTGGCAGGATCAAGGAGTCAGAATCCAGGTCCCCTGGGAAGCAGTCAGCAGCTTCCTTCATTGCAGGTTTAGACATTGAGTCTCATCGTTGCAAAGCTCAGCACAGCGCTCAGCGTCTACCCAGGCACTCAGTGCGTCCAAGGCCATTTATAAGGAATTAATTTATAAGGCAGTTATTAGGAAGGCAAGAAGGTGCCAAGGGTCATCAGCTTGAAAGCACTCATGTGGGCATGATACTTGCTGAGAGGAGAATAAAGCCTGCTATCAAGAGTATTTCCTTGGATAATTAATTTGTCCACAGGTTGTTCGAACAACTATCAACAGACTCTAGCTAAGAAATGCCATCATAGTCTGGGATCAGGAAAATTGCTATGTAGGAGAAAGAGCAACGGAGAGAGAGAGTAGGTCATGCCCAGGTCTGCCATCTCTCAGTTTCCCGAGCTAAACATGTTCCCTTTCTGGGTTGCCTATAAATGATGAGGTCAGACTAAGTAATCTTTGAGATCCTTCAAAACCAATGACTTGGTTTATGCGTTGCCTTTCTCCAGATGCCCATGAGATAGCTACTGTAGATTCCTTCCCAAACATGGAAGGATGACTTCTCTTTGCCCAATGCCCGGCTCCCTCCTCCAGGTGGAATTAATTAGCTAGCAAGCCTTGATGTGGGGAAAAAAGAATTCCATTCTCATGTTATATTTGTTAGAAACACATTTCCATATAAGCACATACATCTGTCTTTGTGCGTGCACTGAAAGCTGCTTCTGCTGACAGTTTCTTGGAGAGTTCAGAGAGCCTCTTTTTCCAGTATTCACCTCGCTCAGGAGTGAGGGTTTTGAAACCCAATCAGTCTAGTAAACTTCGTGGTATTGGGGTGCACATATCTCCCTTTTTAGCTTATAAGGTGCTTTCCCATAAATTATGTCATTGGGTCCTCACCACAGCCCTACAAGGTAGGTAGTGTGGGTGTAATTATTACCATCTTATTGGTGAGGCATCTGAGGTTAGGAGAGGTTAAGTGACTTGGTCAAGATAACGCAATGGTCGCTGGCACCAGTCAAGGTATCTTGACCCCACAGCCAACCAACCCTCTTACCGTTACTCATTCATTCATTCATTCAACCATCTGACATGCATTTACTAAGCAGCTCACATGAACCCAGTACTGTGATGGGCTCTGAAAATACAAAGATGCGTTGGCAGATCTATGAAGCATTAATGGCAACGCAAGTGCTGTGCTTTGGGAGGAGACAGGAGAAAGAAACTAACTCTGCCTGGAGAAACCTTCCCAGAGAAGCAGATGTAGAGAGTTTTCAGAGAAATAAAGCGGGAGAGTTCCTCTCACTGTGAGGAAAAGGAAGGGCTGACATGTCCAGGGGACACTGAAAAGTTCCATGTGGCTGAAGACTGGGGTATGGGGGGGACACAGTGGTGAAGGCTACCTGGCTTTCTGAGTGGAGCTGAGCTTGATGCAGTAAGTGATGAGCAGTCAGTGAACGGAAATTCCCGATTTTCCTGCTTGGTTAAGGATGCGTCAGCTGCTGTCTGATACACAGTGACCTGCGTGGTCCCATTGTCTCCTCCTCCCCACACACAGCTGACGTGACCCAGTTATTCCTGAGCATTGTTTAATCTCAGTATAGCTTCCATAAGAGGCAAAAAAGGGGAGTAGGAGACAGGGAGAAGAGAGATGCTTGAGCAATTCCAGAGGCCCACGTGGGCTTCATATTCTCAGGGAAGCCTTTGCCGTCCTCACAGGCGAGGGGGAGTAGGTTCTCCACACACCGTGTGAGCACAGGTCTAGGCCTGGATGGGAGTGAGTCAGTGGCCTGGGGGTTGGCAGGGTTGGAAGGCAGCGGGGTAGCTGGTGGTGAGCATGGGTGGAGGGGATCCCGGGAGGGTATTCTTCCGGTCAGAGGGCTTTGCCAGATCCTAAGGATCCCTCCAATCATCAAAACTCCCCAGATTTCCTCCTGTCCCCAAAAAGACAAGGGCAGAAAAAAGGGCCTAGTCAAATATGAAAGGTGAAGGGGAATTCCCTGGTGGTCCAGTGGTTAAGATCCCATGCTTCTACTGCAGGGGGCGCAGTTCCATCCCTGGTCAGGGAACCAAGATCCCACCTGCCGTGCAGTGCGGCCAAAAAAAAAAAAAAAAAATTAATTAATAAAATATGGAAGGTGAAGAGAAAACCATTGCAACTCTTGTGTTTCCAGCCTTCATTTATAGTCAGCAACAAGAACTTCCAACCACAAATACACATACACTGCCTAGGATTTGCACAGCCCCTTACAATTTATGTGTTTACGCTTTACCATCCAAAGTGGAGCCCTTGAGAGTGGACACTTGGACATCAGCTATAAACTGAAATGGTCTGGGACACACCGTGATGTATGGTCATACTAGATATTTCCAAATCCAGTGGTTCACTAAACCCTCACGGCCTGGAGGTGGATCTTACTATTTTCATTTTACGGTCGAGGAGAAACCTGTGTTTCCTGTTAGCTGACTCTATCTAGGTGGGGTGCTGCCAGGGATGGAAGAGGCAGCTGGTCCAGCAGAGGCTGGGTGGGGTCAGCAGCTCCCTTGCCCAGCTCTTCGTGGGCAGCGGGGACTGCGTCATAAGAGGGAAAGTGCCAGGTGGAGCCAGAAAGGAGGCCTCTATAGGTATGTGCTGGGAATAAGTCAGGTCTTGCCTTCCGCTCTTGTACGATTGCCTCATTTAATTTTGCCATTTTAGCCCTGCAAGGAGATCATATTTGGCTAAGGAGGAAAACAAGGTTCAGACAAATCAAGTAACGTGTCTAAAGTCACAGAGGTGTTACGTGAGGGGCTGAGATTCAAATCCAAACTCCCTTTCCATCATACTGTGCTGCCTCCATATTGGTCTCCTGGGATGCAGGTTATCAAGGAGGTCTGTGTTGGGTGGTGGTAGCTATTTCCCCATGTTCTTGTCTGCCCCCTTTAGTAATCAAGTACAACTTTAGCCTTCAGGCACGTATCGAAATAGGCTTTGAATCTAGCCAGTAGGAAATGTACATGGAAAGAGCCAGCAAACAAACCATCTTCCACTCAACTTCTCCCCTCCGGCAGGGAAGCTGCTTGAACAGACAGGTTCTGCAGAAACTGAGCAAGAAGGCAAAGAAGTGGGTTACAGAGGTTATCTCTGGTTGGTTGGTTGGTTGGTTGCAGTCCAGGACTACCGCTGGGACTGAGAAAGCTGGAGTTGCCAATGTATAGGGCACAGCCCCCTGGCTCTATCTCTGTGCTCCTGGGATACTGTGGTTTGTTTCTTATCCTGTCCTCATGCCAGCAAACTCCAAGAAGTCTTCTGGCAGCCCGCTCACTGCCTCTCTTCCCGAGTGACAGGGCAAGGGGCCCAGGAGCCATCACCCTGTCCTGCCCATGAACAGCAACTTGCACACAAGGCAATGGGAGTCGGGAATGTAAATTCTCTTCAAGCTACTCCCCTATTTCATAACATGAGTCTCCATGGTAGAGTTACATCATCCTGGATGGCTTGTCCAGGTGGCTGCGGGAACTTGCCAACTTGTCTCTAGAACACTGTGAGCCCTATTAGGTTCCTGTTTGTCTGAAATGTTCCTCTCCCGTCTTGTGAGGCAACGCCTAACGCAGTCCATTCCCTTGCTACTCAAAGTGTGGACTGAAGCTCAGGTGCATTAGTAGCACCTGGGAGCTTGTCAGTAACGCACACTCTCGGGTCCCACCCTCGACCAGCTAAGTCAGACTCTGCCTTTACCAAGACGATAAAGTTTGCAAAGAACTGCTCGAGAGGTCCATGAAAGTTCAATTCCAAACCCCCATCACCTCTTAAAATAAGTTTCATGTAATGGAGGATTGAAGATGATGGCCAAGTGCTACATGATACTATTAAAATGTTGCAGAGCACTCCTCTACTCGGGCTGTGAAAAGTTCTTTGAGTGCTAGTTAGATTAGTAAAACTGGCCTAGCCAAAAAAAAAAATGTACTAAGTCTGCCTTGAAAGCCAAGGCTCAATTATTGCTAGTGGCTGCATGGAACTCTGTGTTGAGGATGGTTTGGGTTAGGCTCAGAGCCTGAGTTTAGGTTGAGTGGAAACGAGCTGTGATGGATTAGCTGTGTCTGCCCTGCACCAAGGGGGTCGAGGTGGCCACATGTGTCCCGTACCTGCCCTCCCTGTCCCAGGCGCTCAGTCTCATTTATCTCTCTCAGCAGTTTCCCCACTTAACCCCTGGCATTTCCAGTAACTCCTGGGGGACTGAGAACTGGATGTCTCTCCAGACCTGACCATTTGGGAGAAAGACTAAATCCAACACCTGCTCACAGCCCCACGGACAGTGACCCTTTGTTTTGACCTCCTTCTACCCCATGGTCCCAGCTACATTTCTACAGGAAGAGAGCACGAATGTGACCCTGAAATGGGCTCCCCTGTTCTGTTTGATCCACTTTTCTCCATGCAAAGACTGGGGGAACTATGGTCTTCTTACCACAGGGTCTGGGACTTCTCACGAGTCCTGGAAACTCATCCAAGTCACAGGGGCATTACCCTAAGCACCAAGTTTGCTCAGAACACACTGTTCAAGGATTTAGACACAGTCACCTTCAGCCTCAATCTGTCCTGCTCAGCCCAGTACCTAATGGGAGTGAGGATAGTGACCAGCTAGTAGGAAACCTTATGACCTAGGAGTTTATTAGTAAGGATGCCTGAGGCCAATCATGGGGCCCAATAACCTGCCCTCATTTCCTTCTTGGACAGAGTTAGCTGCCTCAACTCTCAGTCCTCTGGATCAATAACTCTTTTCTTTTCTTTGAAAATGAGCACTGATGAGGCTTCAAAAACAGAACCTGAGGACACCAAGACCTCTTCCCTCAGGCTGTCCCAAGTTCCCTGCCTTTCCACAGCTGCCTAAAAAATGGGAATCAATATGTATTGAGTGCCTATTAAGTGCTATGCAATTTCATATAGTTTATCTCACTTACACTTACAACAATCCTACACGGTGAATGTCATTATCTAAATTTATAGACAGGTTACGTGACCTGTCCAAGGTCACCCAGCTGGTAAGTGGTGGAACTACAGTCCAAACCAAATCCTATTTGGCTCCCAAACTGGCATGCCTCCCATGTTCACAATGTCTGCAGTGAGGTTCAATGATCTCCTTGTTGCCAGATCCAATGGTGACTTTAGTCCTCATTGTACTTGATGTTTTAGCTGGCTTATGTCCTCTCTGAAACACTGTCTTCTCTTGGCTACTATGAACTCTTACTTGCTGATGTTCCTCCTGCCTCACTGGCTGTTCCTCTTCAGTCTCCTTTTCAGATTCTCTGTTTTCTGCTTAATCTCCCCACGTTAAAGGACCCAGGACTCAATCCTGGGTTCTTCTCTTCTCCATTTACACTCTGCCTGGGTGATGCCACCAATCTCCTGAATAAAATACCATCCAAGTACGGAGGTTTCCAAACCTGCAATTCTTGTCCTGACTTCTCTCTGGAAGTCCAGACTCACACAATCAACTCTCTGTTTGACATTTCTACTTAGACAGCTAAAAGGATGAGTAATTTTCCCCTGAAAAATTTGCTTCTCCTCCAATTTTTCTCATCAAAGGAAACAGCACCAAGTTACCCAAGCCAAAAATCTAGGAAATATCTTTGATTCCTCTGTTCTCCTACAGCCCATGCCCAATCGTTCAGCAAGTCCTATGACCTCTACCTCCATAGGATACCCCAACATCCACTCCTCTCCTTCTTCACTGCCAACACCCTAACCAAACCCCTGAGCATGTCTTGCCTGGATCACAGCAATACCCTTGGAACTGACATTCCTGCTTCCAATCTTCCTGCAGTCCATTTGCCACAGAGCAGCCAGAGAACCTTTCCTAAAACATAAATCTGATCAAGTCACTTTCTTACTTAAACACCTTCCGGTGATTTTTCCATCTCACTTTGAATAAATTCCAAAATCCTTGTCCTCCCTCACAGAGCCCTGCCTGATCTGACCTTATCTCACGCTGCTTTCACCCTCACCCACTCTCCAGCCACACTCGCCTCCCTTCATATCTCACACCCACCAAATGGGCTTCTGCCCAAGAGCGTTTGAACAGGCTGCCCACTCTCCAGAATATTCTTCCCCTGAGCTCCCCAGGTTGGTACCTTCTTGCCATCAGCTGAAGAGCTACCTCCTCAGAGAAGGCTTCCTTGACCACCAGCCTAAAGGAACCACACAGTCAGCGACTATCACAGCCCTGAATTTGAATTCTCTGCATAGCGCTTATTACTATCTGGTTGTTTCTTGTTTAGGTATTTGTTCCTTTGTTGTCTTCAATTCCTCATTATAAACTGGGATCCAAGACCTTCGCTGTCTTGTTCACCATCGTATATCCAGTGCCCAGAATGGTGTCTAGCACATAGGAAGCTCTCCATAAATACCTATTAAGTGAATGGATGAATGAATGACCAAGGAGACAAAGTGCTGTTGTTTCTAATTCAGAGAGACAAAGCCATCCGGCAGCCTTTGGAGAGATAAGAGCATGGCGAGCTAGCCTAGCATGGCTCACACACATCAGAGCCATATTCTTTAGAGGTGAGGCACTGGTCTGGGGGTGCTGTGAACTTCCTTCACATCTTCAGGGACAAAGCCCATAGTCAGAGTTTACTTCCTTTCCTTTCTTCTCCTCCTTTTTTGTTGATTATAAAATGATATTTAAAAAGCTACCACAATCCCATCACCCTAACAAAGAAATTCTTTTCACATATGCATATTTCCTTCAAGTCTTTTTCCATGAGCAGAAGTAGTTTTCACAAAATTGCAATCATAGAATATATACTATTTAGTGGGGTGTTTTGTTTTGCATTTTCCATTGTGTCATAAATGTTTTCCTGGTTACTCCAGATCTACATATTTTTCTATAATATTAATAATAGCTGGCATATATTGAGGGTCTCTGCCACTATATTATATGATTCAAACATTATCAAGGATTGTCTCATTTTATCCTCACAATAACCTTATAAGATAGATACTATTAGTATTTCCATTCTACAGATGAGGACACTGGAACACAGAGAAGTTAAATAATTTGTCTGAGGTAGCATAGCCAAGAAGTGGCATTCTGATTCCAGAGGCTGAGCTCTTCCCATTTTGTTTTAGTGTCAAGTGGAAGTTACTTTATCATTCTCTGGCTATTGGATATTCAGTTCTTTAGCTGTATAATAGGGATAATAATAGTACCTCCTTCATAGGGTTGCAGTTTTTAGGATAAAGTAAGAAAAATGTGTTGAGTATAAGCATAGACAATTCATAGAATTCAAGCAGCCAACAAAAGAATTAAAAGACATTCCACTTTGCTAGTAACTAGCAAAATGAATATTAAAGGAATAATGAAAGGTCAATATCAAATATTGGCAAAGATTTGGGGACGGGAGCACATTCACACATTGTTGGTGGGAAAAGAAACTGGTGAAGATTTTTTGAATTGCAACTTGGCAGTTGCAAGAAAAAGCATAACCTGGAATCTGGAAATTCTTCTTTGAAGCATCTTCCCTGACAAAATATCTGCCCATGGGCATAAGAACACTCATAGTAGGATTATTGATAATATTCACTGTATACCACCTAAATATCTAGCAAAAAATAGAATGATTAAACTATGATACATCTGCACAATGTAGTAGACTACCATTAAAAAAGAAGTGCATAGGGCTTCCCTGGTGGCACAGTGGTTGAGAGTCCGCCTGCCGATGCAGGGGACACGGGTTCGTGCCCCGGTCCGGGAAGATCCCACATGCCGTGGAGCGGCTGGGCCCGTGAGCCATGGCCGCTGAGCCTGTGCGTCCGGAGCCTGTGCTCCGCAACGGGAGAGGCCACAGCAGTGAGAGGCCCGCATACCACAAAAAAAAAAAAAAAAAAAAAAAAAAAAAAAAAAAAGGAAAGAAATCCTGACATATGCTACAACATGGATAAACCTTGAGGACATTATGCTAAATGAAATAAGGCCATCACAAAAGACAAATATAATGCTTCTACTTATATGATGCTATGGACTGAATGTGTCTCTGCTAAATTTTCATGTTGAAACCTAACCCCCAATGTGATGGTGTTGGAGGTGGGGCCTTTGGGAGATAATTAGGTCATGAGGGTGGAACCCTCACGAATGGGATTAGCGCTCTTATAAAAGAGACCCCAGAAAGTTCCCTTGCCCCTTCTACCATTGAGGGCACAGCAAAAAGACAGCCATCTATGAACGAGGAAGCAGCTCTCATCAGACACCTAATCTGCTGGCATCTTGATCTTGGACTTCCAGCCTCCAGCACTGTGAGAAATAAATTTCTGTTGTTTATAACCTTCTCAATCTATGGTATTTTGTTAGAGTAGCTCAAATGGACTGAGACATATGAGGTACTCAGAGTAGTCACAATCACAGGTAGATACAGAAAATAGAACAGTGGTTACCAGGAGCTAGGGGGAGGGAGGAATGGGGGGTTATTGTTTAAAGGATCTATAGTCCCAGCTTTGCAAGATGACAAGGGTTCTGGAGGTGGATGGTGGTGACGGTTGCACAACAATATACATGTACTTAATACCACTGAACTGTATACTGGTTACAGTTAAATGGTTAAAATAGAAAAGAATTTTATACATAAAAAAGGTATATGCAAGATACATATACATACATATGACTTTACATGTAAACAAAGAGGATGAGGAGAATGTACACAAAACTGTTGATGCAGGTTGAGGAGAAAGGAAGGTATGAAGATGTAATGTTAAAGAGGGAATTTCATTTTTTTCTATTTTATATCATTCTAATTTTTTGCATTGAGAATGTATTGGAAATGGATATTCACACAACGATTCCGTCTGTCCTTGGCTATGTCAAGTGACCAGCTCAACTGCATTATTCTGTACTTCCGTCCTCCACCAGTGCCTAGGAAGGGCACAGTCCACTGTAGATTCCAATGTGGAAATTTATGATAAGGTTTTAAATTCATACTGCAGGATAAATTGCTACAGTGAAGCTGGCACACGAGAAGAAGGGATTTTTTGACTTTGAATTGAGAAGTGGGTGGGGAAATGGAGTGTGAAACACTCTGCACGGCCTCTCCTTCCTTCCTCTTCTTTCCAGGTCTTTGTCTGTTGGGCTCCTTTAGTTTGATCGGTGGCTGGGGCATGCTAAACTCTTGCTGGGTGGATTGGAGATGGAACACTCGGTTACACAGTAACTAACAATAAATGGCTGTTGAACGAAGGACAGAGCAGTGAGAGAAACTAAAGGAATTATTTCAAAGGAACCAAGCGGTACACAACGCCATCCCCTGGGGACTAAACATGAGGGTGTTACCTTGGTTACCAGGGTGTAGCTGGGCCATTCTATTCTATGTCATGATGGGGATGTCAGGTGGGGAGAAGGCATTGTCTCCTGCTATCCTGAGGGAGGATATCAGGAAAGTCAGGTTAAGGGTCTCTCGTCTTAGAGGTGATGTTGGCTGCTGTTTGGTGCTTTCTGCCTGGTGGTATACAACGGGCTTTGTTACTAAAGTGTCAAACATCTACCCAAAACGGTTGTGATGACTTAACCAACCTGTCTGGATTCTTAGAAACCTTCCCACAGGATCAGCTACATCATTTACAGGTGGTAGTGCACAATGAAAATGTGAGGCCCCTTGTTCAAAAAATATTAAGCATTTCAAGAAGGTGACATCAGAGATTAGGGCAGGGGCCTTCTGAGCAAGAGGCCCGGTGAGAATGCCCGGGTCTCAGGCCCAGGAAATTGCCCCGCCATCCACATAAACACACACTCAGTCCCCCCATCCTTCTCTGAACCTCAGTCTCTCATGGTCTAATTCCTCCCACACAGTTTCCTTAAGCCACCCCCTCAGTCCAGCGTCCCCTCACCTCCCTGACTTGAGGAATTCCATCATCCTCACGTCGTAGAGTTCTGACTCTTAGCTCTTGCATCTTGCAAACTCTGGAACCCCAGTTTCACCAGTTGTTGCCAGAAGTGCTCCTCTACCTGTTTTCTGAATCAGTCCTGTCAGCTGGGATGGGGAAGGGGGTGGGGAGATTTGGAATGCTCTAATTATAGTTTGAAGTCCCCAACAGAGAAAGCTTTCACTAGTTCCTTCTGAATTACCTGAGGGCAACACCCCTCCAAGGAAACCATTAACCTTCTTCCAAAGGGAACAGTCTCATCTCATAGGATGAATATATATTTCATCTATTAAGAAAATATTAACCCTTTTCCTCGTAACGCTATAGCCCCGGCATTATTGTGCTCCAAGGAACTTCCTTGGCCTACTTTTATTACAAAGAGCCCCACGTTAGCTGAATTTTTTTTATCTGACTGGGATATCTGGAACTATTCTAAGTAGTTCCTCTCTGATTCCCCAATTTTTTCTTTGACGGAAAGAGGAAGCTGAGTTTCTGTCATCCCACTACATCTCAGCAGGTCAGAGAGAGGAAGACGGTAAGCCTGATTCTTAGGGGCTATCTCTGGGTGGGTAAAAAAAAATCCATAATACGTGACAATTCCTTATTTATGGTTTTGATTAATCCTACTCTAGGGATCCTTTGTTACCACCCCCTGTCCTTCTCCACACCTACATGCTTCCTTTCTGGAGGAGCAGGGAACTTCACCGGGCTCTAAACTTACACTGACAGAGTCAGTGGACCCATGACGCTGCTACAAAATTCTTTTATCCAGTCCTTGCATCTTTGCGGCTTGAGCCTTTCAAAAATATTTTGCTGGGACTTCCCTGACGGTCCAGTGGTTAGGACTCTGTGCTTCCACTGCAGGGGGTCCGGGTTCGATTCCTGGTTGGGGAACTAGGATCCTGCATGCTGTATGGTGCAGCCAAAAAAAATTTTTTCCTCCTCTCACACCCCAGACTTTTCCCAAAGTCGCTCATCCTACAGAACTTTGTCTCCTTCTCTACCCAGGGAATGCCTGATTCTCTCCATCTCAAAGTACCACTGTATTTTTGCTTATCTTCTTTCTTTCCCTTTCCCTGAGCTCTGAACCCCTTCCATCTCCTTCAAAACTCTGTCCCATTGACTTCCCTCTTTTCCTGCCTCTGACCCTCAATTATTCCTCCTCTGGGTCCCTTCTCTGGGTTCAAAAATCTCCCATATTGAAATGACTTTCCCTTCACCCTGCCTTGCCCTTAAGTTTTCATCATATCTCTTTCTTTCACTTCACAGCCAAATAAATTGAACAAATATCCCTCACGCCCTGTCTCTACTTCCTCACCTCCCACACATCCTCAACCCCCAGCAACCTGGTTTTCTCCTGACCTCTCCACTGGAACTGCTTTGACAAAGGTCAATAGCGTCCTTTTGCCGAAGTCCCAGTGGGTGCTTTCCAGTCCTTGTCTCCCTTGACCTCTCTGAGAGTCTCATGTTAATCACCCCCATATTCTTCAGGAAACTCATTTCCCTGGGTCTCCACACCTTTCTCTCAAGGTCCTCCCCCTACCTTCTTGGCATCTTACTCTTTTTCATGGTTAAATCATCCTCTCGTGATGACAATAGAGAGACAACACCAGTAATTAGAGGTAGTCCATGAAACATGGGGTCCCAGGGATGTTGCTTACTGGGAATAAGAGAGAATCCCACAAATTGTGAACCAAGAGCTTGGCAAACCCAGCACAGAGGTGCCTCAGGAGCTAAGGATGGTGTGTCCAGGTGCTTAAGTACTATGGAAAATGAGGCATGTCTTTTCCTTCTCCAAGCTGCCTTTCAAGTTCCCAGACTCCTTCCTACCAGGGTAGAGATATCCGAAATAGACGCATAGCCCCAGCACTCAGATGCCATCTGGCTCCATGACACTGAATAAATGCAAACAACCCAGCCTTCCAACTCTGAGGAGGATCACGGGTGATGAATGCCTGAGGTGCAGTCTCTCCCTTCACGCACTAAAAGAACATTACTCTAGCAATTCTTGCCCCCTCTCTCCTACAGGATCAGTTTTTCACTCTCCACTGGCACATTCCCATCAGCATAAAAACATGCCTCTCTTCTTCCATCTTTGAAAAAAAGAATTTCCCCGTCTCCCTTCCTCTTTGCTCCCCCTGTGCAGGCAAAGCTCCTTGCAAGAACCATCCATACTTGCTGTCTTCCATTTCTCTTTTCCCATTCTCTCTTAAACCAACCCTAATTAGACTTCCTCTCCAGTTGCCCCAGCAAAAAACATTCTTATCACTAACATCTTCCATGTTGCAAATTTCAGTGGTCACTTCTCATTCCTTCTGTTATTTAACCTATCAGTGGCATTGGACATAGTTATTTATTCCCTCCTCCTTGATATATATATTTTTTACTTGGCTTTTGGGTCACCTGTCTCTCATTTTCCACCTCCTACCTCCCCAATATCTCCTTCTTAGTCTCTTGATTCTGTCCACCCCCCCACGCCCCCCTCCCCACCACCTTGGAATGGCCTCAGGGCCTAGTACTTTTTCTTTTCCTTTCCTCTATCTACACTCACTCCTTGGTGATCTAATTTTCAATTTTATCTCTAAGCTAATCATTCCCACATGTTTCTCTTCAGCCCAGATTCCTCGGCAAACCTTTTGACATCTCTCCTTGAGCATCTAATAGACTTCTCAAATTCAAGATGACCAAAATGAGCTGCTCTTCTTCCAGTCTGCTCCACCCACAGATTTCCCCAATTCGGTTGACAGGAACCCCATCCTTCAACAGCTCAAGCTAAAAATCCTGGAGTCAACCTTGATGCCTCCCTTCCTCTCACACTCCACATTCATACATCAGAACTGCTGTTGGCTCCACCTTCACAAGATATCAAGAATTTAACCACACTCCCCCTCCAGTACTATCACCTTGGTCCAAGCCTCCATCATCTCTCACTTGAATTATTAACTAGCCTCTCATCTAGTCTCCCTGATACTACCTTATCTCTACCTTTGCCCTCTTCTTTTTCAAAACAAAAATTTATTTATTTTTGGCTGTGCTGGGTCTTCTTTTCTGAGCGTGGGCTTTCTCTAGTTGCGGCGACTGGGAGCCACTCTTCATCGCGGTGCGCGGGCCTCTCACTGTCGCGGCCTCTCTTGTTGCGGAGCGCAAGCTCCAGATGCGCAGGCTCAGTCGTTGTGGCTCACGGGCCTAGTTGCTCCGCGGCATGTGGGATCTTCCCAGACCAGGGCTTGAACCCATGTCCCCTGCATTGGCAGGCAGACTCTCAACCACTGCGCCACCAGGGAAGCCCCGCCCTCTTCTGCTTAGTCTATTCGCAAAACAGAATCAGAGTGATCCAACATCTCTCCAATTCCCCCTCCCACCTCCAGCTTCTGGTAACCACCATTCTGCTCTCTGTTTCTTTGAGTTCGGCTTTTTTAGGCTTCACGTATAAGTTAAATCGTACAGTATTTGTCTTTGTCTGACTTATCTCTGACTTAGCATAATGCCCTCAAAATGCATTCATGTTGTCAAAATGGCAGAATGTCCTTCTTTCTCATGGCTGATTTCCTTTGACTATATATCCAGAATTGGGATTGCTGGGTCATATGGTAGCTCTATTTTTAATTTTTTGAGGAACTTCCATACTGTTTTCCATTGTGGCTATACCAATTTACATTCCCACCAACAGCCAACAAGTTTTTCTTTTTCTCTATATCCTTGCCAATACCTGTTATCTGTCATCTTTTTTGAGAATAGCCATTCTAACAGGTGTGAGGTGATAGCTCATTGTGGTTTTGATTTGCATTTCCCTGATGATTACTGATGTTGAACACCTTTTCATGTACCTCTTGGTCATTTGTATATCTTCTTTGGAAAAATGTCTATTCAATTTTCTGCCCATTTTTTCCATTGGATTGTTTTTATTTGTCTTCTGTTATTAAGTTGTATGAATTTATTTTTTATGTTTTAGATATTAACCCCTTATCTGATATATGTTTTGCAAATGTTTTCTCCCGTTCTGTCGATTTTTTCATTTGTTGATAGTTTATTTTTTTGTGCAGAAGCTTTTTAGTTTGATGTAGTCCTGCTTGTTGATAGTCAAAGCAGACCTGAGAACGAACAACAAAGCCAGAGGCATCATACTTTCTGATTTCAAACTATATTATGAAGCTGTTTAAATTAAAACAGTATAGTACTAGCATAAAAATAGACACATAGACCAATGGAACAAGATAGAGAGACAAGAAATAAACCCCTGCACATAAGGTCAACTAATATTTGACAAGGGAGCCAAGAATACTCAATGGGGAAAGGATAGTCTCTTCAATAAATGGTGCTGAGAAAACTGGATAACCACATGCAGAAAAATGAAAACAGGCCGCTAACACCACCCAAAAATTAACTTGAAATGGATTAAAGACTTAAACATAAAATCTGAAACCATAAAACTCCAAGAAGAAAACAGGGGGAAAGCTCCTTGACATTGGTCTTGTCAATAATTTTCTGGCTATGACACCAAAAGCACAAACACCAAAAGCAAAAATCAACAAGTGGACCTACATCAAGCTAAAAACCTTGTGCACAGCAAGAGAATAAGCCTCTTAAACGTGAATTCATCCATCTTTTATCTAGGCAGTTTCACACTCAGATCCTCCCCACATTCCAGAGCAGTATCCATGTCCAATATTAGCAGCAGTGCATCCATAAACATTCAGAGTATTTGGACTCAGTTGCCTTTTGATTTGAGGACATAGGCCAGGAAATCTGAAGACATAGTTCCCTGAGGCCTAGATGAAGTCAGTTTTGAGAGCACATATTGATGGCACTGAGAACCAGGTCTCAAGTGACAGAGGCACCCACATGTTCTTTAGTAACTGTATCTGTGAAATGTCCTCTAAAGCATGGGGCTTAGAGCAAGGCACTCTCAGGGGGTGAAACTGCATCTGCTGATGGAACACAGAGGAAAATACTGGGGGTCCAGGGCCTATGGCTGGCCATTCCTGCTTCCCAGTCTGTAAAACAGGCAGAAAGATCATTCCCTTCCCTCTGCTCTGGGTAAACTGTCTAAGGATCGACATGGTAGTACTGTGAAAGCTCTGAGCCTTTGGAAAATCGCTTCTCCTTGAGGGGCATGAAGAGTGCTGGTGCTGCGACCAAACTAGTGGCTACCAGTGGGGAGGGGGGTGCAGTCTAGGGGTGGGAAAGTGGGAGGTACAAACTATTAGCTGTAAGGTAGGCTCAAGGATGTATTGTACAACACAGGGAATATAGCCAATATTTTGTAATAACTGTAAATGGAAAGTAACCTTTAAAATTGTATTTAATTTTTTTTAATTTTTAAAGAGTGCTTATGCTTCGGTTTCATGGTACTGTGCTGTGTCTTTCAGCTCCAAACCCATGCTTCTCCACTCTTCTTTATGATGCTCAGGCTGGGAGCCTGCAAACCTCATTTCTGCTTTGCCAGTTGGTTCTGCAGATAAGTCCTGTCCATAGGGGGCGCTAGTGGGAAGGGACTTGCTCTTTCCTGTCTGCCTCCTGACCCTGTGAGTCACCCAGCCTTGCTTCTGCAGACCAGCCCCACCCACACAGTGGCTGTTCCTCCTGTAGCAGCCCCTGAATCTCGGCTGCATTTTTCCAACGCTCGCAGGTCCAGTTTCATCGTGTCCACCTTGGACATGTCAGCGCCAGCTGGCTGGCACCCCCTGCTCAGAGATCTGCATTGCAGCTCCATGGGGTCTCTCTTCTGAGTTCTTAAGTTTTGGGTCTTTTTGTTTTTGTTTTGTTTTGTTTTTGTTTGGGGCCATGCCACATGGCTTTCAGGGTCTCAGTTCCCTGACCAGGGATTGAACTCGTGCCCTCGGCAGTGAACATGTCAAGTCCTAACCACTGGACCACCAGGGAAATCCCCCTGAGTTTTTAAGTTTTAATAATTACAGCATCTTCCCTTTCTTCCCTCCACTCTAGATTTCACGCTTGTAGTTGCTTCCTGCAATTGCTACTCTGTAATTCCTTAGAGTTTTTCTTTTTACTTTTTCAATTACCTAGTTATCAATTCTTTGTGTTAAATGCACTCTTCACATGTCTGAGGTATTGTTACGGATTAAACATGTTCCCTCTCCCTTCAAATTCATATATTGAAATCCTAATTTCCAATGTGATGGTATTAGGAGTGGGGTCTTTGGAAGATGATCAGGTCATGAGGGTTGAGTCCTCATCTGTGGGATTAGTACCCTTATAAAAGAGTCCCCACAGAGCTCCCTAACCCCTCTGCCAGGAAACAAGCCCTCAGGAGACATGGAATCTGTCAGCACCTTGATCTTGGCCTACCCAGCCTCCTGAACTGTAAGAAATAAACATTCGTTGTTTAAGCCACCCATTCTACGGCATTTTGTTATAGCAGACCATGTGGCTTCTGTCTCCCATTTGGGCCCTGACTGGAGCAGGTTTAAATCCCAGCCTAACTCTTCCTAGCCGTGCAATTGTATTAGTCAACTTGGGTCAGGTTATGCTGTGGTAACAAAATAACCCAAATCACAGTGGCTTACAATAGAAATTTGTTGTGTACTCATGCATATGCTGGCCATTCTTGGCCACGGTCCTGGGATCCCGGCTGAAGGAGCAGCCCCCATCAGGGATGTTGCCATTTCTGCAGCATAGGAATAAAGGAAGATGATGGGACCAGGTAAGAGTACTTTGGCTTGGAAATTGCATGTGTCATTTCTTCCTGCATTTCATTGGCTAAAGCAAGTCACATGGACAAGTCTGACATCAATGGGGCAGAAAGTGCCATCCTCCATAAGGGGGGGGGTTCTATAAGGGAAACGTTCAAATGTTTTAAACAATAATACATTCAACCTATCACAGTGATCTTGAGCATCCCCAGGTAGTAGGATGGGCTGTTCTAGTAGCACTGAGCCCTGTGGCACCATGGGGTTGCCGTGTGTGTGCGTGCGTGTGCGTGAGCTAAAACAGCCTAAAGCACTGTCCCCTGGAAGCTGGCTTCTGCAGTGTGTCCCTCCCCTGAGGGTGACACTGAAGGGAGACAGCCTCCCTTTCTGAGAAATGGCCTGGGGACCTAGCATCAGCGGCAGCAATCAGCGATGCATGCCTCAACTCTTACTGAGAACTTCCACGCGATGCTGGACCAAGAGAGAGCGGTGACAGGTGGCAGTGCTGGAGACGGCCTGGTAGCCACCTGAGCACTCAGCCCTCCCTGCGACCCACACATAGAGGCGGGCACTGGTGGCCCTGCTCCCTGTAGGTGGCAGTAAGGATGCCCCAGGGCTGCCACTGGGGTCAAAACCCCACTTCTGGGATTTTGAATTTACCAGAATAGGGAAACCAGGAAGTAGGGTGGGAAGCAGTCTTGGAATCATTCCATTTGAATTTTAAAAGAAATCTGACTTTATTTGTAACTCCAGCTGTTAAAGTGGTAAGTTTCAGTTATTTGTTCTAGTTATCTTTCATATTGAAATTAGATTTTTTTCTCAGTACATAAATAACATGATGATTTTTAATAATTAGAACTATTCATATAAATATCTGGACAAAGAAAAGTCACCTAAAACCTCCCACTCTGAGCTCACCACTGTTAATGTTTGTGATCAGCTGTCTTGCACCTCTTTATGCATTCATATATACACACGGATAGATATAAATTTCCATAAATGAGGAGGTATTGTTACTTTTTAAAATCATCAACCCCTTCCACTGCCATCCCCTACTCCATACATGCCCTGCCAGTGATCTTTTTTCCCAGCCTGGTACGTGTCCTTCTCCTCCACACCCATACACTCCTATACAGTTTGTTATCTATGGCCACGCTCTATTGGTCTTTGTCTTAGAAAGTGAGATCACCCATTTCCTTGCATCTTCTCTCTGTCATCAGTACTCTTGGAAATCCCTCCAAGGTCACCTGGAAGGGCTCCAACTCTTCTTAAATGGCTGCTTAATATTCCACGGCAAAAAACTGCGTTAAGTTGGAATTTCTCCACCCACTTTCTCCAAGGACTCTGATCCTTGCAGATGTGGAAGAATTCTGAAGATGCACTGGGAAGAGTGTGGTACAGGGGGAGACCAGGAATTTGAGACTGAGGACCTAGTTTTCTTAGTACCAGCTGAGACTAAACTAGGAAGATTATGGCAAAAGAGCCTTTTAAATGATGACGAAGTCGCTGCTGCTGATGGCCATTATTTGCATTTATTGGTTTTGACTTTCTTACTAACTTTATTGGTTGTTTTCTAAGTTTATTTTTTCAATACTGAAGGCCTTCCCATGTTTCAAAATATCAAAACGTATACAGGGCACACATGGAAAGTCCCCTTCCTGCTCCTGTCTCCCAGCCGCCTGGTTCCCCACCCCAGAGAAGACCACTGTTACTGGCTTCTCATATATGTACTTTACAAATTATAAATAATTTTGATTTTCTTTATTCCATTTAGTCCTCCACCACACAAAGCAGTAGACAGATCCCAGCCCGTGTTACACATGAGGAAGCAGAGGCCAAAATTCAGAGACTAAGCACTACCTGGCCCCGGGACCCCCATGGAACGGACCCCAGGTCTACTTGGCTGGCTTTCTATGCACCAAATGAGCTCACCTGGTGGCTCAAGGAAAGGGAGCTGATCAGAAACCCTTCTCTAGGGACTTCCCTGGTGGTCCAGTGGTTAAGACTCCAAGCTTCCACTACAGGGAGCATGGGTTCGATCCCTGGTCAGGGAGCTAAGATCCCACAGGCCACATGGTGTGGCCAAAAAATAAATAAATAAGAGGAACCCGTCTCTAGAACGAGCACTCACCCATCTCACTGACTGATCACTTCAGCAAGCCTGCATTTTCCTCCCCAGAGGCTTTTTTCTTTTCCTTGCCACAGAGCTGACTCCCTAAGCAGCCGGATGTGGCCGAGCCAAAGACTGTCCCGCCCACGTTCTTGCAGCTGGAGCTTCTGGGAAGGCCAGTGCTTGTGCAGCTGGGCCTCCTGTACCTTCACTCTCTCTGCCCGTGGCTGCCCCCAGGGCCTCAGGACAGAGGCTGCCTGTTCATGTGTCTGTTTTGCTTCCTCTGCTGGGAAGCTTTTCCTGATGCCCCTTGATTAAAATCCCCTGATACTTGGTTTAGAAAGAGCACCTGGGTGTTCCTGGCTTCATTCACCTGGTCATCACAACAAGCTCACAGGACGGGCACAAGGAAGCTGAGGGTGGCTCAGAGACGCCAAGTGACCAGCCTAAGACACCACAGCATGCACATGGCCCCGCTGGGACTTAAACCAAGGCTTTCTCCTGCCAGTTCCCATGCCTGGTCTGGTACACCAGGCCACCTCCATGGACCACCCATGTCCTTGGCTTCTGCCTCTCGTGTGCAGGCAAGATTATGCGGAGGTCTCAGGCTTGGGGGTCAACAGAAGGGCGTCGAGGCCCGGCTTGGCACTTGCCAGCTCTATCATTTAGGGCACATTCCCAATCACTCTAAACTCTGTGCAGTTGAAACATGGAGATGCTAAGACAAATCCTAAGGCCCTTGTGAGGTCACAGCATGAAACGAGAACATGAGGCCATGCACATAGCACACACTCATCTCAGGGCTTGGTTGGAGGTGAGCAGTAAAGGCTGTCGATGATGATTTTAAAACTCACTTACCGGGGAATTCCCTGGTGGTCCAATGGTTAGGACTCGGGGCCTTCACTGCTGTGGCCCAGGTTCAATCCCTGGTCGGAGAACTAATATCCGGCAAGCTGCATGGTGCAGCCCAAACAAAACAAAACAAAAAACAAAAAACTCACTTATTAGATCCAGTTCTCCTCCCTTGCTCCTGGAAGACAGAGGCCTAGACTCCCCAGTCTTTGAGTTTGGGGAACTGTTTGGCACAGGACGGTTGACATTTTGAGCTGGGCCATGAAGGATGACTAGTCAGACAAACAAGGGAGAGGCTGCCAAAACCGGCAGGTGTGAGAGTGCTGGGGTTTTCCAAAAATGATGGCTTCCCATGTGTCTGGACCTTGCAGGTGGCCTGAGGGGACACAGGGAGAGCTAAGCCTAGAGAGGTTAAAAGGGACCAGTACAAGGGGAATAGATAACAAAATTGGCTGATGGCTTGGGGTGGGTCCATGATGGGGGTCAAACCAGACCTCGTAGTCTAAGGCTATTTTAAGCAGGATGGAGAAAACCCCAGAACTTTCTGAGTGCTTCCAGCTACCCCACAACTGATTGGCAGCAAGAACAATATTTTTGTTGTTGGATGAACTCATCTTTTTCTCTTCCCAACTGCAAGCTCCTTATGGATAATTCTGTTTCCCCTAGATTTACCCATCTATGCTTCCCACTGCTAGGAAAATTTCAGATAAAGATGATCCCTTATGAATTTGGGAGGAGACACACTTAGGAATGTTCAATTGTAAAATCAGAAAGGTTTTGATTATTGGGATGAAGGAAGGATCAGACTAAAATAAGAAAAAACAAAACAAACAGAAAGCTGCCTCTTAGCATGGCCTGTCTGCAACACAGCAAAACAGATCGATAAGTTTCTTACTAAAACTGTGGGGAGAAAAATTCTCTAAAGTTTATATTGAACAAGAGATGGTACATAGAAAAGAATAGCATAGTACACGTAATTTCCAATTGTACACATACAACGTGCACCAGCACTTGCTTTGTTTGATATGCCATCTTCATTGTTTTATTTTCATGAACACATTTATAAGCATAACCTAGTTTCCCCAGGCCTTGCCAGCCTGTGGGTAGTCTTGGGGTTACACTGAACAGTAATAACTCAAGTTTTTCAGTTTATGCCTGTGGTAAGCAAAATAATGCCTCCCCTCCCCCTGCCCAGCTGTCCACGTCCTAATCTCCAGAAACTGTGAATATGTTAGTCATATGGCAAAGGGGAATTAAGGATGATAATCAGGGACTTCCCTAGTGGTCCAGTGGCTGAGACTCCCTGCTCCCAATGCAGGGGGCCCGGGTTCGATCCCTGGTCAGGGAACTAGATCCCACATGCCGCAACTAAGAGTTCGCATGCTGCGAATAAAGATACTGCATGCTGCAATGAAGATCTCGCAGGCGGCAACGAAGGTCTTGGGTGCGGCAACTAAGAACTGGCACAGCCAAATAAATAATTTTTTTTAAAAAGGATGCTAATCAGCTGACCTTAGGATAAGGAGATAATCCAGGTAGGCCCAGTGTAATCACAAGGGTCCAGATAAGAGGGAGACAGAAGTGTCAGCTGAAGGAGGAGATGTGATGATGGAAGCAGAGGCCTGAGTGATGTGGCCACAAGCCAAGGAATGTGGGCGGCCTTTAGAAGATGGAAAAGGCAAGGAAACAGATTCTCCCTTGACATCTCCAGAGAGAAGCACAGCCCAGCCAACACCTTGATTTTAGCCCTGTGAGACCTTCCGACCTCCAGAACGGTAAGATATTAAATCCGTGTTGTTCTAAGCTGCTAATTTTGTGGGGGTTTGTTGCAGCTGAAATGGGAAACTGATATAATGCCCTTAACTTGCTGACTCAGGAGCTGAGCCCTCTCCACCCACCCCCAGGTCTCACTGTTTATTCTGGACAGGCGTCCCTGGCTGACTCATGAGAACTCGTAAGAACATCCTGCACATTCTTTCACTCCAGCTCCTTTGGTGATGTGTGATGCCTCTGTTACCTTTGGGCCATGCTATCTACTGCCACAGGGGCCCTCTGAGAGCGCCCAGGCCTGTCCCCAGGGGATCACCTTGCAGGACACACAGAGCATAAGATGCTTGCGTTTCCAAAGCGGCACTCCGTCCCTGCTGTCCTCAGCACTTCAAACCACACATTGTCCATGAAGCAGCTGAGGGAATTCTCCTTCCCCCACTTCGTCTCTTACCTGGGCATCTGGTCTCACGGAAGTGTTGCCCATGACCCTGTACAATACCTTCAGCTGGCATCCCTATCCCCTCAGGGGGTGGTCTCTGGGGAAGGATCAGGATCTACCATCCCACCCTGGCCATCTGTCCCATCCTGGCTCTCCCAAGGCTGTCGCTGCAACTTGCCCTTCTCCTTCAGCTGAACACCCTTCCCCTACACGTGAACTTCCCGCACACACACCCACTCTTGCCAGACGTGCCCGGATGTACTTTCATCCCCGCTAAAGCCACAGGGACCCCCTTCCACGACCACAAAAGAACTTCAGCTTTATCTCCCTCACCTGCTCCCTAACCCATGGTTCTAGAACCCTGAGTCCCTCCACAGTGAACTTGGCCACCATGGGGGTTTTCAGGACCTTGGTCTGCCAGCATTGCATGAGCCACTGCCCAGGTGGCTGACAGCACAGTGGGGGGGTGGGGGAGGGGGGAGGGGGAAGAGGAGGGGTCTCCTGCAAGCTGGGCCAGAACCCACCAATCAGACCCTGTCTCTGCAGCTGAGTCTCTCATGGAGCTCATTTGCATCATTTAGTTCAATATTTACTGAGCCAACCTCATTTTCTGGGCCGTCTCCGTGGCCGACAGCTGGGAAGGCTGCAATTACGGCATTACACGCACGCAGGGAAGCTACCGCGAGCGCACACGGAGACGCAGCTTCCAAACAAACGCAGCCCTGGAGAGCCCCCGCCTCGTCTACCCCAGATCTCTGCAGCTGGAGTTCTGCCTGGGCCACATCTGCAAGCCAGCTACACCCGGTCACAGCCGACAACCACAGCGACCACAGCAACAGGAACAGTAACGGTGACTTTTTATTAAACTAATCCTAATAGTTGACCTGGGCTGGGCCTTAGGTGCAGGCCCTGGGCTAAATTCCCTCTGTGGAATTTCTCACTTAATCCTCACAGCCGACCTGGGAGGCAATGAACCAGTGAGGACTGTTTCAGGCCATCATTGAGACAGAATGAGACTTTGTTAGCCCAGGAGGAGCCCCGGCTTCAGGCACAGCTGGGCTCAAGATGAGAAAGACATCATCAAGACTCAGTTTTTCTCCAAGTAACTGCTGACCTCACTCAAGTAGGCTCCCGGCTGCGGCAACGCCAGCCCTACCCTTACCCAGGCCCAGGGGGTTCGAAGTCTGAGCTCATCCGCCAGGGTCCTGAGACTCACTTGGGCTGGACAGGTAGGGAAATTTACTATTCAAGGGAAGCCCTCCGTGGAGCAAGGGGAGGACAGGGAAGGATCTGGGGCAGACAGGCAAAGGGCTGGCACACTGGTCCACAGCTCACTGAACCTCCCCTGGAATGCAGGTTCCTTCAGGGCAGGGACCCATCATGTTCACTCCCCAGTGCCTAGAAGCATCTACACGTGAGAGGCTTTCAGTAAATATCCACTGATTGAGGCTGACCCCTGCTCCTTGAGGGACTGGAACATATCTGAGGGTTAGTTTCGACAGCCATTGTGTGGATAAAAATAGCCATTCAAGTTGGATTGTGATGATTAAATGAGAAAATGTAAGTAAACGTGCCTAAAAATACAGACGACACATAGGGGCTCCATAGAGGATTGTAGACTTTACAAACTCATCCGTTTCCCAGTTGTACCTGGCCATGGTAATCTGACCCAGGTGGACAATGATTTCCTATAGACTACTTGTGTCTCCTGATACAATAAAGTAGCTTTAAAAAATAATAGCACTGGGGCGGGGGGCGCGGTGCGTGGAGAGAAACAGGTGAGGGAGATTAAGAGGCACAAACTTTCAGTTACAAAATAAATGAGTCACAAGGATGAAATGTAGGGAATATAGTCAATAATTAATTATGTAATATCTTTGTATGGTGACAGATGGTAACTAGACTTATGGTGATCATTTTGAAATGTACAGAAATATCAAACCACTATGTTGTGTACCGGGAAACCAACATAGTGTTGTAGGCCAATTTTACTTCAAAAACAACAAAGAGGGCTTCCCTGGTGGCGCAGTGGTTGAGAATCCGCCTGCCGATGCAGGGGACACGGGTTCGTGCCCCGGTCCGGGAAGATCCCACATGCCGCGGAGCAACTAAGCCCGTGAGCCATGGCCGCTAGGCCTGCGCGTCCGGAGCCTGTGCTTCACAACGGGAGAGGCCACAACAGTGAGAGGCCCGCGTACCGCAAAAAAAAAAAAAAAAAAAAAAAAACAACAAAGAAACTCATATAAAAAGCGATCAGATTTGTGGTTACCACCACAGGCTGGGGTGGGTAGGAGGACTGGATGAAGGCAGTGAAAACGTACAAACTTCCAGTTATAAGATAAATAAGGACTAGAGATGTAATGTACAGCGTGATAAATATAATGAACACTGCTGTCTGTTACATATGAAAGTTGCTAAGACAGTAGATCCTAAGAGTTCTCACCACAAAGAAAAAAATGTTTCCTGTCTTTAATTTTACATCTGTATGAGATGACAAGGTTCACTAAACTTAATGTGATAATCATTTCATATGCATGTAAGTCAAATCACTATGTTGTACATCTTAAACTTGTAAGTGCGATATATGTCATTTGTGTCAATAAGACCGAAAGAAAAAAATAATAGCACGAATCATTTCTTTAGCATGCTTTGCCATTTACAATGCACCTTTACAATAATGATCCCATTTGATTCTCTCTAAACATCCATGTGGATGAGACAGTAACAACTGATGTTTGTTGAGAGTTTATCCACGCCAGGCTTGGTTCTAGATGCTGTGCATTTATTAATTCCCTTCATCTTCACAAAAGCCCTATAAAGTGGATGTTACCTCCCCATGTCACAGGTGAGGAAAGTGAGGGCCAGAGACGTTAAGTAACATGACAGTGGTCACACAGCCAATAAGCAGCAGAGACCCAAATCATCTGTCTTCAGCCCACCATCTTTAACCACTAAGCACCATGCTGTTTTAGTGAGTTCCATGAGAAAACTGGATCTGGAATAATGCAAAGGCCTCACAAGTAGTAAGCAGCAAAGCTGGGAAGAGAGTGCAATAATCTGTATTTTCCCCACTTCCCAGCCAGTAAAGCTCAGTCTCTTTCATTCCATAGTATAAAGGCAGTGTGCTCAGAGCGCCACAGCTTTCAGTGGGCAGCTGCCAGGGGCTCTGGACCCAGAGAAGACACACAGCAGGCACCTAGGAGGTCTGTGAGGTAGCTGAGTGCTGGGGGGATGTGAGAATAGGGATCCCCTACTTAACTCCTCTTTGCTTCACGCCAGACCTCAGAGCCAGTGAGCCCGGGGGTGGGCGGGTGAGAGAGGCAGAGGTGAGCTGGCTGGGAGCTCCGGGAGGGCAGGGCCAAGCCCCCAGCAGCTCTGGGCGCCTTGGTACAGCCCCTGCCCCCCACATACACACCGGAGAGAACCAGGAAACGTCGTAAGGGCCAAAGCAAAACAAGCACGTCACTGAGTTGGGCCCGGAGGGAGTTTTCTCCACATGCCAGCAGAGAAGAGACACTCACAAAGAAAGCAGTGAGCTAGTCAGAATGCCACATTCTGGGGCTGCCCCCCCACACACACACACCTGGGGCAGCAAGCGGCACCTGAACGGTTTAAGGCCACCAAACCTCTGTGGGAACAGCAGGCAGTAGGGCAGACAGGTCAAAAGTTTACACCTAAGAGTTCAAATCTCAGGGATGCGAAATGCAAGGTGGTATCTCAGATTGGATCTTGGAACTGTAAAATGACATTAGTGGAAATGCACATCAAGCCAGTGATTTTGTCAACAGTAAAGTGCTAATTTCTCCGCTGTGACAAATGTACCATGGTTGTGTAAGATGTTAACAACAGGGAACACAGGAGCTCTCTGCATTATCGTTTTCTGAAAATTTTAAATTACTCCAAAAAAGTTTTATTAAACGTTTAAAAAAATTCTCCAGAGGGAATCTCAACTCCATTGCATGCTATGCAACCTTGACTAAATCATTTACGCTTTTCGTGCCTCAGTTTCTTCATCTGGGCACAGAAACATGAGGATAATGATGGTGCCCGCCTTAGAGTATAAAGGGCACTTAGCCTCATCCGGCTCCGTAAATACTCAATAAACATGGGCTATTATTAAATCCACACAGTCTGCCTTCACACACAAACTATCGATTCGTTCCGGGGTTGTGGAAGACACGGGGAGCCCGCTCCCAATGCCCCTTCGTGGAAGGACTTGCTGCCGAACTGCAGAGAGAAGCCCTTCCTGGGGCAGCCGCCGCACCTGTTGACCGAGTGATGGGGGAGGGGAGGGCAGCACAAAGGCCCAGCCACTTCAGCCAGATGTGTGACAGCTCTGCCCAGCCAGGCTGGCTCCAGGTCTCCCCACGGACTGGCAGAGGCTTTGTCAGGCCTGCTTCGCAGCTGCCTCCCTCCTCGGCCCAGTTAGGTGCTGGTCCCCAACAAACCTCTTGCCCCCTCAACTCCACTGCAGTTTTTGCTTCCCGAGAAACTTACCTGCGGCAGCTGGTTCTGAGAGTGGTCCAAGAAAGCAGGTGGTTAGATGGTACTTGGGACTGCATCACTCCCCTCTCAGCTGGCAAGGAGGACCCCATCCCTGGTGGCAGGTGAAGCACAGGCAGGCCCGAGCACAAGGTTGATGCACGGACGGTGTACCTGTGGGTGGAGTGTGCAGGCAGGCCATGAATGTACTGGACATTTTTTTTTTTTTTTTTTTTTTTTTTTTTTTTTGCGGTAAGCGGGCCTCTCACTGTTGTGGCCTCTCCCGTTGCGGAGCACAGGCTCCGGACGCGCAGGCTCAGAGGCCATGGCTCACGGGCCCAGCCGCTCCGCGGCATGTGGGATCTTCCCGGACCGGGGCACGAACCCGTGTCCCCTGCATCGGCAGGCGGACTCTCAACCACTGCGCCACCAGGGAAGCCCTGTACTGGACATTTGAAAGGGACGCTGGGGTGCGGAGCAATAGTAACCCTGCAGATACCTGTATTAAACGGCCATGGCTAAGTACTATTGATACTCCCACTGAAAGATAATGCAGGGCTTCCCTGGTGGCGCAGTGGTTGAGAATCCGCCTGCCGATGCAGGGGTCACGGGTTCGTGCCCTGGTCCGGGAAGATCCCACATGCCACGGAGCAACTAAGCCCGTGAGCCATGGCCGCTAGGCCTGCACGTCCGGAGCCTGTGCTCCGCAACGGGAGAGGCCACAGCAGTGAGAGGCCCGCATACCACAAAAAAAAAAAAAAAAAAAAAAAAGAAAGATAATGCACAGCTGAGGCCTAGTGGCAGCCAGTGGAAAGCCAGGAATGGAAGCCACAGGGCCTCTTTAATTGCATACAAGGAAAGTTTCATCTTTTATCCAGGGCAAGCCCACAAGTCCAAGACGTCATAGTCTAAGTGGGTGAACTTCAAAGACAGTTAACTGCCTACCAGGGAAAGCCCAGTGAGGGCAAGGTAAAGTCCTGGGATCCCGACCAATGGGATAGGGACATCTCGGGAGAGGCCACTGAATGTGTCAGTTCCCCAGACTCCACTGAACCCTCCGAGCCGGAAGCCTGCTGCAGCCAGCCCCTGCCCCCAAGACGTACAGAGGCCCCTTCCTACAAGGCAACATACGCTCCTCAGAGCCCACCTCTGCCCGTCTGGAATCTCCTTGAAGAAATCCTTACCTTCCCTGAGGTTAAAATGACGCTCATATTCCTTTTATTAGTGTTTTTTTTCTCCCCAGCATCCAAAATCTTTTTCATAACAAGGCAGGATCTGGGGTTAGTTTCTGTAGCCTTGGCTGGCCCGTTGGCCTCCGGGCGGGCCTTCTTGAACTCCTGGCTGTGCGGGTTCCCGGGCCTTGCCCAAAGGCCTGTGCACTTCTCGGCCCTTGAGAGGACCAGAGAGCGGGACGGGCCACACCCCGGGGGGCGGGTGCGGCGCCAGCGGGCGGCGGTGAGGACGGCGCCCCTCCCCATCCTCATCCCGGGGGTGCGGCTCCGGCGCGGCTGCCCCCGCGCGGCGCAGACCTTCAGCGTGGGCGCCTCCGGACACGCCCAGCCTCCTTTATAGCCCAGCAACCACAGCTGTTTGTTTTCCCCGGCGCGCGAACTTCATCTTCCGGATCATCCAGGACAGGGACAGAGGCGAGGCGGTGCGACTCATGCACAACCTCTTTAGCACAAACTGGTTGAAGGTGGAGGTGTTTCCTCCGGACCAGAAACCGTGCAGCTCTACGAACAGCCTCTGTAGATGTCCTGGGCTCCGTGTACCGAAAGTTTTGGGCCTCCTTGTGGTGGATATCGACTCCCATGATGGCGCCTCCTGCTCAGACAGGTCCCTAAAATGTCCTTTTATTTGTTTCCAGTTTTCCCTTTCACATTTAGGTCTTAATCAACCAAAGACAACTGAAGACACGCATACATATGACTTTATTTTTGTCCAGATAGAAGCCAGTCTCCCCAGCAGCATTTACTAAATATTCCATCCTTCGTCCACTGATACTTGGTGTTAACTTACCTCGCATATGAGGCTCGCCTGTATTCCTAGATCTGCTTCAGGATTTCCGGCTTTCTAACGTTTGCTTTGTCCTGTGCTGCTTCTTGGGCTATGGCTTTGTAGTGCATCTTAATCACTGCTAAGTGAGGTAGGTGTAAACAAGAATTATTATCATGACAGATGAGGGCACTCAGGCTTGGAATATTGGAGTTGGCCAAGATCACAGGGCTAGTAAGTGGCCACATGAGGATTCAAACCCACGTCTGCATTATTTCAAAGACTGGCATCTTTCCACTCCACAAGGCTGTCCTCAGAGTTGTCTCTTTCCCAGGGAGCAGAAAGGGTTGGTTGCGATGGTGGTTTGAGTGCACTGGCGTCATGCTCCCTGCCTCAAAGGAGGTCATGTTCCGTCCCAGAAGCAACTTACATTTCCTTTGGCTCCTGGAACCAGAGAGAAGCCACATTATCTGCCACTGTTGTCTTCCCTTGGGAGCACCCAGCAGGGCAAAGAGGACCAGTCCCGAGCTCAGGACCCAGAGAAACAGCCTCCACTTTAGTGGGTAGTTGGCTTCCTGCTTCTTGTACTGTGGCTCTAAGGAAGGGCTGAGAAGCCATAGAGTCTTCATTTCTTTGAAAATAGATCTGACCACATCTGTCTCCTCTGCTAAAACCAAAATAAACAAATGACACTACGCTCCCGCCCCCAGCAAGAAAAAACAAAACCTACAGTGGTTCCCCAAGGAAGCAATAGGGTACAGACTTGTTTTTTCTTTCTGTGTTTCTTTTTAGGCAATGACCCTATTTTTTCCTAGAACAGAACAATATACAGAAGCCTCAAAAGTAAAACATTAAAGTGTAGCTTTAGAGGCAGGTGGTCTGTTCAGCCTCCTCCTTGTGCCTGGCATACAGTAGGTGCTCAGTAAATACTGATGGCTGCAGGGGCCTCTGGCTTAAGAATCCACATGGTTAAGAGAGGGCCATCGCTCCAGCTGGAGAGTGGCACATGGACAGGTCAAGACCAGACAGCAGGGAGCAGGGAGCTTCAGGTGGTGTCCGCCTGGGATGTCTCCCTCTCAGCCCCTTGGAGAAGCCTCTGTGTGGATGGGTTTTGAAGGAGAATAGGCTGATTCTCCTAAAGGGAGGGTCTTCTCCACCCCAACCCTGCTTCATGTACAGTAATATAAATCTGAAGGAGAAAAAAAACCCCACCTGACTCCAAATCCTAAGAGCTTTCCCTGGCTGCTCCCTCTGGGTGTGCCATAGGAGGGCAAAGGTACAAGAGCATGTCCGATGAAGAAAACCCCAGTCTCCCCAGCTCCCATGCTCGTACAGACAAAATCAGCATAAAGGGGGACATGGGGGGTGGCTTGGAGACAGGTCCCCATCCTCCCTGGGCTATGTTCTAGTTATGTCACCCTCTCTGAGCCTCAGCTTCTCGTCTGCATGGCAGGATTAAATGAGTCAATGTAGATAAAGCCTAGTGCCCACAGTCCTGTAGGTTTAGTTCCCCACCCCCCCAGCACAGAGCACCCCAGCGTTCCTCTGGGCAACAGAGGGCCAGTGTGGGCTGGCTTTTCTAGACCAGCATTTTCCCCCTCCCTCCCCTGAGCCAGATTCCCCACAGGTGCCTTCAACTCTTCCACGATGCAGAGGTGCTGGTTCCCCCTCATGGGCCCAGCTCTTCCCCAGCCTGCACTCCCACCTGAAACACTGCTGGCTCTCCCTCACCACAAGGGGGCGTATCAGGGCACGGTGGAGAGCATTTTCCGTTATTTCCATTCCCCTTCCCAACCTGTTCTGTCAGGTCCTGGCACTTCCCCATCACTCAGGTAGGTGGACTTTGCATTTTACTTTCCCTCTCCTGTGCCAGACCAGTCTCCCTTCCTCCCTAAACCTGTAGCCAGGGCTTCAAAGCACAATTCCTTCCAGTTCCCTGTTAGCTGAGTGCCGAGCGTCTACTGCTGCTGATTGATACGGCAAGTTTTGTTTTGGGCTTTGACATGGTCCATAAAACAAACATGCACATAAGCAATTATGGTCAGATATGCAGTCAGTGCACTACATGTTCAGAGAGTAGAACAAGTGAGCAGTCCTCTGCTGGCTCCTGGGCAGGAGAGCCTTCCCAGCGCATGTAACACTGAAGTGGGTTTTAAAGGTGGAGTAGGAGTCCAGATGAGAAGAGAGGACTATGGGAGAATTTCTAGGCAGAGTGACCAGCATGTGTAAGTACGTCCAGCTGTGGAAAGGCCTGGGTCATGGAATCGTGTGGTATGGGGTGGAGAGGGAGGGAGACGGGCTGAAGGCATATGCTGAAGCAAGCCTGTAAAGGGCGCTGAAAGCCAGAGAGAGGAGTTCAGAGTTCATTACCCTGAAAGCAGGAATGGAGGGCATTATGGCGGAGGGGCACCAAACAAGCTCCAGGTATCAATTTCCCAACCGTATCTGCAGCAGACAGGAGGAAACCTTTCACCAGCAACCCAGTGACCATCCCAAGTAGTGTTTTGGGGGTCATTTAACAAGTCTGAAGTGGAAAAACCATCAGTTCTCAAACTTTCCAGCCTTAGGACCTCTTCTCCCTCTTAAAAATTGAGAAACCCAAGAGGTTTTGTTCATGTGGGTTGCATCTATCAATATTTATTTGATTAGATATTGAGAAATTTTTTAAGTTAATTCATTTGAAATAAACCTAGTATATGTTGAAGTGTTTTTTAATCTTTATGAAAAATAATTATTGTTAAAGGAATTAATGACAGGAATGGTGTTGTATTTGATTTTTGCAAATCTCTGTTATCTGACTTCATAGAAGACAGCTGGATTTCCACATCTGCTCCTTCATTCCATCTGTTGTGATATCACATGCCATGCAGCCTCTGGGAAACTCCACTATACACCTATGAGAGACTGGGAGTGAAAACAGCAAGCAGAGTCAGTGTTATTATGAAAATAGTTCTTATCTCATAGACCCCTCCTGCAAGTGGTCTTCAAGTCACATTTTAAGAACTGCTAGGCAAATCATCAGAGGAGCAAACAGCTGTCAGAACAGCAAGGAGGGACTTTAAAAAAAAAAAATCACAGGAAGGAAAAAGACTTAATTCAGGGGATATGAAGAGGCAGGGATGAAAGCAAGGCAATGTCACCTAGGATGACACAGGTTTGCCTCCTGGCTCTGCCACTAAGTAACTGTGTAGCTTTGGCCTGACTGACCTCAGTTAACCCATCTGTAAAATGGCAATAATGCTAGTATAAGTAAAGCATGCAGCACAGAGTGAGACATTTGGACTTCTAAAGGTTAGCTCCCTCCTCTTGGGCCAAAAGAGGACTTTGTGAAAACAGCTTTGGTTCAGCAGCTAAGAGATACATGTAAGTCTGGGATAGGCTGTTTCTGCTTCTGTAACGTGGGTCAGATGTGAACTCCAAAACGCAAAGGCACCTTGAAAACTTTGGTACTATTAGCACAGCTGCTCAATCCAAAGCCACAGTGCAATGTGGCTGTCAAACCAGCAAGCTCAAATTCAGGTTGCATAAATGGAGACACCATGCACAGAACAAGGGAGGTGAGAGCTCCTCTAGTACTGGGTTGGCCAAAAAGTTCGTTTGGTTAGTGAATATGTTGTTCAGTAAAGTTCTTCGTGAAAATGAAAAATGTCTTTTATTTTTACTTAAAACTGAACAAACTTTTTGGCCAACCCAATACTTTGCACTGCTCAGACCCTCCCTCAAGTATTGTGTGTTCATCAGGATGGGCAAAGCACTCTGTGTAACTCATTCCAAGCGAGGGATTTTTTTCAGCATGGAGAAGACTTGGCCAGAGGAGGGGAGGTGAGACACAATCACTCTTCTAAAAGACCTGAGAGGTTGGCACACTGGCTCAGTGTGACCCCCCCAGAAATGAATTAGGCCCTGAGGATGGCCTATCCGGACAGGCAGAGGGGAGAGGGGAGCTTGACAATCCTTAGAGTGTAGGAAGTCTGAGCTGGCAGTAGTGAGGGCCACATCACTAGAAGTGTTCAAGTGGAGGCTGGAGATGAGGCATGAAAGAGGCCCTGTGCTTGGTCACTGGGTGGCACCTATGGGCCCTTCCCAGTCTGATTTCCTGTGCCTCTGGCACCTCAGAGACTGTCAGAGGAAATCAAAAGGGAACACTGAGAGTCCCTAGGGGTGGGTGCAAGGGGGCAGTGGGCATTCCGCCAGGCACTTTTGCTGGGTTCTCTGCCAAATTTGATCCAGAGATGAGATGCAGCTGCTAATTCCTTGGCCTAGAAATGGACAGGAGAAAATTGAGCATTGCTCAGAAAGTTCCTAGACATTAAAGCTTTCTGTGCCTGAAATGCCAATGTTTGCACCGTGCTGCCCAGCTGATGGGGAAGCCCCCCAGCCCCTTGGGAATGTGAGGTGCCAACAGTGAAGGAGGGAGGATCAAGGCACCCAGAGATCAAAAAGGCACACTCAGCACCATTGAAAATAACTCAGTCACTCTCTCAGTCCTTTAGGGGCCAAGCCTCATCATTGCAGAAAGGCAGAGAACTTCTCCCAGCCTTCAGGACAGGCAGTCTGCAGCCACATTAAACAGTCTTGGCCTTGGGAAAGATGTTCACCAATCCACTCTCTAATCTGACCCCTACTAGCAAGCTGTGAGGCAGGCTCTGCTTTACAGATGAGGAAATCAGGACACATGGCCGAAGTCACACAGCTGGCATGGGGTGTGAAGACAGAAATCCAGGCCTAAGTCCAAACCAAACCCTGACCCCCAAGACCCTCTGACCTGGCCCCAGCATGGGATTCTTGGGACTGCAGCTGTTGCTCTGCTCTCCATTTAAGTCTCAGATGTAGGCCCATTTGGAATTTGTCAACAGAATCCCGCTGTCCCTACAACCAGCCAGCTCACTGTATTATGTGTCAGGTCTTCAGAATCTGGTGCCAAGGTCCCCGGGCTGAGGAAAGAAAAACAGAGCAGACTTTGGGACTCTGTTCATTGTCCCTCAGCTTCTTAGTCGGCTTTTAGAACTGAAGGGATGGCCGACAGGGTAAGGAGAGCCTGGAGCCCTAGTAAGGATGACAAAGGTTGTCCCAACTATTTGTTCATTGCCTGTTTGTCCATTCAAAACTGACCAGGCATCTCTGCCCTTCACTTGTTCTGGGGGTACAGAGCTTAAAGGCACAGGCATTGCCTTTAAAGAGCTTGTCAAGTGTTCTCTCATTCACTGTACCGTTTAATGGGAGACACTAATAGACACTTTCAATTCAGGGTTTTCACTTTTATGGTAGATACATAACGTACAAGTGGCTGAGGGATTAGAGAAAAGAGGTCTCTGGCCCAAACTGAAGGGAAAAGGGGGTCGTGGGCAAGCTTCCTGAAAGAGGGGTCTCGTATGGTTTTGAACAGAGGAATCGGCAAGATAAAAGCGGTAAGAACAATTGCAAACCAAGTGCCTGCCTGGCTTTAGGCAATTGCTCATTAGTTACTGAATGTATGAATCAGGGTAGTAGCATGTGCCAAGACAAAGACACCGGACAGCGCAATCCTTGGGGGGTAACCATGACTAGTCTAGCATGTGGGCTGCACTCCTGTCCATTAGTCTGTCTGCTCCTCCTGCAGTCTCCCTGACCACCACTAGCACCTGAAACACACTTAGGCAGCTGAGTGCCTAAGAAGATCGGTTACACACAGAGATGACTGACAAATAAGTAAACACACTGAGCATAATGGGGGCTAAGTCTCTTCACTGTCCAAGAAAGGAGTTATAAATAATGAAAGGGAGAAGTTAGAATGAACCTTGTGGTGCTGGACTAGAATTAAAGGTACCAGTGTGACTGGTCAGAATGGCCATCATCAAGTCTACAGATAATAAATGCTGGAGGGGGTGTGGAAAAAAGGGAACCTTCCTACACTGCTGGTGGGAAAGTAAATTGGTGCAGCCACTATGGAAAACTGTATGGAGTTTCCTTAAAAAACTAAAAACAGAGTTGCTGTATGATCCAGCAATCCCACTTCTGGGTATATATCTGGAGAAAACTCTAATTCAAAAAGATACATTGGGGCTTCCCTGGTGGCGCAGTGGTTGAGAGTCTCCCTGCCAATGCAGGGGACACGGGTTTGAGCCCTGGTCTGGGAGGATCCCACATGCCGCGGAGCAACTGGGCCTGTGAGCCACAACGACTGAGCCTGCGTGTCTGGAGCCTGTGCTCCACAACAAGAGAGGCCGCAACAGTGAGAGGCCCACGCACCGCGATGAAGAGTGGTCCCCGCTCGCCACAACTAGAGAAAGCGCTCGCACAGAAACGAAGACCCAACACAGCCAAAAATGAATAAATAAATAAAAATTAGGGAAAAAAAAAGATACATGCACGCCAATGTTCATAGCAGCACTATCTACAACAGCAAAACATGGAAGCAACCTAAATGTCCAACAGAAGAATGGATAAAGATGTGCTACCATGTATACAATGGAATATTACTCAGCCATAAAAAAGAATGAAATAATGCCATTTGCAGTAACATGGATGGGCCTAGAGATGCTATTATATACTGTAGTTTGGAAAAGAAATAGTAGAATGGAAAAATATACAAAAAAGAATATATAAAATATATTACATATATATAAAACTGAGTCATTTTGCGGTACACCAGAAACAACATTGTAAATCAACTATACTCCAATAAAATAAATAAAGGGAGATGACAACTTGTTAGGAAAAAAAGGTGCCAGTGTGAACTCAGGTGTTCAATACCCATATATAGATATAGGAATACAGATGTAATGTTTGTGTATTTATTTTCTATGCATCTACTGAAATGCTTGGGAGCAGTGAGACTGCAGTAGCAATGAGCACACCTAGAACAAAGTTTTGGTTTCTAAATACAATCTACTTGAATTGGAACAGAGCTTGTTGGAGAAATGGTGAATTCCAGGGCTGGTGCATAGAAAGTACAAGAGCCTGAAATATATTACTGTGCCAGAAAATAAGGAAGTAATCAAAAGAGATAAAGACATGCCAAACACAGAAGTTAGCTTTAAGAACTACAACAAAGGGACAATTAGAGCATCAGTATAATGAGTTATAAAAATGCATGACTCGAGTCTAGTCATGAGGAAACACCAAACATAAATTGAGGGACGCGGTATAAAACAAGTGCCCTGTAATCTTAAAAAAAAAAAAAAAAAAAGAGTTAAGCTCATAAAGATCAAGGAAGGACCGAGAAAGAGTACAGATTTGGGCTTCCCTAGTGGCGCAGTGGTTGAGATTCTGCCTGCGGATGCAGGGGACGCGGGTTCGTGCCCCGGTCCCGGAAGATCCCACATGCCACGGAGCGGCTGGGCCCGGGAGCCATGGCCACTGAGCCTGCGCGTCCAGAGCCTGTGCTCTGCGGCGGGAGAGGCCACAACAGTGAGAGGCCCACAAGAGTACGGATTGAAGGAGACCAACTAAATGCAGTGTATTATTCTGGATTGAAGTCTTCTGCTATGGAGGACATTACTAGGACAACTGCAAAACTTAAATGGGTTTGGGGAAGGAGGGGGTGTGGGTAATTGGGAGCTTTTTGTGCTGTTCTCACAACTTTTCTGGAAGTCTGAGATTGTGTAAGGATGAAAAAATTAAGGCTTTTTGCAAAAATGCAAACATGGTATAAAAATTGTAACACCAAAATTTAAGATACAAAAATATTTTACAATTAAACAATTCGTGAAAAGATTTCTCTCTCCTTCATAATTTCCTTAGAAGTGGAGATAATATAAAAATTAGCTTAAATGATGTCAAACAAGCAGAAGCAGGCCTTACTGACAAAAAAGAAATCTGAAAATGAAACAAAACACAACCCACAAAATGCCCCCACCTAAATAAACTAAAATGCTAAAAAGTTGGGGGAAAAAAAAATCAACTCCAGGGTCCATAAAATCACCCAACAAAAAGAAAAATAAAAAATTATAACCTCAAGCTGTTCTCAGGCATAGCCCTACCAGTCCCATTCATTCTCATCTAATTTTTAACCAATTTTGAGATAATTTATCACATGTTCTTCTAATCTGCTACTGTTGGCAAATAAAACCCAGTTGGCTTCTATGATTTACAATTTTGGACTTTGTTATAGAGATGGAAGCTGTCAATAACAAAACTCAGGATCCATATCAAATATCCTTTGAGCCTTAAGGTGGTAATTCAACAAGCAGTAAGCAATCCAGGCAGACACATATACGCTTGAAGTGTGGAAGGTCCTGGACAGGAAGCCCATCTACAGCTAGTACAAGTGTAGGATAGAGGTGCTCAATATTTTCATCACAGAAAACCTAATTGTTATAACAAAACATTGGAGAAAAAGGGTGAGGCTGCTCGGGGCGAGGGTTGGAGGCCAGCTTCCCCAGGCACCCTGAAGACCACCTCATGGTCTGGAGAGAAATACTATCTACAAATATCTATAACTCATTCTGAGCCAGGTGAGAAGGGAGGATCAGTCAGAATGGAAAATACGTTCTGAGTGAGACATGAGGCACAAGTCTGGATTGAAGATTTTCGAATCTGTGCTCCTAGAAGACAAGGTATGCTGCACCTGTTGAAGGATCCATTACTATTCAAACGGTCTCTGAGATAGTATATCAAGCTCAATGGCAGAGACCGTGTTTCCATTCACTTTGGAATCCACAGCACCACACATGAAGCAAATCTGTCATCGCTGACGTTTCTTTGGTCCTCCTCACCTCCTCTCCACAGTGCAAACCCTCCTTGTGGGGCCACTTTCCATGTCAACTATATGATAGGGAAGGCCTTTTATAACCGATTTGTCACTATCAGTGTCTCTGTGGTTCCCCAACCTTTAGTGCACAGTGCTGGATCTCTTGCCTGCCAAGTCCAAGCCTTCTCCTGCCTCGTCACTGCTCCTCCCATCCCCAAACTATCCACACGCAGTTCTGGAAACTAGTCAGTCACCCAACACGTCCAACTGCTATATCCCTACCTCCAAGGTTCCATCTACTCTCTTCCAGCTGTGGTTAAGATCCTTTTTCGAATTGCCCCAACTCTGATCCGAGGGCGCACGGATTCCCAGATGCATTCATTTGACTTTTCTGTTCTGGTTGATTCATCACTATGCCAAGTGCTTTTGACAGCGCTTAATGCTGAATTAACTTATCTTAATAAAGAGAAAGACATAGCATAGAACAGCAAAGAATAATTTTAGACACCGCATACATGCCAAACGAGCACACCAGGCACACGGTGTGCTCCTCCCTTTGATAATGAATATATGGGGGTGATGCCACCCCTCTGGAAAGAACCCACGAGGGTCACAAGCAAAGCAAACTGAAGCTAAGACCTCAAGAGGCCAAGAATGCCAAACAGAGGGGGGAAAGCATCATAATTTAACTCATGATGGACCTGGTTGCAATTTAAAACAGGGGTGGCAAGCTTTTTCTATAAAGGGCCAGATAATAATTCTTTAGGTTTTGCTGGCCATAGTCTTTGTTGCAACTATTCAACGGCAAACCTCTTCAGCACAAAGGTAGCTGCTTATAGACAATATGTAAATAAATGAGCGTGCCTGTGTTTCAATAAAACTATTTATAGACACTGGAATTTGAATCAATTTTCATGTCATAAAATCCTTTTCACAAAAACAACAAAACCAAAAAACATTTAAAAATGTAAAGGCCATTCTTAGCTCATGGCTCATACAACAGACGGTGAGCCAGATTTGGCTCAAGGGGCTGCAGTTTGCCAGCCCCTGGCTTAGAACAAAGTGGAACAAAATGGACACTGGGACGTCAATTGGAAGGACACATTGTACCTGAGACGCACAGCTAGGGAACTCACCAGAACACAGACGTGGGTCAGGAAAGACTCCCCGAAACTGCTTACTTTTGGTTGAATATTTTGTAGCTATCTTAGGCTGGCTGATACAAGAAAAGAAGTATGGCAAATGGGGAACTCACTGAAATCTCTAAAAGCTCTCATGAACTTTGATTACATTCTATCAAGTATCCCACCTCTGTGTTGATGTTTCAGCTGAGAACACTAACAGGAGCCCCAATAAAATCGACCTAGTGCCTGGCCTCCTACACACACTGTTCACCAATTACTGAAGAAAACAGAAGGATCAGTGATAGAGGCACCGTCAACTTACAATCTAAGATTCCATATGGTAAAATCATTTAAAAAAATGAGAAATGCCATGTTGGATATATTGAAAATATTTTATAATTACTTCTCTAGAATCCTAGCCATCTAATACACGAAGAAATTGTATGGTGGAACACTTCAGTATTTTTTTTTTTGCGCGGTACGCGGGCCTCTCACCTCTGTGTCCTCTCCCATTGTGGAGCACAGGCTCCGGACGCGCAGGCTCAGCGGCCACGGCTCACGGGCCCAGCCGCTCCACAGCAGGTGGGATCTTCCCGGACCAGGGCACGAACCCATGTCCCCTGCATTGGCAGGCGGATTCTCAACTACTGCGCCACCAGGGAAGCCCCCTACTTCAGTATTTTTAAACAATGTAAAGACATATTTGACTAGGGGATGGCAATAAGAATTGAACAAATATAAACCTAAGCTTCCTCATTTTCCACAGAGTACCTCAACAATAAATATATTTCAGAAAATAGATGACAGAATACCTCAAATGCAAAATTCCAAAGTCATGTAGTCACTCAGATTAACCAAAACTGTTTGTAAATTAAAAGATAACTGCAAAAGGTCACAAAAAGCCTATTTCTTTCAGAGTGTCATGGGTGATTCTTTAAGCAGATAAAGAATGGTCAAAACTTGGCTTGAACTGTCTTCTGGTAATTATTAATCCCACTATTTGTAGTTTTGTTGTCCAAGGACAAAAGCTCCATGCGATCGATCACCTTCTGCTGTCACTTTCCAGAGAAAAGAGAGGTTGCTGCTGGTTTTTTCCCTTTTCCAGCTTTCACTATGCTCTAAGCAATTAAGTGGCAGATTAAATATCGTTAAAATAAAGTATCCCATTTTCTCACCAGAACTGCCACCCCTCTTCCCAACTCATTGTTCTGCCTTGAAAGATGAACAGATTTAGAAATCCTCATTTTATTCTGAGACATTTCTGCATAATCCATTATAAAACATACAGGTAATACAAAGTCCAAAGGCCCTGTTGTGTTTATGGAATAAACACGTGAAGATTAAACTACATGATAACACCATGGGGAGAAATCATGGTTTCATTTATTTTCATGAGATAGTTCATGAGTGCATGACGTAAAAGCTTAAAAATCGTCACCAAACTGTGCTAAGTATTATTAAGAGATTATGCAGGAAGAAATCTGTGCAAATTCATCTTCACTCAGTATCAGATAGTAGAAAAAAACATTTCTTTAAACAGTTTTTTTTATATTCAGGAAAACAGACTGAAAAACTGAACAAGTAGACACCTGCTCCCTCTTTATGATCAAATAACAATGACAATGAAGGAGATTCCAAAGAAAAAAGATGAGAGGAAAAAAATCCAAATAAAAGCCAACACTGCTATTAAGATTTTTCTTTTAATATGCCATGAGATATCTTGATTGTATATTTTCCAAAGTACTTTTCCAGCCGCATCTCCCAACCCTTCCAAAAGATTTCTCCAGTCTGTCCAATGCAATAAAGGATGCTAGATTATAGTTCTGTCCACCTTCACTTTTCGAAAGCAAATAATCCTAAATGACTTTAATGGTCATACATTCTTATCTAATAAGGAAAAACATTGACAAATATCAGAAACCCAGTTTTGAGACATTTGCACTAATTTTGAACTGAATCAGCATTTTGTGGGTTTTAAAAAAGGCAGCAGTTGGAATTCACGACTTGCTGACAAACACATTTCTGCTGAGGGAAGGGGAAGACAGGGATAGTGAATGCTGCATTTCTCCATTGGCCCCAAAGTGCTAATTCCACAACGGGATACATCAAAAGCAAACATGCAACTGTGGTTTTAAAACTTTTTACTGCAATATAACAATGAAGTAAACAGTAATTAGACACCTACCAATTTTCCCCCCAAAACAAACCAAAAAAATGTAAACAGGAAAATAACTCTGCCTATACTTGTACAGCTTCTCAAATCATTTTAGAAGGGTCTCACATTCAATGATCAAGAAATTTAAAATAGCAGTAATTATTTTCATTTTAAGAAAAGATTCCCCCTCTCCCCCCTCAACCCCAAGTATTTATCATGAAAGAATGGGCTTTCTTACACATTAATTTTATACTTATTTGAAGCAGCAACAATAACCATCAATAATTTGGCATTTCTGTTTACAGTTGCTCCAATTTTTTTTTTTTTAATTTAACAAAGCCATTATCCAGTGTTGCCATAAAATAGGGACTGTAGATTCTAGGTAGCAAAGATTCTTTCTGAAACCACTGTTAAGTCAAAGAAATATAAAGCAGGGCATTACACTAAATTTCTGGATCTAGTACACTAAAAAGAGTGAAACCTAGGAAAAGTTACCTACTGTTTTATAGAGGAAATAAAGACCTGCAAAAGCTGACTTTTGGTTGTATAATATTTTACACGCTGTGTGGATCTGCGGCATCTGCTAACTGAAGCAGACATGCACGGTATTTATCCCTGCCCTGTATCCTAGACCCCCCTCCCCATCCCCAAGAATCTACTACCTTATACCAAGTATTGTGGATATGAGCCCAAGTCATCCCAGACAATCCAGTGAACAAAGTTAGTGTAATGCACTGGTGTGAAGTGTGAGATAAAAAAAAGTCCCTTTCAATCTTCATCAAAGTTTTGCTGTAGAAGAAAATTGGCAGCCAAGTTCTCATTCTTCTCACAAGCAAAATATGCTTGTATCACAAGTCCTTCAGGAAATCCTAATGCCTTTAACTGGAAGAAAAGAAAGAAAACATATTATGGAGTCTAGCATAGCACTACTGACAGATCATCACTTGAAAACATACTATAAAGGACACAAAAAAGCTTGAGAATTTTACATGAATTCATCTCTATCTGAATATGGAGTCACTGTCCAATTCAAGGGGCTTGATAGAACCCAGGCCCTTTCCTGTAACCACCTACAAATTCTTTGTTCCTAGTTAAAGCTATTAGGCTAACAGATACTTTGGTAACACTCATTGGTATTAACACTAAAAATTAGCTTCTGTGGTGGTTTAAAAATAAATGACCTTACAGAAATCTGTAAATCAAGTGGCTTTCAGTACAGTAAGTGGTGAAGCTATGGATGAGAGCAACCAGAGGTTGCTAATTATTTGTAAAGAGAGCCACATCTTTCATTAGGGTCATACATTACTCTCAACCTCCTTGCCTTATGAAACACTTCATACTACAAAAATGGGTGGTCAATTATTAGTAATATTACATGATATATTTTTGAAATCAAGACATACGGTGTTCGATTTTTATTTGCTTAATTTTTATACCATTTTAAATGGTGATACGACCCATTTAATTTTTGTCTTCCTAGTCTATTAAAAATCACTTGTAACTCAGTAACTGCTGCTTTTAAAAGCCTTTAAACACTCAGGTCAACTGTCTAATTCCCTAGGTACCACACATTTGTCAGCCAAATGTTATTTATGAACCCCCTTCCTCAACTGTCTCAATCGTCTTGCACTAGACTATATCAAGAAATGACTTTTAAAAACTGGGCAAAAGTCCCGATTCAGCATGATTATATTCATCCATGAAAGGAGAAGAAACTCAAAAATGATTTTGTTACCTAGGTCTTGTCCAGATTAAAGCTGGGCTAGCTGAAGTAAAAGGTAGATAGGGCACGATCCAACTATATTGCTTCTACAAGACACACTTTAGATTCAAAGACACAAATATGCTGAAAGTAAAAGGATGGAAAAAGATATATACCATGCAAACAGTTACAAAAAGAGAGCTGAAGTGACTATATTAATATCAGACAAAACAGACTTTAAGATTAAAATTGTTACTAAAACAAAGAACATTTTATGATGATAAAACAATCAGAAAGACTTCATTATAAACATAGAGAACAACAGAGCCCCCAAATACATGAAACAAAAACTGACAGACTTGAAGGGAGAAATAACCAATTCAACAATAGTTGGAGACTTTAATATCCCCATGTTCTATAATGCATACGAGAAGGCAGAAGACTGACAAGGATATAGAAGACTTGAAAAATACTATAAACCAACCAGACCTAACAGACATTTAGAGAACACTTAACAACGGCAAATGATACATCCTTCTCAAGTATACACAGAACATTCTCCATAAAGACCATGTTAAGCCATAAAACAAGCCCCAATAAATTGAAAAGGATTTAAATTATGCAAATTATGTTATCTGACCACGATGGAATGAACTTCGAAATCAATAACAGAAGGAAATTTGGAAATTCATAAATGTGGAAACTGATACAATCCTAAACCTACAGATCAAAGAAAACAATGACAAAAGAAAATAGAAAATAGTTTGAGATGAATGAAAATAAAACCACAACACACTAAAACTTATGGGATGCTGCTGTAGCAGTGCTTGGAGGAAACCGTCTAGCTGTAAATATCTACAGGCATACCTCAGAGATACTGCAGGTTCGGTTACAGACCACTGCTATAAAGCGAATATCGCAATGAAGCGGGTCACACGAATTTTTGGTTTCCCAATGCATATGAAAGTTACGTTTACACTATACTGTAGTCTATTAAGTGTGCAGCAGCATCATGTCTAAAAAAAACAATGTACATACTTTAATTAAAAAATGCTTCATTGCCGAAAGATGCTAACCATCATCTGACAGCACAGGGTTGCCACAAACCTTCAATTTATAAAAAATGCAATTAACTGCAAAATACAACAAAGTAAAGTACAATAAAGAGGTATGCCTATGTATTAAGACAGATATAAAATCAATAATCTAAGCTTCAACCTTAAGAAACTAGGGGAAAAAAGAGGAAACTAAATCCAAGGCAAGCAGAAGGAGATAAAATAGAGACTAGAAAAAACACAGAATCAACAAAACCAAAAGTTCTCACTTTTTTTCTTTAAATCAACAACACTGACAAACCTTTACCTAAACTGACAGGGAAAATGAGGATTCAAATGACTAAAATCAAAAATAAATGTTGGAACATTACCACTTTTTATAGAAATGAAAACTATCAGGGAATACTGAGAACAATTAAGTTGTTGTATGCCAACAAACTAGATAACATATATGAAATAGACAAATTCCTAGAAAGACAAAAACCACCCCAATTGACTCAAGATAAAAAGGAAAAATCTGAATAGTCCTATGACAAGCAAAGAGATTGAATTAGTAGTCACAAAGCTTCCCCCAAAGCCAGGCCCAGATAACTTCACTGGTGAATTCTACCACTCTTTTAAAGAAAAATTAACACCAATTCTTCATAAACTCTTCCAAACAACAGAAGAGGAGGGAACTCATTCTGTAAGGCCAATATTACTCTGATACCAAAACCAGACAAAGACATCACAAAAAAACTACAGACCAATATTCCTTATGAATATAGATGCAGAAATCGTCAACAAAATATTAGCAGGTCAATTCCAGCAACGCCCCACGAATGCAAGGTTAGACCAACATACAAAAAAATCAATCAGCGTAATAAGGCATATTAACAGAAAAAGGGACACAACCACACGACCACCTCAATCAACACACAATTTGACAAAATCCCACACCCTTTGTGATAAAAATATCCAACACACTAGGAACAGAACTTCTTCAACCTGATAAAAGGAATCTAATGAAACGCACAGCTAACATCAAACTTAATGGTGAAAGACTAAACGTTTTATTTTCCTCTAAGATCTGGAACAAGATAAAGATGTTGGCTCTCGTCACTGCTATTCAACAGAGGCAGCTATTATACAGAGGCAGCTCTAGATAGGACAATTAAGCAAATATATATATATATAAAATGTAAATATTAATAATAAAGGACATCCAGATTGAAAAAGTAAAACTATGTCTACCTGCAAATGATATCCCACATATAGAAATCCTTAGGAACACACACACAAATTATCAGAATAAATGAGTTCAGAACGGTTGCAAGATACACAAAATTAAATTGTATTTCTATATAACTAGCAATGAACAATCCAAAAATGAAAGAAAAACAATTCTCTTTATAACAGCGTCATAAAGAATAAAAATACTTAGAAATAAATTTAGCAAAAGTATAAACTGAAGATTAAAGAAATTTCTGAAAGAAATTCAATATGGAAAGACATCCTATTCTGTGTTCATGGCTTGGTAAAGACTTAATATTGCTAACATGGCAATACTCCCCAAATTGATCTATAGAAAAAACCACAGTATCTAATCAAAATTCTAGCCAGTTTTCTTTTTGCAGAAATTGGACAAGCTAATCCTAAAATTGCTATGAAACTGCAAGGGAACCACAAGAGTCGAAACAATCTTGGGAAAGAAGAACAAATATGGAGCTCTCGCACTTCCAGATTTCAAAACTTACAAAGCCAGAGTAATCAAGACAATGAAGGATTGGCATAAGGATAAACATATAGAAAGGAACAGAATTGAAAGCCCAGAAATAAACCCTCACATTTATGGTCAACATATTTTCAACAAGGATGCCAAGACAATTTAATGGGGAAAGAACAGTATTTTCAATAAATGGTGCTGGGGCAACTGGATATACACAGGCAAAAGATATGAAGCTAGGCTCCTACACCTCACACCATAAACAAAAAGTAACTTGAAATGGATTATAGACATTTTACATTACATAAATGTAATAAGAGCTATAAAACTCTTTGGAGAAAATACAGGCTTAAATCTCTGGACCTTGGGTTAGGCAATGTTCTCTTCTATGACACCAAAAGCACAAGCAACAATAGAAAAAATTTCTCCAACACAGAAATCAAGATTTGATAACTGTAACCTCAAAAAAAAGCTGCTCTAGAACAAGTGAGGCAATTGTCTATTGTCACTTCTATTTATTTGAGGGGGAAAAAATAACACTGCAATATATAAGGTATCTTTTAAGAAATACATAGTTACAAACCTAACACCTGACATGTTTGTCATAAACAAAGACTAATTATAGTTCCAATGATTTTCTAAGTGTTAAGTTAAAATGCACTTTCTCTGATTTCCATCTCAAAACACTTTGTAAGATGAGACAGGGCAAGTACTATGATTCCCTATTAACAAATATTAACAATGGGGCCCAGAGAAAAATGAATGACTAGTCACAGTATCATAAAAACTAGGTTACTGCAGTGCCACAACCTGTATGGGCAGACATGATAAGGATGAAAAGAGAATCAGGATACCAGGTTCTGATGTTTACTATACATGTATTTTATGAAAATATTCATATACATATATATTTACATTTTAGAAACAACAGTGAAATAAAATTTGAAATATAAATCAAAAATGGATAATCTTGTATTGGGCATATACTTTAAGATCATTTTTTCTTATTGAATTCTAAAACATCAATGAAAATTTTAGTTTCTTGATCTATTGATAACTATTTCATGCTAGACTGGTATTCAGTGCTAGTCCCTTGGCTTCGCAAAGCACACAATGGAGAGCAGGACTGAGAGGAGACTGTCTCCACTGCAGTCCCTAGGTTAATAATGCTCTGTTTGGCTCTGTCCAGTAAACGCTATCTACGGTGATGGAAATACTCTGTATCTGGACTATCCAGTGCAGGAGCCACTAACCGCATGTGACTACTGAGCATCTGCACTGTGGCTTGTGTGACTAGGAACTGAATTTCTAAGTTTTACTGAAACTCACCCTTTCTATAGCTTCTTTTTCCTGAGGCGTTACTTGAATGTAGTTCATATGACCACTTCCAGCTTCTGCAATTCCTCCACTGCCACCTCCACTACCTCCTCCTTGACCACCAGCTTCTTGAACTGGTTCATTTAACATCTGAATAAAATGCTCCTGATGTTGGCTAATTTGCTGCAGTGATTTGAAGGACAGAGAAAAACAAGACATTGATATAAAGTATCTTCAGGAAAATAAGAATTCTAATACAAATAAGAGAAAGTTATAACTCTGCAACTGCATTATTTTAGAATGATTCTGGATTATTCAATCTTTGGAAGTATGTGATTTCTTGTACATTAAAGAAACTTCATATTTCTGAGGTAAACAGTGAAGAATTAAAAGAATCCAAATTCTCTTTCATAAACACTCCCACCCCCCCCCCATCATTGTTAAAAAACTACTTGATGGCTATAAGAAAAAAATAGAAGTTATATATATTTTATCCTCCACACTAGTAGGCAGTAGAATGCCTACTAGTATAACTAGTAAAACAGGGGTCCATGATCCCTGGGCCATGGACCGGTACTAGTCTGTGGCCTGTTAGGAACTGGGCTGCACAGCAGGAGATGAGCGGGCAGGCGGGCAAGAGAGCCAAGCTTTAACTGTATTTACAGCTGCTCCCCATTGCCTCCATTACCGCCTGAGCTCCACCCGTCAGCTCAGCAGAGGCATTAGATTCTCATAGGAGCGCAAACCCTACTGTGAACTGCTCATGCAAGCGATCTAGGCTGCGTGCTCCTTATGAGCATCTAATGCCTGATGATCTGAGGTGGAGCTGAGGCAGTGATGCTAGGGCTGGGGAGCAGCTGCAAATATAGATTATCGTTAGCAGAGAGGTTTGACCGCACACAGACCATAATAAATCGTTTGCAGACTCATATCAAAACCCTATCAGTGGGCTTCCCTGGTGGCGCAGTGGTTGAGAGTCTGCCTGCCGATGCAGGGGACACGGGTTCGTGCCCCGGTCCGGGAAGATGCCACATGCCGCGGAGCGGCTGGGCCCGTGAGCCGTGGCGCCTGAGCCTGCGCGTCCGGAGCCTGTGCTCCGCAACGGGAGAGGCCACAACAGTGATAGGCCCGCGTAATTCAACAACAAAAACAAAACAAAAAAACCCTATCAGTGAGTGGCAAGTGAAAACAAGCTCAGGGCTCCCACTGATTCTCCATTATGATGAGTTGTATAATTATTTCATTATATATTACAATGTAATAATAGGAGAAATAACGTGCACAATAAATGTAATGTGCTTGAATCATCCGGAAACCATCATCCCCCAACCCTGGTCCGTGGAAAAACTGTCTTCCACGAAACCGGTCCCTGGTGTCAAAAAGGTTGGGGACCGCTGCTATCCAAAACTCAAATATTTCATGACCTGAGCATTAAAATAAGCCCACAGGTATGTTTTCTATGAGGTAGTGCGCCACTAGTAATAAGCTTGGGAAAGAGAGACCTAGAGAGTTAAACATTTCTTTTTGTTAGAGTTTCTCAGATTCTTTAATAAAGTGTTTCCCAAACAAATATTTAACCCAATCCCCACCCCCCAATTCTTGTTTTATCAGTACATCTATCTATAGCATCTTCTACTGAGTGCAGCTTAGAAGAACAGTTTATAGACTTGGTGAAGAAGGGGTGCTCACGGACCTCTACAAAATGTGATACACTCTAAACCCATTTTTGGAAATTAACTGATTAAACAGTCACCTGTAGTAACTGAGGATTTTCTCGACCTATCTGTTGTAGCAATGCTGGAAGCAGGGAAGGATTCTGTTGAATAATTTGTCTCATCTGTTGAAACTGAGGCTGATTCCGTAAAAATTCAAGAGGGTGTCCTAAAATATACATGAACATTTTTAAACAAAAATAGCAATTACATATACAAACATAATCTAGACAGCAAACACTGTCAAGAAAAAATATGATTTGAATTCTCAGATGTATATAAAATGAAGTAAATAATGAAAACATCTTCAAACTGCACCAGCTCGCAAGTCTCATACTGCAGAAATTATTCCTATTAGCTAAGGTAGAGAGTACAGAACACTAAAAGAACAAAGTTTTCCTACAATTGCCCTGGGCACTCAATATTATCAAGTAACACTGAGAACTTGTGCCCTTCATGCATTCTATCAAAATAAAAAGTATTAAAAGTTGTTCCTGATGCTCAAAAGTTCCTAAGAAAAATATATACCAGGATTAAGAAACACAAAACACTTACCTACTTTAATTGCATACAAAAGAATTATGCTTTTGAGATTACTAAGAGTAATGAGAATTTTTTAGATGTACACTGTCATCTAAATTATTCAAGACAATCATTCAAATTAAAAATGGCCACATCATATGGCTACTTATTCTTCTTTGTGTTAACACCAGTTTTACAGAAGAAGAAATCGAGACTCAGAAACTAAGTTACCCAATAACTGCCACTGAATGGGACAGCACCCCAAATCTGAACCAAATCTGTGGCCTCCTCTTCTATTTCCATGCTGAATCTCAGGAAATGAGAGCCTATCCAAAGTGCTTGGGGATTTCTGTCAACCAGAGATGACTGCCATAATTAGAGCTAGGAAATACATAAAAGAATGGTCTCTTCAAAAGTAACAGTTTTAATTACTTTATCAATTTTACAGAAGAAATAATGAAAGAGAACATTAACTAATTCCTGGGACTACCACGGGCTCCAGGCTTTGCTTTCTAGTCAAACCTTTGCCAGTGGAAGAGTGGGTGCTGTAAAGACACCTGAATTCAAGCTCTGCTTTCACCTCTAGAGTTAAGATATTAAACCTCCCAGGTTTAATTTCCTTGGTTCTATAATAACCATTAAGATCCTACTGGCTGTGAAGACATTTACTGGGAGAGAAAGAGACAAGGTGAGCAAACCGTTCCAAACGGCTTCAGAATATAACACTAAATGCAAAATGGGAACCATCTCTTCCTTAGAATAAGCTAAACAGAATATGCCCTTTACCAAAACTTCAGTAATGATGTTTAATATAAGTGAGAATGTCTTTTATATCCACTTAGTATAATTTCTTCTGGGTCCTTCTCTAACACTTAATAGAGAATTTGTTTTAAGAGTTACTGAGATGCTCTGGGAATGAACCTCATCTCAAAAGTATTTCAGATTAAATTATTTTATACTAAAGGTTCAGGACCATTTCCTCCCCACTGAAAGATTCCACTTTACCTCCAGAACTTGTTGTTGTAGTCGTTGCTGTCGTAGTTGCTGCAGCTGCAGCCACTGAAGACTGAGGAGCCCCAGTACTCGCTGCTGGAGGGGGGTCAACCACAGCCTGACTTTCTCTATCTCCGGGAATTCCCTATAACACAATTTCCAAGCTTTAAAATAGCTCATCATTCAAAGTTAGTTAAATATTACACAGAGTAAGAGACTTATGAATCTATTTAATATCCTTGTCTAATTTCTGAAAGCATCAAACAGACGTCTGCTTCAATTAAATGTAAAGGATCAAGACATATCTGAAATCTTCACATATTCAAATTAGATTAGAAATGGCCTCAGTGTGGTATAGATAAACCCATACTACTATAACATACAGTAGCATTGTCCAACAGAACTTTCCATGATGATGGAACAGTTCTATATCTATGCTGTCCAATAAAATACCCATTAGCCCCAAGTAGCTACTGAGAACTTGAAATGTGGCTAATGGTACTAAGACACTTAAAATTTTAACTTACTTTTAATTTTCTTAATTTAAATAGCTACTTGTACTTAATAGTACTCAGCAGCTACCCTACTAGACAGTGTAGATCTAGGATATAAAGTAAATAATTTTGCAATTAAAAAAATAAATCATGAAATGTTTATCCAGCAACACGTTAACATCTAACACCAAAGTATCAGGCAAGACCCTAAACTTGCATAGAAGTAATGGTGTCTAATATTATAAGGCTAATTATTTAAATTTTCAAAATATCAACACAAATCTTATTAAAATTAGACATATCTGGCTTTTATGTTATATATCACTCTAGTTGATTTTTTTTTTTTTTTTGCGGTACGTGGGCCTCTCACTGCTGTGGCCTCTCCCGTTGCGGAGTGCAGGATGCGCAGGCTCGGCAGCCATGGCTCACGGGCCCAGCCGCTCTGCAACATGTGGGATCCTCCCGGACTGGGACACGAACCCGTGTCCCCTACAGCGGCAGGCGGACTCTCAACCACTGCGCCACCAGGTAAGCCCCTCTAGTTGATTTCTGAACCTCACAGAAATTTTCACCAGCTCAGCGACAGAATGGATTGTATTTTTAACCCTAGCCTTAAGATCATCCAAAGAGATTTTGAGGCACACATGGCAGTTGTGAAGTGATCGCTGGAAAAAAAGAGTCTAATGGAGACAGAGCAGGTGATGACAGCGGCCAAGTGAGGAGGATATGTCCTCTACTGATCCATGGTTCTGAGTGAGCATCATCCAGAAATGTATCATGTACAAAAACTTAAAATTGATTATTCAAAAATTACAAAAAGTAAAGGGAATTCCCTAGCGGTTCAGTGGTTAGGACTCTGCACTTTCACTGCTGAAGGCGCAGGTTCAATCCCTGGTCAGGGAGCTAAGATCCCACAAGCTGCATGGCATGGCCAAAAAAAAAAAAAAAAAAGTAAATAGGTACGAAAGAATCTTAAATAATTAAGTATTTAAGTAATGCTTTTTCTAAGTTTGTGGCATTTATCTTCTGAAGTTATTATAACTTAAAACTGCACTAAGATTTTTGGAACACCCCTATTTTGATAAGACTTCTCATATACAACTTATTAAAGTCTTTATGAAATCTTCATAGATTTTGGAAGGAGAATGAAGGAGAAAATATTGTATTTGAATATGAGATGGTAATAGTAATTGCTTCCATTTCCCAGTAAATCAGAAGCCAAAATCATAAACGTATGAAGAATGAACGGTAATAAACAGCAGGATAATGGCTGCCTATATTAGAAGTTTATTGCAGGCATTACAAACAAATGTTTTTCACAATCCACCAATTCAAACCCTTGGATGAGGAGCTATCAAGTGCTAACAAACTATACAGAGATTGAGGATCCAAAAGCCTCCATCAAATTCTCAAACAAGTTTGTTAAACTAAAAAGTTAATCACCACTGCTACAGATCTACCTCAAATTCTCACACATAGTATTTAGCCCTTTATTAGATCATTATTTCTCCTTTCCCATACACTCACCCTCACTTATACAGGAGTGTCAAAAACTAGTAACAGTTAAAGGTAGCCCCTTTTTTCCAGTCTATGAAACAAAGAGTAAATATATAAAACTTTAAACTGTTTCATTAACTTATCTCTCATCTATTCATTTGTATTTGATGCTAAATAGCAGCAACTGTGAAAAGTGATTCATTTTTTTATACCTCAAAATTTCAAATCTATTAGATCAAAATATTTGATATCATGAAATTTATGCAGAATTCCAAATCAGGTATAAATTAAAGCCATTCTATGAAAGGAAAGGCAATATTTTAAAATAATGTGTTTTTTTTGGGGGGGAGGAAAGAGCGGCAACCACAAACAGACCCACAGTAACTATCAATCCAGTATGATTCCTCAATTTCAAACAAAATAATTAAATGAATTGCCAGCATTTTAAAGACTCTCAAGAAGACGATGGGAAAAAGAATTCAAATGATAAAATGATATGCTAAGAAAAGGTTTTGTGAATCTCATGCAAATAAGTAGGCAAATGACTGGTGGAGGAGAAGCAGTTATCTGCTCATGACAGGGACTCTCCTGAAACTACGCTCTCAAAAGGAGTTTCTAACAGAAGTACAACTGGAAACAAAGGAATGGATTAAACTTGTGGATGGTATTCCCCAAAGAGTTAGGATCTGAGATGATATTTAAGGCAATTGAGACTTTTGATAATATTCCAACACACCAAAGAATTATAGAATAAAATGTTAAGACTAAAAAGTTAATCCAATGTTATTGCAAACTTCTACACTTTGCTTTTGACCCATGTCACATTTGTAAAACAGACATTCATTGCCATAAAATATCATGGGTTTCAGTCCATGCCCACAACAATCTATTTCTCAAAAACCTTTATTAGTAGAAAACAAAACCCAATAATTTATTCAAAATCCTCTCGACTGCTACTTACTATAAATAAGCTAACAATTCAAATGCCAATAGAACCAGTCGTAATTTCACACATTAAATTAAATGCATGATGCTGTCAGGTAATAGGGAATGGACAGGAAGACAGTGAATTAAGAGTCTACAACCTAAAATTTTTCCTAAACACTTGTGAAAATCTGGGATCCGAGTTGTCCAGATAAACCAGATTATCTGAACTTTTAAGTGAAATCTCCCAGTTTTTAAAAGCTGGCAACTAATTAAGAAATTTACACATAGTACAAAATTTGGCTTGGGCTTCCAACTTGAAACTTTTGCTGTAAATAGCACATCCAGGATTATGCTTGGCAGGCAAAAAAGCTACTAAAATGTTGGATTCAATTAGATTTAAAATCTGCCCCACCCCTACCCCTCTAACACAAAGCTGTCATCCTTTGAGGGTACTACTCCAAGTGGATAGCAAATTTTACAACCCATTTAGCCACGTTGTTTTCTAATTGAAAATCCTATCAAAATCTTTTAGAAGAGGTTACATTTTATTAACACAAAATGTTAACATACTAAGAAAAATAAAAGTATTATGTAAATTATCTAGCATACATCATTATTATCTTCTGAATTGTTACTGTCCCTTTAAAATCTCTGTTTCTTTGAGATTTTGTTCTTAAACAACTAGAACAAAGAAAGCAAACTGTTTCTCACCATTAAAAGATACTCCACTGCTCTGTCAGGGTTGTTGAAACTGGCTCTCAGGGCTGCAATTACTTGCTCTCGTTCGTAGCCCATTGACATGATCTCAGTTACCATATTCTCATAAGACTGACCTGTCACTAAAAAAAAGTGTGGGTGGAAGGGGAAAGAAAAAGAAAATTTAATAAACAATCTCCATGTAATCTGAGTGCATATATGTATACACTGTTTCAGGCACTACAGTGCCAGGAATACAAAGCTGAGTAACAGTTATCAACTACAACATATATGTGGTAGGTAGAATAATCCACCCCCTCCCATCCCTGGAAACTATAAATAAGTCAGGTTACAAGGCAAAAGGGAATTAAGGTTGCTAATCAGCTGACTTTAAGATAGGGAGATCATCCTGGATTACCTGGGTGGGTCTGATGTAATCATAAGGGTCCTTAAAAGTAGAAGTGAAGTAGATGAGAGGGTCAGAGAAATAGATGTAAGGAAGAGAGGACAAAAGCAGGGTCAGAGATGCTATGCTGTCACCTTTGATGACAGAGGAAAGGGATATGAGCCAAGGTATGTGGTCAGCCTCTAGAAGTTGGAAAGGACACAGAACAAATTCTCCCCTAGAGTCTCCAGAAAGGAATGCAGCTCTGATTTTAGCCCAGTGAGCTCCATATCAGACTTCTAACCTACAGTACTATAATAAGATAATAAATCTGTTGTTTTATACCACTAAATTGTGGTACAGAGCAGCAACGGAAAATACAGTATGTTTAATACACATAATAAAAATGTCAAGTACAAGTGTAGCACAAACATAGAAAAGAATTAGCAAGTCAGGGCAGGCAACCTGGAAGAAGAGATAGATGAACTGATTTTTGAGAACAAGTAGCAGGGACACTTCACGAAATCAACTGTGCTGTAATAAGTTGTTTTCCCTGGACACCTTTCGTTATCAAAGCAGAGAGGAAAAGGAGGTTGGAAGCTAGAAAGTTAGAATGTCCCATACTGTATAAAACTGGTACAATTATCCCTATAAGACATTTCCCACAGGATCTCTCCAACTCTGATTCACTCTTCATGGAAATGTCAGACAACACTGATTTAAAGAAAGCCAACTCTCTCCCACTAAACTTAAAGCTACCACACTTCTTGTCCATCTCCCACTCTTTCCTGCCCACCTAGTTATCTTGATCAGCAGTTAACTATGTCCTAGAATGTCATCCTAAAAACAAAAACATGCCTCCCTTGACTGCATCCCGACTCTCTTTCAGGGACTGGCCCACCCGTCTGCCCTCCTTCCTTCACAGCCATAGCTGTCTGTACATGCTGCGTCCACTTCTCACATTCTGCTCACTCCTCAACCAATACCAGCATGTGACTTTGGATCTCAAAGATTCCCCCTTCAACATGTCCCACCATTTATCATCTGCCTTCTCCACTTCAATTAGCAGCACCTCTATCCATCCAAGTGCTTGAACCAGAAACCTTGGTGATTTCAATTCCCTTTCGCCTCCTTCCGCATCGAATCCACTAGCATACCTGGTAGGTCCTATCTCTAAAATATAACCCAAACCTATTAAGCTTCCTCTTTCTCCCTGCCTTCACTCAAGACCAGTCCACAACAATCTCTGGTCTAGATTATGCCCTGCTTCCTCTCCCGCCCCCAAGCCTACAATCCATTCTTCAGCCAGTTGCAAAATGAGCTTTTAAGAAAGATTTAAACCTCATCTCATTTTGGGCTCCCAACCTCAACAACCCTGCACATGCCACAGTCCAACCAATCCATTTCTACTTGCTTCACAAGTCACAGCTTCTGCCCCAGAACCTTCACACACACCAAGCTTCTTTGATGGTGTTCCTTTACATGCTCCAGTTCTCAATTTAAATGCTACAGGCTCAGAGAGGTACTGCCTGACTAGCCTAAATATAAATGCCTTTTGTTCTTCTTTATGGAAGCCATTAATTTTTAAAATATCATTTATCATGATTTGCAATTTATTTTATGTTTCACTCTATTTTCTTTCCCCCCATCTGAACACAGGTTCAACCTTGCAAGGGAACATGCCATTTTTGCTTTATTGTTTCCCTGATATACAGGTGACAAAATCAGTTGAATGATTTTTTTCTGCAGAATTTTTTCTTATTTCATATAGTTTATTACACTAAAACTCTGGTCTATCTACCCCCAAAACCCAGTTTGAGAAATAATTGACATACATCACTGTATAAGTGTAAGACAGAGCATGATGGCTTGACTTATGTATATTGTGAAATGATTACAACAGGTTCAGCTAACATCCATCTTCTCATATGGATACAACAGAAAGAAAAAAATTTTTTCTCCTTGTGATGAGAACTCAGGATTTACTCTCAACAACTTTCCTATATGCCATACAGCAATGCTAGCTATCTGGTCACCATGTTGTACACTACATCCCTAGTATTTATCTTATAACTGAAGTTTGTACCTTTTGACCATCTTCTTCCAACTTCCTATCCTCCATCCTCTGCCTCTGGAAGCCACTTTGAGTTTGATGATTTGTTTTGTTGATTTGAAGAGTCTACATACAAGTGAGATCCTATAGGAGTTGTCTTTCTCTGACTTATTTCACTTAGCATAATACCTTCAAGGTCCATCCACGTTGCTGCAAATGGCAGAAGCTCCTCACTTTTTATTGTTGAGTAATACCCCATTATGTGTACACACACACACACACACACACACACCCCACCCCGCTTCTTCATCCATTCATCCATCGATGGACATTTAGGTTTGTTCCACGTCTTGGCTATTGTAAATAATGCTGTTATGAACATGGGGATGCAGGTATTTTTTCAAGTTACTGCTTTCATTTCCTTTAGATAGATTCCCAGAACTGGAACTGCTAGATCATATGGTAGTTCTATTTTTAATTTTTGAGGAACCACCATACTGTTTTCCATAGTAGCCGCACCAATTTACAATCCCACCAACAGTTTACAAGGGTTCCTTTTTTCCACATCCTCACCAGCATTTGCTATACCTTGCTGTCTTTTTGATGATGATGGCCATTTTAAAAGGCCTGAGGTGATATCTCATTGTGGTTTTAATTTGCATTTTCTTAACAACTAGTGATGTTAAGCATCTTTTTATATACTCATTGGTCTTTTGTATATCTTCTTTGGAAAAATGTTTATTCAAGTACTTTGCCCATTTTAAATTGTTTTTTTTTTTGCTATTGAGTTGTATGAGTTCCTTATATATCACGGATATTAACCTCTTATTATATACATGGTTTGCAAATATTTTTTCCCATTCCATAAGTTGCCTTTCTACTTTGTTGATGGCAAAATTTTCAATAAAGTTATCTAATAACTATGAAAGTAGAGCTTAAAAAACTAAGTATCACTGAGCAAATTCAGCATTTGATACCTTGTTTAGAGTAATGACTTTTCCCTACCTATTCCATAAAGTACTTATGCTACTTTTATCTTTTAAATTACCCACTGATATAATTCTAGCATAAATCACTCAGGTGCCAATACACTTTCAGTAATCTAGTTCCCAGAAACAGAAAATATTATCAATAATAAACAAAATTAAGAGTTGTGGAGTACCGTAACTGTATTATTTTAACATAGTGTTTCTCATTCAATTCTTATAAGAACTCTATAAGAAAGGTTTATTTTCCCTTCCTTTTAAAGACAATGAGGCTGAGGCTTAGAAAGATTAACAATTTGATCAACGGCTGTTAAGTCATGGTGCAGAGACACAAACACAAGTTGTCTAGACTCCAGAGCTCCCATGCCTCTCCTTGATGCAATGCCTCCTAAAATCATGCTTCTTAGTCAAGTTATAAAAACTCAAAAAGAAATGCCTACACTCAAGTTTGATACTCTTTAGATCCTGCAAGTATGAGGGAAATGACTCCTAGAAAAATAAGGGACAATGAACAACATGAGACAGAACTAATTAGACTGAAGAAGCAGTGATGAAGAACATTAGATGTCATTAAGAATGAGTTTGGGGGACTTCCCTGGTGGTCCAGTGGTTAAGAATCCACCTTCCAACGCAGGGGACATGGGTTCGATCCCTGGTTGGGGAACTAAGACCCCACAGGCCGCGGGGCAACTAAGCCTGTGTGACGCAACTACTGAGCTCACACACCACAACTAGAGAGAAGCCCACGCGCTGCAACAAAGAGCCCGCATGCTGCAATGAAAGATTCCGCATGCCGCAACTAAGACCCAACACAGCCAAAAACAAATAAACATTAAAAAAAAAAAAGTCTTAAAAAAAAAAAAAAAAAAGTCTTGTACTTATCTTCTGGGTTAGGAGGTGCTGTGAAAGGAACAACGACCTCATTTAGACTTGCCTTTTAGAAACTCCACTGTGGCAGGGAATAGACCAGTTAAAAGAGGGTAACAGAAGAGCATCAGTAAGGTAAGGACATGAACCAAGGCAATTAAGTGGCAGTAGAAACAAATATTCCAGAGACTTTAGGAAGGAGGATCAACAGGACTCCTGGCCTCACTGGGCCAAGAGAGGCAGAGGGTCAAGGCTGATGCCAATATTTTGGTAGACAGTGGACAATGATGCAAGCAAGAAGGGAACAAAGGAGAAGAATCAGATGGGGGAATTAAGAATTAATAAATTTGGAACCTAAGGAGCTTGTGGAGGTTATAGGTTTTCCAGCTGGTAGCTTAAAGAATGAGTCTGGGAAGTCAGAGGGAGATATGTACTAGAGTTTTAGTTTTGAGAATCCTTGTAGTACAGTTAACCCTTGAACAATATGGGTTTGAACTGTGTAGATCCACTAATAATCAGATAAGTCTATTCCTAGTACAGTGCTACATGATCCATAGTTGGTTGAATCTACAGATGCAGAACCATGGATACAGAGGCCTGACTGTAAAGTTATAGATGGATTTTTGACTACATGGGGTTGGCGCCCCTATCCCCTGTGTTGTTCAAGTGCCAACTGCAGATGCCTGGTATTTGCCATTCCCATTTCTGAACTTTGAACTATGATCTAGAGCAGAACCAAAGAAAACTCATACATTTAAAAGCCAGGTAAGATTGAAAGAATTAACCAAAAAGCCTGAGAAGGAATAGTCAGAGGTACAGTTCAAGAAAAGAGTGGTGTCACAGAAGTCAAAGAAGAAACATTTAAAGAAGCAAGGTATCAACATAAAGACTGGACAAATTAAGAGTAAAGGGATCCCGAGACCATACAGTTGAGAACTGCTGTTCTAAGAGATGCAAGGTGTAAAAGGTAAGACACCACCGCCAGAGACTACAGCAGGAGCAACTAGAGCTGTGGACTCCTGGGCTTCCGCCCAGCAGCATCAGTGCATTGCAACTGAAGCAGCAATGGCAACATCCACAGCCTCCGACAGCAGCAGGGGCACAGGCTAGCTGGTTTCAGCTCTGAGGCTGCAGAGCCCTTTACTCATCTCTGGGTAATCTTGAGCTGTTCCAGCACCTCTGTAACAATTTCCTAAGATTAAGCCTTTTCCTGTTTGAAATAGAGTGATTTCTGTTTTCCCGATTGTTGGACACTAACTCATATGAAGCAGAGTAATCCCAGAAAACAGTCTCTCAAAGATAGGAATGTGGGTTTGGTACATCCAGGTGATCTTAAGTTGATTAAACAACTATTTTGCCCCTATGTGCTATGGGAAATCAGCCAGCCATTTTCCATGGCAATGAGGGCACCATGGAGTTCACGTTCAATTAGGCCAGAGGGCCAATCCCACATCTTGTGAGATACTACTGCTGTTGGAACCTTGCTGCTGTAGTAGCTAAACAAGGAATCCAGAAGCCCATACTCTACTGAAGCTGCCATTCCCACCTGTTCCCCATCTTCTACCTCCCTACCATTTCCAGTAGTACAGAAGAGTACCAAAGGGCAGGAATGGGGTTGCCATCCAACAGACCAATAATGAGTACTTATAGCAGGCACTGTATCAGGTATAGTTACAATGGGAAAATGGGCAAAAAACCCCAAATTGATTTTGACAGATTAGGTGTGAAGGGAAGGATGGAAAGACATTATTCAACAGGTAAAACTGAAAGTCGGGATAAAAAGGCACTTTCACTGCAAGTACAATATAAGCAACAAGATGCAGATGGGGACCTATAAGGCTACAAGGTGGCATAAAGGCTGGAGGTGAATAAAGATGAAATGTGAGACAGATTTAGTAACATCTTATACTCATTTCAAAGATACTTTGTAAGAAACCTGTACACAGATCAAACTTTGTTAAAAGCTCATTTAAAACCCACACTTGGAAAATGGAAAATTATCTGCTTTAAGGAAAGAAGTATGCTTAACTCTAACAATACAATTTAAAGGACTCAATATATAAAACATTAACTTACAAAAGTCTTTAGTAACATCAACTGAATTATCTAAATTATTTAGCCGCTTGATTGTAAGCAACCATGAAAATGAACATTTTCATGATCTAGAAAAATGAAACTTAAACCTCCTCCCTGTCTCTTACAAGGTAGTTTACAATGTAGATACTTACCAAGTGCACTTGTTGCATCTTCAAAAAGGTTTGACCGAGAAGAATCACCTGATGTACTGTAAAATGTTTTTAGAAAAATTATGTATCAGAAAGTATGTAAAATTTACCTTAAAATTTAGTAGTTATCCAATTTGTAGAGATTCTTTGATTTTAATTAAATGTAGAAGTCTGGCTACAGTGTTCAAAAAGGCTTCCAGATTAAACCCCAAAGCTTTATCCATAACATTTACGGCATGGGAAAAATCTTCAATTTTAATACTCATTCTGTTCTGCAAATCTATCATTTAAAATGTCCAAAGATATAAAAGAACATCCTTACAGAGAGCTTTCCATTTAAGGAATACAAAAAAGATAACATAGAACTAATTCCCTGAAAGAATTTACAAGAAAAATTAAATAATCTGTATAAGTCAAGTCACAGTAAAAGAAATATCAAAAGCTGTATATGATAAACAGCACAGGCAGAAACTGCATTAGGCTGGAAAGGCCTGGGAAGTCTTTACATAGTAGAATTTCATTTAGGTCTTATAGTTAAGTTCTGAACACAGAAACTGCAAGGAAGTCTTCAGGTCAAGGAACGTAGCATAAACAAAAAGATGCAGAGGCAGGATAGACCCAAGCTGTAACCAAGTTTTAAGCCAGTTTAAAAGGACTAAGTTTTGTTAGGCAATCGCAGAAGATGAGTCTAGAAAACAAAGAAGACACAAACACAATAATGAAAGACCATAAAGAAAGAAAAATAAACTGAGGTTTACAAAAGTGGTAAAGACAGCAGTTAGCAGTTTTGAGTAAAACATACACACAACACAATACACACATATACCTCTGTCCCAATTTTAGAAACAAAACACAGTAGACGTCAGTTCTTAGAAAACCCTACAGCATAGTAAGAGTAATGGAAATACCTAAGTTTGAATTCATAAATTACTTTGTAAGCCTCAGTCAGTTCTTCACCAATACAATGAGGTCAACAATGGTACCCATGTATCCCCAAGTGCTGTGGGTAGGGTTACTGCTGTTAAAGTGCTCAGCAAAGTGCCTGGTATCATAACACTCAACATGATTGTTATGATTAAGACAATCCTTTGGTATAATTTTTAACATATCTTCATCAACTAGGTAGTAAAGTTAACATGTAAAAGGCAAAATTTCAAAAAGAACTATATACTACAGTTCTATACTATATATATAGGAAAGCAAATTCTCCTGCCTTAGACTTGACTTGTGTCTTGTTGTTGTGTGTTTGAACAATTACTGCATGTCAGCAGAACTACAACTGCCTCAATTTTTCCCAGAGATGCATAGTATTCCATTTAATTGAGCAAATCAAACTATTAAGACATTTTTTGTTTGGTTTCCAACCTTTAAATTCTTTCTGTAGTCAAATGTACTAATCATTCCTTTTATGACTTTTTTGGGTTAAGAGTATTTTCCCATGCTCTCCTCTAGTTTATGGTTTCACTTTTACATTAAATCTCTATCCATCTAAAATTTATTTTTATGAGTGTAAGATGTGATCCATCTTTTTTTACCTCCAGATGGCTAGACATGTATCCTAATAGCGTTTTCCCCACAATGGTCTGAAATTACATTTTTATCTTATATTAAGTCCCTGTATGTATTTTGGTCTGTTTCTAGACTACTATTTCACCAAGCAGTCTTTCTAGTTAAGAGCCATACTAAATTGTAATCATTACCATGCATAATACATTTTACTATCTGGTAGAATTAGACCCCTTTGTTACTGTTCTTTTATAGAACAATTTGTACTATTTTTGCACATTGTTTTAAAATTTCTTTTTAAACATTACAGATAAGACTGAGATACCGTTTAACCACCATTCAATCTTGATTCTGCCTCCACACTCCGCCCCTCCCCATCCGCAGAGGAAACCACTTTATCAGTTAGCGTGTTGTCCCTCTGCCACTGTTTTTCTACACATTAATATGCCACCCACAGAAAATAGGCAATGTTGTTATGTGGCTTTTGTTTGGTTTGTGGTTATTGCCTATACTGTTCTGCAATCTGCTATCTTCACTTGATAACAAAGCCTTGAAACCACATTTTTTTAATATGCATATATACTGCATACTTTAACTGGCCTGTAGTATTGGATATCAGAGCTCCTCAAACTTTAGGAAGCCTATGAATTCACCAGGAGAGCTGGTTAAAATACAGATTTCTAGGACCCACGCCCAGAAATTCTTATTTAGAGGTCTAGGGTGGAGCCTAACAATTAATTTCAAACAAACTCCCAGTGATGCTGATGTTGCCTATTCACTACCACACTTGAATAGCACAGTTCTCTAATACAAATAACATGTCAAGTCATGCCCTTACTAATGGATATTTAGGTTGGTTCCAATTTGTCCTCACTTACAAGCAATACAGTCCTTATGCACAAGTGCAGTTTCTCTAATGTAGGTATCAACAAGTGGAATTTGCACTGCAAAATGTGGTTTTTAAAGAACAAAACTGACCTAAAGAAACAAATACCCAATAATGAAATGTTAGGCCAGGGTAATAAACAAACTTTCTGACACTCCTCAAATTCATACCAGCATATCTCCTGATAATTATCTCACTGTGCTTTATAAGACACTAAATGTTTTATAGCACAAATGAAGAAACTAAGGCACATTTAAGCAGCTGCTTTTCTGAGCTTCCCTCATCCTTCCCTTTCTGTGCTATCCTCCTCTGAGGTGTATAATTTGGGGAAATAAGAGTATAGGGTTGGGCTTCCCTAGTGGTACAGTGGATAAGAATCCGCCTGCCAATGCAAGGGACATGGGTTCGAGCCCTGGCCTGGGAAGATCCCACATGCCGCTGGGCAACTAAGCCCGTGTGCCACAACTACTGAGCCTGCACTCTAGAGCCTGTGAGCCACAACTACTGAGCCCATGTGCCACAACTACTGAAGCCCACGTGCCACAACTACTGAAGCCCGCTCACCTAGAGCCCGTGCTCTGCAACAACAGAAGCCACCACAATGAGAAGCCTACACACTGCAACGAAGAGTAGCCCCCTCTCGCCGCAACTAGAGAAAGCCACACACGGCAACGAAGAACCAAAAGCAGCCAAAAATAAATAAATAAATTTATATATTTTTTAAAAAGGGTAAAAGGTTGGTGTACAAAGCCCAAGTAAGTAGGCAACTCCGGAGCCTGCTTTTCTGACCATCAACTCCTTTATGTCATCTCTATGGGTCTGAAAAGATAATCCTGACTCTTGAGAACAGATAAAACTGTACCCCCAAGAATAAATAAAAAGAACAGAGATAAGAAAAAAACTTGAATTGATATTAGCACATTCAAATGGATTGATCAATTTGGAAATTCTTACACTATGGACCTTTTTAAAAGGAGCTTAAAGCAATTAAGAAAATAAGATATACTGTACCAACTCAAGACATATTTAATTAAGTTTACAATGTTTAAATGACTTGGAAAACCAATTTGTGAAATTTATAAGTTCCCTCCCCTACACAGAAAAGATGTAACAGCCTTTTGATGCAATAGCATAGGCTGACTCTGGGTTGTCTCCCACTAGTTAAGGGTGATTGTATGCAATTCTAGCTGTATGTGGGAGAAGTACCAAATTAGGCAACAGTGTTTCAGAATGCCTAAAGCAAACTACAGCAGGCTGACATAGGGAAAATATTTTACTACCTGAACCTGTGTTCTCTTGGGGAATTAAAACCTTGAAAAGATGACCGAAGCAGCAACAAACTAGGTGACTCAAACCCCTCCCAACACGGTTGACTGAGTCAAAGAAACGGCACTCAAAGACAGAACACTAAAATGAAAGACGATGAGAAAGAATTCATGACTAAATTCTTTCTCATCATTTTATTTATCACAGACATCCTTCTATGTCAGTGTTTCCAAATGCTGCATAGTTTTCCACTGTGTCTGGTCCTGATTCCAGAACTCTACTGCCACTGAGGTCCTGAGTTGCACCAAAGTCAGAAAATACAAACCGCTTGCTTCAGTGCCAATACATACTGGACACAAAGCAACTCAGGCTCTCAGATAAAGAAGAGATTCCAGGCTTCCCTGGTGGCGCAGTGGTTGAGAGTCGGCCTGCCGATGCAGGGAACACGGGTTCGTGCCCCGGTCTGAGAGGATCCCACGTGCCGCGGAGCCCGTGAGCCATGGCCACTGAGCCTGCGCGTCCGGAGCCTGTGCTCTGCAGCGGGAGAGGCCACAGCAGTGAGAGGCCCGCGTACCACACACACACAAAAAAGAAGAGATTCCCATGTATTATTTCCAGCCAAGAGAACTGAAGCATTGTTTTGGTTATTTTATTTATCATTGGGGAAAAAAACCTTTGTCACAAACTACTCAATAATCCTAACTGCCAACTTCCCACAAGAACATTTTTTTTGCTCCCAAAATATCCCAGCACTTTTTCTTCTGTTCTAAAGATCTACATAGGCAAAAACTTAAATTTCTATACAACTTCACAAAGGTGTAGATACTTACTCAGCACATACTGTGTGCCATGTGCTATTTCATATCTTCTACACTTATTTCATTTAATCCTTATAACAACTCTGAGATAGGTCCTGCTGTCATCCACATTTTACAGATGAGGAAAAATCCAAAAATGTTAATTTCTTTTCTAAGGTTAAGACCTAACAAATGTTAGACCCAAACACAATACTATGTAGCAACTGGAAAAATTTACTGACGTGGAAGGATGTTTATGACAGATGTGACAATAGTCAAAGAATATAGGTCAAATATAATAATGACTGGGGGACAAATGTCAAGTTATTTATAATGTGTCAAGCTATAATATACTGTCAGATTATTTTATAATTCTTCTTCTTTTTGGTCATTTGTATTTCCTAGCTTTTCTACACAAAGTGAATAATGACTTTGACCCCTTTCCCTTCACCCTGGGAGAAAAAGAAAACAATGCAGAGTATACAAATTCAGATTACGGAACAGACACAAGCATACTGCTTTAGTCAGGGTTCAAAGTTTAGAAAAAGTTTAACATAGTAGATAGTTAGTTTGATCAAAACAATAGTCAAAATAAATACATTCATGAAGTCACTGTTATGAACATATTCCTATACAATTTCCTAGAATCCAGTTCTTACCTGTCAGTTGATGTTGGGCTAGCAGCCACTGGTGTTTCTGCTGGCTTTTCTGCAGGTTTCTCTTGTTTCATTGCACTAGCAGGTGCAGGTTCAGAAGATGCTGTCGTTGATGCTGGAGTGACAGATGCAGGTGTGGGAGTGGGAGCCAAAGAGGGGGCAGGGGTTGGGGCCTGAACCACAGCTGGTGCTGTGGAGGAACTAACTGTGGTAGTGGTGGCAGAATTTGATTGCTGAGTTGTAGCTGGTGCTGGTGTTGTCACTGCTTTGGGCTAAACACATTACAAATCAAAATAAAGCATTACGATAAAACACTGCATTATTACTTGATCTCTGGATGCTACAAACAAACATAACACTAATACAAGTTTGTAACTTGAAAATAATTTTGTAAGGTGACATAATGAGTGATCAATAGCAGCAATCTGAATCACTATTTATGTTATTCTTTCAAAGCTGATGAGAGCATATATATTAACTATCCACTTCCACTAGCTTTAGCCAATGGTTTCAGTCTTCGGATCATTATGAAATAGAACCAAAAGAAGCAAATATTTTAAAACATACAGAATGTGTATCCAGAAAAAGAACCACATAATCCCCCCTCAAAACTTCACAATTAGTTTCTTGGTTACAACTTCAAAGTATTTATCATCATTTGAAAGCAACAAAAATAACTTTCTTGAAATGAAAGTATAAACAGAAGTATAATTAATAAACATGCCAGATAGTCTGCTGTATTTTAGAGGGAAGAAAATCCCAATATTGACTACAAGCCAACAGGTATAAGTACAAAGAGATTAATGTAACTTTTGAGATGTATATACAGTTAAACCGACAAATAAAGGCCAAATAAAGTTATAACTGCATGCTCAGCACTTTCTGAACTAGAATCAGAGCCATAAACATTCCCACCAAGCAAAAAGCAATTACATATGGGTAAAAATCATATTATATGAGTTTTATTCTTCTCCTACAGCCTATCAATGCTCACTACCTGATTAGCTCATAACTCACCTAAGGTGAAAACGTAACTGATTTGATGGAAGGTGAGATTAAAGTTCAACATAATTTGCCCCAAGTATAAATCAACAAACTGTAAACGCAATGAGTGGATTTGTGCCTTGTTCTATTTGAGCTAGTATAGAGTGTACTAGAAAAAAGTGCCTTATGCAAGGCAGGGGGATGGGACTTATCTATCCTGCTTAACTCTTAGTTATGTTCTAAATAGTCAATGTTATTACTATAATACTAAAGGAAATAAAACCATAACAAATAAATGCCCAAATGTGTGGCTACCACATTTTCCACTATGTACTATGTATGATAAAACTAGACAAGGGAATACTATTCAGCCTTTAAAAGGACAGAAATTCTGGCACATGCTACAATGTGGATGAACCTTGAAGACATTATACTCAGGGAAATAAACAAGTCACAAAAGGACAAATACTGTATGATTCCACTTATACGAGGTATGAAGAGTAGTCAAATTCATAGAAAGGAGAACAGTGGTGTCAGGGGCTGGAGGGCAGGGGAAATGGTAGTTACGGTTTAACAGGTACAGAGTTTCAGTGTGGGAAAATGAAAAAACGTTTAGAAACAGATGGTGGTGATGGCTACACAACAATGTAATTGTATTTAATGCCAATGAACCAAACACTTAAAAATGGTTAAATCTGTAAATTTTGTGTTGTGTACCCACAATTTTTGAAAAAATTAGATGAGGCAAAGTTTCCTCATATGATTCTGTTCTGGTGTATTTAAAGTTTAACATTTAGTAAGTATTTAAATTGGCAAAATCAATATGGTTCTTAATAGATTAAAAAAAAATTAAGTCCAGTACATGTAAACTGTTTAGCTGCTTTTCATTTCTCACTACAAAAGTATGCCATAATTAAAATTTACTTGTTCACTAGGGGCAAGATGGGAATAAAGACGCAGACCTACTAGAGAATGGACTTGAGGATACTGGGAGGGGGAAGGGTAAGCTGGGACAAAGTGAGAAAGTGGCATGGACATATATACACTACCAAATGTAAAACAGATAGCTAGTGGGAAGCAGCCGCATAGCACAGGGAGATCAGCTCGGTGCTTTGTGACCACCTAGAGGGGTGGGATAGGGAGGGTGGGAGGGAGACGCAAGAGGGAAGAGATGTGGGGACACATGTATATGTATTACTGATTCACTTTGTTATAAAGCAGAAACTAACACACCATTGTAAAGCAATTATACTCCAATAAAGATGTTTAAAAAAATTTACTTGTGCAACTTTGTTTTCTACTGCATATATCAATTACTTTGAGACTTTAAAAAACTCACATTTATTCTTATTTTCAGTCTTTGACAAACTGGATTCCAATTACCTATTTAAACTTATTTTGGGTGCTACAAGTAACACTACTCTTCTGAGATTATTAGGAGTTTAGAGTTTAGGATCATAATTCAGTCCTAAAAGTATCATGAGCACCACCACTCCTCTATTTGTCTTAACTCTCTACTGCATGTTTATGATCTTTAAACAAGTATATAAATAAAACAAAAATCATGAAAGAATCCATATTCATTCTCTGCTTTAGAGAAAACCTTTTGACTTTCATTTCAGTCCAATAAATCACAAAAAAGTTCCTGTTAAAAACCTTCTCACAATAATCATTCCACCATTCTCTTAGCTGTCTTTTCCCTTTTTTAGTTTCTAAAAATCTATCCCGGGCTTCCCTGGTGGCTCAGTGGTTGAGAATCCGCCTGTGGATGCAGGGGACACAGGTTCGTGCCCCGGTTCGGGAAGATCCCACATGCCGGAGAGCGGCTGGGCCCGTGAGCCATGGCCGCTGGGCCTGTGCGTCTGGAGCCTGTGCTCCGCAACGGGAGAGGCCACAACAATGAGAGTACCACCAAAGAAAAAAAATAAAAATAAAAAAATATAAAAATCTATCCCATTGGCTAAGAAATATCACTGAATTTGTTAATCTATGTCTTTTTGGCCCTGAAGTATTTGTTAGGTATAGTACATCATTTAGCAAATCCTTTTAAGGCATTCTTATTAAAAAGTACAAAATAAGAAACATTTATTCAATTTCTGAGAATCACATTCTCTAATAATTAAACTAGTGATTTTACTAATCCAACAATACCTAATAATTTTTAACACGACACTTCACATATCAGTTGTTTTGACATATTTAAAATTATGCTCAAACTACAAATATATAAAACATACTAACTTTATAGTTGACTCAAAGCAAACTGTTAAAACCTTTAATTTAAGTGCATGCCAATATGGATGTGTATAAACTGTTTTCACTTGGAAGTGTAAAGCAAGACTTGGGATCATCTTTTTTTTATTTTTAAACTCACATGCATAAAGATATATACAACGAGGTTGAAACTTACTTTTGTCACCATAACTACCACGAAGTTTTTCTCATCAATTTTATATTCTTTTAGAGCAGTATCATCATTGAGGATTTTGCCTAGCACATTAAGAAAAAAACATTACTGAAGGCACCGTAACTTTGTCTTACACTAACTGAGGTTAAAACAATCACCAACATCAATTCTATCAATTAAAACTTTCCCCAAAGAAAAAGATTAACCAGTCAGCCAAGATAAACATAAGTGGATATATAATTAGTTAAGAAGGCATAAATAAGCATTTGACTAAAAGATAACAAACTCATATACTATATGTAGATATCTCAATCCCAGGCATTTCTTAAAAATTATTACTTATAATAAAAAAGACTTGCTGGGTAAGGAAACATTAACTACGTCCTGAGAAAGAGGAGATCATGAAGACAAATAAAGTTCAATTTTGAGATGCTCAAGGATTCCCCACCCCTTCCCCGGAATAACCTATAATCCCTCTTGATGGAAGGAAAAAAGAACGAACTGCCTGCTACCACAAATACTGGATACCTGCAACACAGAAATGTTCCACTGCTATAAAAATAAGATACTCATAGTGACCTGGTACACAGAAATGGTAAGATAATATAGAACTGAGTAAGGCACACAGACTATGTAAGCTTTTAGTCATGCAGAAGGACAAATGTGAGGTCAGGATAACTTCAGGCTTCCTTTTCCTTGAAATTCGTTTTCCATTTTTAAAAAGTTATTGAATCAAACGCTGCAAGCATGAAGACAAAAGGGAATAGTGTCTCTACTCTGCATAGGATTGAAAAAACAGGCCACGACTAGGAAGCAGAAATTCTAGTTTTATGTCTGCCACCAACTACCTACACCTCTTCAGCTTCTGATTCCTCATCACAGGGCTGGTGTTTCCTCTAAACCACCTCAGTTAAGAAAATACTTCAAAATCTCTACGTAGGAAGAGACAAGAATCCATGGGCAACTCAAGATCCACCTTACCGACATCTACAATGACAGTGCTCAGTATTTCTTCTCAAGAACAAAGAAAAGAATTTTCTCCACAAAATTCACATATCAAGTCTATTTTTAACACACATTTTCCTGGTTACTAGTGAGACTAATTTACAATTTCCTATTCATATCCTTTGTTGCTTTTTAATTGGGTCATCCTCTCCTTACTGATTTGTAAGAGCTCTTTATATAATCTGAATATTAATCTTTCTTCTCCTGTCGCTTATTTATAGTGTCTTTTGACATATAAGGCCTTCTGTATTCTTCAATTTGGGTATTTTATTTAAAAAACAGATAAACTGAAATTTAATTTCACAGGAATGATTCCAAGTACATTAATAAACATAATCAGTATAAATGGTTTCATTTCAATAGATTAAAAAAGATGCTCAGCTTGATGGGAAAACTGAAGAAACACGTGCAGAACAATAAAATTGGACCCCTATCTTGCACCACTCACAAAAATGAACTTGAAATGGATCAAAGACTTAAACATAAGGCCTGATACCATAAAACTCCTGGAAGAAAATGTAGGGAAGAAAGTCAGAGACTTTGGTCTTGGCAATAATTTTGGGGGCATGACGCCAAAAGCACAAAAAATAAAACAAACAAAAAAATGGACAAATGGGACTACACCAAACTCAAAAGCTCTGCACAGCAAAAGAAACAATTAACAAAATGAAAAGAATTCTACAGAATGGAACAAACTACAAAATTAGAGAACATTTTTGAAAAACATATATCAGATAAGGGGTTAATATCCAAAATACATAAAGAACTCAGTCAACTCAATAACAAAAAACTAAACAATCTGATTAAAAATCAGCAGAGTAAACCAATATTTCTCCAAAGAGGACATCAAAATAGTCAACAGACAGATGAAAAGATGGCCAACATCACTAAGCATCAGGGAAATGCAAATCAAAACGAGGTATTACCTCACACCTGTTAGAATAGTTATCATCAAGAAGACAAGAAACAAGAGGGGCTGGTGAGGTTGTGGTGAAAAAAGAATCCTTATACAGTGTTGGTGGGAATGTAAATTGGTCCAACCACTATGGAGAACAATATGGAAATTCCTTAAAAAATTAAAAATACATCTACCATATGATCCAGCAATTCCACTTTTGGGTATATACCCAAAGAAAATGAAAACAGGATTTTGACAAGACATATGCACTCCCATCTCTACAGCAGCACTATTCACAATAGCTAAGATATGGAAACAATCCAAAATGCCCATCAATGGATGAATGAATAAAAAAGACATGACCCATATACACAATATTATTCACCCATGAGAAAGAAGATATCCTGCCGTCTGTGACAACATGATGAACCTTGAGGACATTATGCTAAGTATGATATCACTTATATGTGGAATCTAAAAACCTAAACTTATAAAAAAGAGTATTTTACCTTGGTGGTTACCAAGGGTATGGGACGTGGGGGAGATAAGAGTGATGGTGTTTAAGAGTACGAACTTCTAGGGCTTCCCTGGTGGCGCAGTGGTTGAGAATCCGCCTGCCGATGCAGGGGACGCGGGTTCGTGCCCCGGTCCGGGAAGATCCCACATGCCGCAGAGCGGCTGGGCCCGTTAGCCATGGCCGCTGAGCCTGCGCTCCGCAACGGGAGAGGCCACAGCAGTGAGAGGCTTGCGTACCACCAAAAAAAAAAGAGTACGAACTTCTAATGAGTAGTAAATAAGCCACAGAGATCTAATGCACAGTATAATGAACACAGACAATAACACTGTACTGCTAATCATGTAATCTGATAAATATTGTTACACTGGTAATCATATTACAATATATTAGTGTAGCAGAGTAACACCCTGTACACCTTATACAATGTCACACAAATTCAATAAAAATTTTTTTAATTCAAAAAACAAAGCAAAACAAATACAGCCAGTTACATAATACTTACAAAAGATAAAACTAATAAGCAAAACTATCTAACATCACTGGATGGAGAAATATATAAAGCAAATGTGAAAAAAGAGAGGACTGAATATTAATAACATTCAAATGACTGTTCATTCTCTGCTTTTATCTGTACAATGTTTCTGACGATCAATTTGTATACACTACAGTTTGTAAGATGGCAATTTCTAAAACTAAAAGAATGTCAGTACACAAGAAAATGGCATATTAATTTCAGTATTTAATGCATACCTGCATAAATTAATTTTTGACCTGCTACAGGAAAGGCATCTTTACCCTTTTCAGATTCAATCTTCTCTTTCAGTGCTCTTACCTATAGGAAAAAATTTTTTAATTTTTGAAAAAGTCTAAACAAATGAAAATCCAGAATCTGAACAAGTGATGCAAGATAAAAATTTTATACATACTATTAATGACTCCAAAAACTTCAAAGATCATGTCTTTATAATATTACATCAAAAAGACCCATTATTAACAACCCGTACTACTAGGTACAATAAGTTTAAACTGTTCTACCATCTGTTCCACGTAGTTTTTTAAAAAAAGACTTTACCAGTTGACTTCATAAGTCTATTCAAAATAAAGGTTTCAAAAGCAGAAAGTTTTGATTCTCACTATAAAGTTTATGGGCTTATTTCTCACAGAGTAAGAAAGTAAAGAAAAGCTCTCTAATCTAAAAGGTCTAAGAAATAAAGTGGTCTTCTCCACAATAATAAAAAAAAAAGTTAAATGTGAATGTTAAAAGGCAAATTATTCACTTTAAAAGTGGCTAATGTTTCCTTATAATCACCTGAGGGAGCTTTATAAAGACTAATTAAAATATAATTTCTGAGGGTGGGTCTGGACATCAATATTTTTGAAAAGCTTTACAGTTGGTTTCAAAGTTCGGCCAAAGTGGAGAACCACTGTATTACTTCAATGATCTTGAACAAGTAGCTCAGTTTTCCTCAACATCAGTCTCATCTATAAAGAGGGACTGGAATACATGATCTTTATGGTCTTCCATCCCTAAAATTACATGACAACAGGTTCATTATGAAGTACTGATACTTAGAAAACGAGTATAATCAATTTCTGAAGTAGGGTAGCATAGGAGTAAAAAAAAAAAAAAAAAAAGGCAAGGAGACATAATGGAACTAAATTTCACTACTTTATATGACCAAGAATCAAAGAGGAAAATTCCATTTCCTTCAGTTCCCATTCTTCTAAAAACTGTCTGAATTGATAGCTCTGAGCTTTAAGTGGAAAACTGTCATGATAGGGATGCAAAAGGGAGGGTTCCTCGCCAAATCACATTGCTACTGTAAGTAGTAGCTGAAATCCAAAGCCAGCTCTTCTGACTCCAAGCTTTAGAGCAGAATATCTTGCAAATGCCACATAAATCACCCTTGCTATACTGATCTTCCTGAAGTGGGCCAGTAGCATCACTGTTATTCTGATATCCCCAAAGTGGAAATCCATCACAAGAATCTCAACCCGCTATATATATGATTAAGAGTGGGAAAAGAGGACAAGCAACAACAAAAAAACCCTCTAATCATTTTACTACTAAATAACATTGCTTCAAAAGAAATCAAAACTGTGATTAAAGAATACTAAGAACATAACAATGAGAACTCTACATAGCAATACCTATATGATGTGGCTAAAAAGTAATCACAGACTAACACTAAACATGTTTAGTATTAAACAAGAAGGAAAATTAATAAACTAAGCACACAACTCAAATAGAAATAACAAGACACATAAAAAAGGAAAAGTGCAAATAAAATAAATTAAGAGAAATGGTAGAAAATGGTTCTTGTGCCAACAGAAAAATGGACAAATGACAGGGGCAGGCAATTCACAATTATTCACCCAAAAAAAGAAAAGCTCAACATCATTAGTAACCAAAAGCACAAATTTTAATGTCAGACATCATTAATCCAATAGACAGTCATACTGGAAAAGACTGTCTTGAACAATTTTTGGTGTTAAGTGTGAAGAGACAACACTCTCAGAATGAGGGTATCAAATGATATAATGTTTTGTGGGCAATATGCCAGGACACTTTAACATTTTTCGGGCAGAGAGTGTGGGTGTGTGTGTGTGGATTCAACACAGCAAAACCACCTTGGGTCATGTGTCAAAGAAAATACGTGAACTTTTGTAGTATTTGAAGTATATCTCAATAAAGATTTAAAAAAATACCTTGTAGTACAATCCTGTTTACAACTGCATCAAAAAAAAAAAAGTAAGTAAGTGAACTAGACTTTGGAACCAGGTTCCCTGACCTGTCCAAACTTCTGGCATTGTTCCTTAACCTCAACCCAATGATCTTTACTTCCAATCCACTTAAGTCATCTACTCACAATTCAGGACACAGGCTGAATCTCACCATCCCCAAAATGCCCTTTGAAATGATAAGTGCCAATCTCCTATTCCCACCAGCTCTCTCAGTAACTCTTCACTACACCTGGTCTTGCATCTCATTACAACTTTGGTTCCTTGAGCCTCTACTTTCAATCATTCTGATCTTTACTGCAAGCTTTATTCAGCTTGGACAATAAAGCCACTGCTTCTATCACTTTCTTCCTAACATCACAGACTTGTTTGCCTTTCTGTTGCTCCTACCAGGCAAAACTCCACATCTGGACCAACACAGTTGAATCTGTCAGTACTCAAAATAAAATTTACTTCGTGTCATACTCTTCTACCTCACATAGCTAACACGTCTCACCTTTAATGTCTAACCAGCTGCCTATCCACATTTATATCCAGTCTTCTAAATGTTACTGGAGAAAAAGAACAACACCCCCAATCCTTCTGTTCCCCTGGTTAGCCCTCTCCTCCCTCCTCCAAGAGGTTATTTGAAACATGTACTCTCCTCTAAATCTGATTCCCAACACTCCCCACCAACCCCCCGCAGATGACCATTTTCTACCTCAAGGCACAGAAGACACCACAGGAACTCACACCCTCAACTTTCTGCTACCAAACTGACACATTTTTTGCATCCAGATCCACCTAATCTCAATCTTCTTCCCTACTAAATGAAAGCTATCCCTCTCTTCAAATCTAATTCCTGTTCTCCAGTACCTTGCTAAATTCATTGTTTCCTACTCCCCCACCCCGCCGAGTTTTATTTTCAACCTCTCCTTCAAAGCCAGTTCATTTCCATTCACACTTAAACAGACCCAATTCTCTATCATCTTAAACACACACAAAACCCCCCATAATCCATCTCCTGTCAGCTACCCTCTACTCCCCTTAGTCTCAAGTAATTTTCAAATAATTAACTGTACATTGTCTTTACTTACTCATAACCCCACACTTATTACTCCAGGGTGCAACACAACGCTGATAAACTGAAGCACAGACTTTGTTCTCATTTTGCAGCTTATTTTCTGCAGTAGTGCTATTCCCACAATCCCATTAAGACTGCCCTCACCAGTACCACTAAATTCAGCAACATCATCATCAGACACTTCTTAGTCCTTCTCTATAGTATTACTTGACCTCTCTGCCACATTTGACAGTACTGACCCATCTCTCCTTTTCGCACCGTCTTCCTTTGGCTTCCATACACTACACTCTTCTGGTTTTCCTCCTATCTCTTTGTTCACTCCTTTTTGAAATCCTCTTCCTTGGCCAGACCTTTAAGTGTTACTTAGGGTTATGCCCAAGACTGCCTTTTCTTCTACATAGACTTCTAGGATAATCCATTTCGTCTACTCCTAGTTTTAAGAACCATTCATATGTCATGTGTATCTCTAGCCCAGCTCTCTCCTGACTCTCTACTTGACACCTTCACTGGATGTCCCATAGGCATTTCAACCATAATGTAATTGCTGAAAGACCGTTTCTAGACTACTCTGTCTAAGTCTTCCCTAACCCAATCAAATTGAGCACACTTTAAAACAGCTATAAAGAAAGGCCTTCTTTCTGGATGTTGCAAAGAAGGAAAAGGTAGCAACTCTGCACGTGGTTTCTCTTGGAAAGGTTATGTCCAGCAGCCGATGTAGTTATGACTCCTCTGTGCTGAGCCCCATGCCAATTACTTCCAATAAGTCATCTCAACAGGATGGATCTAACACTGAGCACTATGATCCCAGTAAATAACCAGGCTTCTCCAAGGCTAACAAACATGAAGCAGGAACTAAACTTTCATTTTGCTGCTTATTTCCCCCCTAGATAAAGAATGGGAGTTTATCATTGATTCAGCTAGAGACAATGCATGGTTAACACTCAAGAAGTCAAATTTTTTCTAGCCACATACTTCTCTCTTATGAAATTGTGCATTTTAAAAGAAAAATATACTCAACATCTAATACTAAACATAGTTGACATGGCTTTTTTTTTTTCCCCAAAAGGGAGATAATCACTATGAAAAAGTGCCAACACAAAAGCACATCAGTTATCCTTTTTCATCCCGTTCCCTTGTGAGGTATTTGTCTCTTCCTTCTCCTATATTCCTAACATTAAATCATTTATCCAGTGGTTCCAACTTACCACCTAACTACTTCCCAATGTGAACACTATATTGCATCCCATGGCACTACCCTAGTTCAGGCCAACCACCATTAAAAGTAGTTCTTTCCACTCAACAAATTTAAATTGTATGTTTCAGATATAAAAATGTCTTATAAATCTTACCTCCATAGTACTATGATGTTTTGCACGTCAGTCTTCTTACACGTAACTTTTGCTTAAGATTTCTAGAACTACTGCTTGTTGATTAGGTTAGCAATTGAATATACATATAATAACCCAGCTTCCTCAATGCTACAGCGTATTTTCCTCATTACTGTTATAACAGCTCATGGGTGCTACATACTTACCATGTGTCAGGCACTATACAAAGAGCTTCACAATATTTATCTCATTTATTCTGTGCTAGATCTCTATTTGAATCCTGGCTAGTAACTCAGATGGACATTAGTATTTGAGAACAACAAATACTGTTGAGATTTGTAAACACTGTTGCAAGCATTTCTAAGGCAATCTGCCATCCTTTGATCCAATAATTCCACCTCTAAGAATCAATGCTAAAGAGATGTTCACACAAATACTTCAACGATATATGAACAAAATATGTGCAGTACACTACTGGTTTTAATACTGTAAACCCTAAACATCCATCAATGGTGAAATGGTAAAATACATTACTGCTCATACATCCATTTGAATACTTATGCAATACAATAAGAACGATGACTATATATGAAAGATATTCACAGAACGCATGCACATATAAATGATTGGATGAAATATTATCTTTAAGGGACAAAAGCTAGTTGCTAAGCAACTGATTTTTTAAAACATAGTGTTGTTGTGTTTATGTATTATATGTACTTTTTTTTTTTTAAAGACCAGAACCATATACAGAATCCAACGGTGGTTACTTAGACCAGGAGCCTAAAACCTTTCGTCCTTTTACTTTATACACTTTGCTTACTATAACAACCCTGGATTATTTTTAGTAATTTAAGAGGAAATTTAAATAGTTTAAAAGAAAAAAAAAAATCTCATCACACACCCAGCCGCCATTACTAATATTACACAAGTATATGCTGCAATTTAAGAGATCTCACTAAAAAAGAAAATTCTGGACAGTAGTTCTAACACTACATAGCCTAGCAAATTAAAAAATTAGTAAGAGCAAATAAGTTTTGGCAATTAAACCATTAGCAAAAGGAAACAGAGACCTAAACCCAAATATGTTTACAAAAGGATTTCACAGATTTATGCTATGGGCAAAGCTTTTTCCTTTTTGGTTCCTTGGGTGGTATCCTTCCATTTGAGAAACTGGTGCAGGCACCAAGGAGTATTTCCTGAATCTCTTCCACAAAGTCGGTTTCTGCTAATTCTAAAAACAGAATTGATTATGAAGATGTCAGTTGACATCCGTGCAACAGGAAAAATCTCCTCACTGGACCCAAGGAATGAAAAAAATGTGGCACAAGAGTTATTATTTTTTTTTAACTGAAAGAGTAAGACTACAGTATTAATAATATGTGGATAAACAATAAACAAAGGCAACCAATTCTCAAATTAGGGTTATGATCCAAAAGGCTACTTTTTAAAATATAATTTTCAATACAGAATTAATTTTCCCCCACAGAAACTATGGTATTCAGGCTCCTAAACCTACCTATTTACACCAATTTAATCTCTTCTATAATAAAATATATTCCTAACAGTATAGTTTCAACAATCAAAACAGACAGAGACTTTGAAGACTGAAAAGCTTTAGAAACTCCCAAGTTCCTTGTAAATTTTCAAGTTTCTATACAGGCAGGAAATGGATCTAACCTACTACAAAGAAGCCAGCTACCTCATTCAACCAGATGTGTGTGGCGGAGAGGGCGGAGGGAGAGACAAAGAACAATTTTTATCTACCTGCTGGAGTATCTAGGACCTATTCGTCCGTATTAGTCGTTTGTAGCTGGTCTACTTCCTCTGCTGGAATAGGAATATGTAATGTTAAAGGGTTTATAAAGTTCATTCTATTATAAAATTAGCTCTTTGAGACATTACACAAGGAATGTATTTATCCAAACTTATAGGGAACAGACATGGTGTCCTTCAGCAGGATTCACTGTTCTGCAGCAGGCTTAAATTTAGCACCTTTCCAAAGGCAACAGAAATGTTATACATTATCTATCAAATAATCTCAATTTCCAAGCTAAAAAAGGCAGAACACTGCTCTCAACACTGAAACTGCTGATTACATCAAGCTAAGAAAATGAGGATATCTCACTTATACAAACCTTGTTCAAAAAGGACAGTGAAAACACTGATCAAAATAACTGTAAATAGGACTTGTTAAAAAAGAAACTGCATAGATTTATTTCTGATTTCATAATTCACCAAAGGTTTTTCAGATCCATAATCTCATCTGATTTTCAGATCAACTCTATGAGGAAGGCAGGTAAATTATTATTACTCCCATTTTACTCACAAGAAAAGAGATTTAAGTACTATGCTCAAGGGCACAGGGCAACTACAAAGTGGGAGAAAACTCTTCTCTAGTTTAGGAATAGCATGATGTATTTGAAAGAGCAAAATGTTAAAAAAAAAAAAAAAAAAAAAAAGCAGACCCAACAGCTACTCTTAAGTTCTGATGTAAGGAAGAGGGAGAGATGGGGGAGTAGACAAATGTGGAGACAAGGAAGGGTTTTATTAAGACAAGGAAAATGCTTAGATACTCTAGAAATGGAAAAACTGGGCTTCCCTGGTGGCACAGTGGTTGGGAATCTGCCTGCCAATGCAGGGGGACACGGGTTCGAGCCCTGGTCCAGGAGGATCTCACGTGCTGCGGAGCAACTAAGCCCGTGCGCCATAACAGGAGAAGCCACTGCAGTGAAAAGCCCAAGCACCACAGACAAGAGTAGTCCCCTGCTCCCCGCAGCTAGGGAAAGCCCGCGCAGAGCAGCAAAGACCCAATGCAGAAATGAATGAATGAATGAATAAATAAATTTAGAAATGGAAAAATCAATGATGTAGAAAAAGAGAACTGATGGAGTGATGTCCTCCATAAACAACAAGAGTTTAGGATGCTGTGGAAAAGTGGATGGGATTGGCCTTAGATAGCACCATCTACAATACACAGCAATCTCCACAATAAAAGGAGGCTAGCAGGTAGGGAGCTCTAGTAGGATCTTGTAAAAGTTCTGCCCTGACTGCTTCTGTATTTTCAATAAAACCTAAATCCTAGGGTCACTGATTGTAAATAAAGAGAAGATGATATGAAATCTGCCTATGACAGTGGAAAAGTGAATAGTGAAATGTATGACAGTCACTACAAGGGCCTGATTACGATTATTGTTCAGGAATTTAAGTGAGACAAGTCTAGGTACCTGTGTGTTCGCCTCTAGCTGCACAGGTGCAAGCACAAACACAGACTTGAATTTAATCATATCTAAAGTTTTTCAAACAAGAACAATGGAGTGAGAGTGGGACCATGTCGTTAAGCACTGTCACTAAGCACTCTGTGTATCATCTCAAGCTCATATAACCTTCAAAACAATCCTGTGAGGTTAGTACTTCCATGGCTGTATTCTCTTTTTACAGATGAGGAAACAGGCACAAAATCGGGTAACTTGCCAAAGGTCACATCACACAGCAAGTACTAAGGCCAGGATTGAAACTTAGGCAGCCTGGCTCAAGAGACATGCTATACTTGACCCTCGCAAGGGAGTGATTATAGTCACTGACTCTACTTTAGCTGGGCAAAAGTGGAAGCAATAAAACGAGGGGAGGGCCAGTGAAAAGGCGTATGGATGGAATAGACTGTAAGTCTCATTAACATTGGAATCAGAGGGAAGTTAAAGTGGAATACTAAAAACAGATTACTGTGGATGGGGGAAAGAGCTAGTTACCAGTCATGAGTCTGAATAACTGAGGTAGAGTAGAAGGGAAGATCACTGGATGAGCGATTAAGGAACAGAAGGTCAGAGTATGGGTAAGACCATCATTCAGACAGTGAAACTACCAAGGCCACTGACTGTGTGACCCCAGGCAAGTTACTAATCATGCTGGTCTCCATTTCTTCTTTTTAAAACATACACCATTACATATTTTTCACAACTCTGGTGTGTGTGCGTGCGTGTGTGTTTTAAATGATGCCTACCATAGGCTGTGACGCTCAGAATTATTGTGATCATTTTCACGTTTCCCATTCATTCCTCAATCCACTAAATTCTGGCCCTAACACTCCATGGAGACTACTCATTAGGGTCACTAATGACCTCCAAGTTGCCAAAACCAGAAGTCATGTTTCTTGTTTTCATCTTACTTTTGATTTCTCAAGCAGTAGATACATTTGACCTTTTCCTCGTCTTTGAAACTTTTTTCTTCTCTTGGATTCCTCCTACCTCAAAGGATGCTCCTTAACTGACCTCTTCAGTACTCAATCTCCACATGTTATAGCACCCCAGGCTTCAGCCCTAAGCCCCATCCCACTACATTCTCACCAGGGTTCCTCAATTCCAGTAGCAGAGAAGTTAATTACACATAAGGGATAAACTAGGCACTCGGACTCAATTTTGCAAGGAATGGGCACTGAAAAAGACTGTGGCAAGATGATCTCATCCAGTCCAATGGATTGAGGTCAAACATATATGCTGCTTATTGTCATGTCTCTAATTCCAGCCCAAATTCTCCTTTGGGATGGAAATTCATAGCAAATCTCCTTGTCATTTCCACCTGAATGTTTAATAGGCATCTTAAACTTGAGTTTCCACCCCAACCCCTAAACCTGCCCCTCTCCCATCCCTCCACATCTCAGGAAAGAACACAGGTATTCACACAAGTTATACAACCAAAACCTATGTTTCATCTTTGATTTCTCAATTTTCCCCACTCCAATGTATCAAAAACTTCTTTCAAGTCTATCCGCCCCCCAATCATATCTCAAATCCCTCCGCCTCTCTTTGTATCTCCACTCCTACTCCCCAGGTCAAAGCCTTGACCCCTTAAGGCTGTTGTGCAAGCCTTCTAACTGGTCTTCCTACTATCTATTCTCCATACAGCAGTCAAAGTAACCTTTTCAAATCATAAAAGAAATAATTTTTCTCCTCTGCTTAAAAGCCCCCAAAGGCCTATTTTACATTGAAAACCTTCAGTTTATTACAAAGCCCTACAGGCCCTGGCCCCTTGCCTAACTCTAATCCCTTACCTCTCTTCTCCTTCAACTACCTGATCAACAATACAGGCCTTTTTTGATTCCCAAAACACACTCTTAAAGGTCTTTCCCTACAGAAAACACTCTCCCCATCTCTGAGTGCTTACTATTCAGATCTCAGTTTAAATGTCACCTTATTTAGAAAGGCCTTCTGTGACCAATTTAAAAGTAGCCACCCAGTCATGCACTATCAAATTACCTCACCCTATTTCAATTCTCTACATAACTCTTACCATTATCTGTTTCTTAAAATTTGCTTTTTGACTAATTTATTCCATTACAATGTACACACCATGAAAGCAAGACCTGATTTTTAGTAAGTATTCAACAAACATTAAATAAACCAACATGCAAACATTGAGGGATCACTGACTTGGCAATTCACCAAAAAATGTATTTAATTCATTCAAAAGATCTTTATTAAATGCCTACTGTGTGCCAAGTATAGAAAGAGCAAAGGTCTGATACAAACCATACCAGGTTTCCCAGGTACTACAGTATTTTGTTTTACCAATATGCCAAGAAACATTAGTGTTACCTCTGTGATATAGTGTTTTAATATGTTTACTACTTAATGTTTTAATAGTCTAGGGAACTTCCATAATAAGGTTCTTCAGCACAACTCTGTTAAAATACAATAAGCCACAATGGGAACAATTTGCTAATAAATGATGGCTAGCAAATCCCACGTACAAGACTAGTACTCAAGTAGTATTTTATAGCATAATCACCATTACACAAATATACCACAAAGTGAGGTTAATTCTTTGCAGATTACTGAATAGCATATTAGATATACTGTCTATAGAAATTTTAAACTACTGTATCTTCACAATTCTCTTATCAAAAACTTCCAATGTATACACGTAACTTTGATGTCACTTACATAATACAATCACATTTCAGCTTATGCATTTGAAGTCTCACCTGAAACTTACTGTTGGTTTTTTCCCCAGTTATTGTATGAGGAGACGAATTATTACTGTAATAATAAAAATCACTGTTTTGTAATGGTTAACACGAAAGGCAGTGCATGGTAATGGTCAAGTAAACGGTACAAAATGGCAAATGAATGTTAAGAAAGTTTCACTTGTTAAAAAAAAGGCAGGGGAGTGCTTTCAACATTCAAACACTAAAGCAAATACAAACACCTTAAAAACAAATGCTCTTGCTGTTTCTACTTTGTGCATCTACTCTATAGCTACTGACAGAGCTAAGACTATGTCAATATGGCTCCCAAGACAACCCAGACCATGTCCCCCATGTCTCTGTACTCCTCCAGTTCTGCCAGTCAAAGCTCACTGAACATTTACTGGTTGAGCAAATGATTCACTCCCATGATTCCTCTTATCTCTCAGTCCTTTCACTCATTTTTGCTCCTGCTCATCTCAAGCTCACAAGAGTTTCTATACCGGCCACCTCAACTTACTTAAGTTCCTTAAGGTTTCTTAGTTCCTTCTCGGTAAAAACAAAACCTTTGAGCAGCCAAAACAGAGGTCTTAGAAACCAAAATCTGTTCATTTTATGTGAATCTCCCTAGAGGTCTCAATAAAATCCTATTTTTTCCCCTTTACTTTACTTTAGATCTATTTCTAATATCCTTGGTTATCAGTTTTCACAAATTACAAACAGCACACTTACAGTCTCCCACTATTTATGTAATTTTCATTGCTTCTTTTCTTACTGGAATTTTCTTAAATACTGTATCAAAAATAAATATTTAATTAAAAATCACTATAAAGATGAAATTAAAATAGTTCTAACATTTTTCCCATTTTTAAAATTTAAGTCCATTAAAGTAAAAACCAACAAGTCGTTTTAATGTAAATGTTCCAGTATATCCAGATTAAGTGTTTTCATTTCTTGTCCCAGCCTAACAATGTTAGCTTTTATATTTACATAAATAGCAACAAAAAGCTGAAGAAGCAACTCTCTGTAACAACTGAGCTTTCTGAAAATATACCTCTAGAAGTATGTTTCATATAACTTAAATCCCCTTGGAAATACACTGGGAAAACAGCAAGTATGCTTAAGAATCTATACAAATACAATATTGGCTTTAAGATAAAGAATGTGTAAAATGCCTAAAGAGCTATACAAATCTTAGAGAACATAAATAATTCAGTGGAGCTGCAGAAAGTCACTGCATAACTTCAATAAATCCACAGATATTTACCAAAAAAAAAATCCTTTAGGTTTCAATAATCTTGGAATTAATTGTGAATATCAGCTGGTAAAGTTCCTGCAGCACCAACACTTGTCACCACAAAAATCCAAAGTCAATAACATTTTATGAAAAGTTCTGTCTGAAAACATTAAACAGCTGCATTTTAACTTTCATCCTTTAACTTCTAGGTATACACCAAGCAGTAAAGGAATACTCAGGAAGAATATGATTTTTGTTAGTAATAGCAATCCACAGGGTGTTGTCAATTACTTCTGAGAACACTGAATTTCTCACCTAAAATTGCTATCTCCTGCACCTTTAAGAATTTACCACACAGCATATTTACACATATAATTAAATATCTTGAACTAAAATCATTTAGTACCACAATCCCCAAAAGGTTGGGAACTACATTGTTTAAATAATTAAAGGTGTAGAAAACTTTAGATTAAATGATATAGGTAAAACATAACACTATACCCTCACTCAAAGGTACGGAGTGATTAATAATCGATTTCATTTACTGACCACCAATTAAATAATATTTAATCTTCACACCTTTGCAAAACAGGCACATAGCAAATAAGTTAGAGCCACACATGGGAGCTCAGGATTATTTAATTAACTAACACCAAGGCCCCAGATCTCCACCAAAATTGAATCACCTATTTTTAAAAATACAGATGGGCTGAAAGTTGCTGTTTTAAATACAGCCTTAAGACAACCTCAGTGGTGTACAGCATCACAATTCCAGAACACAAGAAATAAGTTTACACTGAATGGCATTTTTAGATCTTGGCAAAAAGTTGTACTGATTTCAACACAGTGGCTTTTTGCAGTCACAAATACACAGGACGACATGAGAATTTAACACGTGAACTTCTGAGGTGTTCAAGAGTTTACAGAAGAGATTCAAAGTTTTTATTTTCTTTTTTTCTCCCTTGAAAGGCTATTATTTGAGGGTTGGGTGCAGAGTTCCGACTCCGACAACTTCAAGACTTCTAACACAGGGAACTCATTAATCTAGAGTTAAGTTTGAGCCTGGATTTGAAGGGCTCTAATCCAACAAACTTCACCACCAAAGAGGGCTCAAAGGGCAATCTACACAGGGGTGTGGGTTGGGTGGCGGGAGAACTGCAGCGAAACGATTCAAGATATAGGCAAATAAAAGGGTCACCAATTCTGCGGCGAAGGGGGCAAAGAATGCATTTTCACTAACCCTCACCACTCGCCTCTCACTGTGCGGCAAACGGAATCTGATACTTTTTACTTAAGGCTCATTATCTCCGGTTAGCGCTTCCTAGACCTCAGCGCCTAACCAGGTCCACTCAGGGACAGTGGTGACGCCGACATCTCCCTCCCCCACCCGTGCACCCACCATCGGGGAGCCCGGTTCGACCGCCGAGGCAGCCCTGACCTCCCCTCCCCCTCTGGCCCCTCCGCCGAAAGCGCCCAGGTCGAGGCCTCCCGTGCCCCGCGGGCGTGTACTCCACGCCATCTGCCACCAGGGCTTCGGTGTCCGACCACTGCTTCTCCTTACTCCTGCCACAAAGCCCACAGCCAACTCTGAAGGTCCGGTGGGCCGCATGCCGCCGGGCCCCCGGGCCCTGCCCGCGCTCGGAGCCCGCAGGCCTCATCCAGCGCCCGGGGTCCAAGACCCCACTCGCCGGGCCCTCTAGGGTGTACCGAAGGTCTCCCCGCTCGGGCGCGCCGACGGGCCCCTCTAGAAGCTGAGGCCGGGGCCCCGCACACGGCCCCGCCGCACCGCCCCCAGCCCAGGCCCGGCGGGCGCCTCGCGCGCCTCCCCTGCCCGGTGCCGGGCCCCGCGCTCCCGCCGCACTCACCGTCTCGTCTGGGTCGATGTCGATCTTGAAGGTCTGCTGCTGGAGGGTCTTCAGGGTGACCAGCATGGTGCCGCCGCGCAGCTCCGCTGCCGGGCCTGCTCCGGGTGCTGGCCGCTGGGCGGGGTCTGTGGCCTGGCGGGGCCCCGGGGTCGCCCGCGCTCCTCGCACACTCGGGAGGAAGGCGGTGGGGGTGGGGGCTTGTCACATTCGCCCTGCAGAGCGGCCTCTCCCCCAGCCCCGGCCCCGGGCCGCGCCGCTGCCTCCGCGACTGCGGCCTTCCTCGCGAGCACGGGCCACCGTGCTTCCTCACGCGCCCGGCGCCAGCCACTGAGTCTGCAGGAAGCGCCAAGGGCTCTGCGAGAGCAGCAAAGAATCCGCTACCTCACCACAGGCTGGTGGCCGCCATCATCGTGACTCGCCGAGACGCGCCCCCTCCCCCACCCGAGAAACCTGGGGGATGGGGTCGGGCTGGCTGAACGCGCAGGCGTAGGGTGCGGCGAGGCTGTGCGCAGGCGCAGCCAAGAACTCCGCCCCGGAATTGGGGCGGGGCGGCGCGGATTACCTCTTTGGAATGTCGGCGGCCTGGATTGCGCGTGCGCAGGCGCAGTCAGTGGGCGTCTCGGGGTTCTCGGGGCTTCCATGGAGCGTCTGCGGCCGGGGCGTTCTCCAGCCCGCCGCTGCTCGGCCTACGTCCAGACTCCGCCCACGTCCAGGCTCCGCCCGGTTGTCTGAGTTGCGCAATCCGTAGCCGGGGAAGCGCTACGTGGAGACCGGACTGAGTGGATGCGGAGCCCTGGAGCTGGGGAACTAGAGGGCGGTAGGTCGGGGCGGGGTTTAAGTAAAAGGATTGTGACAGCCACAGTAGTGGGCCGGCGCTTGCAGGGCGCTTGCTGTGTGGCTGAATCCTTGTGCTGGCGAGTGATTCTTTTATTCTGAGAGCACTGACTCCACCGCTAGACTGCCTTGATGGACCTTGAGCGTAAGTACAAGGTCAAGTTATATCACTCCCCCGGGCAGAACTGTCCAGTGGTTCCTCATCTCACCCAGAGTAAAAGTCAAAGTTCTTAGAACTGGATACACAGCCCCTTCCTTTCACATCTTACTCTCACGGCTGGCCCTAGGCGTTGTTGGTGGTTGTTAGACAAACGCTCTCACCTGAGAGCCTACCTTCGCCCATGCTGTTTCCGCTCCGAGTCTTTTTTTCTCTAGCTACCTGGGTGGCTCGCTATCTCACCTCCTTCAAATCTTTGCTCAGATGTCGCCTTCTCAGAGAGGTCTACCCTAGATACCCGACTTAAAACAGCAACTTTCCTAGCTCCATTACCCTGGTGTTTTTCCTATAGCATTTATCATCTTCTAATTGCCATATAATGTACATATTTATTAGATTTATCATCTTTCTCCTTTCAGTAAATCACAGATAAGCTGCACAAAGGCAAGGACTTTGTTGTATCTCCTGATGTACCCCCAGCACGAAGAAACATGTAGTGCAGGCACAGTAAATATGATTTCGATTCCTCATCAGTAAGATGGGGATAATAATAGCATTCAACTTCATCGATTATTGGAGGGGGGTGTTGAATAATGTATGTAAAATCTTAGTACCAGGAACATAGCAAGCAGTCCCTAAGTAGATAGCTATTTGTAGTATGCCCATTTACAGATAAGAAAACCGAAGTATAGGGATGATGAGTAATGTACCTGAAGTCACCCACCTAGTAAGTGGTAGGTCCAGAATTTGAACCCAAGCAGAATGACTCCAGAGCCTGTGTTCCTAGGTGCCTGGCTATCCTGCCTCTTAATAGGGTTTGACTTAAAGTAGTTCAAGTATAAATTTACGGTTAGGTCACTAGCTGTGTGACTAATTGCAGATTACCTCTCTGGACTAGCATCCTCACTGATAAAATGTCACTGCTTGGTTTTCTGTGGATATAATGCTTCCATGGAACACCAGCCTCCCTCTCCACTAACCTGGTGTTGCCCCATTCACAGCACATATCTCCCTGTATTGTAATTCAGTATCTAACCTTCCGCCCTCTATCTTCCTGTATATCTACTGCTAGTTACCAGGTGATCTCATCCCGCCCCTTGTTTTGAAATACCTCCAGCCTGGACCTCTCCCCTTAGCTATAGATAGAGTTAGCCAATTGCCTACACAATATCTTCACTTGAAATATAGTAAGCCTCTGCAACTTGCCATGGCCAAACAGAACCATTGATTCCCTCTGGACCTCCCCTCCCTCTGAAACCTGCTCCTCTCCCAGTTTTCCCCCATCTTAGTTCATGGCACCACCATCTACCCAGATGCTCAGACCAAAAATCTAGTCATCATCCCTGATAAATCTCTTCCCTCTCTTCCTCCCCCCACCCCACCCCCGCCAACCACCACACCTAATCCATTATCAAGTCCTATCAAGTTTATTCTCCAAGTTATGTCCCCAATTCAGCCATTTCTCCCAATTCTACTTCTACAACCCTAGGCTAGTGCATCAATATCTTTCCCCTGCCTCCCAACTGGTCTCTCCACTTCTACTCTTTTTTCGACCTCCCCAGCAGAGTGGTCTTTTTCAAATATAAATCATGTCACATCTCTTCTTAATACCTAATTATACTTAAGAATAAAATTCAAACTCTTTACCTGGCCTTGGGGAGCTCACATGATCTGATACTTGCCAAACCCTCTGGCCTCATCTCTTTCCTTTCTCTCTCCCTCTCATTCACTGTCATTCCTTGAATAGGCCAAGCTGGTTCTCATCTCTGGGCCTTTGCAGCTGAGGTTACTTCAGCTTGAAACTCTCTTCCCAGATCTTTAATTGACTATCTCCTTTTCATCATTCAGGGTCCAAGTCATAATTTACTTCCTCACAGAGGACTTCTTCAACAACTTTTATAATATATAATAAACATACATTAACCCTTTAGGCAAAGCACCATTTGAGGCACTTTCCATGGGTAATCTCATCTGAGGCCCACAAAACTCCATGTGATAGTACAACAGTACCCTGGTTTAAAGTTTTTCATGGCTCTACCTGAAATTATCACTTTTTATTTGCTTGGCTGAATAGTACAGGTTGGACAGCCTGTATGCCTCCTCGTCATATGTAGGTGCGTTTGCAAGAGTCCCACCCTTCACATGACAAGCCCCCCAACGCAAAGGCCACCAAGATGAAGGTGCTTATGAGCAAGGCCTTGTAGGATAGGCCTTGGGCTTCTTCAAGAGCTATTGGGCCAAGATAAAAAGGCGGGAGGGAGTCATTGATTCCAAATACTTGGTAACAAGCCAGGGAATTTTGCTTGCATTTTTGGAAATCAGTCAAGTGATTTCAGGGAAGAAGATGAGCAGGCAGAGATGCAGCAGCTGCTGACTTAGAAAATACCAGGGTAAAAATGCCACACTCCAAGCCATTCATTCATCAAATAGTTCTTGAGACTCTCTCCATGCCAGGAACTGTTCTAGGTGCTGAGGATACAACAAGAAACAAAGTCCCTGCCCTCATGGAGTTTGTATTCTAGTGGGATAATAGATAAACAGATAATAAATCAAAGTTATCAATATTTATAGTATATGGGGTACTGATAAGTGCTTTAAAAAAAAAAGAACATTAAGGGCTTCCCTGGTGGCGCAGTGGTTGAGAATCTGCCTGCCAATGCAGGGGACATGGGTTCGAGCCCTGGTCTGGGAAGATCCCACATGCCGCAGAGCGGCTGGGCCCATGAGCCACAATTACTGAGCCTGTGCGTCTGGAGCCTGTGCTCCGCAACAAGAGAGGCTGCGATAGTGAGAGGCCCGCACACTGCAATGAAGAGTGGCCCCCGCTTGCCACAACTAGAGAAAGCCCTCACACAGAAACTAAGACCCAACACAGCCATAAATAAATAAAATTTAAAAAAAAAAAAAAAAAGAACATTAAGAAGATCAGTAGTACAGAGCCGAAATAGTATTGCTACAGCGAATGTGCCAGATTTTTTTCATTCCCCTCCCCCATCTTCTTACCCCTTTTTCACCCAGCAATTGGCCCCAAGAGGGCTGCCCTGTATGGGCTCTACCACAGTTGGCTTCCTGGGGAGTCCCAGCGGGAGATAGGACTAAGGGAGGAGAGTGAAGTTAGGCCATGTATTCCTCTTTGTGGTTGGCAACGCTCTTGATACAAGGTCATTGCTTCTGTATCCTGACCTTCCAGGTGACTCTCTCCTTCCAGTTTCTGGTACCTGCTCCCCACCTTGCCTCTTCAGGCCTAGAGGGCCCCTACGTCTCACTCCAGGGTGCTGTACTGTCCTTGTAGTGTCCCTATATGCTTCCCTACATGATTGTGAAGAGTCCCTTTAATTGAATCTCCACGAACTGAGTGGCTTAAAACAATCAAAACTTATTGTCTCACAGTTCTGGGGGCTAGGAGTCCAAAATTAAGGTGTTGGTAGGGCAGTGCTCTCTCTGACACCTGTCACGGTGAGTTCTTTGTTGCCTCTTCCTAGCTTCTGGTGGTTTGCCGGCAATCATTGGCATCCCTTGGCTTGCTGTACCACCTCAGTCTCTGCCTCCATCGTCATGTGACGTTCAACTCTTGTATGTCTGTCCCTGTGTGTCTCTTCTTATAAGGACACCCTTATAAGAATAGGAAAAACTCTATTGTTTCTCCTCTAATCACCGCTCGATTACTACTCTTAATATTTACTTCCGATCACCAAACGTGTGGGCTTTTTTCCCACACCAAGTAATTCCCCGGTTCTCTGCAGACACCAGCTGGGTGCCCTGCCGTTCAGTTCAGTTCTGACACTACCTGGAGTTAGCACCTGATCACACAAGTGAAGGGCTCAGTCCCACCAGACTCCCCCCACTTCAGATGCCAATTGCAAGTCCCAACTTGTCACCTGTACTTCAGACTGAGCAGCTATAAACTGGGGTTTCCACGACCCCCTCCTTGGGTTTGATCATTTGCTAGAACAGTTCACAGAGCTCAGGGGAACATGTTTACTAGTTTATTGTATGATAAAGGATATGATAAAGGATACTGATGACCAACCAGATGAAAAGATATATAGGGCGAGATCTGGAAGGGTCCCAAGTGCAGGAGCTTGTGTCCCTGTGGAGTTGGGGTGCCCCACCCTCCCGGCACATGGATACATTCACCAACCCAGAAGCTTTCCAAAATCTGTACTTTGGGGATTTTTACGGAGGCTTCATCATGCAGGGGTGATCAATTATTTACCTCAATTTCCAGCCTCTCTCTCTTCTCTGAAGAATGGGGGGTTGGGCTGAAAGTTACAACCTTCTAATCATGGCTTAGTCTCTCTGGTGACCAGCCCCCATCCAGGAGCCCACCAAGAGTCCCCTCATTACAACAAAAGACATTCCTGTTACTCAGGAAATTCCAAAGGGTTAGGAGCTCTGTGTCAGATACTGCTATCACTCAGGAAATTATAAGAGTTTTGGAGAGCCCTGTGTCAGGAACCAAGGTCAGAGACCAAATATTAGCAAGAACCAGGGGCAGAGACCAATATGTATATTTCTTATTATTTCATACCAGTCATATTGGATTAAGGACCCACCCTACTCCAGTATGACTTAATTTAACTAATTAAGTTGAATCTTTTGGAGGGGCACGGTTCAATCTGTAACAATACCTCATTTGAACGTGGTATATTTTTCTGCTGAGAGTCTGCCTGATATATGCATTAATCAAGGAAAGTCTTCCTGATAGTTGATGTTAGAGTAGAGAGAAGTGAGGAAGGCAGACATACAGCTGCTTAGTAGAATTAGAGGGGACTAAGTAGAGGGAACAACAATAATAGCCATAAATGTTTACACTCACATAGCATTTGTTACACGCAGATGCAAGGCCATGAGGTAGAAGCATCCTTGCCATATTGGAGAAATACCCAGGATGTTGGGTGAAGGAGCTGGGACAGCTGTGGGGAGAGAGTAGCTGATGCCATTCGAGGTGTAAAGGCAAGTGGGGCAATGAGCACAAAGCCACTGTAAAGGCTTTGTCTTTTATTCGGAGTAACTTGGAAAGTCATCGGAAGTTTTAAGGTGGAGGAGTGACAGGATCTGACTTAGGCTTTAAAAGGATTACTCTGATTGCTGCCTGGAGAACTTCTTGGTGTGGGCCGGGGGGACAGCAAGGATGGACACAAAGAGACCAGTTAGCAGGTTATTGCAACAATCCATAAGAGACTGGTGACTTGTGTTAGTGTGGAAACTTTACAAGTGGTAAGAAGTGGCTGGATTCTCAATTTATTGGAAATAGAGTTTACAGATTTTGCTGATGGGGTTGATGCGGGGTGTGAGAGAAAGAGGCTCACTACACATGAGTTTCACGTTAGGAAACTTCCTTGGAATTCTCTGGTCCTCCTGACTCAAGAGTGTCTGTCCTGACTGACGGTGTTCTGTATGGCATCACCCTATCCAGCAGATATTCTCTGAGCATCTCCTCTGTGCCAGGCATTGTGTTGGATATACAGTAATGGACAAAGACTGATTAGGGATCCTATTCAAAAAAATAGCAGTGTTTGACTTAAGCTCTTCCAAAGGCAAGGCGCATGGCTCCCATCTCTATTGGTTATAAAAGCTATTGGTGATTTATGATGTAAGCTTTATGTTAATAGAACCTCTTTCCAAGTTCTAGATGTTTATAGAGTGGTGCAAATATTTCCTTATTGTGATTAAAGTTTTCGACTCTTTATTAAAAGTATTTATTTTTGCAATTAAATATACTTTCTAAAACAATTTCAGCCCATAACAATTGAGCTTTGAAAATTTCTTCTGTCTTCTAGCTCTGCCTTCCTCATTTTCCACCCTGCCTCCCCCACCCCAAGTTTCTCAGCCCTGTGAGTCTCATTCATTGTTCAGTCACTAGGTCATTTCAGACACTGAAATGGAGTTATGAGTACAAGAAGTTTTTTTTGGTGGATATCAGTTGTGAAGAATACAAGGGAGGAAGCAGAATGCTTCAGAGCACAATGCTGATACGTTTGCTGTGAAAGGAAAGAGAGAAGGAAACATTGGGTAGAGGAAGACTCAGATTGTGATGTAGATCTGACAAAGTGTTAGCCAACCCAATGGGAGTAAATGGTGTGAAGATTACCTGTTAGAGCAGTCACTCTTTGGATGAAATTGCCAGACTCTGGTATCCCTACCATGTTCCCTACCAGCTAGAGGCTGCCCAGGAAGAGCTGTCAGCTAACTGTACTCCTCATAGCTAAGTTCTCACAGGTCATTTTTTTCTTGAAGGGCTATCCAGGCGATGCACTATTTTGGCTGAAATAGGCATCTGCTTGCACCATGTAAACCCGCTTCTCCATACACACTCAGGAAACAGCTGCTCCAGGGGCCCATTGAGCCTCTCTTACTAAAGGGAAACCTAAATGAAGTAGGACAGTGGGACAAACCCCGCATTCCATACTGGCAGTTGATCTCGGGGCCACTACTGGTACTCATCATTTCCCTCCTCCACTATCCATCCTAAATTCCCCTTGTTCTCATCAGTTACCTCTGCCGGTCTTGGTGCATTGCCTAGTGGTGTGACCCAAACCTTTATTCCTGAAGAGGATGAGCCTTTGGTGTTTCCACTCGTCTCAGGCCTGGGTTGCTGTACTTGTCCATTCATAGTCACAACTGGGCAAGGGAGTAGCAAGAGGCATCCAAGTCAATTCCACATGTATTCCTTCTCGTTCTGAGTATAAGGTGGTCCTACCTTCTCTCGCTGATAAAGATCAATTGCCTCTCCCAAGTTGATGACTCTTCTTGCTTTTTGGTCCCTTAATATAAGCAACAAAGCTTGTAGTTCAGTGGGACCATTGCTGTGTCCCCTGGCAAAATAGTCCCCCTTTGAGGACCAAGACTTCTAACACCACAGGTCCCAGAGTTGTGGGGACAGAAGAATCCTCAGTAGGTCCCTGGGAGTGGTAAATGGGAATGGGACCATTCCTGCTTCCCTGCCTTGATTCCTGGACCCAATTAGTCTTCCTGCTGGGGACACAGTGCCCTAGACTCTAGGCCTAGAGGGTACTTTTATTCAGTTTGTAGATTGCACCCTGGAGAATGAGATCCTGTTCTTACACAGTATTGCCCCTGAGATGGTGCTTCATCTGCACCATCAGCAGATCACTCTCTCAGGCTGGCGCTTCTGGGGAGGGTGGTATGTAATAAGACCAACATGTCCCATGACCATGGGACCACTCCCAAACTTCCTTCACTGTGAAGTGGGTCTCCTGGTTGCATGCTGTGATAGGTAGGGTTCTGGTCTATGGATCAGGCACTCTGTAAACTCCTGTAGAGTGGTACAGGCTGCAGCTCTGCTGGCAGGAAATGTAAACCTGTACTCAGAATAAATGTCTATTCCTGAGAGAACAAATTGCTTGGTCTTCCAGCGTGCATAGGGCCCAATGAAGTCAACTGGTCACCAAGGGACCAGTTGGTCCCTCAGAGAATAGCACCACATTGGGAATTCGGCAGGTTGGACATTCAGAGGTGATGGTGGCTAGGTTAGCCTTACAAGAGTTCATGCCAAAAGGCCATGCATAGTCTCCATCTCTGCCACCATGGTCACTCCACTCATCATGTTTCTACCCTTGCTTCCTATAGTCTATTCTAGATACAATAGCCATATTCTTTTAAAACATGGATCTGTTCACTCATGCTTAAAACCCTACCCTGGCTACCCACTTCAATCAGTAAAATCCCAAATCTTTACATTGCCCCCTCCCCCATCCTCTTCTTTACTTTTCTGACGTCATCAGCTACACAGGTTCAATTTGCTCCAGCCGCACTGGCCTCCTTGCTGTCCCTTGAGTTGAACAGGTTCACTCCTACCTGATCTTTTGTTCTCTCTTCCTGAAATACTCTTCTACAGATACCGGCCCTCTCCTTCACCTCCTCCAACCTTTGCTCAGATTTCACCTTCTCAATGAAACCTGCTCTAACCCCTTAATCACCCTGTGTAATATGACAAAATGCCCATTTCCCAGTCCAGCACTCCCTATACCCCTTACCCTGTTTCCTCCTCTTTTAACACAGTGCATTATTTATTCGTTATGTTTCTTGTTTAGTGTCTGTCTCCCCTGCTGGAACACAGGGATCTTTGTCTATTTTACTTACATTCTTTAAGCACCAGGAAGAGTGCCTGAAACAGAAAGAACTAAGCAATGAAAGAAAAATTTAGCCAGCCATCAAAAAAAAGCAAAGTAAAACAAGGTGATATTTGTTACATGTTACAATGAACATTTAAGGCTTAATAACCTCCAATAATATCAAAAAGTATATGGGAAAAATGTTTTTCATAGTTTGCTGGTGACTTTACTGTTTGTTACAACCTTTTGGAAAGCCACTTAGCATATAGATGGTTCTTAACTTCTGGAATTTCAACTCTTGTACACACTACATGAATACCTCTGAAACTACTTTTCTCAGCTTAGCTATCTAACTATGGTTTGAAAAGTTGATATAATGGTGCAGTCAGCTAGCCACTGGGGCAAAGGCTTAGCATTCACATGTTTTATGTTTAAACAGTATCATTTATGCAACCGAACATTCTTTTTTTTGAATTTTATTTTATTAATTTTTTTAATACAGCAGGTTCTTATTAGTTACCTGTATTACATGTATTAGTGTGTATACGTCAATCCCAATCTCCCAGTTCATCCCACCACTACGCCCCACAGCCCTGCTTTCCTCCCTTGGTGTCCATACGTTTGTCCTCTACATCTGTGTTTCTATTTCTGCCTTGCAAACTGGTTCATCTATACCATTTTTCTAGATTCCACATATATGTGTTAATAAACAATATTTGTTTTTCCCTTTCTAACTTACTTCACTCTGTATCACAGTCTCTAGGTCTATCCATGTCTCTACAAATGACCCAATTTCGTTCCTTTTTATGGTTGAGTAATATTCCATTGTATATATGTACCACATCTTCTGTATCCATTCATCTGCCAATAGGCATTTAGGTTGCTTCCATGACATGGCTATTGTAAATAGTGCTGCAATGAACATTGGGGGTGCATGTGTCTTTTTGAATTATGGTTTTCCCTGGGTATATGCCCAGAAGTGGGATTGCTGGGTCATATGGTAATTCTATTTTTAGTTTTTTTAGGAACCTCCAAATGGTTCTTCATAGTGGCTGTATCAATTTACATTCCCACCAGCAGTGCAAGAGGGTTCCTTTTTCTCCACACCCTCTCCAGCATTTGTTGTTTGTAGATTTTCTGATGATGCCCATTCTAACTGGTGTGAGGTGATACCTCATTGTAGTTTTGACTTGCATTTCTCTAATAATTAGTGATGTTGAGCAGCTTTTCATGTGCTTCTTGGCCATTTGTACATCTTCTTTGGAGAAGTGTCTATTTAAGTCTTCTGCCCATTTTTGTATTGGATTGTTTGTTTTTTTAATATTGAGCTACATGAGCTGTTTATATATTTTGGAGATTAATCCTTTGTTCATTCATTTGCAAATGTTTTCTGCCATTCTGAGGGTTGTCTTTTCATCTTGTTTATGGTTTCCTTTGCTGTACAAAAACTTCTAAGTTTTATTAGGTCCCATTTGTTTATTTTGGTTTTTATTTTCATTACTTTAGGAGGTGGGTCAAAAAAGATCTTGCTGTGATTTATGTCAAAGAGTGTTCTTCCTATGTTTTCCTCTATGGGTTTTATAGTATCTGGCCTTACATTTAGGTCTTTAATCCATTTTGAGTTTATTTTTGTGTATGGTGTTAGAGAGTGCTCTAATTTCACTCTTTTACATGTAGCTGTCCAGTTTTTCCAGCACCACTTATTGAAGAGGCTGTCTTTTCTCCATTGTATATCCTTGCCTCCTTTGTCATAGATTAGTTGACCCTAGGTGCGTGGGTTTACCTCTGGGCTTTCTGTCCTGTCCCATTGATCTATATTTCTGTTTTTGTGCCAGTACTATATTGTCTTGATTACTGTAGATTTGTAGTATAGTCTGAAGTCAGGAAGTCTGATTCCTCCAGGTCCGTTTTTTATCCCTCAAGATTGCTTTGGCTCTTCGGGGTCTTTTGTGTCTCCATACAAACTTTCAGATTTTTTGTTCTAGTTCTGTAAAAAATGCCATTGGTAATTTGGTAAGGTTTGCATTGAATCTGTAGATTGCTTTGGGTAATATAGTCATTTTCACAATATTGATTCTTCCAAGGTAAGAGCATGGTATATCTCTCCATCTGTTTGTATCATCTTTGATTTCTTTCATCAATGTCTTACAGTTTTCTGAGTACAGGTCTTTTACCTCCTTGGTAGGTATACCTCCTAGGTATTTTATTCTTTTTGTTGCAATGGTGAATGGGATCGTTTCCTTAATTTCTCTTTCTCATCTTTCGTTGTTAGTGTATAGGAATGCAAGAGATTTCTGTGCATTAATTTTGTATCCTGAAACTTTACCAGATTCATTGATTAACTCTAGTAGTTTTCTGGTGACATCTTTAGGGTTATCTATGTATAGTATCATGTCATCTGCAAACAGTGACAGTTTTACTTCTTTTCCAATTTCTTTTTTTTTTCATTTGAACTGATTTTCTCATTAATTTTGCAAGAGAGAGTAGAACAATTGTTAGCAACAAGTTGTGAAATAGATCTTTTGCTGAAGTTCAATATGTTTAAATAGTTTTGGTTCTTTTGTTTTTTCCCAGTTCAACATTCTTTTTCTTTCAGCAGGTTTTTTCATTACTAGCTAAAGCTGATTTTAATACATGATTTACTTAAAGTATACCTGGCTTGTCTTTTGAGCTAAAAAGCATAGCTGGCTTTTTGTTGAAATCACGTTTATGTGTTTTTTAGTTTATTGTCATTTATTCTCCAATATTTTGGGAAGCAATTATATGCCAGGCCCTACCTATGTCTGATGAGTCTCTGAATGTCTGCCCTCCGGAGGTTACTAAGAGAAATAAACAAGTCAAAGATCTCTGTTATGTGTGCTGGAATTGAGGTAGATTCCAGGAAGGCAGTAAGGTTTGATTGGCTCTTGATGGGGTAGGAGATAGACAGGCATCCAGCATCTTTTCAGCTCTCTGTCTATCTCTGTTTCACAGCTGGTTATCTAATCTATATATTGGTCAAGTGTTTTAAAAATTATATTAGAGTTATAATATTATCTTGTCATAAATGAAACTATGAATAAATTAATATAATCCTAAGGGCTTCTCTAAAGAAACTTCAGAGAATTAAAATTTTTTTTTCTACTTTAAATAGAAAGTATGGGTTCCTTTTCCCAGACCCATGTTTATTATTTGTGGTTTTGCAGTACCTGCGATACATGTGTTTTGCAGAGCTGTTGCACTATACATATTAATTAAGAAGAGTCCCAGGACCCAAAGTGTTTGAAACTTAGATAGTTGTCGCACTGATATATCTTTTCTTGCATATTCATTGTTGAGTGAAATTGGCTTTATGGTTTTAGCTTCTACTGGTATTCCCAGTCTGTCTCATTTCTTATTGAGTCTCCTTACTGCCAGTTCCAAATTATTATAAAGTAGTTGTAACCCATGTTGTAGTTTATGGGCTACATAAAATATGGGCTAAAAATAAAATAAAACCAAAAAATACGGGGGCTGTGAATAGGGTGTGCTCCTAAACATAGCAGAACTGTACCTCTTACCCTTCCTTGTAGCTTTCGTGATGAAACCACTGGCTCCGAGAAAGTGAGGAATGAAAAAGACTCTGCTGGTCGAAGTATAGGTTTTCGGCAGAAGGAAATAATTTGATTGTGTTGTTGCATTATATGACATTTTAAAAAGGTATCATATTCAGCTACTTATAAAAAGTGATTATAAGCCACTTAAAGATATATCACCTCTCATATTGGTATAAGAAACAGAGTAGAGTAAAAATTGACAGCCTGAGACTTTAGTATATACCCATCCAATTTAGGATCTGATGGCACAATAAAAGACTTTAATAATCTTTAATAGGGAAAAGTGTTAGCAGTGGAATAATTGGTTAGCTATGTAGAAACCATGATAGGTTGAATTGTGTCTCCCCAAAAGATATGTTTAAGTTCTAACCCCTAGTACTTGTGAATGTTACCATATTGGAAAGAGTCTTTATAGATATAATCCAGTTAAGATGAGGTCATGCTGGATTAGAGTGGACCCTAATCCAGCAACCGGTGGTGACCTGATAAGAAGAAGGAAATTTGGACACAGACACAGACAAAGAGAAGAATGCCATGTGACAATGGAAGCAGAGATTGGAGCGATGCTGCCATAATCCAAGGAATACCAGGAATTTTTAGCAACCATCAGAAATTAGGAAGAGAGGGCTTCCCTGGTGGCGCAGTGGTTGAGAGTCCGCCTGCCGATGCGGGGGACGCAGGTTCGTGCCCCGGTCCGGGAAGATCCCACATGCTGCGGAGCGGCTGGGCCCGTGAGCCATGGCCGCTGAGCCTGCGCGTCCGGAGCCTGTGCTCCGCAACGGGAGAGGCCACAGCGGTGAGAGGCCCACGTACGACCAAAAAAAAAAGAAATTAGGAAGAGGCAAGGAAGGATCTTCCCCTAGAGCCTTCAGAGAGAGCATAGCCCTGCCAACACCTTGATTTCAGATTTCTAGCCTCCAGAATTGTGAGGCAATACATTTCTATTGTTTTAGGCACCCAATTTGCTGTAATTTGTTACAGTAACCCTAGGAAACTAATACCAAAACTTCTAGGTACACTAACAACAATTTCAGATGGATTGATTAGTAAATATAAAAAGTCAGACTATGGAAACAGAATAAATAAGAAGCATATATTTGTCAAATTTCTGGTTGGCAGCAAATATCCAAGTTTAAAAAAATAGCCATAATGGATTGACTAGATAAAGATTTCATTATCTCATCATGTGGTAACAATGTAAACAGAATAAAAAGCATGCAACAAACTGAAAAATATTCCCAACATGTGACAAATTTAATAGCCTTAATATATAAATTACTCATACAAATTAAAAAGAAAAACATTACAATCCAATTAGGCAAAAGCACAAGTGGTTTATACAGAAAATTTGCAGGAAAAGTACATTTAGCCAGTAAATAATAATGTGGGCCATTGTTGTGTTTTTTTTAATATTTTTTTTGATGTGGACCATTTTTAAAGTCTTTATTGAATTTGTTACAATACTGCTTCTGTTTTATGTTTTGGTTTTTTGGTCACGAGGCATGTGAGATCTTAGCTCCCTGACCAGGGATCGAACCTGCACCCTCTACATTGGAAGGCAAAGTCTTAACCACTGGACCGCCATGGAAGTCCCATGGGCCATTGTTTATACAGTGCTTATTATGTGTTCAGGTCCTTTTCTAAATGCCTAATACATTAACTTTTAATCTTCACATCCATTATGAGATGACTCTGGTCAGGTTATTTAATCTTTCTGTGCCTTTCAGTTTCCCTCCTCTGTGAACATGTCTGAGAATTACTCCACCAAAGCTGCAAAGATGTGAGATTGCTAGGTCAACAGAGAATGTGGGTTTTCAATTTAATAGATCCTACCAAAATTCTATCCAAATAGCCATGTATATTCCTATCAACGTGGTTTGAGAGTACCAGTTTCCCCTGCCCCACAGCCAGCACTTCATAGGTTCTATAATTTTCTTTTTTGCCAATCTGATGGGCACATCACTCTTGCCTCTCAAGAATTTAAATACTATTCATCCTTAAAGACATGTTCTCTTTGAAGATTTCCTTCAACTGCTCAGTAAGTCATTTTTCCTTCCTCTCAACTCCCTCATCATTTTTATCTACTCATTCAACAAATATTTATTGAGCATTTACTGTATGTTCTAGTCACTGCAGTTAAAGCAATGGATAAATCAGGCAAAAATTTCTACCTTTATGGAGCTTACATTCTAAGGGGGAAGGCAGACAATAAAAATAAATAAAGTTAAATTTATAGAATATTAAATAGCGGTAAGAACAAAGAAAGCAGATGTGGGGGGTAAGAAGTATCAGAGTGGAAATAAGATTGAAATTTAAAATTTATTTATTTATTTATTTTTGGCTGCGTTGGGTCTTCATTGCTGTGCGCGGGTTTTCTCTAGTTGCGGTGAGCGGGGCCTAGTCTTTGTTGTGGTGCGTGAGCTTCTCATTGCGGTAGCTTCTCTTGTTGCAGAGCACGGGCTCTAGGTGCGCGGGCTTCCTTAGTTGTGGTACATGGACTCAGTAGTTGTGGCTCACGGTCTCTAGAGCGCAGGCTCAGTAGTTGTGGCGCATGGGCCTAGTTGCTCCGCAGCATGTGGGATCTTCCCGGACCAGGGCTCGAACCCGTGCATTGGCAGGCAGATTCTTAACCACTGCGCCACTAGGGAAGTCCAGGATTGAAATTTTAGATTCCGTGTCTGAGGGAAATCCTAGGGAAAGGTTACTTGTGCCTTTCTTATAACATTTATCACTTTCTGTTCTATATGTTTATTTTATTTATTTTATTGTGGCAAAATATACATAACATACAATTTACCATTTTAATCATTTAAAAACATATAGTTTAGTGACAATAAGTACTTTCATATTGTTGTGCAACCATCACCACTGTTCACCTCCAGAACTTTTCATCATCCCAGACTGAAACTCTTTACTGATTAAACTATAACTCTCCCTTCTGCCCTTGCCCCCCCGACTCCTCCCCCCATCCTTGTCCCTAGCGACCCTTTTACTTTCTGTCTATGAATTTGACTGTCCTAGGTAACTCATATAAATGGAACCATACAGTATTTGTCCTTCTGTGTTTGGTCTGCGTTTGGTTTATTTCACTTAGGATAATTTCTTCAACCTTCTTCCATGTTGTAGTATATATCAGAAATTCCTTTCTTTTTAAGTCCGAATAATATTCCATTATATGTACATAGCACATTTTGTTTATCCATTCATCTGCCCATGGACATTTGGATTGTTTACACTTTTGTCTGTTGTGAATAATGCTGTGAACATGGGTGTACAAATATCTGTTCAAATCTCTACTTTGAGTCCTTTTGGGTATATAACCAGAAGCAGAATTACTGGATCAAATGGTAATTGTGTGTTTGATTTTTTGAAGAACTGCCATACTGTTTTTCATTGTGGCTGCACCATTTTACATTATTACCAGCAATGTACAAGCGTTCCAACTTCTCCATATCCTTGTCAAAGCTTCTTTTAAATAATAGCCATCGTAATGGATTTGAATTGGTATCACATTGTTGTTTTGATTTGCATTTCTTTAGGGATGCTGAGCATCTTTTCATGTGCTTTTCAGCCATTTGTATATCCTTTTTTTTTTTTTTTTGCGGTACGTGGGCCTCTCACTGTTGTGGCCTCTCCTGTTGTGGAGCACAGGCTCCGGACACGCAGGCTCAGCAGCCGTGGCTCACGGGCCCAGCCGCTCCACGGCACGTGGGATCTTCCCGGACCGGGGCACGAACCCGTGTCCCCTGCATCGGCAGGTGGACTCTCAACCACTGCGCCACCAGGGAAGCCCTGTATATCTTCTTTGGAGAAACAGCTATTCAAGTCCTTTGCCCATTTTTGAATTGGGTTGTTTGTTTTTTTTGTTGTTGAGTTCTGGGTGTTCTCTATATATTCTGGATGTTATTCCCTTATCAGATATATAATCCATAAATATTTTCTCCTGTGAGTTGCCTTTTTATTTTAATAATAGTGTCTGTTTTAGTCCATTTGGGCTACTATAACAAAATTACCATAAACCAGGTAGTTTGTAAACAACAGAAATTTACTTTTCACCATTCTGGAGGCTGGGAAGTCAGAGATCAAGGTGCCAGCAGCTTCAGTGTCTGGTGAAGGCCCACTTCCTGGTTCATAGATGGCAATCTTCTTGCTGTGTCCTCACATGGCGGAAGGGATGAGGCAGCTCTCTGGAGTTCCTTTTATAAGGGCACTAATCTCATTCATGAGGGCTGTGCCCTCATGACCCAGTCACCTCCCAAACGCCCCACCTCCTAATACTGTCACCTTGGGGGTTAGGATTTCAACATAGGAATTTTGAGGGGACACAAACAGCAGTGTCCTTTGGTGCATAAAATTCTTAACTTTTATGAAGTCCAATTGGCCTATTTTTTCTTTTGTAGCTGTGCTTTTGGTGTCATATCCAAGAAATCATTGTCAAATCCAATGTCATGAAGTTTTCCTCAGTTCTAAAAGTTTTATAGTTTTAGAGCTTGCGTTTAGGTCTTTGATCCATTTTGAGTTAATTTTGTATATGGTGTTAGGTAAGAGTCCAGTTTCATTCTTTTGCACGTGGATATTAGTTGTTCATTTTTATTACATTTGCTAATTTTCCATATTGCAATAAGGCCTTCTGAGGACAACACTGTGTCTTATAATTCTTTATATCCCTTACAGTACCAGGCATTTAACTACAGCTTAATGCACTCTAAAACAATGCTTTGTTGTTTCTGACTATTGAATTGAATTGAAAATATTAGTCTGTTTGTACCCTAATTGTTAGGACCCAGCACATAATTGGCATTTTTTAAATGTTTATTAAAATAAGAATTAAATATATTCTTATTCTGAGAGATCTCATTGTCAAAGAAAGGTTATTTTTTCAATTAAGTGATATTGAGAGGATTGGAGAATGAGTAGAGTATTGTAAATGTTGTATTACATAGTATACATATGTAAAAGGAGGATGACATAAATAACAAAAAGTAATTTACATAGCCATCTTCAAAACAAATATTTCCACTTTGAAGAAGATGAATTAAAACTAGGAATTCACTATTTTTCTCTCCTTGAAATCTTTTTGAAATAATCCAGTTTTTTTGTTTTTTTTTTTTAAATAAGAGCTCTGGTAAATCAGGAAGGTGATGTGATAGTTACATGAAAGTGTTCCCAGTGAACCAGGCACATTGGTACTCAGGTCCTTGTGTAGTTCCCCTCTCATACTGAAGCAGGACTTTAGCCAATAGAATACCAAGAGTGGTACTGGACCATTTTGTATCTAAGCCTTTAAAAGTCCTGGTGGCTTCCTCTTTTACACTTGGAGGGAAGGAAAAAGAAATTTTTTTTTCTGTATCCAATTTAGGTCATTGACTGGGGCCCTGCCAATTAAACTGCCTAAAGACAGAGAGAAGAACAAAAGAATTTTATTAACACTTGCATTATGTGTATACTCAGTGATGAGTTGCTCAAAGGAGTGGCTAGAACTTGGGCTTATATGGCATCTTAGCAAAGAACAATAAATTTGTAGAGAAATGACAGGACAAAGGGAGATGGTTTTAGGCTTCCAAGGGTGACAAACTGTGGGAAGGTAAATATGTGGGGGAAGCTAATGGAGTGAAGTTGGTTTCTGCAGGTCCATATTGGTGTTGACTTTCCATCTTTTTCATGGCCATAAAACTTCCCTGGGAGAGGAAGTTATGGCAGCTCTCATTTCTCAGAAGTTTCTGCTTTTTGTCAGGTAAGGGAAGCTCCTGGAAGGTGTCTTTCTGCACTTGTCAATTCTCATTTGCCTCTAGCTCAAAATAATCCTTATGCCAATAGCATATTTTAGGGTGGCATATTCTGGCCCCTACACACTCTTGGAAGCTGGCCACCAAGTATGAAGTCCAACTACCGTGCTATAGAGAGAGGCCATGTAGAAAGACCTTGGAGGATGAGATACCCCTGAGGATGGAGAGAATGGCCATTTGGAGAAGCACCAAGGGGCCAGATATGTGAGAGAAGACATCATCTCGGATGTCCCCATGCCGCATAGCCGTCTGAGTGTAACTGCATGAGAGACCTAAAATGACACCAGGAGAAGAACTTCTCAGCTGAACCTGGTCAACACATAATGTCATTAGAGATCTTAATAAGTTAATGTTTTAAGCCATGAAATTTTGGGTTGATTGATACTTGGCTATCATTCTAGAAGCTATAAAGCATCTGGAAGTGGACTGACAGTAAACAAACGCAGGTAGACCTTCCTATATGTGTTCCAGGCTCAGAGCAAAGGCAATGCTATCAGGAGCCAGCCCTGAGATACAAAGAATTGGGTGGGGTTGGGAACTTAACAACCTTCACTTTGCTAGGCGTGCTGGCTAAGGGAGGGGTGTGCCATAGCCAGCTCCTGGATCGGGCACTAATGGGTTTGGTGGCTGCAGTGACCCTTCAGGTTGCCGTGGTAAATTGAGCATGTCATGACAAGTCCAGCATATCACCTCGCAGTAACCTCCTGCAATATCCCTAATGTCCAAGGACAGAAGCTGGCATGTTTGCCAATTTTTTAATGGTGGCAGGGAGGGCATCAAAGCAAAGAATTTAGAGAACTCCGTTTATCTTACTTGAGAGAGTTTCCAAACTGTCTCTAAGGAGGTGCGTAGCTGAAAATATTCCAAGAGCAAAGGTCAAGGCTTACTGAGATTGATCTCACCAAATGAAGCAGGATGTGAAAACAAACAAAAAACACAACAGGAGAGATTATTTAGCCAGTGTTATAATAACAGCTCTCACTTTAGTACCATTTACTATGTGCTGAAGGCCACTGCCCCAGTTCACTCACAACCTCATTAAAAATGGTGACAGAGGACGGCCAGGGTTTTCACTATTAACCACTGGTCCATATAAATGTGATAAAATGTGATAAAAGTGACCATTTCAAATCAGTGGGAGAAGAATGGATGTTTCAGTAATAGTAATCTTGTACTGCAGAAATTAGGCCAGTTACAGAAAGGGGTCAGTGCTCCAGCTAACTTCATTCACGAAAAAGAGCAGAATTAAAATGAAGACAAAAATAAACCATGTGCTATGTTAATATCTCTAAGTAATAGAGCATGCTTACAAATTGATAAGAAAAAGTCTAATAGAAAATTTGCCAAATGATATGGACAGGCAATAAACAAATATAAAACACAAGTGGTTAATATATACATTTTAAAAAATTACATTTTAACTCAACACAAGTGAAAAGAACGCTTGTTCTTTTTTTTTTTTTTTTTCGGTATGCAGGCCTGTCACTGCTGTGGCCTCTCCCGCCGTGGAGCACAGGCTCTGGACGTGCAGGCCCAGCAGCCACGGCCCATGGGCCCAGTCACTCTGCGGCATGCAGGATCTTCCCGGACTGGGGCATGAACCCGCGTCCCCTGCATAGGCAGGCGGACTCTGAACCACTGCACCACCAGGGGAGCCCAACACTTGTTCTTTTGATTGGATTGTTTGTTTTTTTGATATTGAGCTGCATGAGTTGTTTGTATATTTTGATTAATCCCTTGTCGGTCGCTTCATTTGCAAATATTTTCTCCCATTCTGTGGACTGTCTTTTCGTTTTGTTTATAGTTTCCTTGCTGTGCAAAAGCTTTTAAGTTTAATTAGGTCTCATTTATTTGTTTTTATTTTCATTACTCTAGGAGATGGATCCAAAAAATATTTCTGTGATTTATGTCAAAGAGTGTTCTGCCTATGTTTTCCTCTAAGAGCTTTATAGTGTTCAGTCTTACATTTAGGTCTTTAATCTATTTTGAGTTTATTTTTGTGTATGGTGTTAGGGAATGTTCTAATTTCATTCTTTTACATGTAGCTGTCCACTTTTCCCAGCACCATTTATTGAAGAGCCTGTCTTTTCTCCATTGTATATCCTTGACTCCTTTGTCATAGATTAGTTGACCATAGGTGCGTGAGTTTATCTCTGGGCTCTCTGTCCTGTTCCATTGATCTATATTTCTGTTTTTGTGCCAGTACCATACTGTTTTGATTACTGTAACTTTGTAGTATAGTCTGAAGTCAGAGGACCTGATTCCCACATCTCCATTTTTCTTTCTCAGGACATAATTTTTTGAAATAAAATGTCAGTACTCACTATTAGCAAAGATGAAAAGAGGTGGCCATTTTCTTATACTGTTTATAGACAAATGAATTGCAATATTCCTGGAAAGTTAAATGGCAGTAGGTAAAAAGATCTTTAAGATTTTTATAATTTTTCATATAATAACTCTACTTCTAGATATTAGTCCTAAGGAAAAATCAGAAATATGAACTCCCTTTTATAAACAAGATTTATATATCCTCATTAACTGCAATAATAAAAAACTAGAAGGTGGAAATAGCCCAACTGTTGATCACTTAGAAGAATGATTCAACAAATTACATTGTATACATTTGATGGAATTGCTTAATCATTGTAAATCATGATTTTGAAGCATATTTACTAACACAATAAAGTTCCACTTATTCATTTATTTGTTCATTCTACCAATATGTATTGAATAACTAACACGTGTCAGGCACTGTTATAGGTGCTGTGTTTTCATAATGAGCAGAACTCTCTTCTGGAACAACTGCTGTCCTGGAACATACATTCAGTGAGGACAGAAAATAATAAAGCAAACATATTATGTCAAGTGGCAATAAATGCCAAGAAGAAAAATAAAATCAGAGCAGAGGAGAGTTAATACTGTTAAAATATGACAGAATGATACAGTGTTAGGAACTTTTTATATATTATAATCCTGGTTTTGTAAAGAAATAAACAACCACCATTACCGCCACCACAATAAATATATGTACATAAAAACAGAACAATGACTTGAAGAAAAAAAGAATCAGAACATTCACAATGGTTAGCCCAGGGTAGTAAAATACCTTGTGGTTTTCTTTTTTATTAATTTTATTTTTAAAAAATATATTTTAATTAAAAAAATTTTATTAATTTTTGGTTGCATTGGGTCTTAATTGCTGTGCGCAGGCTTTCTCTAGTTGCGGTGAGCAGGGGCTACTCTTTGTTGCAGTGTGCAGGCTTCTCATTGCAATGGCTTCTCTTGTGGAGCACAGGCTCTAGGCATGCAGGCTTCAGTAGTTGCAGCATGCAATCTCAGTAATTGCAACACACGGGCCCTAGAGCACATGGGCTTCAGTAGTTGTGGTATGTGGGCTCAGTAGTTGTGGTGTACAGGCTGTAGAGTGCACAGGCTTCAGTAGTTGTGGCATGTGGGCTCAGTAGTTGCGGTGTGCGGGCTCTAGGGCACGTGGGCTTCAGTAGTTGTGGCATGTGGGCTCTAGAGTGCAGGCTCCGTAGTTGTGGTGCATGGGCTTAGTTGCTCTGCAGCATGTGGGATCTTCCTGGACCAGGAATCGAACCCGAGTCCCCTGCATTGGCAGGCAGACTCAACCGCTGCACCACCAGGGAAGTCCCACTTGTGGCTTTTAAATATGTTTTCATTTTTCCAAAATGTCAATAAAGAACTTTTATTTAGCATTAGAAAAGTAAACCACAACACAAATTATTTAAATATTTGTTGAGTTACGTTTAAAATGGAAATATTATATTTACATGTTTATTGTTAAGCTAACTGGCTTAGAAGAACACAACACTTGCTAAAACTCATAGAATATACAACACAGAGTGAACCCTAATTTGTGCCATGGACTTTGGGTGATAATGGCATGTCAGTGCAGTTTCATTGCTCATAAAGAGCATACCCTGTGGCACAGAGTGTCCACAATGCACGAGGTTGTGTGTGTGAGAGGACAGGGAATACATGCGAGCTCTCTGTGCTTTCCACTCAGTTTTGCTGTGAACCTACAACTACTATAAAAAAATTAAGTCTATTAATTTAAAAAAAAGAACACAGCAACCGTGATGATGTCAGGCATAGGATTTCTTTAAGGAGGGAATTTTGTAAATACCCTTTATCTTGGTAAATTTGGCATAAATTTGTCACACATCTTTCCCTCAGTCCAAGAAGTACGGTTTTTCAGTATCATGTGAAACGTTTACCACATTTATAAGGGTATTTATATTTATTTAAATACCAGGTCCGTCAGATTGAGGTACAAAACCAATGCCTATTTATTACTGAATAAGAAAGAGCTCTGATCACATGGGCTGGAATACCCGTATTGCTATAAGCAACATATTTTCTTTGTGAAGGAATGGAAGAAGGCTATATTATCAGAAGGTGGCCTGGAGAGCCTGAAATTAGAGGAATTAGGAACTAGTTTTATGATTTGATTATCTAAAGTGTTTCTCAAAGTATAAGTCCATTGACTACCTCCATCAGTCTCCCCAAGGATGTCCACTAAAATGGAAATTCTTAGACACTAACCTAGATTTACTGTATCAAAATCTCCAGAGTCTGCATTTTTAACAAACATCCAAGATGATATTTATGTGCATGGAAGTTTGGGAACCAGCAGTACTTGGTTCCAGTATAACCAGGAAAAAGGGTAGTGGTGCCCCTTTTCTACAATATGGGAGACTTTGCCAGTAGGAAATTAACAGGTCAAGGGTGTTGGTAAGACTGACTTTTCACTAAATCTACTGGTAGAGTACTGCTAATTTCAAACTCTGAGACTGCTTTTCTCTGGTTCCTTGGTGTTCTTAACTTCATTTGATCGCTGTCAAGTCACGGGAGAAAATCATTCTTTTTTCACTTCATATCACTGCCCAGATTTATTATATACTTTTTATATATTTTATAGAAGTGTAATTGCATACAGTGACAGTGACAATTTGATGAGTTTTGACAACTGCAGATATCCATGTAACCAGTACTCCAGCTGAGTATGCCATCATCCTAGGAGGTTCACTACGGTCTCTTCCATTCTATCGCTGCCCCTATCTATCCTGGCAACCACTATCATGATTTCTCTCCCCACAGATCAGTTTTGCCCGTTCTATAATTTCATAACATGATGTATTGACTATGGGCTAACTCCATAATTTTTATAAAAGACAGTGACACTCATTTTTCCAAGTTCTTTTAAGAGAAACCACTCTAGACAACCCTTAGAAAACTCCAACACATTTCATTTTGTGTTGGTAAAGGTAGAATACTAGAAGTGGAAGCCCGTGCACCACAACTACGGAGCCTGCACTCTAGAGCCCACGAGCCACAATTACTGAGCCCACATGCCACAACTACTGAAGCCCACGTGCCCTAGAGCCCGCACACCGCAACTACTGAGCCCACATGCCACAACTACTGAAGCCTGTGCACTCTAGAGCCTGTACACCACAACTACTGAGCCCACATACCACAACTACTGAATACTAGAATTACTAGAAGTATAAACAGTATGCCGCTGAGGACTTTAGAAACTGTTCTTCTGTAATTAGTTAGCTAGTTTTAAGCCTTGAGCCAGACATATTTCAACTAAAAGCACTCTGATAATAGGAGAGTATGCAGATGATCCAAATGGAATCAATTCTTCTGATCCAAAACAGTGATACCCCCGATCTCCTATAAAAATTTGGAGATCAGCTTACTAACATGCTATTAGTAATACTTAGGAAGAAGGAAGAATGTGTGGAGATAGGCAAATGAATGCCACTTGATCCATAGACTGTGGACCACCAAGTCTGATCCTGTATTAGCTTTCAAAATGGATCAGTAACATCTTCCCCAACCTTGGATTTCAACATATTCTTATCCACTTTTGTCTTTCCAGCCCCACAATTGCAGTCTTTTTCAGACCCTAAAAGAGAAATTTGAGAAATAGTACATCCTTTCTACCATCCATTATCATAATTCCCTTGTACCTGTAACACATTCTCTGGCCCTTGCCAGTTTTGCATGCTTTGATTCCTCCAGGATTTTAACATTCCTGCTACTCTTTGTATGGTTCTCTGTCACTCTGATCACTTGCCTCCATCTTTTTGAGTGTTCATTCTATATTCTAGTTTAAAGAGCTCTGTGCCATCTCTCTAATTTCTTTAAGAATATCCCCACCTCTTTTCTCTTCTTTGGAATTGCCCAAAGTCATGCTTCTAAGCACTTCCTGGTACTGTCTTCTTTTGGAAACGTGTGGAATTATGCCTATTTTAAAAGATATTTTGAAGTCTAGCTTCCTTAAGTCCTCTGTGCGCATTTTATCCAGCTCATCCTTGTCTTCCCTTGAAGATGACATGGCCACATTCTCCCAGGGTCTCATTCCTTCCACTCTAACAAATGGCTTCTTCCCATTGGTTGGAATCAGTTAGAGCATAGTTATTTTTATTCTTTCCTCTACCTTCTAGGATGTGAAGGCAAGTGAAAAACTGCTCTTATCTGAATGAGATATCCAGAATGTTATCCCCAGCGTGTGCGCTTTGCCAATTTTGTGGCTTTCCCCCATGTGGCTCAGCTCAGTTTCCATAAAAACATCACTTCTGTTCCTCTCTCCTTTCATCTTCATCCAAGCGTTCAGGGATTCCTCTGAATCTATTGTTATTACAGCCTACAATGCTGTTCCATCTCCTCTCAACAGGTCTTTTGTGCATAGCACACCCTTCTATCACTGTGTTCCCATGGACCTGTTCCATCCTGCCAACTCTCCTGGTATCTTTGAGGTCTTGTTTGTCACCCTGTGCTGTAATCTCAAGGTTACTATGTTCTGAGCATGATATCAGGACATCTGCTGCCTATTTTGTTTCTGATGTCCTTCCCAATCGTTTTCTCATGGAATCACTCGGCACCTCCCTCACTGTTGAAATTCTTCCCAGGCCTTCCTTCATGTCATCCATGGAGACCCATTTCAGTTTTATCTAGGTGTTTTTTTCTCCTTTCCCGTCTGTTTTCCATTTACAGCCCTTTTGGCCAGATGAGTTGGTCTCTGACTAAACACATTCTTTTCAGTCTTTGAAAAATGTTCTCCATTCTTAGTCAAATATCCTTCATTCCTACATTTGAAGCTGTGGCCCTGAAATGAAAATTTGCACCAAGTGTGTACCTGGCCATTCATTTTTAAAAAAAAAAAAAATTTAATTATTTACTTATTTAATTTTTGGCTGCATTGGGTCTTTGTTGCCGCTCGCGGACTTTCTCTAGTTGCGGCGAGCGGGGTCTACTCTTCGTTGCGGTGTGCGGCCCTCTCACTGCGGTGGCTTCTCTTGTTGCGGAGCATGGGCTCTAGGCCTGTGGACTTCAGTAGTTGTGGCACGCAGGCTCAGTAGTTGTGGCTCACGGGCTCTAGAGCCTAGGCTCAGTAGTTGTGGCACACAGACTTAGTTGCTCCACGGCATGTGGGATCTTCCTGGACCAGGGCTCAAACCCGTGTCCCCTGCACTGGCAGGCGGATTCTTAACCACTGTGCCACCAGGGAAGTCCCCTGGCCATTCATTTCTCATATCATGTTTTTGTTCTCCACATTTGTGCCCTAAGTCTTCTATGTTCCAAATTTCACAGCATCTTGAGATGCTTCCATCTCTATTTTGACGGCTTTTCATTTCCCTGTAACTTGGCAGTTGATAGTTTGACCAGCCTCAGCAGGCTCTGCCATATGCTAGATTCATATTCCATGAGATAACTCCTCTTCCTGCATGACTTAATTGTGTCAGTTCATAGATATTACCATATCCCTTGCTTGGAGCCCCCAAATTCCAGCATATGCCTTTTCCTCTGTAGCTTTACCATTCGTGTGTCTTTCTCCTCTGTGGGAAAGGAATATCAAAGGTGGTGTAGCGTAGTAGAAAGGAGACTTGCTCTGCTACTTATTACTGGGCAGCTAAAGGGAAGAAATAACTGGGAATTCCCTGGTGGTCCAGTGGTTAGGACTCCGTGCTTCCACTACAGGGGGCACAGTTTTGATCCCTGGTCGGGGAACTAGGATCCTGCATGCTGCACAGCACGGCCAAAAAAACCCGACAAATAACTAAAATAAGTGAACTTTCCAAGCCTCAGCTTCTTTATCCTTCAAGTAGTGATAGGATAATAACATTACTAGGTTATTATGATGATTTAATAAGATACTATACATGAGACCACTTTGTACGCTGAAAGGAGCGCAAATACAGGTTTTAAGAATAATCATTGGCGGGCTTCCCTGGTGGCGCAGTGGTTGAGAATCCGCCTGCTGATGCAGGGAACACGGGTTCGTGCCCCGGTCCGGGAAGATCCCGCATGCCGCGGAGCGGCTGGGCCCGTGAGCCATGGCCGCTGAGCCTGCGCGTCCGGAGCCTGTGCTCCGCAACGGGAGAGGCCACAACGGTGAGAGGCCCGCGTACCGCAAAAAAAAAAAAAAAGAATAATCATTGGGTAATTCAACCTGCAGAGCACATGCATCAGCCATGAGAGGTTGCTCAATATTTGCTCCAACCCTGTATTAACTCAAATATTGAGTGCCTCCTAGAGAGTTCTCAGCCAGGAAGAAACTGAATTTAGGAGTACGTCCTTTCCCCAGAGGGTTAACATGGGCATCGTGGTAGCCTATGCACTGCTCACAAACGTCTGTGCCGTGTCTTGTTTTTTGGATTTTAACACCATCCTGCACAAGTGTTCCTGAGCATCCCAGAGGTCATCCCAGTGGTGTGCAAGAATCTGCTTATTTTCTAGAACCCCAGGCAGTTTGGACCTCTAGCTCATGCAGGATCTACCCTAAGCTAACTTCATCTGGGAACTGGCCACAGTACCCCTTCTCCACCCTAACCATGATGGGATGGCATGGCTCTCTAGTTAGTTTGTTGGACAATTATAAGAACAACTAACCATGATAATAGCACCTACAGGTCTCATGTTTTGAATACCTACCATGTGTCACATAGTCTGCTAGGCTCTCAATATACATCAATGTTTTTCAACCATTTAAAAAAAAGTTATTGTTCCCCTAAGGAGCCTTTTTAGACATGTTTTTCTTAGTATCCCCTCCATGCAATTTTTTTTTTTTTTTTTTTTTTTGCGGTATGCGGGCCTCTCACTGTTGTGGCCTCTCCCGTTGTGGAGCACAGGCTCCGGACGCGCAGGCTCAGCAGCCATGGCTCACGGGCCCAGCCGCTCCGCGGCATGTGGGATCCTCCCGGACCGGGGCACGAACCCGCGTCCCTTGCATCGGCAGGCGGACTCTCAACCACTGCGCCACCAGGGAAGCCCCCCTCCATGCAATTTTAATACCAAAGTCTTACTGTATTTGTTTAGGCACTATATGTATGTCAGTATTGTCTGTGCTTTATATGTAAAAAGAGAGATTTTTTTCACCCTCTCCCCTGAGAACAAATTTTCACCCCTTTGGGAATGATGTTACCTCCCATAGAGAATGCATTTTAAAAAATATATATAATAGGTATATATGTGTATATATATATGTATTTATTTTTCCCCTTCCTGTAATCATTCCCCAAATAATTTCTGAACTGTTTGCTCAATCTCTGAAACTGTTTGTTGCACAACTATTGACCCCAGGGAAAGAAAGCTTGATGTAGAAGTAACAGAAAACACTCCATTTGAGGTAAGGCTGCATTTTCCATGTAGAGCCCAGCCCCCTGGTCAAGCCTGCACAGACTCTAGCTTGAGGCAATCCTGTGGTCTCTCTCGACACACACTCATTTCTTTGTGACCTCCTCCCCCAGGATCTTGAATGGGATGCTAGACGTTGCTCATGAGAAACCCGAGGAGGATACTAAAAAGACAGCTCCAGTTTTCCTGCTGCCTGCTGCCAAGTTTCTTGAGGGCCCAGCTGTTGGGGTAAGATTTTGTAGAATTTTTATTTATTTATTTTTATTATATTTTAGAATTTATATATAATTATATATGAGTTATATATAATTATATGTAGAAATTCAAAAATTATATATATGTATAAAAACCTCTGAGATTTCAGATGCTGTCTTAGTTTTCTGTAGTGTCAAAGGGCTAGAAAATGTGGAAATGGGGGAAGGTAGTGGTGGAAGGATGGATGGGTGAAAGAAAGAAGGAGAGAGAGGAAAGGAGAGGAGGGAGGACTAGAGGGCTGGGGGTGGGAAGAAAGAGAAGAGAAAGAAAAGGGGAGTGAGGGAAAATGTACTGGAAAGAGCAAGGGCCTTGGGATCAGACAACTAGCTTGTTACTTTGTGACCTTGGGAAAGTTACTTTAACACTCTAGGTCATTAATACTTGCTTTCTAAGATCTGTGTTCCTATGTACGATATCTGGCATATACAAGGTGCTCAACTGTGTAAGCATTATTATTCCACATACACGTACATGTAATAAAAGGAATTAGAATCAAATAAATTTGCCAGTCCAGTTTTCTCATCTTAGAAAAGGCTTATGCATGCCAGTACAAATGGGTACAGCCACAAGGCATTCTGTGACCTCAGGAGCAAAGGCTGATGGAAGAGGAGCCTTTGGGAGTTTTCTGAGGGACCCAATAAATAGCACTTCTTTTCCCCATTCCGTTTTTAAACCAGTGAGAAATAAGAGAAAGGGTGGAGGCCAATATACGGCCCTCATTATGATCAATGCTACTTTACAGAGCATAGTTTCTATCTTTGAGCAAGTGGGGTTCTTAATACCAAACTCCAGAATTTGACCAACTTGCTCATCAGCCTCAGGCAATACCTGAATATGGCAGACTTCCCCATGTGGAGAGAGATGCCCCCTGTGGGTGGCTTCTAAGAAAAGGAACAGAAGCAGGAGCTAGGCCATGCATGATTTCTTTCTCCTTCTAAACTCACCAACCAGCGAAGTCAGTTCACCTTCCGCAGGCAAGGAATGTGTCAGGAAGCGGCAGAGGCCGGGTGTGGTATGCTAATGATGTCCCTCCACTTGGACAGGATTAATCGGGGGTGGTGAGGGTAGTGGTGGGAGTGTGAGCTTCCCACCCTCCAACCAGCTCTCAAGGTCAGCAATGGGGTGTTTGCAGAACTGGGAGAATTAATGAGACTCTACAACTGGCTCCGGAGTGGGAGGAGGGGACACTGTAGTGTGCTCCAAAATGTTTAACGATTAGCTCTCTAGAAAAAAAATTATATCCATTTATAAATTTTACTGATGTAAATGGTGTGCAGCACACCATTTAGAAATAATAATAAAATATACAATGCTCTTTATTTTAAATTCCATATAGCCATTGATTCGCACTGAATGTCTTCATTGATTTTTGCTGAACTCTTGTATCCATAGCCAACCTGTGGTTGCAATTCAACTATGATTTGACAAGTGGAGTAATTTCCACCATCCAGATACCAATAGATATAAACAACTCACGAGCATAGAAAATAGTAAAATTTAGTAAGGTTATTAAGAAGGGATGAGTTTTAAGTATTTATGGCCTTTGTTTTTAATGTAAGTTAATTTTAAGTTTATACAATTTAAATTTTAATAATGACAGTGTTTAACAGTACAATTTGTAGAAAGCCTAAAAATGTATCAGTTGGCACACCACCAAGGAACATCCCACAGTTCTAATTATGTTTTTTACAGGTGTGGCAAGTTACAGTTTAATCCCCACTTAAGGAGATATTTGGGTAGCCACCTGGAGTGAGGGGTGGGCTGGCTGCAGGGATCTCCAGGCAGGAAGAATGACATCCACCAGGGGGCAGTGTGCTTCCAGGTGGTCCCTCATATAGGGAGCCAGACCTCAGCCTCCAGTTACTAGAGGAAGAAGGATAAGGGCCACATCTGGGGGCAGAAGGCTGAGACTCAGGGCTTCTTTCTGGGTGTTGACCCGGGGAGCAATCAGGAAAGCAAAACAGAAGTCCTGAGGTGCCATGGGAGAAGGAGTGAGGGGAGAAGCCTCCTGCTGCCTGTATCCATCTGGTGACAGGGCAGCAAGGCCCATTCCAGACCCCACTCTCTCCGGGTGGGGGGGTTGGGGGGGGTGGAGACTCACCCAGGACAGAGGATGAACTTGGGCTCAGGAGTGTGAGTGGAACAGAGCTTAAATTACCCCAAATGGGGCTCAGGGCCTGTAGTTGAGAGGGCCAGGGAGGGGAGACCAATACTAGAAGCGAAGCAGAATTTTCTAGTCAGTTAAACAATTTGGAGCCTTGGAGGACTCAAGCAGGATCACAAAAATCCAGTTTCCAGACTGTTCTCTTTCCTGCACACAGGGTCTGTGGTTGAGTTTTTAAGCAAGATCAAGTTACAAAGCGCCACACACCTATCCACAGGGGCTCTGATGTGGTAAGTACTTTATATGTGATTTTTCCTTTTTCCATTTTGTATGCTTTTGGTCACTTTCTGGAAAGCCCATTTCAGGCTTAAATGCCTCTTTCAGGAGCTTGGAAGTTCAATGTCTTGGTGACTTAGTTTTTCCTACATAAGATAAATCCTGCCACCTTAACAAAGCAAAAGCAAAATTGGTACCTGAAAAAATCGCATTTTCATATCAGTTTGGGCAGAATTGTCCCTAAAATGTTATAGACTATCCAAATCATTTATATAAAATAAGTTTTTGTTTGTTTCTCTACACTCACATGTTGGGAGATTCAGTTTGCTTACTTGTTTTATTTATGAAGGTTTAGCTTCGTATTGAAACTTGAAAGCCAAGGATTTCAAAAGAGTTGTGCTTGTCTCTTTGCTTGTTTCAGGCATAAATTGCTCCCAGGCCGCAGGATAAAAGTCACTTCATAACTGGTGTATGGGCCTTAGGTCAATAGAAGATCACCAAATTTAGTTTGAGACAATATGTGATTTCATCTTAGATTGGTATTTTTAATAGTTTATGAACATAGTGGTTTACTAGCAAAAATGAGAAAATGGCAAAATTTTGGTGATTAACGTCTATCATAAATTAGCGTTGCAGAAGGAGGAGCGAGAGAATGGTCGTGTCCCAAGTCTCGGGCGAGTTCCTGGGACAGGCCACTAAGTGAGGGTCCTTGGTCTCGCATAGGAAAGAATTCAAGAGCGAGCCAAAGTAAAGTGAAAACAGGTCTATTAGGGAGAGACGTATTCCACAGGCATAATGCCAGCCGTATCAGAAAGTGAGAGCGGCCCCGGGATATGGAGTTGTTAGCGTGTATGGGCTGGGTAATTTCATATGCTAAGGAGTGGGAGGAATATTCTAACATATTTTGGGGAAGGGGTGGGGACTTCAGAAATTGGGCCACGCCTACTTCTTGGCCTTTTAAGGTCAGCCTCAGAGCTGCCATGGTGCCTGTGGGTGTGTCTTTTAGCTGATGTGTTACAGTGAGCAGATGCTCAGGCTCAAGGTCTCCTGGAGGTCGAATCTTCTGCCATCTTGGGCCTGGTCGGTTTTTACCAGTCTTTGTCGTATCCCGTTTTTCTCAATGGCTGTGTCATTCTTTTAACGGTTGTGCCTGCCCCCATTCGTTCCTGTCTCATTCGTTCAAGTTGTTAAATAATTTATTACAAAAAGTGTTTAAAGATTATCATGTTTCATATAGAATGAGAAAAAAGATAGCTAAAATTAATAAACAGAGTCACAGAGTGTATACTGTTTTCAAACTTAAACATGTTTTTACAGTGCATAATTTTAAACATGTGCAGATGTAGAGAGTGTAATGAACCCCCAAATTTTGTTAACTTGTTTCATCTATAGCCTTACACCCCATCAGCATAGCATTTCATCTCTAAACATAGAACTTAAAAAAAATACCACTATTACATTTAAAAAATAGTTATTAAAAAACCCATAGTATCTTTCAATAACTGGTCATTGTTCAGATCTCCTCAGTTCTATGCCCATGTATGCATGCTTAGACTTACAACGGCAATACAATACACTGCAATTGGTTAATATTTCTCTTAAGTTTCTTTTAATCTATAGGTTCTTTCATCTATTTTTTAACACTTTATTTGTTAAAGATAACATTTTTCTTTTACTTAATATATCACAAACATTTCCCCATTATTCTTCAAGGCTTCATAATATTCCACTGTGTGGATGTTCCAGAGTTTATTTCCACAATCCTCTATTGTTGGATAATTAATTGTTTCCAATATTTTTCATATATTCAATCTATTGCACTCAACACCCTAACATACATTTTTGAAGAACTGCTTGATTGTTTCTTTAAGAAAAATTTCTAGTTGAAAGAATCAAACTTTCTCTCTCCCATTGCTTTTCCCAGTGGCTTACTTTACTTCTAAAGTACAAGAATGGACCTGCTGTTGAATTTGCTATAAATTTATACTTTCCAAAAATCGAGGTTTCCTGCAATAAATTTTGAAATCGTTTCTTACTGTACTGGTAAGGCTCAGGATTATGTAAACAAGGTCTCTCATTACAGAGGGTCAGGGAGAGATTTATGGCAAGATGACTACACAGGTGTTCACAGTCAAAGAGCAGGTTAGACTGGAAGGTGTCGTATGTCCTCAATGACCCATCCCTCTGGCTTGATGAGTCACTTTAGTTTGAACTGAAAATGTCACTCTGTTTTACATGATTGATGAAAAACCTGGAGCATGTAAATACAATGCCTTGGAAAATGTGTTCATTCCTTCTTTGATGGCTGTGCTGGAACTGTAAGGTTACAAGAAAGTCTAGTTTCCAGGAAGGAATGTGAGCAGTTGTTATTGCCACAGGTTAAGATTCCTCAACTTCCTTTGAAAGCTCTCAGGAATTCAGTGTGGGGTTGGATGAATGAAAAGGGGGTGGGGGTAAAGATAAAACCAGATCAGCCATGAATCAATAACTATTGAAGTAGGTGGTGGGTACCTGGTGATTCATTCTGCTGTTTTCCCCCATTTGGGATATGTATGGAAGCGCATGTCTATAATAAAAATTTAGAAAGTTTCTCAGAGTAATATGGCCAACACGTGGCCATGTGCCCCTGCTTGGCTCTTTGGGGCTCCAAGTACAGCCCTTGAAGCAAGCTTGAATGAATAAGATTTCACGATAAATTATTGTAATGTTGTTTTTATGTTTCTAAAGTAATAACAGTCCTTGGAGAGATTTCAAACTATATTCCATGCAAGTGTGTGCCACCATTCACTTTTATTTCATGAAATAAATGAATCATACAGGAATATTTTACAAGGGAAATTATCATAGCCCCTTGCCAATGATGCTGGAAGATTCTGTCTTATACCCTTTGTTAAGGAGACCACTCTTGAGAAGAAACAAAACAAAACAAAACTTCACAATCAGGAAATTCTACCTTCTGTATAATCTGGTTTATAAATATTCTATGGTGTTCCAAATTGGGATTCATGAGATAATACTGATTTTTTTTTTCTTTTAAACTTCTTTAGAAAGTCAGGGATTCCAGAGGCCCTCATACACAGTGGGATATCACCAAGAGTAGCTGTAGGAAATCGGGTGTCTAACATTTTAATTATAGAATTAATTCCAAGTCCTGGTGGAATAAATTTTGGACATAAAGACTGCTTGCATTAGTTATACAGATATTTGACCTATTAGATGCCTCCTCATAGTAGGCTAAGGACTAAGTGCTGAAAATGCCAAGTCAAATCACTTAACCAACCTCAGTGGTGATTCTCTGACATACAGAGAAGAGGGAAATTTTGGTTTATGAGTCAGAAACCACTAGCCAGCAGCAGATCGTTGATTTTTTGTGTCCCCACACCCTGACAATGAAACTAGAAAGCTATAATCCTTAATGGGCATAACTTAGATCTTGGATATAAAAGACCTCATTTCATAAAATAATAAAGATTTTATCCCTTCAAGGGATTCCACATTTTATGCATGAGGAAACAAAGGATGAACGAAGCTTATAAACTCAAGATTAGATTGAAATCATGGTCGGTTCTGATTTGATTCCATTAAGTGACAAAACCTAAAATTCACTGTGGTGACTTGTTTCAGGAAATAAGAGAACATCTTATATTCTCTGTGAAAAAAATACATTCTATTCTATCTGCTCTCAACAACTGTTGTTTCTCACTAATACCAAAGTACACAATATCATTTCCATTTAGAATGTGTCTAGAACTAAGTTACAGTACGGCGATGAACAGAAGCCAGCTTGTATCAGCTCTGGCTACACATCTCTTCTGCAACATCACGTGAGTGACTTGAAATCAGACATGGTGGGAGTATTTCCACCACAGACATAGGCAAACACTTCAACCAGGAATTTTTTTTTTTTTTTTAAATTTGGAAAGCCAGTTTGCCAGTATACCACTTGTTAAACTGTAGATGCTCAGTAGTCAGGGCTTTAATATTTATAGTTTCAACCTATTTCCAGGTGACCATGAAGGCACATTACATTCTGCTAGGGCACTGATCACATCCAGAATCCTCAATATGGTTCTGCATGACCTGCCCCTTGCCTGCTTCTTAAGCTTCGTCTTAGCCACCCTTTTACTCACTCCCAGCTCTTCAGACCCACAGACATGCTTTCATTCCTTTGCAAACTCCTTGCTCCTTCCCAGCACTTGGCCTTTCTACAGTGTTCTCTGTGCCCCAACCCACTTGCTCCTAGTGAACACTTTCAGCACTTCTGGTCATAGCTGAGCTTCTGACTTCCCTGGCTCTAAGTCTATGTCAGGTACCAGAGTTGAAAGCTTTCCTTGTACTCTAAACCTTAGTTTTATAAACCAGACTGCGGTTTGAAACTCTATAACTATCTATGATTGTTTGATTCAGGGTCACCTCCTTCACTGGACAGTGACTCCTATGGGAATTGGGTCTGTATCTGTTTTCCCATTATGAGATTTCCCTACTAACTAGTAGGCATAGGGTCTTTTCAATATATATATTTTAAAAATAGTCCAAAGGTTCAGAAAAATTTAGAGAATGACATAAGAAACACCTGTGTACTCATCAATGCGCTTTAACAAATCTCAACATTTTGCCAGAATTGTTTCACCTTTTTTTTTTTTTTTTTTTTTGCGTTACGCGGGCCTCACTGTTGTGGCCTCTCCCGTTGCGGAGCACAGGCTCCGGACGCGCAGGCTCAGCGGCCATGGCTCACGGGCTCAGCCGCTCCGCGGCATCTGGGATCCTCCCGGACCGGGGCACGAACCCGTATCCCCTGCATCGGCAGGCGGATTCTCAACCACTGCGCCACCAGGGAAGCCCATGTTTCACCTTTTTTTAAAGAACAAAAACATTGGTATTCTAATTAAAACCTTTGCGAATTTCTCTCCATCCCATAGCCCTCCTTTCCACTCTGGAGAAAACCCTTATCAGGAAGATGGTGTGCATCCCTCCTCTTTAAGAACGAGCCATAATTTGCACGGAAAGGGCCCATCTACATGCCTATTTAGACAAGACGGTACTCATCTTTGCTGGCATATGTGGTGGCTGGAAGTGAGCAAAAGGCCGTTACTAGTGAGCATTTATGAATAGCATGGTCCTTAGAAGAACTATTTGATGCCCTATTTGGTTTAGGATTTCCCAGTACGTAGTATGAGTCAATCATTTTATACTGTCTTTTAAAACTCTTATAATTTGTTTAAAGCTGTCGAAGTTCTGACATTAGCTTGATTGTTAGACACTTTAAGCTTCGTTAACGTAAGGCGGAATGAGGGAGTGTTGAGTAGTGAAGAGCATGGGCTGCAGAGGCGAAGTCTTTATGAGCCGTGTGATCAGAGCAGTGTAATCCCTGAGCATCATCGTGGGCCTCACTGGAAACTGGCTAGAAATGCACATTCCCGGCTCCCACCCCAGACCTGCTGAGTCAGAAACTCAAGGGCAGGGTGGGGAGTGGGGGCAGCAGTCTGTTTTAACAAGCCCTCCAGGTGATTCTGGTACACACTGATACAGGGCAAGGAATTTAAGCCCTCTGAGCCTCACTTTACTTACCTTTATTTTGCAATAGAAATAATAACAATAATATTGATGACACAAGACCTTTGTGAGGATTAAATATTAGTTAACACTTATTGAGCACTTCTCCTGCTATCAGGCACTATTCTTAGCACTTCCCATATTTGATCTCTTTTCATCCTTAAATTAACTTCATCACAAATAAAAAGAGATTAGAAAAGTACCTGACACCTAGCAAGCACTCAATAATTGTTAGTATCATACTATTATTGTTACCTTTTTGAGTTGTCAAGATTAAATGAGATGATGTAAGTGCTGAGCACAACATCTGATATATAACATGTGCTTAAAGGGTGTTAACTACTTGCCTATAAAAGCATTTGTCTGAGTACACATTATTTACAGGGGTCTTTATAGGAAGTGGAATATAGTCTAAAAAGATAATTGACAGGGAATCTCCCAATGGGAATAAACACCATTATAGACAAAATTTTATAAATCACATTTCAGCATTTCTTTTTCTGATTTGCCATAAGTCAAGGAAGCCAAAGACAGCTCTTTGAACTAATTGGGAAGGCCAAGAGGGTAATTAACTGCTCTCTAATTAAGCTGGTAATAGCCGCCCTCTATTGGAGAGATTAAAAGCCAGAGAATCCCTGCCAGCGAGGACTTTGGAAGACAGGCCGCTCTCCGCTCTCCGTGATAACAGCCTTGAAGTTTTGACCCTACAAAATAGCTCAGAGAGATTTGGCTGTCTGCTGGGGTCCAGGAAAAAGAGGAAAGTCCAGCTGGATGGAGAACAGTTAAAGGTTTGTCAGGAAGTGTTCACTTGTATTTGGGCATTTGCATTTGTTTTAAAATCTTGCTCTGAACTGTGCCTTCTAAATTTAAAAAGTCACTAGTAATTGCTTTGCAGTTTTATATAAATTGCTGTCTATTAGAAAAGGACCAGTGCACTCTACCTTGTCTGCTGTGAATGGGAAGCCAAGCAATGGAAGCCTTTCCTATTTGCTCTGTCTTCCCCAGCTAAACTGACCACTCCTCCTTGTGTGCCCCAAACATCATTGGCTTCTCCTCTGTTGGCACCTGGTATGCATGGAAGTGCTTGTCTTTTTCTTGGTCTAGACCAGTACTGTCCAGCTACATTTGTGATGTTAAGTTTTCTTAAGCAGTAGACCCTTGACCACAGGGGGTTAATCTGTGTATAACTTAAGAGTCTGGCCCTCCCTTTTTAAGGTTCCTTGGCATCTGTGGATTCAACCAACCACAGACCATGTAATACTGTTTTACTTACTATTGAAAAAAATCCATGTATACATGGACACACCCAGTTCGAACCTGCGTTGTGCAAGGCTCAACTGTAGACACTTTAAAAAAGTAAAAAGTAACAGGCAGAATTAGTTTTAATAATATATTTTTTGAAACTGATGTATCCTGAATATTATAAATTTGCTATGTATTTAATACATGAATATTAATAGATATTTCACAGGTTTTTTGGGGGTATTAGCTCTTTGAAATCCAGTGTGCATGCTTCATTTACAGCATATCACAATTTGTATTAGCCATGTTTGAGTGCTCCATAGCCACATGTGGCAGGGGCTCCTGTCTTGGACAGTGGGGTTAGAGGATGAGCAACTGAAAGGCAGCATCTAATCTATCGTGTACCCACGGTGCTTTGGGCAGTGCATGAGACATAGTTGCTGTTCCATAAGTGAGCATGGGAGGCAGAATTCTAAGGCCACCCCAGTGACCCTTGCCTTTGTATCATCCGTTCCTCTTTGAGTGTGCGCGGAGCATATGAAAATGATGAGACATCAGTCTAGTGGTTAGGGTATGTTATATGGCAAAAGGGAAACTCTCTTGGATGGGCCTGTTCTAACCAGGCGAGTCTGTTAGGAGAAGAGTTTTCTGCAACTGGTAGCAAAGGAAGACATCAGAGAGAAACATTCCTGCTGGCCTGGAAGAATACATACAGCTATGTAGTGAACTGCCAGTGGAAAGGAGCAGCCTCTGGAAGCTGAGACAGATCCCCAGATAACAAACCAGCAAGAAAACAGGGACCTCAGTCCTGCAGCCACAAAGAACTGAATTCTACCAAACACTAGTGAGCTTGTGAGAGGACTCTGAGCCCCAGATGAGGACTGCAGCTGACACTTGGATTTTAGCCTTGTGAGACCCTGAGCAGAGAACCTACCCACGCAGTGCCCTGATTTCAGCCCCATAGAACTGTGAACTAAGACAGAAGTGGTGTTTTAAGCCAACAAGTTTGTTGTAATTTGTTACACAGCAATAGAAAACTAATACAGTAAATAAATGTCATAATTCAGCCACCATCATCCAGTTGGGGACAATGTGTCTAAACTTTAGGCATAGTCCCTAAGAGGAAATAGTGACTGCTGAACATTAGATTTGAAAATCAAACCAGTATCATTATGGCAACATATTTATCTTAACCATGCCAGGGCATCAGGAGTGGGACATTTGAGTTATTCTCTCTTTCCCAGTGCTGTTTGCATTAGAGGGAGGAGCTAACTGAGAGGCAAAAAAAGACAAAGCCTCTGGAAATAAGTTCGATATACTCATCCTGTAAAGGAGTAATTATTGATTAAGCAGAGACAAATATGAAAAAAAAAATGATAATAATAATCATAGCTCACATTTGCTGGGTTTATACTCTATGCCAGGCATGTCACCCTTTGTTTCACTATATCTTCAGCACAGCCCCAGAGTCGGAAACTGTTACTAACTTCATTTTATGGATGTGGAAACTAAGTATAGAGGTAGGAAGAGATTTAGCTGCATAATCAGGCAATAAATGTGATTAGAAAGGAAGCAGAAGAAAAGGTATTCTTGGATGAAGCACTCTTCAGAACAGATTAGCCTGACTCCCAGATGCAGCTCTTTCTCTGGGATGGCAGAGAGCTTTATTTCTTCTCTGTTAACAGTCTCTTTTTATGCCCCTTTCTTCAAACAAGATGCATTTCCCAAGTGGTCCTTGATCTCTGCATTCAGTCTTTCTACTTTCTCCTTTGGAGACATCATTGAATCCTATGACTCCCAAAATTATCTCTGGTCCTGACTTTGAAAGGCACGTCATGGACCATGCTGTTCTTCTGAGTTCCAACCCTCCAGTCACATTACCTGGATGTCTCACCCACCTCTCAAGTTCAGCCTGTTCAACAAAGTAGAGTTCATCATTCTGGTCTGAAAACCAGCTCTCCTCTCCAATACTCCGACCCTGCCAATAATTCCATAATCACTGACCAATCCACAAGGCTCCGGCCCCCAAAGACTGTTCAGCTGCTCTCATCTCCATTCCCTTTCCAGAATGTTTACTCAGCCATTCCTTCTTCATTCTTCAACCTCCTGAACCATTTAGTCCACTGACCTCCTTTACTTCCTTCCTTATCCGGCTTTGGTTCCATATCGCATCAATTCAGTCACTCTTACCAGAGCCCAAATTTCTTTGCTGCTCTATTTTTCATCATTTCTCTTTGACATAACGTGATCCTAACCATCTTGTTTCTCTTCAGCTGGGAGGCTGAGCAGTAGTGAAAAACTTGCACGGAGGGAAGATAAAAGTAAAATAGAATCCTCTATTCCAGTTTTCATTGAGGCCCGAAGACCAAGGATGCCAAATACTATCATACTCCAAGGCAAATCATTTGGCCCACCTATTCATGACTTGTGAAGAAAGTGGGTGGAAACAGGTTTTATGAGTTTTATCTTTCACTTACCTTGAGCTGTGAGTTCTTCCTATCTGACACTCCCTCCCCTCCCCTCCCCTCCCACACCTTAGCCATGTGGGAGCTTCACAGGCATCTTTGATAGGTATCTTTTGAAGCTTGGGGGACACAGACAGGCATTAGATTCATGCCTAGGGAAGAAAGTCTTTAATGAGGGGCTGACTGAAATGAACTGTGTCAGTACAGCCAAGGGCTGCATTTAGGAAATAACCACATTCTGGTCTATGCCAGGCCAAAGCTGCATTTTTCCAGGGACCAAATGTGAAACCCACAGAAGGAATGTGAGTCTGGGTTGTTTAAAAGGAATTCTGACCCAAAGGACTTCCTGCAGTCAATGAGATGTCCTCAGCAAAAAGGGGTTGGAGGTTCTACTAGATAGACAAGCAGAGAGGGATTGTAGGTGGCTGGTTAGAGGAGAGGCACTGCCTGAGCCAAAGGAATTCCAACTGGAAGGGTCCAGCAGGAGGGTGTCTGGGGAGGCCACAGATACTCGAATGAGAGAATAAATGCCAGCTTAAAACAGCAGCCAGAACCAGAGGGAAGCTACACCAACTTATATTTGTGTCAATCAAAGAAGGCCTTCCTTCCCCTTACCTTCCTGCTGTCTCTGCTCCCATCTTGGAAGACCTTTTGGTAGCCAAGTGGTGGGACATCAGAGAGGGGTTGGGAGAAGTAGCACTAATGGGGAAGTAGAGGTGAAACCTCGTTTCCCACCGCAGGCCCTTTGTTCTAAAGCATATCCAAGCTTGCAGTGAAGTTTGGAGTTTTGTTGCAATAGTTCTGGGCATATTAATTTATAAACTGAAGCTGTAATTTGGGGATGAAGTGACCAGAGGACATTTTATTATCTGAGATGATCAGAGAGTTAGAAGACCTTCCCAATATTTCATCTGGAAGGTAAGGAAGAGCTGGCTCAAAAAAGAGAATTCAAATGGGCAGTTGGGGGTGAAGAATAAAATTGTTTTCTCTTTGCACCCTAGGAGTCCATCTTGCTCAGTGAGATCATTCAATTATATCATTGAAATAATCTCAATCCGAAGCTAGGTTGAGACCTTCAAGCCATAGCAGTATAGCATTATTTTCTGGTGGACACACCATCCTATTCTCTGCGAAGTTACCTTGAGCCTCTCTACCTTCCTTGATCCCTGAGCTTCACACTGTCCCCTTACTCTCAGATGATCTTGCCTCAGTCTTGGCAGAAAGAGCAGAATTCATCAGAAGGGAGGAAACTCTTCATTTCTTCTGCATCGCCAAATGAAGCTTAGAACTGTACTTAGAGTATTAATTGTTAATTAACTCATATATTGTAAGTATGTAAAGGATGGTTCCACTATTTGACAATCGTATATTCTCTTAGGCAGGTAGACTCTTTTTCCCATAATCTTATTTTCAGTATTGGTTTGCTTATCATCTCATTTTCATATATTGTAAAAATAAACCTTGAGCTTAATTTGAAATTTAGAAAACTTTTTCTGTTCACACCAAAACTTATGAGACAATCTAAAGTCAAGTTTTAATTTATATGTATTGCATTCTGCAAAATATGTTCACAAGATTACCATTTGTATGGTATTTTATAATATTTGAAATAGGGCATTTCATGCCTTTGCCATTACCCTCAGAGAGCTTTTCTAGTCTCAATTCTCTTATTCCATCTAATTACAATTTCATTTTAAAAGCAGTTGGGAACATATATACCCTGAGCATTTAAATATGCTACATTTAATGTATCTAATGAGTTTTTAATTCCAATATAACTACCAAAATGATTGAAAAACTGAGTTGCTAATGGAAGCGTGCTTCTCTATACAAGTCATTTACATTATCTAAAGGAATTTTAAGTTCATTATAGAAAATTTAAAAATCACAGGAAAATATAAAGACTAAAATAAAAATTAGCCATAATCACAGCACTACTTCCCCACCCATTCTGGAGATCTTTTAGACTTTTCTGTTTTTCAAACTGGGTGTAATAATGCACACATATTTCAAAACCCTGCTGTTTTCCCACTGAACGTTCTATGCAGGCCATTTTTTTTCCTGTGCTATTTAATACTATCTAACAATCTAATTTTGGTGACCAAATTGTATTCCATCATATTATAATCTGTTATAATTTATTATATTATAATGCATGTTATATTTAATATTAAAATATACAATCTGGTTCTGTTATAATTTATTTAATAATTCCCAGCTTGCTTATTTCTAGAAATAGAAAAATATGGTATATACTTTGCTTCTGACGTGTTCAGTTTTGATACTTCATCCCACCATCAATAACCTTAACTTAAACTTTGCCAAATTGTAGACTTCATAGTCTGCAAACAATTGTAGTCCTGTTTTAAATTCAGCAAAAATTAAAAGACCACCAAAGGTTTTAGGTTGCTGAAACTGCAATCTCCTCTCAGGGTCTCTCTTTTCCCCATTTCCTTTACTTCCTAACTCCTTTTACCCAGTTTTTTCCTCTGTTGAATTCTTCATACTCCTTCCTCTGTCTCTCTTCAACGTGAAGTTTATTTTTATTGGATTTTTCCTGCTAAATGCTCATTGTAGAAAAAAGTCAGGTATTGCACATAAGGCTTGTAGGCCTTATGTTTGCCTACATATCATACATTTACCTGCATATCACGGGTGGAACCATCTAGGGAGTGATTCATATATACCATGTTCATCCCACTGATGAATCAGAATGTTGTCTTTTAAACTTACCCAAATGAGCAGTGGACTTGTCACGTGGTCCCAAATGCTCTAATATACAATAACTAACACACTCCCTTACTGAAGATAGACCTTCAAGGAAAGCCAAAACATAAGCAGAAGTTCTCTTAATAAGAATGAAATCAGAGCAAGGAGTTTGGGATTAGACATTTAGAATATTTGGTGGCCACAGGCTGAGGCAGCCTTATGTATGCATCATTATAATTAAGATTAGTTGTGGGGTTAGGGTTAGACTGAGGGACAGAAATCGTGACTGAGAAAATCATCAAGGAAATGAGTGCCATCTTGAAGTGTCTCTGTGAGATAGCCAGTTGGATGTGTTAAATCCCTCTGCTTTACTGGGCATGGTGTACCCTTCTATTAGAGACTTCTGCACTGATGACTTGCTCCTTTCTTCGCTCTCTTTCCTTCCTCCTGGTCATCTATGACTCTTGCTTTCTTGGTCCTCCTCCTATGCCTAATTATTCTTTCCCTGTCTGTTTGCTGTGCCGACTCTTAGTTCTTGCATCTCTGTAGTGACATGTTTATACAAAGTCTGTCCTGGGCCTTGGGGTAGTCATTAATGTGGCTCCTGATGTCAGCACTCCTCTCTTTCCAGACACATGTTTGGATGACAATTACTGCCTTCCTTGTGGTTGGGTGGGGCTGTGTGAGGAGTTCTGGCCTTTGAATTATGAGCAGGAGCGGTATCTGTCACTTCTGGGCTACAACAGTTAACTGCCAGTATGCGACCCATCTTTCCACCTGCTACAGAGACCAACAGTGTTCCAGGTGGGTGGTTGTTCATCAGTCCAAATCCCAGAGTGAGATGACACTGAATAGCATTCCTGGTCAACTCTTGACATAAAGAACGGATGAGAGGGGCTTCCCTGGTGGCGCAGTGGTTGAGAATCCGCCTGCCGATGTAGGGGACACGGGTTCGTGCCCCGGTCCGGGAGGATCCCACATGCCGCAGAGCGGCTGGGCCCGTGAGCCATGGCCACTGAGCCTGTGCGTCCGGAGCCTGTGCTCCACAACAGGAGAGGCCACAACAGTGAGAGGCCCATGTACTGCAAAAAAAAAAAAAAGAAGAAGAAGAATGGATGAGAAATAAACCTGTGAGGTATTAAGTCATTGAGATTTTGGGATTATTTGTTCTACAGCATAATCTAGCTCTACCCTGACTGAAATAACCTATTTTTTTTTTTTCTTTAAACTCTTCACCTTAGCCCCTGATGAGTTTATCCAAGATTGTGGCTTAACTTTATCCTCTAATCAAATGAATTCCAAATCTACTGAACTGAACTTAATTGATCACCTGAGCTCAGGACCTAGTTTTCTAGTTATCTTGTAACACTCTCAGTGTCCACAGGAACCTCAGCCTGAATGTTCTGCAGGTATCTCAAACTCTCCATGCCCCCAAGCAAACTTACCATCTTCTTTCCTTCGATGGCCGATGGCCGCTTCTCCTCTATTGCAAATAACATTATCTTCTATGATTCATTCAGTCAGCATCTGAACCTGGAAATGTGCAAATTTCCTCCTCATGAGTGAGGTGGGGCCGGCCTTACCAGTAGAAAGTTCAAAAGGCAAAAAGACCAAGCTCAAACACAAAATCCAGGAACCAGAGGCACAATAGAGTTGTATCCATTCAAGTGCCTGGAAATTGTCTTTCTTAAATTCTTCCTAGTACACGAGTGAGGTTCTCATTTTCCTTTTCAGACCACGTGGGTTGACTTTCTCTTCCATTGGTTTGCTGAAAGCAAAAACAATCATCTTCTCCATCAGTCACCTAACAATGAGATTATTCTTTTTCTCTTTCCTTTTCTTCTTTCTTTCTTTTTTTTAAATTAAAAGGACACTTGTAACAACAGGACTAGTCTCTGTCAAGTAAATTGGCTGCTGCAGGCTTCGTAAACTATGGTGGACTTACCAAGCATCATCTTCTTGTCTCCACTGCATAGTTGATGAGGAGCTGGCATTTAGCCCCTGAACGCAGCCAAGAAAGGGAAATCTAGGCTGATGTTCGGATGGTGAGGTAATATCAAATCTGTGGTCCCTAAACCCAATGTCTCCACCCCAGGTTCATTATGTGTGTTTTATGCCAATTGCAGATCTGGAAGACTGCCACTCCAGATGTCACTAGGCCATTTATTTATTCATCAAACCAGGCCCATGATCCATTTGTTCCTCCAATCCAGCAAAAAAGGAAAGGGTGATGAAATCAGTCTTTGGCTACATTGCAGGAATCAGGAATATATTTGGGATTGGCTGCCATCGTTGCACTTTAGGTTATAATCACAAGAGGAGGACAGGGAACTGAGAGTAAAGTACTATCCAAAGAACAGAGAGACAGGAAAACAATCCATGCTGGTTCTTCCCTTTGCTAAGGCAGTTCCTCATTATCTCTGTAGGTTGAGAACCAAGGCCATTTCTTTGGTAAGAGGGGGCTGGGTGGATACGCCATACCAAGCACTTACAGAGGGAAACACTGATATTTTGTGGGAGCCTCTGTATGAAGTCAAAGCTTCAGAACCAAGCATGTGGAGTGTTGTGGGGTGGGATTGAAGGAGAGTCAACCAGGGTCAAGCTGCTAGTGTTGCTATTGAGAAGACAATGCCATTCTCATCCCTACTGCTTCGTGACTAGTTTTCTCTCTCCTATCTGCAGTTTTTTTTTTTTTTTTTGAGATATTGAGTATAGTTCCCTGTGTTATACAGTAGGTCCTTTTGGTTATTGGTAGCTCTATTTTTAAATTTTTATTTTATTTTTGGCTGCGCTGCGTGGCTTGTGGGATCTCAGTTCCCTGACCAGAGATTGAACCTGGGCCATGTCAGTGAAAGCCTGGAATCCCAACCATTAGGCCACTAGAGAACTCCTCTCTTGTCTGCAATCTGAAGCTTGAATGGAATTATTTCTGAGAACTACCATGAAGAAGGGGGTGGATTTGGTTGGACTGTTTCTTGTGTGATTTATCACACAGTCTCCTTATTTAATTGTGGTGCCTCACTCTGTTGTCAGCTGTGTCTGATGTTCCCAAGTCCAGACACCTCTGCACAACATGTCCAGGGGACAGCGCTGAGGTTCCACTTGGGCAGCGATTGTGGCTGCCTGGCCACAAAGCGCTGGTGAAGGGTTGGAGGGATAGCTCACTCCTTACAAAACTTGCGGTCAGTTGTCCTGCTTTCAGACCCACTCAGCATTTCTTCATTGGGAGGCATCTGGCATCCTCAAATCCTGAGACTTTCTGGGGATTCTGAGGCATGAACTGGTGTGTTTCTGGTTAACTCCTCCTCCCGTACCTCCTTTCCTTTCCCTCCTTGGGTTTCCATTTCCAAAATATTGTGGCTGACTATAATCCGCTGTCATCTCCTTTTCTCTTTTCTTTGTTTTTGTAGTGTCATGTTTTCTTTTAACTTTTACTGTCATTTTAGAGGGGTTTGGGAAGGGGAAGGTAAATTTGTGTGTATAATCTTTCATGTTTACTGGAAGTCTATTCACTTATTCTTTCTTCCAGTTTTTCTTATGTCTCTCAGAGCTCTCTTGAATGTATCTTGAACCCAATAGGTACTTGATACAAATCAAAGCACTTGTAATATGACAAAGTGGCTTCCCTGACCCATGGGGACAAAAGGCAGGGATTAAAATTACCCTGCATGAAGATTTCTGAAAACAGCAGGTAACGCAGTATCTATCCAGATTTCTTGTTTTTAGCTCATTCAAAAACTTGTGAACATCTTGCTCAAATTTAGGTACTGGGACGTGGATAAAATGATTAGAAATCTTAGAGCATCTCCTGGTGAATTTCTTTTGTATTTCTTCATATGACACATGGTAGTTCAATCACTAGTGTAAGTTGAACTTTTGCTATAGTCTGGAGTGAGAGAGGAGTAGCTGTCTTTTTATAGTGAAAAAACAGCTGTGCCATCATTGCATACGCTAAGGAGAGGGAGGAAAATTTGTCAGGGGTTCCTGTTTGTCACTGGCAAGAACAGTGAGATGCCGGGGCAGCACATTATTCCAGAGGTGCAGATTCTTCTGTCAGTTTACAAGAATTGACTTAGCTTTATCCACGAGGATCCTGATGGAGGGTCTGAAATTTCTCTTCTGACCTGCCAAAGCCTGGCCTTTTGCACAGAACATTACATGATGCCAACAGATAGTTTCCAGAGAGGAATTGGGAATTAAGTGGAGCTCTGGTTGCGGATGATTCTTTTTCATGCCTAGCTACCCAAACAAAGAGACTGAGGCAGAAGCCAAATCCGCAAGTGAACACACACAGTGGAATCGGTGCATGGGAATGTAGGGGCTCTGGCTGATTAAACTGCTGCCAGAGCGCCAGGGGGCAATTTCTCTACGCCTCCCGTCTTGTATTTTGGCAGCTCTCTCTTCCCGACCCGCACCGTCCCCCTCCCCACATCCTCTGATCCATTTGCACTGTTGTTTGGAAGGAGCCCAATGCACACAGATTGGCAGTGCTGTAATTGGTGCTTTCCTTACCTCTGCCTCTTTTCTCCCTGCATTTGATCATTCTGATAATGACAGCTTATTTCTTCCCCCTTTACCACCGGGAAACAAAAAGAAACTCTTGAAAGAGTCGCAGAGTTATATTTCAGTTTTCTGATGTATACTGCTATGGGAAATAAAATTCACATTTAAAAATGTTTTCCCACTTCTGTTCCCCTCGTCCTCCCCCCTCCCCCAAACAGTCAACACTGATGGGAAACTTTAATGTTGAGAATTGATTTTTCCCCTCAGAAGGTGTTGTGATTACAGTGGCAGCATCCTTGAGAGTTGGCTTGTCAAAATATTGACGATCTTTTTTAAGACCTTCATCGTTGTCATCATAATTGGTGCCTCCGTTTGTTAGACTCTGTTTATTTATGTGCATTTTATTTCAAGCGATATTTCTTAGGATAATATTCACAAGGGTTTGGGGCTCCTGGAATGAAAAGCGTTATATAAACCGAAATGCTTACCCCCTGGCAAAAGGTAATCTCCATTGCACACATCACCTGGTTAGGACAGCTCACATTTGCACAGTGTTTTGTAGTTAAGAAGGGATGTTCATGTGTACTATTTCATGTAATCCCCGTGATAACGCTGTGAAGAACACATAAGGGATGGTCAGGCTCCAGGAATCATCCCACCGTGCCATGCCGCCAGGCGTGTGTGATTCTGTACCTGGTGTACTGCTAGCTTTTCACAGGTGTTGTCGTGCAGCGCTAGAGAAGCTGTGTCCCAGGTGCTTCAGTTTTGGAGAAGGGTTGGATTTATAGAGGCACAAATGAGCACAAAATAATTAGAGGAATTTTTTCATTTTCTCGTGTCTCCTAAGGAGGAAAACTGAGCAGATAATTAATTACAGGATCTCTTTGGCAGACTGGGTAAGAGGGGAAACCTGTGGGTACTGCAAAATTAGTAGAATTGATTCCATCACAATAGTATAAACAGTTAAGGATACGTATAATTAGGGCACTAGCTCTAATACAAATTGAGTATATCGTGTGATTTACCATAGATTAGGATATGACTCGTGAGTGACAATTATGCACTATTTAAGCCTGTGGCAAAAGATTTAAAAGCCTTTTTTTTTCCCCACTGGGACACACACAGCCTTTGAACTGAGATTTTGTAAGAGAGCATTTCAAGGCAGTAAACAATTCCTCTAGAAGAGCATCCTTCTAGAAAAGAAGACCAAGCAATACTGTAATAACTGTGGGTGTGATTTGATTCCTTCAGAGGTCTTAACTAGAAGCTTCGTTCTTGAAGGAATGCCTTAAATGCAAAACTGTCAATAAACACAGCTATAAATGGCCACATAATGCTGTGGAAAAAAAATACAGGCTTTTGGGAAGAGCACAGGCCTTGGACAAGCTTGAACTGAGCTTGACTCCTAGATCCTCCATGGACCAATTATACAACCTTGGGCAAACCTTGATTTCTGTGAGCCTCTGTTTCTCCATGTGAATATCCATGGATTAAAAATGCCTCTTTTATAAAATAGTTGTGAGGATCAAGTGGGATAAAGCAGGCAGCGTGCCTAGCATGGAGAAGCAGCTCCACAAAAGGTGGCCATTCTTCTTGTGGTTTGATGTCCCTCCCCTTCTCCAGGGAACCTAAGCACCTTTGGGTCAGAGACTCAGTTCAGCTCCTTTTTTTGTTCCTTTGAAACCCCGCATTACAAAGTCCCTCAGAAAGGCTTTAATTGGGCTGCATTTAGTCTTTATTCATCACAGCCTTGCTTCCAACTCACATCCTGATTGATCAGTTGGCTCTAATGGACGAGTTTTAGGAAGGGCTGTTTAAAAAGCACTGTATTGGCTGATAACATAACAGCTGACACTTGGTCCAGAATCTGTTTTGTTTAAATGACTGTACACAGGAATCAACTTTTCATTTCCCATACGACAAAGGAAAAAGGATTATAGCTTACACACTGTAAATCACTTAAATATCCTTCGCCTACAGCTTCTGGAATCATATTTAAGGAATGTGGGGGGAACGAATGCACTTTCTGGAATCTGAAGTGAGACTCACACTTGCCCTGCATTCCTTTTTCTTTCCATTACACTCTCCATGGGACCTGGTGAAGGGACCAGTGTCTAGAGGTGTCGACTGGCCATCGTCCTTCCACACATGAAGCCTCTCACATAAATAGACCAGAAGAAGGAGCTGTAACCGATTTGAGAGTGAGCTAGTATATTGGTCGAAAACTTCTTGTTGGAAAACAGAAATCCGAACAAGCCAACGCAGGCAAAATAGGAAATTTATTGGCTCAGATGATTTGGAAATTCAGGGATGATGCTGATTTTAGATGCCAGGTTTTCAACCTGGTTATTGATGCCAGGTATCAATACCAATGAAAAAGAGGTATTCTGATTACTCTGGCAGAAGAGTCTTGGGGAGGACTCCACTCAGATTTGCTTTGCTGGACTAGTAAAGAAAATTGCACTATTGCATGTCACCTTCTATTACACACTACAGAAAGCATGTGGTAACTGGTATTACTTCTATTTTATTTTCTGCTTTTGTCTTCCTTTCCCTCCGTTTTTGTGGCCTGGGTATAGATCCTTAAATCTCCTTAAATACGTTATATGCTTTCTATTTCTACTTCACGAATCATTGCTCTGCTTATATCACATGCCCATCTTTGAACCGTTCACCATGACCAGAAGAATGAGCATGTGCATTTGTCAGCCGGGGCTGCCTGACCACTCTTGAGTTGAGGGGAGGGTGGCATCACTATTCACAGTTGCATTAGGACCACGTGACCAGGGGAGGATGCAGGGCAGAGACAGACAATGTGTGTCTACTGTACCCATCCCCGTGTTCTACGTTTTCTGTTGAGAAATGTCATTGTTATGCCTAAACTGATTCCGTCTGCCTAATTCCTTTCCTCTTCCGCCAGCTGGTCAGAATCTTTTAATGATTCTCCGTCAATAAGAGGCAACAGTTAAACCCTTCAATGTTCTTGAGAAGTTGCATTATTTCATAGCCTTTACACATTTAACAGTGAGAAAATCCCCATTTCCATTACATTTTCCCAGGCAGAATTTCTAAATCTTTTGTCATCTTCTTAGATCTTCTAGACAGTGTTTTCTTTCTTTCCTGCCTTTTTTCTAGTTCAGGATTCCAAATGGAGCTGATGTGAAAGATATAGTGTAGGATATTGGTAAAAAATATATATATATATGAATTTCTGGGTCAGCTGACTTGTGTTCAAATCCCACTTCAACCACTAGACCAGCAGTGGTTGGGGAAATGCAAGTAAAAATGCTCTTTTTTTCATTTATTGTATCGGCAAAATTTTAAAATGTTGATATAATATACACCTGTTTTTTTCCCTGCCTTGCATCAGTTCCTTCTGTTCTATGGCAACAATACCACATATATTTTGCATCCATCCCTATCCGAATCCAGATCTGCTCCTGGACTGCTCAGTTGGATGAGCCAATAAATCTCCTTTTTCGTTTAAGCCACTTCGGGTCAGTTACCTATTACTTGAAACTGAACTGCACTTGGCATAATTGAGAATTTCCGTTTCTTGCGAAGGTATGGGGAAGGTATTGGCCAGGCATCTGGTAGCAGATTGACTCTATGGGGCCCCTTCCTGCCATGCCAGTTGTATCAGGAGCGACTATAGCTTTATCCAGGAAGCCTCCTGTAAGTCTTTTGTAGAGACTATAGAAAGCCGTCACACTGAAGGCTGTCTGATGAATGGGACTCACGTCGGACGAGAGTGGATCTGAGCCACGCAAGAGATGTACCGTATCACTGTGTGGGGGCCACTGCACATCCTCGAGGTTTCTCAGCCCACTTTTCACTCCAGCTGGTGTTGTAGCAACTAGCTTTGTGCAAACATCCTGACAGCGCCTCACTTCATCTGTATCATGTCTTCCTGCCCTGGGACTTCTCCAATGCTGCGCCGTGAGATGGCTATGGAAACCCACGCAGGCACGTGGAACCTGAAAGGGCAGGGGAGTTAAAGCCAATGGGCATCTCTTTTCTAATGGGGGATGAGAGCTGGTGGATAAACGAGGCATATTCGACGTGGCTCTCAGAGGGTCTTACTGGCTCAAGCCCTAGTAACACAGAGTGACCAACTTGATAGTATACTCTGGTATTGTCATTCCCTCTTGACCTCACTTTTCCGGATCATTTCCCAAATAAACTGCTCACGCACAAGACCTCGTCTCAGGCTCTATTTTTGAAGGAGAATCCAGAATCACCACAATTCTAATGAGAGTCCTAAATGCAATCCAAGTCTCCTCAGGTCTTACCTGCATAAATAGGTAGAGTGGAGCTCAGCATGGGGAATGACCAAAATTTTTTGTCTTTGCCCCAAACTGCATGAGTCTACAGACACTGATCTCAAATTCTTTTTCTCTGGCTTAAATAATCAATGTGCACCAATGGAAAAGCCCCTCAGTGGCCACATTCCAGTACTGTCACTGATCCCAGGGCATTGGGTGACAGCACTGTCTGTTCTCCAAGTGATACCCAAGGTGCCGACCCCAACTCTGTAGCTCCCAAGTGGCTCTGCACTGCCTTGAATCTTCTCTGTATTGGATCCAAACAGCCATGAAGAGAAGATTCCTCTTCCCATCTGGGTCACACTTAATTCCCCAGGTCTAATACACTGGGAGCAATATTCTCATGTCTCCTTTGGTTTCTGCCTGCAGCTGTGAGAGGTCTAACCAGACCCATAGTTCATGGGCTGGGCCAGGGAGCGATGTACAAGGCAGATCCCAAATCTTTCATCTTCATTGCTCTCGGACACTTTTCAAAGCTCCACTCGCTATTTCCCAATAACCCCATAATTCAGAAAGGCCCTTCCTCAGTGGTTGTTCAGTGATGGCCTGTCCCCTTCTTTGACTCATCAGGATGGTCTGAAACTCAGCAGTGGATATATCTTAGGCGCAAATGAGAGTCCTGCCACTTTTCCTCCCACAATATTATCCTGAGAAAATGAACTTCACAGCGAAAACACCAACATTTAAATAGAGTGGAACGTGAACAAAATCCTTCTTGTTATAGACCGTGATTCCAAATGTGACTTAAGGATTTCCAGGCCTCACTAGCCTCTGATTACCAAAGAAGGTCATATTTCCTTTTATGATCTAAAGTAAAATGACCCTAAGTCCTCATCCTTTGAAGATCCTTCCTCTGCTGAGTTTTCCTACCAACTGAATTCTGGGCGTCAAGAGGACACTCACATGCTCTACATATCTGTTCTCTGGTCGTGTTTGTCAGCCATTCACCCCTGAGGTGACCTGCTTCTCCGGGATGCCTTGATCTCTGTATAGATTTGCAAGAGCCGAAGGGGCCTATGACCTGGATTTAATCAATTTGGTAACACAGCTCTTCATTATTTTTTTTTTATATATGTGAAAGAATACATGGTCACCCAAAAAAGTTTGAGGTGGGGGACAATTTGCTACTCTCATATAACTCACCACTGTGTTACACTGAAAGCAAGTCTCAGACCACATCTGCCACACAGCAGACGTTCACTAGCAAGCAGGCACAAAACAGCTCACACTGTCATTCTGGAAGCTTGATGAAGTCACAGCCTCTATCTGGCCTTTTGGATGGTCTGATGAACACCTTGCATAAACTTCTGTTCACTGGAGACAAAAGCCAAGACCGCAGAGGCAGGATTCTGTCACCCTTTCAGTCAATATCCGACAACAAGGACATTCCACATCAATGGCCACACACCGGTGATGCATATGGAACCTTTAACAATTAAGTCTTCCGAGGGTTGTAGGCTGCCCAGCTCTCTGGATTCTGACACCCTGCTCGTGTAGAGAGGGTAGAGATATTTTAACTAGTCCACATATTAAGAACACTTTTTTTTTTTTTAACATCCTTAGAAACATCTTTACTATAAATGTTCTTTTTTTTAACGTTTTTAAATTGAAATATATTTGACAAAAAATCCTTTTAATTTCACTAAAAGGAGCCCATTTCTGATATCTGTTATGCTGATCAACAGGACACCATTTTCCACAATAAAGACCATCCCCAAACCTCAAAGTCTGAGGCCCCCAATCTCTTGGATTCCACAGACTGACCACTGGACCCAATAGTTGGATGTTTTTCAAACTGCAAATTGTGACCCATTAACAGCTCATGATATGAATTCAGTGGGACATGACCGGCATTAAAAACAATGACATAGAATATATAGAAATATCAGCATTATACATAATAAGGACAGGTGTTGCTTTATGAAACTTGTTTGTTAGATTTGTGGCATACGTTCACTGGAATACTATGTAAAATATAAAATATCTTTTTAAATGTCTTTTTTTTTTTTAATCAGAAAAGTTGAAAACACTCAAATGGTTCAAAATACATTTCACAAGGTTGGTGTTAATTTACTCCTTAAATACCGCCGGTGGTCCTGCTCTAGATTCACATTTAGGCAAAACATTTCTCACCCTCTTCAAGGGCATGGTTCTGGCTGAAGATACCCACTTACATCACTGGACAGAATACTTGGCATCTCGATCTGCGGCATCAGCATTCAGATTTATGGTGACTTCACTGCAGTGGCCAAGGACAATGGGTGGGGACTCGCTTTATATTTATATAACTACAGAGCCAATCCTGGTCATTTTCCAAGAACAAAAGGAATCAGTTCCAGAAATTCTGAGAGCTTTCTCAGCCTCCCCAAACTAGAAGCTGCCAGCAACCTCCCAATGGCAGTTCCAGCAAAGAAAAAAGAGACTCTGTCTTTCCTAGGTACAAGCATCATGCCTGCCTCACAGATAGTCTGTATTCTGAACACATACCCTGAACCAGATGTTTTCCTTTATATCAAATAAATTGAAAAGAATGGTTGAAGCTTTTCTGATGATTGCATTGCCTCCTTCTCTGCTTGCAAATGGTAACTAGTGTAGAGCGGAAAATCTGTCATCGGCAACCGAGTTCTGTTGTGTTTTTAAGGACTTTCTTAGAGAAAGGTAGCACTACCCCAAGGAGGGACTTCTAGCTTTCGACAGCATTTCTATTAGCTAAGGCATCAGTGCTCCAAGATCCTGCATAAGAAGTGAAAGATGGAGTTTGCAGGGATGCATATATGTCTACATGATTCTTTGAACTTAAACTCAAATTTCTTTGAGCTTAGTAATATGACAAAAATGTACAGTATTGGCTGCTAATATTAAATTATAAATGTATGTATATATGTGCATGAAAGATAGTTGGAGAATATGACGTGTTAAAAGGGATGCATGAAAAGCCAGTTTGTTCTACTGGTGGAAGAGTCCAATGGAAGGACATACCATCAGTTTACTGAGAGGAAAACATGCCTGATAATGAGCGCAAACTGCTGAGAGAAGGAGCTCCCCAAGGATGGCACATAGTCAGAGAAACCAGAGGGAAAGGCATTTGTGATGCCTGGAGCAGAAGTCTGGGAGTCAAATGATCTACGGGGTGTAGATTATTTGACTCTGGGTTAGGGTGTACGCAAAGGCACTTGTCTGAGAGAAGCAGAAATAATGCAATTTTACGATGAGGGAGCCTGTGAACCAGTGACACAGGAAGTGACTCAGAAGTTAGCGGGGATGAGTCATGTCAAGCTGTGGTTCCAGAACTGAGGGGAGAGCTTGAAAGTACTAATGAAGCACTTCACACTTAGGGCAGAGGGTGGATAATGGGAGTCCTCATTGAGCACATCGCTGCAGTGTGAGAAATAACCTATTGAAAAGCCCAGTCTTCTGTTCCAGCAAACAAAATAGTCTAGTTCTTCCAAAGACCTCACAACTGACACCTTTTTTTTTTTTTTTTCAAAATCAGGAAAATGTAAGAAACATCTGTCTTTTGTAGTTTGCAGTTTTTGATGTCTGCCTTCATAAAAAATGAAAGTGAAGTTCCAAACTTAAGTACATTTTAGTTTCTTCAACGTACAGTGTGCAGCAAATAATGCAACACATTTCCTTAGAAATGTGTTTATCCTTAGACACGTGTGGTCCACCCCTGTTGTGCTGGATGCTGAGTGAGTCAGGCGGAGGGCAGGGAAATAGTGTCAAGAGGCGTGATAATAGAGGTCAGGGGCAGCCCTAGGCACTGGACCGTCTGCCTTCACATCCAGCTCTGTACTTTCATCCACTGGAAATCTAGGGCAGGGCCACCTGGAGTTTAATTATTTAAATTGGCTGACCTGTGCAGGCTCCCAACCCCCATGTGATTTCTCGGATCTCTGCTAGTTTTATCTAAGATGTATAGAGATTAAGAATATAGGCTGTGGTCCTGGGCTGGGCCCAAATTCTGACTCTGCCCCTTAGCAGCTGTGAGACCTTGGGGCAGTTAAGCAACCTTTCTATGCCTCAGTGTCTTCAGTTGTGAAATGGGAATAATGACAGTACCTACATCATTTTAGGGTTTTTGTGAGTCTAGAGTTGTTCATGAGGACACACTAAGTCCTTTTTAGTTATTATTATTATACTTAAGAGAAGCATTATAGTTCAGGGGTTCAAGCAAGAAGTCAGAGCCAGACTGTTCAGATCTGAATCCTGGCTGTGTGGCCTTAGGCAAGTTCGTCACTTTCTCTGTTGCCTGTTTTCTCATTTGTAAAAACAAGGCTAATAAGTATACCTGCTTCACTGGAGCTGAGCAAGAATTACATGAATTAATATGTTTAAAGTTCCTAGAACAGTGCCTGGCGTATCATACATAAATGTTTGGCACTATTATGATTTTATGTATTTATTTATTTATCTCCAGCTAGCCCTGGGCCTGGGCCATCCTAGGTATTCATTAAGAGGCTATTGAACACATGAATGAATGAGTACATGTAGTCTAATTCAATGGCCTGCAGTATAGATATTGGCTGTCTGTAACATTCCAAATTTGCCAAATGCACTTGGACTCGTCTGCATCACACACACCTTTAGATGGAATTTAAACATTGTCTCCAGCTTCCTCTCCAGTTCTGCCCTGTGGTGCTCAGTGCTAAAAGGGAGAGGCTATATGACATGGGGCCATGACAGCCTCGGGGAGCATCTCTCCGTTTCTCCATCGGTACACTAGGGAATCATTATAACATCCCCAAAGTCTGGAAATCCAAGGACCCAAATTAATTATAGACACAAGTCAAATTACTCTCCATCCCTTTCTCCGTGAATATTTCTGGTGGAGAGCAGTCCTCACTGTCATTTGCTGGGGAAGTGGACAGTCCCCAAGAGCAGCCGAGCTCCCCATTAAGCCAGAGCCCATCTATCTGCTGCCTGGGTGGCAGCGGCAGTTCCACCCCTTCATAAACATCAAGACACGAAATAATGGAATGTTTAGTCTGAGTAATACATTAAGGAAATCAATTAGGCCCACATGCAACTTTCTAAGATTTTAATTACAGTACTTAGGGTACCACACTAGAGCAGTTTGTCAGGAACATAATTTGTTAATGAATAACAACCGACACAGTGAATTAGTTGGGATTGTAATTAGCTTTTGCTAGCCATCCATTGGAACCCTGATCAAAAGGCAGTCGGCGAAAGAGGGAGAAATCAGTTGTAAATGATAACGTCGACAGCTCTATCTGGGGTGTCTCCCTGATGCTGGCGTACCCAGAGGGGCCTGGCTAAGCCCATGGGCAGATTTTAACTCAAGTGAGGTCAAGGAGCAGAATCTGCCTCACCTACGAGCTTGTTAGAAATGCAGACTCTTGGGGCCCCACCCCAGACCTATCCAACCTGCGTTTTAAGACACCCAGGTGACTTACGAGCATATATATATATATATTTTTTAAAAATAAATTTATTTATTTATTTATTTTTGGCTGCATTGGGACTTTGTTGCTGTGCGCAGGCTTCCTCTAGTTGCGGCGAGCAGGGGCTAATCTTGGTTGCGGTGCGTGGGCCTCTCATTGCGGTGTCTTCTCTTGTTGCGGAGCATGGGCTCTCGGCGCTTGGGCTCAGTAGTTGTGACACACGGGCTTAGTTGCTCCGCAGCACGTGGGATCTTCCCGGACCAGGGCTCAAACCCATGTTCCCTGCATTGGCAGGTGGCTCTTAACCACTGCGCCATCAGGGAAGTTCTTATGAGCATATTGAAGTTTGAGAAGCACTGTCAGAGTACAAAGAGCACAGGTTCAAAATCAAACAGATCTTACAGTAACTCCTGACACTAACGCACTCACTAGAGATGCATCTTTGGGCAATTGCTAAGTCACTTTGAGCCTTCCTTATCTGTAAGTTGGACCTACTAATGCCTGTACTGCAGGGTCCTTGTACTGACTAGCAATAGCATGTGTGTGCGCCTAGCACATAGCAGGTGAACAATGAATGAGGGTGTAGGAGAAACTCAGCAAGGTTTCCCGAGGCCTGGGCCTGACTGCACATTGTCCTCTGACCTGGGTCACTTATGTGAGTCACACCTTCATCTCTCCAATCTTCCCATTCCACAATGGGGAAGGACTAGGAGAAAAGAGATAAAATATTACAAATAAGTTAAAACAATAGAGGAAATATTTTAAAGATAAAATAATGAAAATAGTAAAATTAGCCAAAGAGTATGCTAGACTTAGATTAAATCGGTTTTGTTTGACCAAATAAGAAAATGTGGATTGGTAATATGAAACACCTGGGAGAGTGAAGAGCCCAGATTGCTGTGTCTTCCCACGGGAGGGAGAATCCTGAGGAAGGAGGTAGCCATGAACAATCCTCCCAAGATGGGGTTCATGCAGCAATTTGGAGAGCTGAGATCCATAGATGAGGATCAGTGTTTTAGGAAACACCTTTGACACACTATACACAATGGGTATGTTCTTGATAGAGCATGCAAACTTAAAAATATGTACGTCAAAGCAGTTTCCTCATTAGAAAATTTCCCTCTAAGCTTCCTCACCCGGCTCAAGAGAGTGTTAGAAGGAACCCTTACCTAATCTGATTATTAGACCATGTGCTCAAACTCAAGGATTATCTCTGTGTCATGGCTCATACAGAAGATGGCAGTATTCTTACAGCACATTGTGGGTAGACCGAAGGGGTTCCAGGGGCACCTATGTGGGACAAGGTGAAAAAAAATCATTTTTCTTTTACATCATGGAATTACAAGAAAAATTTTAAATTGAGAAAGATATTGGATATTAGATTTGCATAAAACATCCAAACTGAGCACTGTCAATTTTCAAAATGAGGAAATAAATGAGTTTGCTTCTAGAAATGTAACTTTTTAATATCAAGTTTGATGCTTGAAATGGCTGAACTCAATTCCTGATCAAAAGTTTTTAATAACGATCTCTTCAAATTTTGGTTATTCACCTTCAGTGAGAAACTTTGCATGAGGAGGTCATAAAAAGTTATTTAACCATTGTTTTACAACTATTTCAAAATTTGTAGTACTTGAAATTATATTTAGGGACTATAGCAGCCCATCCTTTTATTGACAGACTTAATATTGAAATTTCTTGTGATAATACAAATGTTTTTAAATTTAATTGAACTTTTTCATATCTAGTACTTCCAAATATTAAAGTGCAAAACTCTCACACATCACAAGAGCAGTCATCATTGACAGGACACATCAATAACAAATGGGCAGAAGTCCCAAGTGTATGGGAAGGCCACCACCAGGAGCTCAACCTTCCTGGTCTACTGTCTCTCAACATAGACATATGGCACCCTGGGCTATGCACCATGCTCCTTGGGCATCAGGAATACAAACTCCCCCAGAAGCTCCATGGGCCACTTGTCCATGATGGGCAGTCTGGGCTCCATGCTTAGTTGCTGGCATGACTGTCTACGTCGAAGGGCTCCTGCTAAGCTCTGCTCAGAATGTTGAGGCTGACCATTTATGCTCAGTGGTTGGTGCTCAATATACTTCTGCCTGTAGGGACTGTGGGATGTACAGATGAGTCCTGCTTATCTGGAACCCCCCTCTGTAGAGCCCCAAATAAGGCTGCTCATGACCAGAGTTGACCTGCCTGGGGTTTCCTGCAGCTCCCAAAGGCTTGGGGGTTTAAGGTCTTGTGGCACATCTGGAACCCATTCATGGCACTGCAACTTGGCCCATTGGGAAGCTCTGGATTACTCAGGGGCAGGGACCAAGCCATCCTCTTTCTCTTTTACTTCTTGAATCTATGCATGATACGCTCTCCTGCACCTTCCTCTTTTACTTCCTACTCCAAGGATTGGTTGAATGATTGGGGTCTTTCTCTACTGTGTTGGAGGAGACTTGGCCATCTCCAGCTGGATTTAATTTCTCCCCAATGACAACCTGACCTTGTCTACTGTTCTCGTCTCACAAGAAGATGCCTGGAATACTCAGCACTAGGCTTGGGATCAAATGTGGTCCTTTTAGTGCTTTGACTAGCTCCACTTCTTCTGGTAGTGTGGTTCAGTGTGGTTTTTCTTTACGTGGCAGTGATTAACATCCTACCCTTGAGTTTGGGGAATAGAAGAGACAGAGATTCATGAGTGGGAAGCAAGGGGCTTCAGGCCTCCCCTGCATTCTTTGTTCTCTTACAAGGGCTTTGCTTTGGAGCCTCAAGCACTTAGATAGCTATAAATAAATTCTATAGTTTCTTACCCATTTGGTCACTGAAAATTAAACAGGATGTTGTATTGGAAGTTTCAATTGATACAATGCCATACAACGTAAAGGAGAGTCTAGGCCATGTGAAGAAATTACAGAGAAGTTAAGTTGAAAAACACAGCTCACCAAACCCCCAGCCATATCAAGGATATAATGTTAGAAGAGTGGAAAGTTAGAGAAATTTATGAGGATTTCCCTTGAGAGTTGTGGCTGTGCTGTGAGTCCTCCTTCCCCATCCAAGGAAAAGGGTTGAAGGGAGCTCCCCCGCTCATCTTGTCAAGGGAGAGGAGTTTCATTGGGACCAGAGAGCAGTTAGGGAAACACACAGGCCCATTGTCTGGTCCCACACCACTGTGCCCGCCCAGGATGTCAGAGGATGAAACCTGGGCTATTAGCTGATGTAGCAGCAAAGCAAAAGAGAACTGCTCCTGCTTGGGGATTGGTCTTCACTCCTAGATTTTGGGCAAAGACAAGATGGTTTATCTGGCAACTCTGGGTGGGGTCATCTGGTATGCTGTCCAACAGAGTCACCGAGGTGAGAGAAGTACCCTTCAATAGAGGCTAAGTCGAAGTTGTGCTTCTGGATTCCTAGAGGTAGAGGAGAGAGTGAGCAATACTAGACCAGAGGGCTTTTGCCTGGGTCAAGGGCATGGCCTGTGAGAGCTCATCAGTGAACTGCCCCAGAAAACAACTTTAATATCAGTCCATCTCTAGGGCTTAACCTGCTTATGATAGGCAGGTAAAACATTCCTGCCACTCTTACTTTTTTTTCCTACCCCGTATCCCCACCTGATCTTTCCTTACCCCAACCTTGAGGGGATCAGAAACTGCCGTTGACAAGCTGGGGGAAGGGAGTCTTGGCAGTGGGAGGAGCTATCACACTCCTTCCCCTTCCTCCAGTCCCTGCCCTCCCTGGGAAGCAGGGGAAAGTCTTTCCTTCAAATGAGGAGGTAACTTTGATTAGTATTACAGGAGGCTGGTCTTTGTAATCACAGGGTTTATACTGTGTTTGCAGCTCAAAGTGGTTGTCAAACTTTTGATCAGAAATTGATCCAAATATCACGAGACTGCCTGAGTTTTTAGCCCACTGAATACAATTTGAAGGGAAACAGAAATAAAGTTGCCATCAGATTACATTCCATGAGTGGATTGAAGGCGTATCATACATTAATGTTTGGCACTATTATGATTTTATGTATTTATGTGTTTATTTATTTATCTCCAGCTAGCCTTGGGCCTGGCCCATCCAAGATGCCACTTACCATTCCTTATAGCATGATTCTGGTCAGGGAGCTCTGTTGGGATCAAGAGCTCATTGGAGCAAATCTAGCGTGAACCTTCAATGTAGAGTCACAGAATGTCAGGCTTGGAAGGAAGCTTGAAGTCATCTGTTCTAAATGACCTCCTGCTATTTTGAGCCCCTCTGCCATACCCCTGCCCAGTGCTCATCCCACCTGTGTTTGAACGTCTGCAGAAATAAGAGGATGTGCATCCTCTCAAGACAGTCCATCCCATTTTGTAACAGCACTTCTCATTTTGTTGTTTCTTTTGCTGCACAGAAGTTTTATAGTGTGATGTAGTCCCACTTGTTTATTTTTGCTTTTGTTGCCTTTGCTTTTGGAGTCAAATCCAGAAAATCACTGCCAAGACCAATGTCAAGGAGCTTCTCCCCTATGCTTTCTTTAGGAGTTTTATGGTTTCAGGTCTTATGTTTTAAGTCTGTAATCCATTTCAAGTTGATTTTTGTGAGTGGTGTAAGATAGGGGTCCAATTTCATTCTTCTTCATGTGATTATCCAGTTTTCCTAGCACCATTTGTTGACAAGATTATCCTGTCCCCTTTGAGTATTCTTGGCTCCCTTGTCAAATATTAGTTGATCGTATATGCAAAGGTTTATTTCTGGGCTCTTGGATCTGTTCCATTGGCCTATGTATCTATTTTTATGCCTATACCATACTACTTTAATTGCTATACCTTTGTGATATAGTTTGAAATCAGGAAGTGTGATGTGGACGTTTAGGAGACATTGATTGTGGAGGGCTGATGTTCTGAGCCTTGGATGATGTGTATTTACTCAGGTCTCTGGGAAACTTCCCTGGGTCCCCAAACCTCTGCTCCCATATTGGTGCTCACCTCATACTGTATGGGGATTTTTCTATATGTCTGTGAGCACCCTGAGGGCAGGGATCATCTTGTTCATTGTTAAATTCACCAAGCTCAGTATTTGAAGAGAAACGGGTACCAATAAATTAGTTCCCTTTCCCATCACTGCCTAATCTGTAGCCTTTGCTGGGCCCACTTCCAGCTGTTCCCATTCAGTCTTATCAGGAGAACTCTGGTCCTTTGAATAGATCGATTATCCTTTCTTTGCTGCAAGCTTCATTCCTAGGTTTGTCTCTCCAGTTCTAAAAACACTTTGATTTTTTTAAACTATACTGAAAAGAGGAAGAAAATGACTTTCTAAAGTCAGGTATTCGGGCTCTGGGTCAGTTGGGAAAGAAACAGATGAGTTCTGATATATCATATGAAACTCTGTCCATAAAAATCAAACCGTCCTATTTCTGATATTTCTGCCTCATTCAATGACATTGTTTTCTTTGGAAAAATAGAATATTTATAATTCAGACTCTGGGCAGAGGAGTGAGATGGCTTGGATCTAGAGATAAGGGGCAATTTACTGCTGGCCAGCTGCCGCCCTTGCCACCTAACAAATATAGGTTTAAATGAAAGCATCATAGGCCCACTTCTACCTCTGTTCCAGAAGAGAACTATTTATTTTGAGCCACAGGTTTTCCTCTCTTTAATGCCATTTTTGAAAAATGATGTGTACTTTCGTCACACTATGTGCTTCCTCTGTCCCTCCTACCCAGCCTCTCTGCCTTAGGAGATAAACCACTCATTAGGTTATTTATAGCCTCCACCTGTTCTCTTGACCCCGGGTTTTCCCTCCATCCTTTTCAATTCAACCCCCACACCACATATTTCCCAAAGTTCAGCTCTGGCCTCCAGGTCAAGAGCTCCCATGGCTCACCAAACAAGGGCCAAATACTTGAGCATGGCCTTGTAGGCCCTCTGCCTTTTGTTCCTTCCTGTTGTGTTCTTTCTGCTCCAGCCAGTTTCACCAGCAGCTGCTTTGACAACGTACCCTCCTTTTCTAGAGCACCCTGTTTCTTCCCTTTGAACATGTCTTCTCTCTAGTTCCGCACGCTCTGCTCTCCTCGTCTTCCGAAGCCCAGACTGGCATTACCTTCTCCTTGAAGATTTCCCCGGTCTCTCTTGCTGAAAGTGGGATGTCTCTCTTCGCAGGGTTGTTGAAAGGATTGAACAAGATTATGCAAAGAAGTAGAATGGCGGTTGCCAGGGGCCGAGGGGAAGGGAAAATGGGCAGTTGTTCCTAATGGGCAAAAAGTTTCAGTTATGCAAGGTGAATAATTTGTAGAGATCTGCTGTACAACATTGTGCCCGTAGTCAACAATACTGTTGTACACCTAAAGGTTTGTTAAAAGGGTAGATCTCACATTAAGTGTTGTTAACAATACTGTTGTACACCTAAAGATTTGTTAAAAGGGTAGATCTCACATTAAGTGTTGTTACCACAATAAAATGAAAAGATTATGCACATGGGTACGCAAAGTGAAATGCCTAGCAAATACTAGACACACAGTATTTTTTTTTTCCTTTCTACGTTTTTTAATTCTTCGAATTCCAAGAGTATTTATTTCTCCTAGGGCAGCAAAGTTATTCTTCTTTACCTTGTATCATAGTTATGTGGGTGTATATCTTAATTGTTATATATCTCAGTGAGAGAAAACAAGGAGCAGATTTTGATGTCTGACATCTGTTTTTGAGAGCTACCTCCAAAGCTCAGTAGCTGCGTGGTCTTGAGTAAGTTGCTCAGTTTCTTTAAGACTCAGTTTTATCATCTGTTAGGAAAAGAAAAAAAAAGAAAAATAACAACTATCTCTCTGGTCCTATGGATGGATTAAATGTGACAATACACGTAAAAATGGTGACAGATAACATGGCAGCTCAGAGTCTTACTGTGGTTTCTTTTCTCCTTTGAGGGCAATGACTACAATGTCTACATGTTTATAACCCTAAGGCACAGAGCGTGTAGCCTTGTGCATAGTCACGGCTCAGTAAATGCTTCCTGAATGAATGAATGAATAAGTGAGTGAAAGGAAGGAAGGAAAGAAGGGAGGAGGAAAGAGAAAAGATACGAAAGGGTTAGCTTACTTATATCTTCTTTGTAATACAAAACTTATGATGGTTTCAACTCAAAGACAAGTATCTCCAGAGAGAATAGGGATATTTCCTCTTTGTCTTAATCCTGTGCAACATTTTTAGTGACAGCAGCAATCTTTATATTTGGAAGGGAGAACTGTTTAAAGTTCCCTAACTTTTGGAAGCCAATAGTTGATATACCAGCAGTGCCACGTCTGTTAAAGAAAAAAAGTATTCTGACATTTGTTAAAATGGTAAGAAAGACTTTATTCAAGGCTTGTACAATAAGGGTGAACTCTATTGCGATAGAGGAGAAAGATCAAGCTCAACTTTGAATATAAGAACAAATGGGGATTGATAGCCAAGGAGCAGAATGAAGGGGTCAGTGGATAAAAAATTACTAAGAAGAGACACCAAGGGTAGGGGAACTCTTGCTAAACTGACCTATTAGGATTCTTGCTAAAGGAAGGCCAAGAACTTAGACGTCAAAGGTGGGGAATGGGGAACTTGATCAGATACCAAGGGTCGGGGGATTCTCAGTAAACTGACTTAGCAGGATTCTTACTAAGACTGGGTAGGCCGACTGAAGACAGGATGGGGGCCAAGATCAAGGCCTAGTTGAGAACAGTGCTCTGAGGAGCCTGGCTAAGGTTGACCACTATGCCATCATCAAGTTCCCCCTCACCACCGAGTCAGCCATGAATAAAATAGAAGACAACAACACACTGGTGTTCATTGTGGACGTCAAGGCCAACAAGCACCAAATTAAACAGGCTGTGAAGAAGCTCTATGACATTGACCTGGCTAAGGTCAACGCCCTGAGCAGGCCTGATGGAGAGAAGAAGGCATATGTTCGACTGGCTCCTGACTATGATGCTTTGGATGTTGCCAACAAAATTGGGATCATCTAAACTGAGTCCAGCTGGCTAATTCTAAATATAAAAGTTTTCACTAAAAAAAAAAAAAAGCCTGGGGAAAGCCGTCTGCCCTACTCTCACTGAGGAAAGCAGGAGTGGGGCAGGTGTGCTGCCTTAGAAGTCATGAAAGTTTGGCAAAATGTTATAAACATTCCTGTCTCTGGGTTTTCATCTGTGAGACGGACATGACACCACTTTTCATCCCAACTATCTTAGTGGGTATATTAGTTGCCTGTGGCTACTGTAACAAATTGCCACAAACATGCTGATTAAAAACAACAGAGGGCTTCCCTGGTGGCACAGTGGTTGAGAACCTGCCTGCCGATGCCGGGGACACGGGGTTCGTGCCCCAGTCCGGGAGGATCCCACATGCCGTGGAGCTGCTGGGCCCATGAGCCATGGCCGCTGGGCCTGCATGTCCAGAGCCTGTGCTCCGCGGCAGGAGAGTCCATGGCAGTAAGAGGGCCGTGTACCACAAAAAACAACAACAACAACAGAAATGTACTCTCTCACAGTTCTGTAGGTCTGAAGTCTGAAATTTGTGTCACTGGGGCAAAATCAAAGTCAGTAAGGCCAAACTCCTTCTGAAGGCCCTAGGGGAGAATCTGTTCCCTGGCTCTTCCAGTATCTGCTGCCTGCTGGCATTTCTGGGCTTGAGGCCACATTATTCCAGTCTCTGCCTCCCTCTTCACACGGCCTTCTCTTCTTTGGTCTGTTGCTAATCTTTCTCTGCTTCCCTCTTATATGAATACATACTATATTAGTCTGCTTGGGCTGCCATACAAAGTATCATAGACTGTGTGGCTTAAACAACAGAAATGTATGTCTCATAGTTCTGGAGGCTGGAAAGTGCAAAATTAAGGTGATGGCCAATTTTGTTCCTGGTTAGAGTTCTCTTTCTGGCTTGCAGACAGCCACCTTCTCTCTGTGTCATCACATTTTTGGGGGGGTAGGGAGAGAAAGCTCTTCCTCTTTTATATGGCCACCAATCCTCCCAGATTAGGGCCCCACCCTCATGACCTCATTTAACCTTAATTACCTCTTAAAAGTCCTGTCTCCAAATATAGTCACATTGGAGGTTGGGGCTTCAACATATGAATTTTAGGGGTATACAATTCAGTCCATAGTGCATGTGATTGCATTTAGGATAATCCAAGATGATCTATCCATCTCAAGATACTTAACCTAATCACATCCATAGAAACCCTTTTTCTAAATAAGGCAGTATTTACAGGTACCAGGATTAGGACCTTGTGTCTTTGGGTGGCCACTATTCAGCCTACCACTGGTCAGCCAAATGGGTCATAAGAGCCTGGATAAAAGGCTTGGAGGTCCTTCAAGGTTTTAATGGAATCCAGAGCATTATAGATTTATTCACAATAAAATAACCCTCACGATTATTTCAAAGTTTGATCATTCTAGAGTTTTGTTACATTGAAGTTTGTGGTGTACATAGTGACTGGGAACCTTCACTTGGCCTTTAGTCCTTTCCACTTGGATATTTAATAAGCAATAAAATTTAACATAATCATCGTTTTCCTCCCATCAGACTTAGTCACCTCCTATCCCTCCACATGTCAGCCAACAGCAATGCATCCATCCAACAGCTCAAGCCAAAAGCCTAGGAGAGCTCCATTCCTCTCTTTTCCCCGTCTTTTAAATCCAATTGTGATTTTTAGCAAACAGTGTGGCATGGGACCCACCAATCAGAACAGAGTCAGGCAGCAGAGCTGTCCAAGGGGGTCTCTACCATGCCAGGCATTGATACTTTAGTTTTTGGTTCTAGGGGAAGTCTGAGGGTGTTAGGGTGCTGAAGTGGGGCACCACTTGGGGGCTTTTGGCAGTGACTGTTTACCAACTAGTATAGAATATTTCAATATTTTGGTCACTGGGTGGGCTATCTAGGGACTTAGCAGTGAAACAGCAGCCCTTCCCGTATCCAACTTATCAAGTCCGGTCGCCTCTACATCCAAAACATGTCTTAAGTCCAGCTACTTCTATCCACCTCAATGGCTTCTACTCTAGAACTGGGCACCATCTTTTTTTTTTTTTTTTTTTGCTCTGCACTTCACTCCATATTATATAAAACCCCAACACAATAATCCTTTGCAATTGTTTCCAGACTCAGATGGGCCAAAGGGTGGGAGGAGGGAGGAGAGCAGCAAAGCTGGGAAGCTGGTGCTCAAGGGGCAGATCGGGATGCAGTGCGCGGGCACCATCTTCTCTTGCCTGAACTTCTGCAGTAGGCCGCTAGGGTTTCCCTGATCCCAAACATGCGCCTCCCTATAGTCCATTCTTCAAAGAATAGCCAGAATGATCTTTTAAGAATATAAATTATATCATGTAATTCTGCTGAAAGTGAATTCCCTTGTATGTAGCACACTATGCAAACTTCTTATCCTGACCTAGAAGGACTTCATTGTTCAGCCTTTGCCTCTCTCCTCTGACCTTATCTTCTCTACTCTCTTTCACTCTCCCAGTAGCCTTCTTCCCATATCTTTTTTTCCTCCCCTCACGACCTTGGCACTGGCAATTCTTTCTTGAATACTATTCCTGCCTAGATCTTTGCATGGCTGTCTCCTCATTCAGGGTCCAAGTCAAGAGTCAGTTGTCACCCTTCTCCATTTGTTATAATAAAATTAGATTTGTGCAATGCCTTTTGTTTATTCACTCAAACTTTTATTGAGTTTTATCACTATGACCTTGGCACTCTGCTAGGTACCAAGGATACATGAACAAATAAGACCAAGTTGTTTTCCTTAAGGGCCTTAGTCTAGTGAGAGAGCCAGAAAAATAATTTCAAAGACATCAAGTTATTTACGGTACAATGCAAAAATGAGCTGTAATGGAAGTCTTGCAGGAGCACAGAGAAGGATGTAACTATTAATAACTGTGCCTGGGGGAATCAAGGAAGGTTTTAGAGAGTAACTGACTTTACCTGGATAATTACAGTGGAGAATCCTTATTTTAGAGTGAATGAAACTGAACTAAATTATACTGTTCAATTTAAGACCTAAGATTAATCTGTGTTTGGTAAATATTTAAACAGGAGGTATTCCTGATTCTCATATACAATTTTAATGGGCATTAAGTATAAGCAGAGTAGATTTCTTTACTTTTTTTGTCCATAAGGGGGAAAAGTGCTTCTTGTTTAGCTGACTTTAAACAAAGATTGATGGAGCAAGTAATATTAGGAGTGGAGACCTTTGAGTTGATGGAGCTCTAGCTTTTCCAGTTGAAATGAGGTGAGTGGAAAGTCATGGTCACACAGCTGACCTTTTTTTTTTTTTTTTTTTTTTTTTTTTTTTTTTTTTTTTTTTTTTTGCGGTATGCGGGCCTCTCACTGTTGTGGTCTCTCCCGTTGTGGAGCACAGGCTCCAGACGCGTAGGCTCAGCAGCCATGGCTCACTGGCCCAGCCGCTCCGCGGCATATGGGATCTTCCAGACCGGGGCACGAACCCGTGTCTCCTGCATCGGCAGGCGGACTCTCAACCACTGCGCCACCAGGGAAGCCCTGACCTGTTTTTCTATCTCTGAAATAAACTTGATCAAGTGGATCCCTTAACACCTGGGTAAAGGACATTCCAAATTGCCCTTTGCATTTCCCAGAAAGGTGGATGTCTCTTCCTTTTTTTCAGCTTTATTGAGGTATAACTGATACATAACATCCTGTAAGCTTAAGGTATACAATGTGACGATTTGATACACTTACATATTGCAAAATGGTTACTACAATGAGGTTACTTAACACATCTATAAACTCACATATTTAGGGGTGTGTGTGTGTGTGTGTGTGTGTGTGTGTGGTGAGAACATTTAAGATCTCCTTTTAGCAACTTTTAAGTATATAATACAGTATTGTTAACTATAGTCACCATGCTATGCATTACATTTCCAAAACTTACTCATCTTGTAACTGGAAGTTTGTACCCTCGGACAGACATCTCCCCATTTTGAGCACCTCCCAGCCCTGGCAACCACCACTCTATTCTGTTTCTGTGAGTTTGGCTTTTTAAAATTCCACATATAAGTGAGATCATACAGTATTTGTCTTTGTCTGACTTATTTCACTTAGCATAATGCCCTTAAGGTCCATCCATGTTGTTGCAAATGGCAGAATTTCCTTCTTTTTCATGGCTGAGTAATATTCGTGCGTGTGTGTGTGACATTTTATTTATCCATTTATCCATTGATGGACGCCTAGGTTGTTTCCATGTCTTGGCTATTGTGAATAATGCTGCAATGAACATGGAAGTGCAGGCATCTCTTTGCGATCGTGATTTTATTTTATTGGGCATATTTCCTAAACAATCTTTGTAGAGATAGGAGAAAAGAGAAAATGTCCAAACTCACAATTTTCACTTCAAATTTACTATAACTATCACAAGCACATGTTTTTTTCTCTTATTCATTTCCTCCCTAATAGTCATCAGAATTTGTAATTACATATTAATTTTTGGATTTTTTGTTGAACATCTGTGTCTCTGCTGTATTGAAAACTCCATGAGGGAGGACATTTCTATGGTCCACTGCTGGATCTCCATACTGAGAACCTAGCATATAGTTGGTGCTCAAAACATATTTATTCAAAAAATGAATAAATGAATAATCCGGATAATTTGAGTAAAAGCCTAAAAGAAGATAATTGGAGAATTCACACAAATTAAAGGATAATTGGGGTCATAGGGACACCTCCTCAGGGGAAAATCAACCTGTCGTAGTTCATAGAGATACTTCAGTTGAATGTGAATTCCAGGTCCCCAACCATTCTGATATTTTCTGCCAAAGGGATAATTTAAATTGGACTCATGGGGCAGGAGGTGCTCAAAATTGTAGATAATGAAAATACCATTTATTTGCTCACTTAGCAAGTATTCTTTGCTTCTAATAGAAGGGGAGAAGGGCTCTTCATTCTTATATCTAACAGAAAATATTCATATTTGTTGAATATACTCAAGAAGAATATTCTTTAGGGTTAACTTAAGTAAACGGGTAAAGTTGGTATAGTTTGGGAATACATCATTTAAAAAGCAGTTTAAATTTGGTGACTAGGTCATTGAGCAAATAGGCTTCTTTTTACTCCCTTGGGCATCAAGCTCTATCTGCCTTTGGTGGAAGAGGCTTTCAATGTCTCTGCCATTGAAAAAGGGGAATTATTCACCCAGACTGTTTGGATGCAGCTCAATAAAGTCTCCTGGCAAGTCTGACCCATGGTCTCCCATCCTGGTGTTATGAAGTGACTTGATGTAGTCTGATTGTGTACAAGTCTTAGGCCCATTTTGATAGAAAATGAGAGCTGAAAAGTGTTTCTTGGTGTGATAGCTAGGTGCCCCCCCCCCAAGATTCCTGCCCCCTGGTGGATAAGTCCTATATCATTCCTCCTCCCCTCTATTCCCCCCTCCATCTAAGTGGGACCTGTGAATATGTTGGAATGTCACTCCCATGATTAGGTTACTAATGAGTCAAAAGGCAGGTTATTCTGGGTGGGCCTGATCTAATCAGGTGAACTCATCAGAGAAGGTAAAACATCAGGGAGCTCATACAGCATCACAATCATGTTGTGAACTGCCTATGGAGGGGACCCATGTAGCGAAGATGTGGGAGTGACCTCTCAAAGCTGAAAATGACCCCAGGTCAGCAGCCCATAGCCAACAAGAACTACAGGACCTCAGTCCTGCAACTAGGAGGAACCAAATTCTGCTAACAACCTGAATGAGCTTGGAAAAAACCCCAAGCTGCGGATGAGAATGTAGCCCCAGCTGACACCTCGATTTCAGCCTTGTGAGAGCCTGAGAAGAGGACCCAGCTAACCATCCGGACTCCTGTCCCGGGGAAACTATGAAATAATACGTCTCTCCTATTTTTAAGCCTCTAAATTTATGGTGATTTATTATGCAGTAACATAGAATAGAAAAAGAATGCATTTGGTTCATTGCAACAAGGGGGACAGAACAAAATGGGGAATCTTGGAGGGTCTCAGTAAGGAGGTTATGGAAGGGCTGGTCCTAGAATCTGGGTTTACGTTGGGTGATTTGGGCAAGAGTTCAAGAAGCATGGTTTCGCTCTGGTTTGGGTGCTATCAGAAAGAAGGAGGGACTATTCTGTGGTTGAGTAGCCTAGTAAGTTTTATCTCTGAGGTGAGAAGAACATAGTGGGGGCTAAAGCTGGAATGGATGAAGAGGCCCCAGTCACTCCATTAGCAGGGTAAGCGGGATGCTTGGCCATTTTTGTGGTTTGGACGGCGCTCCTATCTTTGTGCTCAGACACGGTTCCAGAGTGGCTTTTTTTTTTTTTTTGTCTCACCCACCACAGTCAGAGTGGCCCTGTTTGTGTTCAACAGGAGAACAGCATGGATTTCCTGTTAGAGCCAGGCCAGCTCTGAGCTGACAGCCATCAGGGCTGCCCTGGGGTGGGTGGCTGAGTTAGAATCAATTTCACTAATACGTTTGGGTTTTTTTTAAGATATGGCAATGTTAGTTAACTAATTAATATTTTGGAAGGGAGTGGAAAGGTCTTTATATTATAATTTTTTACAGCCTTATTCAGGTATAATTGATGTATAAAAAACTGCACATATCTGCACATATTTAATGTATACAATTTGATGAGTTTGGACATATGCAAATTCTGCTAGATGTACATACATTTACTAACTAAATGCTTATAAGCAAGCTATTACACCTCCCCGTCTGCCACCAAAATCATATGATCTGTTCTGTAAGCTTAAGGAAGTCTGCTCTTAGGTGCTCAATCAACACTTTGCATCAAAGTTTCATTTGATGTAAAGGCAGTGCTCCTGTCACCCATAGAGCTGGCATTAGGCAGAATCTTTGAGAATTCATTGCTGAACATGGAACCACTTAAGAGATTTAGCTCAGGGCAATATATCCCTAATATATGCCTAACGTAATATCCCTAATATAATATCCCTAAGATTAAAGGTTATCTGCCTCACTGGATTCTCCTACCCTATTCGTGCAAAGGTAGGAAGTGTCTCTAAAATATTATTAGTCAATACATATATATTCTATAACTATAATTTCACCAGTGAGAGCCGATTTGTAATACTCATGTTGTTTCATAAAACTCATTTTTGATGTCCAGTATGCTAAGTTGCAAAGAACTTGTTTTTGATTGAGATAGGCTACTCTTGATGAATGAGTATCTGGATTAGAATGCCATTTGACCACCCCCGAACTTTGCACACTTCAGTATACTATCAGTTTCTGGGCTAGACCTTGATCCAGTGGTTCTCATCCTTGACCACCTATTGGCGTCACCTGGAAGAAATTTTAAAACCATTGATGCTGATGCTGCACCTGCAGACCAAGTATATCAGATCCTCTGGAGGTGTCATCCAGGCACTGGTGGTTTTTTTTTTTTTTTTTTTTTTTTTTTGTCATCCAGGCACTGGTGTTTTTAAAGATGCCCAGGTGACTTCAGCATGCAGCCCAGGTCAAGAAAAAAAAAAAAAAAAAAAAAAAGAACTACTGGCTTAATCCAAAAATGTAATAACACCACACTGTCTGAGGTGTTCTTTTTTGTTTTTTTTGTTGTTGTTGTTGTTTGTGGTACACGGGCCTCTCACTGCTGTGGCCTCTCCCGTTGCGGAGCACAGGCTCCGGACGCGCAGGCTCAGCGGCCATGGCTCACGGGCCCAGCAGCTCCGCGGCATGTGAGATCTTCCCGGACCGGGGCACAAACCCGTGTCCCCTACATCGGCAGGCGGACTCTCAACCACTGCGCCACCAGGGAAGCCCTGAGCTGAGGTATTTTAAAGTAAATTATGGATATCTTAGAACATGGCTGCCCATTAGAATTACTTGGGGAACATTAAAAAAAAAAAAAAAAAAAGATGCTTGGACCTAACCCCAGACCGATTAAATCATAATCTGTGGGTGAGAGGCCTGCGCACTGCTATCATAAACATTTCCAAGTGACTCTAATTGCAACCAGGTGCAGGTCCGTTGTGATGGAAGATGCATGACAACTGCAGGCAGCCGGAACGTAGGAGCCTCACGAGGAGAAAAACTTCCGAGGCCCTCCCACTTGTGTGATTCGAGGGGCACTGCCCATGGTTCTCAGGGGCCGGTTTAGCTCCCCTGAAGACTCCCAGACTCTGGGCATCAGGGGAACCCGGCAGTCTTCAGATGCCAACTCCCCTTCTCTCCTGAAGGCTCCCAGACCCAGTTCACATCCTCTCATCCCAGACCTCCTTTAAAGTCATGAATCCACGTCTGCCCCCCTCACCCCTGCCCAGGCCGCGTGAAGTCCTCATTCTCCTTGTGGGCAGGGAACGAGGTCACCTGGATTTTCCCCTGCCGACTATGGCATCAATTCTGTAGCTGTCTCTACCCGACCTGGAACGTGGGGTGTCGGGCTGTAAAGATCACCATCCCGTCATTGTTCCTTTACATCCTGTGTACTGAGGCCCTTCGAATGGACCCCATCTGTCTGCGGTCTATAAGAGAATGACCAAAGGTGGTGTCCCGGGCATTGGCAGCACCTCTAGAACTGCCCCAGCCTCCTCTTGTTTGCTCATTTCTCCTTTTCTCAAGTCCTCTTAGGTTTGTTCCCCTTCCCACCCACTGCTTTTTTTTTTTTTTTTTTTTTAACCTTACTTGTGGGATCTTAGTTCCTCAACTAGGAACTGAACCAGGGCCCTCGGCAGTGAAAGCACGGAGTCCTAACCACTGGACTGCCAGGGAATTCCCTTTTCCCCTTTTTAATCCTTTATGTTCGCTCTGGCTTCCACCTACCCCTTTGATTGGATGACAGGAGGAAGCATTATGTGGTCGTTAAGAAAGACGGATTTTGAAATCACATCCTCCTGGGTTTGAATGCACCACTTATTTCCTTGGTCAACTGCTTGGCCTCTCAGAGCCTGAGTTTCATCTGTTAAGAAAAAGGTCAAAGATACCAATTTCATAGGGTTATTGTACAGATTAGTTAAAATGCTTAAAGGAGGCCTAGGACAGAACTTGGCATACAGTCAGAGGTAATAAAGAGCATCTACTGTTATTACTGCTGATATTATCGAGCTTGGGACTTCCAAGCTGGATATAGCTTGACTCTGGCCTCCTTCTAGAAGCATAGTTTTCAACCTTGGCTTTACTCTGGAATTGCCTAAGGAAGGCTAAAGAAAATCCTGGGGCCAGGGCCTCACCCCCGAGATTCTGACACAGTCATCTTGGGGTGTGGCTGGGTCTTGAGTGTTTTAAAAGCTGGTTCTAATGTACAGCCAAGGATGAGGACCAGAGCAATGGTTCTCAAAGTGTAGACCCAGGACCTGGAACATCAGCAGCGTCTGGGAGCTTGTTAGAAATGCAGATTCTCCGCCCTCCTGAATCAGTATCTCTGGGCGTGGGACCCAGTGATCTGTGTTTTAAGGAGCCCTCCAGTGGATTTGGATACCCTACTGGGTTTGAGATTCCCTGTCATAGAGGATTTGCCCTCATCCACATAAGCCTCTGCTGGCTATCTTTGGTGGCGGTGGGGAAGACCTCTCTTTGTGGAGATCTTACCTACCAGCAGTGGCATTGCTTCTGAGTTTCACTCTGCTTGTTTGCAGACTGAATTTAAAGCTGGGCCATCAGTTAAACAAGATGGGCACATGTATAACTGGATTTACCAAGGAGAATGCACATATGCACACTCTCACATTCATCTGGCATATTTTTCAGTAAACAGTAGCATCAGACAGTTATGCCTTATGCATTGTTTTAAATAAAACAGAGGAACTTACCAGCTTTATTTTCATTGCATTTCATTTTTCTTGGTATTTAAGAGCACTAAAAGGGACACTGACATCTTAAAGCAGACATTAAAGATACCCGTTTTTGCGACCTGACCTTGGCTGATTTGCCCGTCCACCATGAGCAGCTTCTTTTTTGTTGAATGTTCATGGTTTCCAATGATTAGAGGTCAGTGAAATCAGTAGGTCTCCTCCTCTAAACCTCACTTCTAGGTGATGTGTTACAACACTAGCAAGTCTTGGACCAAATTCAACCACATGTAACAACAACAAAATAATAAAGAAAGAAACAAACAAAAAACACCCCCAACACAATAATGAAAAACAGACACAAAGACTGGTCAATGTGCTTTGTAAGCCCACTGAAGTGTGGACCCTCTGTCCTTGGGGTTCTCCAACCTAGAAGGTTCACTTTGAGGCGAAAATGCCACAAGGCTCTGCTCATTGGCTAAACTTCTCCAGCATCCCTGGCATTTTGGGTGTTGGACTTTCCTGGGCATTGTAGGATATTAAGCAACCCTGGACCCAGGCGCTGAATTCTGCTAGCCATCCTCCCCATCCACTACCCCTTAATCACTGTGATAACCCCAAAAGGCAGCCCATTTCCAAACCTCTGTGATCCTCTGATAAATGTAAGGGTGATGGGATCAAATGGAGTTCTTGACCTAGAGTATCACTCCAAAGGTGTAAAGTATTACTCCCAAGGTTGCTGGGTTTTGATACCAGACTTTTCAAAATATCTGTTAATGCAAGGCAGAATGATTCTTGAATAGCTTGCATTTCACTGATGAAACATTATTTCTAATATTCCTTATGCTAATTAACAAGCTCGATATGCAGCTTCAGATAGTGGTATTTAAAGCAAGCACTTGTCACGGTGCTTGTAGCAGGCACTGGAGTTGGAGTGCGGGCTCCTGATTAGGGTCTTTCAAATGCTAACCAGCTACCTCTGCAATATGGATTCGTGATTAGGGTACTTCGCATATTAATTAACCGTTTCTAGGGTATAGACTACTTTTAATTTATACCTCACATTTCTCCTATCTATGCTGAAGCATGTTAATGTAAATTACAGATAAGGTTCTATACCTCAGAAGGGAAACCTCTTATATGGTAGATGTGGAAATTAGCACATGTCTGGTGAGTGATCCAACAGTACATGTCAGAAGGCTTTGGAAAGTACATTGCTATTGACCCAAGGGTATAGTGACCAACTGTCCTGATTTGCCAGAACTCAGGGGTTTCCCTGGATGTGAGGCTGTCTGTGCAAAAACAGGACAGTCCAGGGCAAACTGAGAGTCTATCACCCTACCACTAACTCTGCCTCTAGAAATTTCTCCTAAGGTAAAGAGTCTGGAAAGATTACTTATAATACATGTTATTTGTGAAAAGTGCAAATTTGGAAACAGTTTACAGAATTAGCATAAGGAAATTTGTTGAATAAATTCTTGTATATCCATCAGATAGAGTATTATAGTTCTGAAAAACCTATGTTCTCTGTATTACCTCAGGCTGCCATAACAAAATACCAAGGACTATGGGGCTTAAACAACAGACATTTATTTTCTCACACTTTTGGAAGCTAGAGGTCCCAGATCAATATCTAGCTGGGTCGATTTCTGGTGAGGGCTCTCTCCCTGGTTTGCAGATGGCTGCCTTCTTGCTGTGTCCTCACAAGGCAGAGAGAGGGAGCCAGCTCTCTGGTGTCTCTTCTTATAAAGGCACAAATCCCACTGGATTTGGGCCCCACTTTACAACCTCATTTGACCTTAATTACTTCTTTACTCCAAATACAGTCACATTGGGGGTTAGGGCATCAACACACAAATGTTGAGGGGATAGAATTCAGTCCATAGCATTCTCAAAGACCACTTGTGGGAAAGAGGAGATGTTCACAATGTTCAATGCTCATTGAAGCCCCCAAACTGTATATGGTATGATTCAGATATTGTCTAAAAAAACAAATTAGAAGAACATATATGTGTCTAAAGGAAGACAAGAAGACTTTATAGCATGTTAAAAAATGGAAATAAAGTTGCTTTTAACTTTCTTTATACTTTCTATTAAAAAGTTTTCCCTCTTTTTTGTATTTCAGAATTTCAAAAGGTAAACATACGATACTTTTTAAAAAGAAAATTGTAGTTAAAAAATACAGACTCTGGTTAGATTGCTGCCAGACCAGGAGAGAATGGGTATGACGCCAGTTAGGGAGATGAAGCCTAGATTGGGGGTAACTGGAAAAGAACAAATGACGAGGGAATCTGTAACATTTGTGTCAACCTGAGTTGGATATTCCTTGTCTAATTTGGTAAGTTGAGCCTTGCTGACTATGTGAATGGGTAGTAGTTAAGCACCCAGGATGGGAACTGACCACCATGGTTGGAGATCCAGCCCTTCGGCTTGCTGGCCAGCTGTCCTTGGGCAGGCTTCTCTGTCTCAGTTGTATGTGAGAAAGGAATAATGGTAACGCCTGCCACATTGCTCATTGTGAGGTTAGAGTGAGTTATTACATGAAAGGCCTTAGGAAGTTATTGCCAAGCAGAAAGGTGTCCAATAAATCAGCTATTGTTGTAATTGTTATCTTTCTTCTAAGAATTCCTGGCTTTGCTCCTCAGGCAATGCTTAGAAATTCATTTTGCATCGTGGCTTTGGACAACATTCCCTCTGTTTGGAAGGGGTTTGTTAATTGTTAGACTCGTTAGATTTGACAAACAAAAACACAGGACACCTAGGTAAATCTGAATTTCAGATAAACAACAAATCATTTTTTTCGTCTAAATGTATTCAGATATTGCCTTGGGAAGACTTATGCTAAAAAATGATTCACTGTTTATCTGAAATTCAAATTTAACTGGCTGTCCTGTATTTTATCTAGCAATCCTAATTATTATAGATATGACAACAACATTGAAAAATGCAACAATGAAGCTTTCTTAATCAGAGCCATTTAAGCCAAGCCCACCCCTGCTGAACTCCTGGTTCTGGCAATGCCTTTACAGTGAGGAGCGTGTGAAATAACCTGTCTGTTGGCTCTAGCTTGGCCTGTGGTACATGGTACATGCATAATAAATCTGGCAGGAGAGCCTGCCCCTCACTAGCCTTGTGACTTTAGGGGGAAATTACATAATCTCTTTAAGTCCAATGTCCTTAAATGCAAAATGGGGCTAGTGATAAGAAGACCTGCTTCATTGTGAGAATTAAATAAAATGAGATAATTCCCAGCCCATGGGAAGTGTGGCTTCCGGGGATGAATGTGACAATGTGATGGTTGATTTCAGAGCACAGCAGCAGGGTGCTGGGTGGATGCCAGTCCGTTAGTGGAGAAGTGGGAGGTGCCTTCTCAGGGCTGCCACAGTTGTATATCCCCATGATCTTTCTTGCCTGGAGAAGCAGTAAAGACAGCAGGCAACTAACTGGTCTGCACTTCACTTCCCCCACTCAAATCTGGCATGAGCTCATCAAATTGGCAGAACCTAATTTGTATGGCAAACCCTAGCTGCAAGCGAGCCATGGATCTGTAATGTCTATTTCCAGCCTCTTCTGAATGGGAAGGCGCACCGGGAGTGGGAATGGATGCTGAGGGCATTGGATGCTGCTCAACCCAACAAAATATCATGAAGTGTAGGTTGCTGTAAAGGTAGCTGTCTGGATCAAGAATGAGTTATCCAACTTCTGTTCTCGAGGACTCAGCATCGTCTCTCTTACTGCTAGGGTACTCTTTGTGTTTGAGACCAACCTTGATTCTTCTCTTCCCCCACCTTCTACCTTCTTCTTCCCTAGGGGCCAGTCTCAATCGTGACCCCCATTCTAGGGTACAAGCCTTGCTTATTGGTTGTCAGACTTCCCAGGGTTACCTTCCTGAATTTCTAAGCATTGCCTCTCCTGAATCCCTTGTCTTTGTGTTCTACTGTCAAATAACTATCCTCTGCTCTTTGAAGTCTATTGCACTTTTTCTTATCACCTGGAGCCCATCTGTGCTGGGCTCGCCAACCTCTGACATCCCAGATGAACCTGGTTCAATTTGCCACCCCCATGGTTTTCCCCATCCTGCTGTGGTTAAGGGTTACAAGAGAGAAAAAGTCCTCAGGGACCAAATCCAAGCCATGGGAATTTAAAGCCACGCAAAGCGTGAGCCCACTATAGCCTGCGTGTTCCGGGGTATACGGGGCAACGAGAGCATCTCAGCTCCCGGGTCCACCCTGTCAGCCAATCGCTCTGCATATTAAACTGATCCTGAACTCTTCAGGACCAGCGGCCACACCATTTGTTAAAATCACAATGCATCCCTCTGCTGCCAAAGATGGAACTGTAATTTCCCCCTCCTCCCAAAATAAATACTTTGCATGTTTCTGAAAAACTTTAGCAATTAGCTTGTACCATCACCTCTAATTAGCCACTGGGAAACACAGTTGAGGTAATAAAGCTTACCAAAGGGGAAGCATGAATAAGCACCAGATTCTAAATCTACTGGGGAAGTGACCCTGATGAATGATTTAATAGTCACTGTAATGTAGTTTTTACAGGTTTGTTGTACACACACCACAGAGAACATATTAAGTGGGTCTGAGCCATAAGAGAGTCTTAATGATTAATTTGCCATATGCTCCTGAAAATCTCATGTTTTTGACAAACAATACACATATACTCTTTTTCTCATTAATAAAACTACCAAGAAAATCCACTTTTCTTTCCATCTCACTAATGACTCCTTCTAACTCTCATGAATATCTAGGGATTGGTCTTTTTTTAAAAAAAATTATATCTAAATTCCCATGGAAGTTAGTCAGGCATCGCTATTTACTCTTATGTATTTGATTTCAATTGTTGGCAGTTGCTTTTTAATCTTTTTTATTGGCTAGTCCACAGTGACATCATGGGGAAGATTATTGTTATTCCTTTTTATTTACAGAGTCAATGCTCCTGCTGGGTTAAGTGACATGCTCTGAGACCTCTACAAGGGGGGGGGGGTCTACATTAGAGCCCAGCCTTCAGATTCTCAACATGTCTTGTGCAGAAAGACGGGAAGCAGAAAATCCACTACTGTGAATGCAAAACCCGACCAGGAGTAGGGAGCCCTGCCTCTGAGCAAGACTATCATATCTCTGAAACTCAGTTTCCAGATCTATAAAATTGGCTTGTCATGGGACATTGTTGTGAGGCTCCAATAAAATAGTGGATATAGAAAGATTTGGGGGTTGTGCATACCTAAGGGATTGCAGTGTCACCAGAAGGAGAGGCTTCCTTTTCCCTGTCCCCTTCTCCTGTAGGGTGGCTGGTGGCTTGGTCTCTGGGCAGTCTGAGTGGGGGGATCATTGCCCAAGGCTCTCTGCTGCTGGACACAGAGTTGGCCACGATGAGGATGCCACTGCCTTTCTCCATCTGGCTCAGATACCAGAGCACTCAGCTTTCTTCAAAGCGAAGGCATATTGGCTCCCAGTGAACGTTCAAGCAGGTCTTTACCAAGCAGGGGTTTCTGGTGATTACTTCAACATCTTACAGAGAGTGGGGCAGGGATAGGTGGGTTTGGAGAGCAGGTCTCAGTCTGGCTGCATTGCCCGCTCCTATCACAGAAGGGATGAAGCCTCGCTGCCTAGGAGGCTGGGGTGAGGATGAGGGTGTGCTCACATGGAGGCTATCCAGGCTGTGGACCTTCCCTCTGCTTCTAGCAAATCTCTCCCTGTAACTCACGACTTGTTGCAATGATCCCCCTTGCTTCCCTCTTCACCGTGCTGCTTCCTAAACAAATAATTAGTCCCTTCTCCATCTTTCCTGATGTCTGGCACATTTTACATGGTCCTGAAAAATTTCCACCATTAGCTTGTACCATCACTTCTAATTGGCCACTGGCAAACACAGTTGAGTTAATGAACGTCAATGGCCAGGTTCTCCTCTAGCCCAGGTAGCACTTTTGTTCAAATCAGAAAAAGGAGTCCCATTTGAGCTGGGCACACTGCTTGGGATGTAGGCAGTCCCTTTGCCCAGAAGGAAAAAGGTGTCCCTTTCTTCCAGTGGGTGCGGTACTGACAAAGCACATGGTTTGGCCTGCAGAAAGTAGGCTGTATTTCAGTACCCGCTAGCCAAGGGCTTTTGTGCAGTGCACACATTGGACAACCATACATGGAGGCCCTATCAATGGCTTTTATGCTGCTATACAGCTGGGGCTGAGAGAGGGTGGGCTCTTTGTCCGAGTCAGGTTGCTCTCCTTGCCCCTCACAACACACAGGAGGGGGAAGTGTGCTTGGATTATATGAATAGAAGTGTAGTGGGTTGAATCGTGACCCCCAAAAAGATAGGTCCAAGTCCTAATCCATGGAACCTGTGAATATGGCCTTATTTGGGAAAAAAAGTTCTTTCAGATGTAGTTATAACTTAAGGATCTTGAGATGAGATCATCCTGGATTGCCTGGGGGGAGGGGCAAGCTTAATCCAATGATAGCTGTCCTTATAAGAGTAAGGCAGAGGGACATCTGACAGACAGATGAGGGGGATGTATGGAGAAACACAGGAAGAAGGCCGTGTGAGGATGGAGACAGAGATGGGGGTTATGCGGCTACACATCAAGGAAAATCAGGTGACACCAATAGCTACCAGAAGCAGGAAGAGGCAAGGAATGGCCCACCCCCCACTCCCCCCAGAGACTCCAGAAGGAGTACAGCTCTGCCAGTGCATTGATTTCAAACTTCTGGGCTCCAGAACTGTGAGAGAGTGGATTTCTGTTATTTGAAGCCACCTAGATTGTGGTCGTTTGTTGGCAGCCCTAGGAAACTAATACAGGGGTGAGGGTGGGGATTGAAGGGGAGACTCGACAAGGGTTTTCCTTCCCAAGCTGTGACTGGTTCTCTCCTGCAGTATCAGAAACCAAGCACATTTTACTCTGCGTGGACTTCTTCCCTTCCTTCTGACCCCGGCTGTTTGCAGCTTTATAAAAGAAATGATTTCTCACTATAACATAACCATCTTGAAAACTCACACTGCTTTTATTGGGTTAAACAACAGAAAAGGCTTAACTCTTGCTCGTCTTAATTTTATACAAGAAATTAATATTTCTCCTACTAACATACTCTCTTATGGACTCGTGCCACGGCCTTATTTTGCTTTAAAAATAGTGTTTTCCATCCCTGGCCTAAGTTATATCCAAACCACCTTCCTTTAACTTGCCCGTGGCAGTGAGAGAGAGGAATCTCAACCCACCCTCTGCCAGTTCTTAAGCACTTGTAACCCATTATTTCCCCTCCAGGCTCTGGGGTTCTCAAAAGCCTGCTCTGAGTATTATTAAGTTCCGTGCCATCCGACACAGTACGTGGCATGTGGCAGAAGCGCAGGAAATGCTTGTTAACTAGGGTGACCAACCAGTTTTCCCAGGACGGAAGGGTTTCTTGGGCTGTTAGGCTTTCGGTGTTAAGACCAGAACAGTCCTGGGAAAACCAGAATGGACAATTGGTCACCCTAGTTAATTGAACAAATGAATGAACTGACCTGAACCCGTTGTTCTGGGGACATCAAGACGTGGGCAAATTGCCCAATGTAAGGTTATTTGGTCCCAGTCTGCACCCCACCTCCTTGCTGGGTCTCCAAGCTGCCTGCCCAGGGGCCTTCCTTCCTGGGGATCCCCCTCCTCAGGCTAATACCGCACGCAGGCACCCATTCCGACCGTGTCCCAGGGGCCCTCTGCTAGCGTTCCCCACCTGTAGTTCCAGTTCTCCTGTCACTTGACTATTTTGTTCTCTGAATTCTTTCCTAGCTGGTTGTTCTCCTCCTGCTACTTCAATATTGAAGTCGCTAGGCTTCTGTCCTTGGTTCATTCCCAGAGAGTTCATGGATGACCCCAGGAACTAAAATTAAAATAAAACAAAAACCAAAAAGAGCGCCGTGGATGTCATCACCAACTCCTCTTTCACACCCAGCATCCAGCATTCCATCTATCGAGAAGTTCTGCCGATTCCCTCTTCTGAATAAACATTAAATCAGTTCTCTTCTCTCTACCCCCATGGTTGCCGCCATATGCCAGAAACTTATCATTCTTTGTCTTTTGCTTAGACTTCCCATTTCTAATCTTAACCTTTCCAGTGGATCCTTTTCATTGCTCCAGAGTGACTGTTCTAACATTGCAAATATGACTACATTCCTTCCTTGATTAAAAGATGCCAGTGTCTCCCTGAGCTCCATAGGATCAAATCCCAGCTCTCTTAGACTAGCACATGGGACCTTCCTGACCTGCCCCTATCCAACCGTTTGGCTTCATCTGTCCCTCTTGCCCATCTCGGATCCCGCATTCCTGTCTCCGTGAACCGGTCCTGTTCCCTCTATGACCAGTCCCTTGGATCTACATGTCCTTCCCCTCTGTCTGCTGCCCTCCCATCCTCTTCTACCTGGTGCCTCCTGCCAGACCTTCCAAAATCAGCCTGCAGGTTGCCTCCATGACCCTGTTAAGCTGGGTGAGACACCTCCATCGTGCCACGCCAGCAACATGTTTACCGCTCTCAGGATGCTCACGCACCTGCTGGTCCCCATCGCTGGAGGGGGAGCAACCCAAGTGCAGGGCAACTTCAGTCCCCTTTATCTTCTCTCTCCACAGCACTTGGCACAGTGTAGGTGCTTGTACTGGGTTGAATAGTGTGTCCCCCCCCCCCCACGCCCCCACCAAATTCATGTCCACCTGGAACCTCAGCATGTGACTTTATTTGAAAAGAAAGTCTTTGCTGATGTAATTAGTTGAGGTCATACTGTATTAGGGTGGGTCTCTAATTCATATGACTAGTGTCCTTATAAGAAGAAGAAAGGACACACAGAGACACAGAAACACACAGAGAAGATGGCCATGTGATAGCAGAGGTAGAGGTTAGAGTGATGCAGCTACAAGCCAGGGGTCACCAAGGATTGCTGGCATCCTCCAGCTGCTAGGAGACCTTCCCTAGAACCTTTTAAGGGAGTGTGGCCCTGTGGCCCTGCTGACATCTTGATTTTTGACTTCTGGCATCCAGAACTGTGAGGGAATAAAGTTCTATTGTTTTTAGCCACCTAGTTTGTGGTACTTTGTTTCAGCAGCCCCAGGAGTCTGATACAGCGCCCAGCATATTTGGTTGGCTCAGTGAATAATCTAACCCCTCCTCCTTCCTCACAGCCATTGGGAAAGACCTCTGGCAACTCTGGGTTGGAATGTCCTGGTGACCTTCTGATCGGTACGCTAGTTAAGTAGAACAGTGCCGTGAGCTTAGGACTCCAAATGGATCCCATGTTTGTTAGACGGATTTTCAGAGATTCTTTTTTTTCTCATGACCCAACTGCAAGGTTAGCTGGATCTTGGTGCTAAAAAAGGTCACCTCTGCCCTGAGCAAAGCTTTTGTGCAAGGCTCTGCTGGGGCACCTAAAAGGACCTTGATTCGGGGTATCATTGAGTTCACAGAGTAAGCCACATGCCTGTTTTTGCCCCTGCTTGCTAATAAATGAGAGTCTAGGTGGCACAATTCTACCCGACACTGCTTTCATTATAGCATAGAGACCTGCAGCCCAGAGACCTCGTGCGTGTACACGCTGAATGACAAAATTGGCTCAGGTCAGTTCTAACCAAGAAGGTCGTAGAAAGAACTCCTGTTTCTGAATAAGACAAATTTGGACTACAATCCCAGCTCCATCACTGACTGCCTGAATCACCTATGATGTGGCTTCAGAGGGTGGTAACAGCAGTCTGGGCCGCCTTGTCGGGTTATTGCTATAATTGAGATCAAGCGTGTGAAAGGCTTTGGGTGTCACAGATGTTCCCCGCGATCCGGCGACGTGTATGCAGTCGCACAGCTGAGGGGCAAGGTGCCGTCTGGGGTCTCGGCTCTGGGGACAAGCTCTTTCCCCTGAAATGGAGACAGTAGCCTCTAATGAGGGTCTGGAGCCTTAATTAGGAATCTGGGATGTACCACCTTATGCACGCTCATATACATTTTCTACTTTTATCCTCACAAGATCTTTTTATTTAAAAATTCTTATCCTCATTAAAAAGTTAGTTTTGGAAATGAGGCTCAAAAAAGGGGGGTACAGCACCTCACAACACTCGAGAGCAACGGGTCTCAACCTTGGCTGCATGTGAGAGCTTTGAAAAGTCCCCGTGCCCTGGCCCCCCCGCAGACCAGTGAAACCAGCACGTCTGGCACTGGGACCCAGGCAACAGGACTTTATAAAACTCCCTGCGTGGCTCCAAAATGCAGCCAAGTTTGAAGATCTGTTCTCTTAAGAGTTTACAAGTCAGTTTCTCCCAAATGAAGTGATTTGAACTTTTACTCTCCTGTAAAGACAGCAGAGTAGATGTCACCGTCCCCACTCTGAAGATGGGAAAACCAAGGCTCAGAAACAATTCTAGAAGGACCTTGGACTGTAAATCAGATTTCCTGCGTCCGCTCTGATGTCCTGTCCCCGTGGTGGGGGAGAGGCCGTGCCATGTCGCCAACCTCACAGGCTCCCTTTCCGGGCAAGTCTGCACCTCAGAGAGGGCCGACTTGGGTTGGTGGAGTAGTGTACCACTAACGAGCCAGAGCCAGGCTCCTGAGAGCCCTGGTCTCGCCTGCGGTTCCTGGGTTCCCTGTGGCACAGAGCAGAGGCTGAGGCGTTTCCCCCCCGGGGCCCGTCAGATCCATTTCATTCCCACTTCTGTTCTTCCATCTGTCTTGTCCCAGGCTGTGTAGGGCGGGCTTGTGTCTGCCAGACGCCTCAGAGGCTCTGGGATGCAGAGAGCAGCGTGAGCCACGTGTTCCCGCCATGGGAAAAGCTGGGCTTTTCCACAGGTCATCTCCCCCTGCTGCCCCCAGGGTCTCATGCCCCACATGATTCCCAGGGAGCCACCAGCAATTAACACACAGTTCTGGAAACCAGAAGGCTCTTGACAGCCCCACAAATCAGCCTTCGGATCCTCCCCACCAGCACCTTGTCTCCCAGTTCCTCGCAGGACGGTGCTCTCGAGCCATTTTCAGCAGTGGCACCAGAAAACCCCCAATGCAGTGGAAGGAAGCAGAGGCCTCTCTTTCTGGTTGCTCGTGTGATTTCAATAAAAAGCCCTTCTCGAGCAGGAAGAAGCAGTTCTTCTGCGGTGTCCCTCACAAAAGCTGACCTCTTCCTTGGTGGTGTTTGGTAGGCCCTGAATCAAGCTGGGGTTATTTCCCCACCATCGCCATTGTCATAGCAACAGCTTTGATTAATGCGGTGGCCCATTAGAGAGGTAATGTCATTCCTAATCAGAGACGCCTCAAGTATCTCTCTTTGCATTTTGGTAAATGGCATAATCACATTACAGTTCGATGTGTCTGGGAGCTGATTGCTGTCGCGAAAAATCTGCCTGATTTTTTTCCAGGTTAAGGGGTGTCAGGGGGCCTGAGACGCAGCTCATCACTGTGCATTGTTGGGAGTGATTGGAGAGAAGACGGAGGCCACAGAGACCACCTAGGATGTGCTGTCCTACCCTTCCTTCTGGGTAGACAGGAGTGCTCTGAGCTGGTGGTCTGTTTGCAGGGGGTGCGTCCCTGAAGGAGGTGGGCTGAGAGTCAGAGAGAGGTGGTCCTTACTGTTGGAGCTGAGTGTAAAGAAAACAGAGGCATGGCTGCAAAGAACAGGGCAGGTGGCTGAGTTGGGCTTGGCTGTTCCTGCCCCTTGTCCATGGAGCTTATGATGGACATTCAGCCTCGGGTCATGCCCCGGCCCTGGAAAACTGGCAGGAGAGCCCCACTCTGGCCTGAAGATAGGAAACGGCAGGGTTGACGTGCACTGCAAAGGCACTTAACGAGCGTGGACTTGGCTGGTCGTAAGAGCACTTGGCTGCTGGCAGACCCCGCTTTGCTGAAGAATCTGCTGACACTTCCCACTCAAGGGTGATTCTTGTTGCACTCTGGAGAGAGGGAGACTCCCCCACCACTCTCCTTTTGCTAAAAGGGAAACCAAAGCAAGAAGAGGTGACATCTCTCATCCCAGGATGTATGTAGCAGATCAATGCTAGGTTCCACCTCTCAAGGGGCCCTTCTGACACACTGCCTCTCTGCCTTCCAGCCTAGCTGCTTTTGTCTCTGCAAGTCTGTGTGTGACAGTAACAGTAAATGGTCACCACCAATATTGAAAGACTAAGAGGAAGACCTGAGGAAATATGCATTGAGCCTCCAGAGGCTATTTTTAGATGCTCTGGGGAGGTTTTAAAAAAGGACTTACACAGTTAACTATTTATGACTTTTCGAATGCAGAGCAGAAATAGAAGGCAGCACGAAGCTTCTCCAAGGCCAGGAAGTAAAATCCTCTCGGAGGCATGAAACCACTTTGGGGCCATTAAATTAATGCCTCTTGGATGACATTTAATATCTAGCACGGTGTTTTCATTTTGGGCCACAACACTGGTTTTTCTTCTTAGTGTTGGAAACTATCGCAAGAGTGGTTGAGGAAATTGAGTCAGGAAGTGAGAACTATCTCAGAGTCTCAGGGTTGGTGTGTGGCCAAGTGCTGGTGGAAGCAAAACTCTTGCCAGTTAGGCCGAAGTTCACTTCAGAGGGTCCAGCTGAATGGCCCCGGGTAGATTTGGGGTGTGGAAAGTTCCTCAGGGTGTCCCGACCCAACAAACGGACAAGGCATCATGACACCATGAACCTACCAAGCTCCATCTTCCATCTTTCTTTGCTCCAAGCCCGCTTTCCACCTGGAAGAGTCAAGATTCTTCCCAAGGAGAGGTTGGATTAGACATGTTGAAGGTCACAGGCTCACTACCTGCCCTAAAACCTCACAGTCTGATGTTGCATTTTGAATAGTACAGAATGATAGTACAGGCTGGAATGTACCTCAGCTCTGGGGAAACTAGTAGCATTTTCCCAACTGCTCCCTAAAGCATTACGGTGTCTTCCCAGCAGCCAAGACCTTGCTCATCTCTTCCTTTAAACTCAGGTGGTCAGGCACTTAGAAATTAAAACAAATCAAGGATGTAGAGCTTTGACCCCACACAGCCAATAGCTTTAAACTAAACCCACAAGGGACCGACATTTGTCTGAACAGAAACCCACGGAGAAATGAATTAGCATTACGGTCAGAGTTTCCATCTGGCCCCTGCTGGCATCCTCACCATAGAAGCCACCTGTGCTGCCTGCCCCCCTCCCCGCTGGCTCAGCCTCATGCTGGCCCCTGGGCCAATCCCGACAGAGGCAAGATGTGTATTAATCGTACACATTGGCCCAGTCTGCGAGGCTTCCCTGACCTGGAATTCAGTGGTCCAACCGCTGTTACTGTATCTCTCTGCCCTTCCTTCTGTTTCTGGTGACAACCGCATCCAGCGCCTGACATTCCAGAGGTGAGCTCCCCATAGCCAAGCAGGTATGATGGACCACATGGATCTTCTGCTTGACGCCCGCTCTCACCTGACTCTTCAGCTTTGGCAGGGCCACCATTTTATAGTTCCTGTTGGCTACTCTGGCATTGACCATGTTTGGAATTCGGCTCCCTCAGGCACCGCTCCCTCTCCAGGACCAGTGGCTCTCGTAGATTCTGTTTCTGCTGACAGCTGCCTCCTCCAGTCCCAGCTCCTCTTCTCTAACCACATGTGCGGCGTCCTTGTTACCGCCTCTCATGGCACTTGAGTATTAACTTGTCCTCTCCACCAGACAGTGAACTCCAGGAGAGCAGAAATCTCATTTGTTTTTCTTCTCCTTGTATCCCCAGCACCTCGCACAACACAGCAATATTTAATACATATTTGATGAACAAAAGCATAAGCATAAAAGTAATATCCCATTCCCCTAGAGGGAAGTGATCATTCACTTGATTTTGCTGATACACATCCATCTCTCTTCCTTTAAACTGGAAGAGCAAGCATAGAATTCAGCCTTGGCAGAATTTTGTCACTTCTGAAAAGACAGTCTTTTTTACAAAGACTGTGCTCATTACAAAAGAGGTATCATAGTAGACGTTTGTGCCCTTTGTTTGCTTTGTAATTACAGTTGACCCTTGGACAACATGGGGTCAGGAGCACCAACCCCCCACACAGTTGAAAATCCACGTATAGCTTTTGACTTCCTCAAAACTCAACTACTAATAACCTACTGTTGACTGATAACATACACAGTTAAGTTACATATTTTGTATGTTATATGTCTTACATACTGTACTCTTACAATAAAGTAAGCTAGAGAAAAGAAAATGTTGTTAAGAGCATCATAAGGAAGAGAAAATACTTACAGCACTGTACCATATTTATCAGTACCATAAGTTTATGTTGTCTCCTTATAATAAGAATCAACTGTCAGCACGCACATCAATATTGTCTTATAGGATACAAAACGCTGTAGATCTTATATGTATGACTAACACTTGACATCAAAATGAAAAGATAATATGAAAAAGATTGATATTTATTTACAGATATAACGATTCAGGCACTGATAACGAAGAAGCAGCAATATGATTGTTTTATGGTAGCCTAGTGCAATTGTTATGATTGCTTCATGGTAGCTAAGCCTTTGCTCTAATGAATGAATCATTATAAGGTTTTATGGCATACAGTATTACTGTCATATTCATAATACAGTATTGGAAACACTGTTACATTTTTAAAAAACGACTTACCTGTGATGATAGGCTGATATGCAGTTTCTTTAATTACAGGAGAGGCATATTGTACGGTAATGTAATTACTTGAAAGCAAAGTTATAAGACAGTAAGAAAAGTAACACATCATTAATTTTATATTAAATATCACTCACTTTACACTTATGTAAGGATAGATTAGTATCTACATATACTTTATGCATTCATGACATACTTAACTTTTTCTTAATTTTTTCGATATTTCTAAGGCTACGTGGTTTGTCTGTGAGTTTTTTCAAATTGTCGCAGATCTTTAAAAAGGTTTTCAGTGTATTTATTGAAAACAATCCGCGTGTAGTTTGAACTTGCGCAGTTCAAACCTGTGTTGTTCAAGAGTCAACTGTACACTTAATTGCTCACCGTTCTGCTAATTAATCAAGTCTTTAGTTGCCTTAAATAAAGAAATAATTATTTTCCAGTGCTGAGTTGGAGGGGAAATGACACTTGACTATTGATGATGAGGTGGCTCTGGTCACTTATTGCCTATGTATCTTAGCGTGAGTCACAAAGTATCTTTAAGCCTTAGTTTCCTCATCTGGAAATTGTGGTGGTTGAACTCAGTAATCACTGATTTTTCTCCCATGCTTATTGTTCTATTAACCCATAATTCTGTTTCACTAATGTGAGTTCCAAAGCGTGCCCTTTCTGTCTTATGTTTTGGCCAAATCAGAACTTCAAGGTTAAAGCCTTTGCGCGATTTTCAGCTTGCACAACTGTTGCCACCAGGTGGCAGGAGCGCGCCACAGTCTTGTCCCAAGCACAAAGAACGTGAGCATCTTACCAGGGGAGGAATTAAGATAGTGGCTTTCTAAGCTGGCAGGCCAGAGTCTTGGAGTTCTTGAAATAGCAAAACATTTTGTTTATGAAAACATTTAGTCTTATGCAAAACAACAGTATCAGGGTTAGCAATGACCAGACCTAGGAATGCCCAGGGACCCAGGTTTCTGTGGTTCAGAATTTTGAGGGCATGGTAGCTTGGCTCCTGGTGGTCTCTCCACCCCTCCTTTTATCTGAGTGAGCCAATGGAAGCCCAGCAGCAATCACAGTATTCAGTGTCCCATGAGGAGAATCATGTGCTGAACCAGAATTGATGGAGTTTATCCTGTTCCTGTTCTTTCCTGTCTCCTTCCAGGATAGAGATAAGGGGTGAGCCCAGGCAAAGTTGGGACAGCTCCTAAAGTCCTTTAAAAAAAAAAAAAAAAAAAAAAAACAGAAATGATTTGCCTAATTACAATAAAATTTTACCTAAATACAAACCCAGCAAGACAAATTCCTTTTCCCCTCCAACCTCCCCAGCTCCACCTTTCCCATGGTTAATTTTATGTGTCAGTCTGACTGGGCCATGGAGCAGCTAGATATCTGATCAAACATTATGTGCAAGGGTGTTTTTGGATGAGATTCACATTTAAATCCATAGACTGACTAAAGCAGATTGCCCTCCGTAATGTGGATGGGCCTTATCCAATCAGTTGAAGCCTTGAATAGAACAAAAAGACTGACTATCCCTTGATTATGAGACAATTCTTCTTGCTTAACCGCTTTCAAACAGCAACATTGTCTTTCTTCCTGCCTTTGGGCTTGAACTGAAACAATGGCTCTTCCTAGATCTTGAGCCTGCCAGGCTTCATACTGGAGGCAAACCATCAACTCTGCAGGGTCTCCAGCTTGGAAATTCACCCTGCAGATCTTGGGACTCGTCAGACTGCATTACCATGTGAGACGATTACTTGTAATAAATCTCTTTTATATATATTTATATATATATAGTATACTATACATATGTGTTATATTCACATGTATATATATATGCATCTATCTATCTATCTATCTACCCATCTATCTTTCCTACTGGTCTGTTTCTCTGGAGAGCTGTGATGAACACACTCCCTAGCGGGCCATTCCTCATTTGCTTGTGTACACACGTGTGTACTGAACACCTGTTTTGTGCCAGGCCCTGTACTAGGCCTCAGGAATAGGGAGGTAAACAAGCCGAGCCTGTTTCTTGCCCCCCGGTTGCTTCCAGTCTGCTGAGGGAGGTAAACAGTCAAATGCTCACACAAATGTAAACGCAGCTTGAGCAAAGTCCACTGAGAGGAGGAGTTGTTGACAGGGTCTGGGAGGAGTGGGGAGGAGAGACTTGAGTTGCTCCCTAAAGGAGTTGCCTCCCAAGCCATGGCATGACAGGCAAGGCAATGGCAGCAGCACAGACGTGGTACCACTTGGCATGTCACCGGCCCCATCTGCAACCTGCTTCTTGCCTTGATCACCTGCTCCTCCCCTCACCTGGTCCCGTGCTGAACTCAGAAGGCACCATGTGAACTCTGATTGCCTTATTTTGTCTTTTTGCTTTCGGGGTTACTAGTCTTGGGATGTTGTTTAAGGATCCCCTGCTCCTTCTTTCTTGTCCTGGCTAGTGCTCTAATTGTAGTAGTAAGAGCTAGTTTAACAAAAGGGGCATCAGTGGTAAAGACAGGCTCAGGAGAATCCAAGACAAGAACCCGAGTTCCTCCAGGCTTCATGGGGATTTGAATGGGAATATTGTTGCACAAAAAGGCTATCTCTTGATGGCTTCATGGCCTCACTTTAGACAGCTCTGCTGCCCTCTGTGCATAACCTCTAGTCTCACCTGTCTGCTGATCAGTTTCTTCCTGGCTTCAGAAGCAGATGGTCCATATTGGTCACCCAGTTACCCCTACAATGGGTAACTCTTGATAATCCTTCTGACTTCATTGTCGGTTGAGGTTGGTCTATGTGAATTTTAACTCAACATCCTGAAATAGGAATATAATTGGTCTAACATATCTTCTTTGAGCAAGGAGGCCACACAAGTCATGGGCTCCTGGACTATAAGACAGTTCTCACTGGGGACTGGTGTCCACCCTTACTTTGTGCCACTTGGTACAGAGTCTGATTATGTCTGTGTAACGGGGACCTGCCGTAGGAAGGATGGGCAGGCTAGGTGCCCTGGCACATAGCTCTTCCAATTTCTACTACTCTGGCTTAGTTCCTAATTTCTCTTTTTCCTTCTTATCATCAGTAGCTCTGGAATTGATCTAGATTCCTCTATTCTCTTGTCTGTAATCAAGTCTTTACTTTCCTTCATCACCAAGTACCTAGTACCTAACACATAATGGATTCTCAATAAATATTTGTTGTATCAGATTACACCAGTCAAAGACCTCTGGGAGCATATCTATAGGTAAACAAATGTAGGTTTGCTGCCGTAAGGGAGAGCTCTTGGTGCCTTGGTAAGAGAGCATTGGAGGGGTTTGTTAAAGGATGTGGGTGATTCTAAGGAAGGACTAGAGAAACAGGAACTAGCTTTGTATCAGACGCTATTAGAAAGAGGGGAAATTCAGCAAATTGGCGTTTCAGAAATCCTTGCTCAGGAATTAGAAAGAACAAAACAGGGCCAGAGATGTCACTGGTAAGAAAGCAGCAGTCTCTCGGAAGTCATTTTTTCAGCTCCAGTGTGGCCTTGCCTCTGTTTGGTTAGAAACACTATTCATCACAGTCTAACTGACGGTAAGGTTGATTTCCACTTTTTCAGTTAAATGGAAAAAATAGCTGAATACATATTTAACTTTACACAAATACAGAAGCAACGGCAGTGGGTTACAGCTAAGACTGAGATGCCATTGTTAGACCAGCCAAAGTGGCCCTTCACATTATCTGTGTTCAGGTGCTTGCTTTTTATGGACTTTGAGCAAAACTGGCCTTTAGTATAACGATGTGACCTATAGACTCATCTGCGATTCCATCTACTGTCTGGAAATAAATGGTGATGTCTGTTTTCCATTATTGGCATTTTCACCCCTCTTTACTTTGATTGCTCATTCAAGGATACTCTGTAGTTGACCATTGTTCCTCTTCAGATGTGGTCCCACACATTCCAAATATCATCTGCTTGGAGCTAAGAACAATGGGTCTATTACTTCCTGCGTCTGCAACACCAAGCTCACACTGACTCACATTTTTTTTTAGCAGTCACATTACCCCATCTGTTCACATGAGTTGTTCTTAAGTAAGAGCACCCTGGCCTGGCATGTGTGCAATTAGTTTTTGGAATCTGAATAGAAAATTCATTTATCCTTACTCACAACACCTTAGTCATTTTCACTCAACATTCTAGACAGTTAGGAAAAATACCCATCATACTATCCCTGGCTATCCCTCTGACTTTTTAGTCATTTGCAATTTGGTTAACATTTCTTCTCTGTAATGCACTCATAAGACTGACCAAAAGTTGAACAGGAGACTTGGAAGAACAGAATTCCTCCAGCTTCAGGAAATCATCAAAACGCTTTTTTAAAAAAATAAATAAATAAATTTATTTATTTATTTATTTATTTATGGCTGCGTTGGGTCTTTGTTGCTACGCGTGGGCTTTCTCTAGTTGCAGTGAGTGGGGGCTACTCTTCGTTGCGGTGCATGGGCTTCTCATTGTTGTGGCTTCTCTTGTTGTGGAGCACAGGCTCTAGGCGCGCAGGCTTCAGTAGTTGTGGCACGTGGGCTCAGTAGTTGTGGTTCGCAGGCTCCAGAGTGCAGGCTCAGTAGTTGTGGTGCACGGGCTTAGTTGCTCCGCGGCATGTGGGATCTTCCCGGACCAGGGCTCGAACCCGTGTCCCCTGCATTGGCAGGCAGATTCTTAACCACTGCACCACCAGGGATGCCCTCTGGGCAATTTTAAAATTTGTTTGTTTCTTTGTTTTATAAAGCGTTTCTCATTTAATCCTCACAGAAGTCATCTGTGGTGGGTAGTAACTCCCTTTTGCAAACGAGAACTTGAGGCTCAGAAGGGCTAACATCTTTATCTAAGCATACACCTTGTAGAAAGTGCTCAGCCTTAGGGATATAGAAGTAACAGACACGTGCCCATTCTACAGGAAAATCTGCCCTTGCAGGCAAGTAAATGTGATTGCTAATCAGCTTAAGCTTGGACAGGACAGAGGACTGCATTTAATTCAGTCTCGTGGGGGTGGAGAGAAGAAGGCAGAGGCTTTTAAGAGGATGAGGTGGGTGAGAATGGAAGGTCAAGTCCAAGGGAGAAGGATAGTCTAGGCAGAGAGAACAACATGCAACTGTGGTATCACTAGGAGACAACAAAGGATTTTATTTCCGTTAGAGGGAAGGTGATGTGGTGATCAGCAGGAGATGGGGCAGGAGGGGTAGGCAGGGTCTGGCCGGTGGAGGTTTCTTTATGCCAGGCTGGAGTTTGGGCTTCATCTTGAGTGGAATGGGGAGCTAGTAAAGATTTTAAATTGGAGGATGGCAGGATCGGATTTGCACAGTAGAAAGATAGTTTTGGCGTTGAGGTGAAGACTTGATTAAAGGCGAGAGATGGGAAGCCCTTGCAAAATCCAGCGATGATACTGGTCTGAACCAGGCAGAGGCGAGAGTAATGGGGCAAAGAAGACTGACTCAAGACATGGAAGGGAGAACACAGAAGACCTGGGGACCTCTTAGATGTGGGGATTTGGGAGAAGGGAGCGTTGAGGAGGACTCCAGGACAGTGGCTTGAATCACTGGTTAGATAGGTCAAGAACAGAGTTAGGGAAACTAGGAAGGTAAACAGGTTAGGTGGGGAGAGAATGGGATAAGGATGCTGAGCCCAGTTTTGGACGTGCTAATTATTAAATGTTTTTGTGGCAATTGAGAACTTCCGAGTTAGACAACTGAATATTAGTGTTTACTTAAAATTGCCCTCCAGGGTCATCTGAAATTATCTTGTTTGATCATCTGTTGCAGTTGTTTATCTTCATTCGTATCTGCTCCCCGGGCTGTGAGCGCCATGAGAAGTGGGGCCTTTGTGTGCTTTGCTCATGGATGTACCTCCAGGGCCTGGTACACTTTGTTGGACAGATGAACAGCACGCAGAAAGCATGGAAGGAGATTACTTGGGGGAGGGAGGGACCGTATCTTATTCCTCTTTGTACTTCGATGCCTGGTAGAGAGTGGATGCTCAGTGTGAAAGTGAACAATCGTCTCACTCCCAGGTCTATACCCAAGAGAACTGAAAAGAGGTGTTCACAGACTTGTACAACAATGTCCATAGGAGCATTATTCATATCATCTATTTATTTAATAGATGAAAGGTAGGTGGAAACAACCCAAAGGTCCATCAGCTGGTAAGTAGATAAACAAAATGTGGCAGATCCATACAATGGAATATTATTCAGCCATCGGGGAATGAAGTACTGATACCTGCCACAACGCGGCTCAACCTTCAAAACTTTATGCACAGTGAAAGAAGCCAGGCACAAAAAGCCACATAATGTATGATGCCATTTATAGAAAATGCCCATTTATATAAATGCACTTATATAAAATGCTAGATTAAATCCATAGAGACAGAAAGCAGATTAATGATTACAGGGGGCTGAAGGAAGGAGCGGGTAGAGATTGCTTAATGGATACACGTTTCTTTGCTGGGTGATAAACATGTTCTGGAATTAGATAGTAGTGATGACTGTTCAGTGCTGTGAATGTGCTGGAAGGCGCTGAATTGTACACCTTAAAATGGTTACAATGGTGAATTTTATGTTATGTAGATTTAACTTCGATAAAAAAAAAATAGAACGGATCTGCCAGTAAAGGATAACTGGACTCTAAAACCCACAGGGCTGCTATTTCTAACTCACCTACAGACGAACCTGAGAACCATATAAAGCCGTACTGAGGCATGAATCTACCAAACAGGTATATTATTCGAGTTGTCAGTTCCCTCTTCATAGGATTCTTGATGGATTCCTTCAGACCGAGCCCTCATCTCTACTGTATGAAAACGACTCTATTCCTAGGTAGATCTTTGTAGAAATACTTATTGCATGAAGCAGGAAGGTGACCTGCTTAGGGTAATTGCAATGCTACTACTGAATGTAGCAGTGTTTATTTCGTGACAAGGAACCACCTCCTCATCTGTCCACCCTCAAGCCATGGGCTTGTGGCAGCCAGCACTTTGAAGGGGTTGTCCTTCCACAGTTTTTTGGGGGAAAGGACCCAACATGAGGTCTCTGGGGGATTTAAAAAAAAAAAAGCCACAGCAGAAGGACTGGAAGCTGTGATGTGAGTTCCGCATACTCTGAGGGCAGACCCTCTGGCAGGCAACTCCGCAGGAACCCTGAAGAGGCTGCAGGAATGATGCCTCTTCTTATTTCTAGCTGTGAATGGACCTCTAGTGGCAGCTGCTGAAATTAACCTGCTCTCTCCAGAGCCCAGGCAGTGCCCCCTCTGTGAATGGGTGTTATTCCTTTTCTCTGAGATCATTACTGGTTGCAGCCAGTCCAACAGAAGAACAAAACATCAATGGTAAACCTCCCGGGAGTCCGGTTTGGCTAAACATGCTCTTTAAAATCTCTGAGCCAATTTTCTTTACTGCCCATCCTCTCTGTAGCTGAACCATGACAGTGAAGTTGCCCCGTGCTGACAGCCACAAGCCTTCATTTCTGTTGGATGCTGGGAAGAAGCCCAAAGGCAGGATCTCTTTTATGTGAAAGGAGTTTGGACGTGAGGCACACTTGACTTTTTACCAAAGAAAAGAATGCCTGTAAACAGTGATATTTGAACTGGAATTAGGTTCAAGCCTCAACGTAATTCCTACTTTCTTATTGGACAGTCTTTCTCAAACTTGTGCCAAGCAATGTCATATGGTCTTATCCAAGGAGGCTGCTCTGACTGCCTCTTCCTCTCCAGACGGATGGTCCTGCCCTGCTCTGTGTTCACACTTCTGTTTGGGCACTTCTTGTACTGAGGTCATTCATTCATTCAACAAGTATTTATTGACCTACTTTGAGTCTGGCCCTGTTCTAGGTGTTAGGGATAAGGTAGTGAGTATAAAAGGCAACGTGTTGGGACTCATGGGGAGATAACAAATAAGTATATAACAAAATAAATAAATATATGTGTGTGTGTGTGTGTGTGCACGCGCGTGTGTATATATATATATATATATATAGAGAGAGAGAGAGAGAGGGAGAGAGAGAGAGAGAGAGAGAAAGAGAGAGGGAGAGAGAGAGAAATGTAAAGTTGGGTAAGAAAGATAGGGAGTGCAGTGGGTAGGTGGAGATTAGTATCCTTAATAGGGTGGTTAGGGACGGGATCTCTGATCACCTGACGTTTGAACAGAGATCTGAGGGACTGATGGAGCAAACCATGCAGAGGATATTGGGCAAAGGAAGGATATGCTGTGACTATATTTTAGCAGGATGACTCTGGCTTCTAGGGGGAGACCAGAATGCGAAGGAGCATGGGGAAGCAGAGAGATAGGCAGGAGTCTGTTGCTGGCATCCAGGTGGAGATGCGAGTGGCTCCACCAGGGCGGATGCAGGAAATACGATAACATGTTGGACACATCTCGAAGGTAGACCTCACAGGATTGGCTGATGGGCTGGATGGGAGAGAAGAAGGAGGCAAGCGTGACTCCAAGTTTGGCTGCCTGGAAGAATGGAGTTGCCATTTCCAAAATGGGCAAACACGTGGGAGGGAAGTTTTAAATGGGGAAACCAGGAGTTTGGTTTTGGTCCCATTAGGTCTAAGATGTTATTTAGACATCCAAGAGGAGATGTCAAGCAGGCAGTTGTAGATAAAAGTCTGGATTTCAGGGAGGGGTCCAGATGGGAGTTATACATTTGAGAATTGTCGAGAGTACAGGTGGCATTTTGAAGCACAGAGTAGGATGAGGTCATCATCCAGGGAGTGAAATTAGATACAAAGGAGAAACATGGGCTTCCCTGGCGGCGCAGTGGTTGGGAGTCCGCCTGCCGATGCAGGGGACGCGGGTTCGTGCCCCGGTCCGGGACGATCCCACGTGCCGCGGAGCGGCTGGGCCCGTGAGCCATGGCCGCTGAGCCTGAGCGTCCGGAGCCTGTGCCCCGCAACGGGAGAGGCCACAACAGTGAGAGGCCCGCGTACTGAAAAAAAAAAAAAAAAAAGGAGAAACATCCCAAGAACTGAGCTCTGGGGCCTGAGGAGTTTCCACTCTGGGCAAGTGAAGGACACCCAGAATGAGTGACAGGAGTGGCTGGAAGAGAACCACAAGAGAGTGATGGCCTAGAAACCAAGTGAAGAAAGTGCTTCAGGAAAGAGGGAGTGAAATGAGCTGAGAATTGAGAAGAGAACTGAGGATTGACTGTTGGGCTTTGCCATGTGGAGTCACTGGTGACCTTGCAAGAGCTCTTCCAGCAGAATAGTGGGACCTAAAACCTGATTCGAGTGACTTCAGGAGATAAAGGGAAGAGGTGAAAGTGAGCCTTGACAGACCCTTTGATAAGTTTTTGTATAAAGAAGACCTGAAAAATAGGCATTAGATGGAGAGAAGTGAAGTCCTCGAGTAAATGGGAAGGAATGGGATCCATTGTACAAATGGAAGAGTTAGGCTTAGAGAGAAAGGTGGACATAACAATGACTTTTCCCCCCTCCTTTAAAAAAAAAATCTGTGAGTCATTTTCCTCATTCACAGCTACTATTATCCTGAGCTCTGAGCAGGCAGATGGACAGGAGAGGCACTGGGGTTGGAATTATCTATGTCTTGAATGGGACTGTTTGTGGAACACCATAAAATATTGATATATGAAATTTAAAACAGCTAAGTATATAAGACATCATTCAATACTAGATTCTAACATGGACAAGCACTAAAAAGTACATAGGTTAAAAAAAATTTTTAATTGAAAACTTTCTAACCATTAGCTTAACATACTTGCATGAATTGGGAAATGCCCACTGTGCTAGTTTTGTAGCTGACACCTGGTCCAGTGTGCAGAACACCAGGGTTCCATAGGTTCAGGGGTTGCCTTGGCTGCCCAGAGAACTGTACAGCATTTAGAAGAAACATCTGAAATGTTGAGGTGATCCCTCCACCAACATCCAGAGACTCTTTGAATCACAGATGAGAAGAGATCCCCCAAAACTGCACTCCCAAAACCAATATCACCAGCATTGAGATCACCCAGCATTAGCTTGGCAAAGTTGGACTGAACTGCCGCTAGGATGCCCAGGAGGCTGGCTACCTTGAAATGTGTGGTCATCATATAGACCTGGGCTCTCAAATTTTCCTTCTGGAACTGGCCAGCTGTAGGATGCTGGGAAAATCCATTCACTTCTTTGACGCTCAATTTTTTCACCAGTGAAATGGAAAGAAATAACGTCTTTCCATTAGAGTTCCTGAATCTCTGAGTGCTTTTGTTTCTTCCTCTGTAACATGTATTTAATGATACCTACCTCACTGAGTATCTGTTAGGACTAAATGTTTTCATATGTGGAAACAGTATCTCTATCATATGTGCATGCTCATATATTAGAACAGCATGTAACAGGAATAAATGCTCAATAACTCTCTGCTATTTAGGGGGCACAGGCGCAATCCCCTGTTAGACGCAGGGGATTCAGACGTGACTGAGGTATGGTCCTTGCCTGCCAGGAGCTTACTGATGGAGGAGGAGCGGCAAATAAATTACCAATCACAATGGTAAAGCTGGAAAACCCAGAAATCAGCTCGGGGCCTCACAGACACTCATATCCTTCCCTGCTTCCTCTTGGGTCTCCTTTCCCAGCCTCTTCTCTCTCCTCACCCCCTCTCTCTTGAGTTTCTCCCAGGTTCCCAATTCCTCTCCCTCTAGTATGTATTATAGCTTTCTCTTTCCTCCACACCCTGAGTGACAGCCAATGCTGGGATTCTGGAGGTTCTGCTTACTACCCCAGGTGGGCTGATTGGGAAGTTTCCTACAGAGGTGCTAAGAAAATATGTATGAGCATTTGGAGCACACCTTAATCATACCTGGGGATTGCTGGTATATTCCCACAGACTTACATACTTAGTCTTGTATAGCCTTTTCATGGCTTTACCAATTACAGACATTATAACATTAAGAATAAATGCATAGCATCATGTACATTTCTCCAATATAGGCTTCATAATAATTGCATAGCCTGTATTATAATAATTTTGAAATGAAATTTTACATTGAAGGATAATATATGTATAAACATTTAAATAATATTGAAAGGTTTATTATCAAACAACAGCTGACCTCTGTCTTACCACCTTGTTTCCCAGTTATCCTACTTATGTCTTCTGGATTTTACCTCCGTATTCCTAAGTAATGTGCTTATACAGCTATGCTGCAATTTATTGGAATTATCTATTGACTTCCTTTGACAATGGATGAAGATTAGGTTTTCTGATACAAACACCACCCCACTTCTTTTTCCCTTCATCCTCCCAAAATGGTTACATCACATTTTTTTGTTAAATCAGTAATTAGAGTTTACCTTACTCTGATTACATATCACTCCCTGCTGAGTCAAATATTGTACTATGATTGTTTCCTTTCTTATACAGTTGGGATTGTTTTTTAATCTAGAATTAATGTTTTCCTTTATTTTCCTATTTGGTATTATTTGTATGTGATTCTCTTCTCCTTTAGGCTTGAGAGCCTCCAGAACAAGGATTATGTCTATCATATATAAGTAAATAAATCTATCATATATTTATCTTGGTATTCCCAGACTAGCATAGTAGCGGGCAGTAAAGATGCTGAACATATACATGGATGATTGATTCGATGGATTTGACAGTCTACTTGTGCTTCTCAATAGAGGCACTGCTGACGTTTTGATAGGACATGTCTTTGTTAGGAGGGACTGTCCTGCATGGTGCAGGAAATTAAGGATCCCTGACCTCTGCCCACTAAAGGGTGGTAGCTGACCCCAGCCATCGGGTCAACCCAAAGTCACTCTTACACCTCTCAAACCCTTTGTGGTGGTGGTGCCACCCATGCTTGAGACCAACTGCATCCAATGTAGTGGGTGTCAGCCCCAGGTGTGTCAGTATGTTGGCTGATGCCAGAGGCATCAGAAATCCAGCATTAAGAGCCGAGCAAGAGCTGACAATGGCTACAGAGATGGGGCCCACTTTGGGGGGCCGGGGGAGAGGGGTTCAGGTCTAGGATGGTGCAGAGTTTGAACTGGGCCCCAATACAGAGAGACAAAGCAGGGCCAAGCAGGGCACAGTCACTTTAGCAACGATATCATGCTATGCGTACTCGAATGTTCTGAGCTATTTCACTTTCCTACACCACCCCCCATCGGGAGACTTCCCACTCACTACCCTGGTGAGGAGGGTCCCTCTGAACCATGTGATGGCCTCTCAACACACACCTGATTGAAGCGAAGATTAGAAACCTCAAATAACAAGACAATTCATTGGCTGCCTAGTGGCCTTTCAGTTTTTTTTTTTTTTCTATTGAGTAATTGAACAGGCCAGAGGCTGTAGTCATTCAGTGGTGAGTATATGAGCTGAAAGGTCATATAGACTTGAGATGAAGTTTGCGACGTGACAGAGGGAAAGCCATAGCACATGTAAGTCAGAGTCTTGGGAGAGCACATAAAGCATGATCAAGGAGAGGAAGCCAGCTGTTAAGCAAAGGGGAGCATGACTCAGCTGTGTGGGAGAAGAGAGGGGGAGGGACAGAGACAGGGACAATAGCTCGCCTACCACTCTTGGGTTCCATGAAACTCCCCGCTGACTTCTAATTACTCCTCTTCTTATTTTGTGTAGCTGGAGTGTTTTCTGACTCATGCAACCAATGATATCCATTGACTATAACTCCGTGGTCATCTGCTGTCAGGGTCTGGTCTAATGTCAGTCATTAAAACTGGGAATCAAGAAGCAGAGGCAGGGAAGAGAAGGAGGTCAGTGAGTCGCGGTGAAGTTGCTTGGACGATGCTGGAGCAGATCCAGCCTCTTCTTGGGGCTGGGGAGCATGTATGACAGTAGGAGACTGTCATACTGGGGGATGAGACCTCCCCATATGAAGAACAGAGGGGCAGGAACTGCTGTGAGCCCCCTTCAGCCTCGCATTTTGCCTTGCTCGACTTGGCTGATAATTTCATCTTTCAGCCAGAAGTGGAAGAGGCTTGGGGAACTTCTGTTCTGGACCTAATTCTGACCAACTAGGAAAAGTTGCTTGGCAAAGTGAATGTGACAGAAACCCTGGGAGAAAGCAACAAGGTCATCCTGGGGTTTGTGAAAGCTGAAAAGATGGGAGGCTGGGCAGTTAGAATTTTAAGCCAGTGACCACTCCCACACTTATTCAGCTTACAGGGCACAGACTCCGTGCTGGCAGCCTTCTTGGTACTGGGACTACGACATGTAACAGGCAACATCCCTCCTCTCGGGAGGCTTTTGTTTTTCAGCAAGCAAACAAATGAACAGAATCATTTCAGATAGTTTAAAAAGGCTACACAAACAGTAAAACAGGTAATGGGAAAGTGCTGGGGGTGGAGTGAGTCTAGATCAGGTGGTCAGGGAAGGCCTCCCTGGGGGAGGGGATATTTGAGCTGAAATTCAAGTGATGAGAAAGAACCAGCATACAAAAAGCATGTCATGCGAATGACCAGCAAACACAAAGGAATGTTGGGTAGATCTGGCTTAGTGTGGTCAAGGACACAAAAGTAGCATGTGCTCTTCCTGAGATTGATGGTGGCTCTGTGAGATTCCAGAGGCGTTTTTCCATTGCAGTTGAAATTAGGCAGCCAACCTGCTGATCTTGGGGAAAATTCTAGGCTAGATTTTTTAAATAAGTAGTTTTTGAGCAGCTACACAAAAATTGATGGTCATTAGTGTCTAGTTTGTGACCACTTATATAACTATACCCTCTCCACATTTTGCAGGAGTTGGGGGGACAGGTTTAATAGAATAATAGGGTAGAAAGAAGCAGACAGTGTATTTTTTTAATGTGTTTAATTCCATATCTGTACACGTACACAGATTGGCATGATAGATTTTTTTTTTTTTTTTTTTTTTTTTTTTGTGGTACGTGGGCCTCTCACTGTTGTGGCCTCTCCCGTTGCGGAGCAGAGGCTCTGGACGCGCAGGCCCAGCGGCCATGGCTCACGGGCCCAGCCGCTCCGCGGCATGTGGGATCTTCCCGGACCAGGGCACGAACCCGTGTCGCCTGCATCAGCAGGCGGATTCTCAACCACCGCGCCACCAGGGAAGCCCCGCAGACAGTGTATTTTGATTTCAGCAAAATATTTGACGAAATACTTCATGTTATTTTTATGGACAAATTAGAAAAATGAAGGTGGAATTCTTATTTAGCCAGCTGAATTCAAAAGATGGTCTTAGAAAAGAAGGTCCAAATCTGATCTGTGATTCCAGAAGCCAGACTAGGACTACAGGTTGGAAATTATGGGAAAGCAGAATTTAACTCAGTATAAGTCTGACCTTTCAAAGAATAAGATATGTCCTGAAGCTGCTTTGGAATTAGGACACAGATGAGTGACATTGATGTGACAGATGGTGAATATTTGGGGACCTGGTCTCATCCACCATGATAATCTAGGATTATATGATTCGGGAGAACGTGATGCACCATTTTCTCTCTATGACTTAATAATGATCTTTCTATAATAAAGGCTATGTCAGTCACCCAGGTGAGAAACGTCAAATCTTCATTTACTGCCTGCTGTCCCTTACATCCACATTCCATCCATTCTCAGATGCCTTCTCCTCATTTCCACTCCCACTCTGCCTTTGCCCTAGTCAGACTCCCACCATCTCTGCCTGAACTATTGCGCTGATCTCGTCATTGTTCTTCCAAACTTCTGCTCTTGTCCCCCACGACTTCATTCTTTGTGTGTGGCCAGAGTGACTTCAGAAAACAGATATTATACCAAACCCCTCCACTAAAATCTCTACTGGCCTTTCTTTCCCCAAAGAGAAGCTTCACAATTCTTAGATTGCTACCAAGGCTTCAACCTCATTTTCTGCATGTCTATCCTGTTCCAAACATACCATGCAGGCTCAGGCCTCTTGTTAGTCCGGCCTTTAGGGCTCTCTCAAATGCCATATCTTCAAAGAAACCACCTTGCTTCCCCAAGCAAGAATAATTACTTTTCCACCTTTATTCCCACACAATAACTTCTCTTGTTAATTAAATAATTCATTCACTCTTTATTTCAATCTTGCATTTTTCATTCTTTAAAATTTACTAGTGGTGCTTACTATGGATTAGCTCTATGCTCGGTGTTAGGGGAAGTGAGCAGAGAAAGATTAGTACTAATTTATTATGTGGCAGGTATTGTGATACATGTTTTAGATCCATTATCCCAACCTTAATCCAGTGAGATATTTACTACTATTGTGAGATAACAGAGATATTATCCCAATGAGATAGCCCTATGATATAGTTACTGTTGTTATCCTTATTTTAAAGATGAGGAAACTGAGGTTTAGAGACGTTAATGAGCTCACACAACCAAGATCATGCAATTGGCAAGAGCCTGGGCTGGGATTTATACCCAGAGTTCAGCTCTCCAACTGCTGTGCTAGGACATCTTTTCATGACAGATGAAGAGGCACAGATAAAACCTTGCCCTCAAAATGTTCAGAGATTGGTGCTTCTAGCTGCTGAATGTCTACTTAGTGTTCATTTATTTCTGCCTGAGACCATATTTAGCCATTTCCATATTGAGCCCATCCATTGGATTTTAAGCTCTTTAAGGGCAGACATGGCACCATATCCTCAGATTCATCTCCCATCTCCCAGACACAGAGTTATTCTAATTACATTTGCAGATTGAGTTAACAAATCATTAAATGTGTCAGACCAACTATGCTGCAAGTTTTCCTGGGTAATAGGATTTAATTATATCCAGCTCTGGGCCCCGCACAATGGGGACATTGACAAGCTGGTGCATATTCACCGAGAAAGTGGAGGGGCCTGTTTTGAATGCTATATATAAACATTCCCTTCCTTGGCATTTATTTGGAAAGTATTAAAATAACTTGTGAATGTGTTAGAAGATCTTTCTGTTCCCTACTTTATAAATTATTATTTCAGTCTTGAACTAAGTTGTTTTTTTCTTTTGCATGTTGCATAGTGTTTATATTCTGATAATCACATAATAATAATGAGACAGCACATGACAGCTGTAAAAATGGCATCAAGCAATAAAAGTTTCCAAAATCAAGAGGACAGTAGGTACAGTGAAGTGGAGACACATGCCACCGTGTCCAGTAATTAATTGTTCATGGCCAACATTTACTGAGAGCTTGCTGTGTGCCTGGCACTGTTTGCAGTGCTTTCCATGTATAAACTCATTTATGCCATAAGCCCATTTTACAGTTGAGGGATGCAGAGGCACAGATCTCTCCTGAGCATTTCCCACCTTCTATTATTGGTATGCCTGGCTTTCCCATCAACTGCTTCTTCAAAGGCAGGGACAATGTCTGGTGCAACTCCGGACCTTGGAGCCTGGCAGCTTCCTGGCAAGACAGAACCTCACTGCTGCATCAGAGATCAGGGTTCCTCTGTACCTGCCCACCTGGGAAAAGCTCAGTGAACACAGTGGTCTTGCTGTCCAAGGAAGGCCAGCACATCCTTCTGGGGCTGACTCAGGGGAAACTCTAAATTAGCAGAGTGGTTCCCCAGTGGAATAAGCTGAGTTGAGGATTGGCTGTTGAACACAGAAGCAAGGCATAGAGTTAGATGGCTGGGAAATTTCATAGCCTCATCCTAGGATGGTGACAGTAGGTGTGCTCTTGTTTATGGGACCATAATTCTCTAGGTCTGTGGTAAGGCATCGTATGAACTCACTGGGAGAGGCACTGCTCCTGGTCCTTCTTCTTGCTATCTTCCATTTCCCATCAAGGCCCCTTCGGTTGCACAGTTTCCTTCCATGGAGGTCCTACCACTTTCAGTCAAGCTCTTGCTCTGCCTCAGTGCCTGTTCTGTTACTTTAATGTGACTTTGCCTATCTCTGCTTTGACCTGTAACATGCTGATTTTACAGCTTTCGTCTTTATAGGGCTACCTCATTCCCCTTATTTTAAATTGTGTTCTTCCCCCGTGCCTCCGCCCCCAAGTACAAACTACATTATTATCCCCATGTTACAGATGAGGAGGAACAGCGCCCGGGCTCCTGACTTTGAGCCTAGCATTTGTTGCCTAGTATCAGCACCACCTCTACAGCTCCCTTTGCATGTAGGTTGCACATGTTGTCAGTGTCTTTAGGTGATGGCATGGCCACCGCGGGAGTCAGGTGCCCAGTCAGTACTACTACAGGGCCACCTTGGGTCTTTCCTAACACGCTGGGGCAGAGAGAATGCTGAGCCCGCCCTCTGCTCTCCTGTGCAGCTCGCCAGTGGTTTTCACGCAGATGCTGTCCCCCATCTTGTAATCTTTCTCTGCTTGGCTCTGGGCTCCTTCGTATTTGGCCACGTTTTCCTCTGTACACACAGAAGCCTTCTTGTATACTGTCCCCGACGGTACTTATAATCACCTCTCCTGAGACCAACACCGTAATCTCGTATCTAATTCACTGTCTTCTTTTTCATTTCTCTGTCTCCTTCATTTTACTCTTGCCCTGAGCCCATCTCTTCCCCTCTCAACACAGCCCATTTCTCTGCATATGCCAGGTTGGCCACAATCCCCTTCCCACCTATATAATCTGAACCTCCTCTTTCTCTGCCTGTTATTTACTACTTTATCTGGGAGCACATCCCATTTATTATTAAATTTCATTTACACAGATCATAGGTCCCTGTGTGTGATTTCCTGGCTCTCAGCTGGTTGGATACCGCTTTTCTGTCCCCAATTACAAGCAGACGTTAGTAATCAACACAGAGCCTCTCTGATAATCAAATTAGACAAGTGGGACTCTGCCTGTATTTTCTTCTTAATCACTGGGCGTGATAGTAATAATGTCAGCTTGAATAATCTGGCAGTGTGAACCTCTCTCCATGTTATTTATTTATTTTTCCCAGATCTACTTCAGTTTCATCCCACAGCCAGAGAATGCAAACTATGTCCTCATCCAGACTGGGTTTAGCATCTTGATTGTGGACAATGTCAACTGCTTCAAGCCCGGGTGAAGCTCATAATTGGATGGTAGTACATCATGTAGGGGATTTTTTTTTTTCCATCCTTAACCCTAGCTGGTAATGAGTTTGTGCCCTGCAGCTAGAGTCTTGATAGCCCTTGACATTTTCTCTTCCTTCAGGAGAGAGGCTGCAGCTGCTCCCCTGCTCTTTGCTAGTGGGTGGGGCAGCCTAGGCTGGAGAGAAAGGAGAGCCAGGCTGCCAGTGCCTCCAATTCCTCGGGTGGCCTTGGCCAAGTCACTTTTCTCAGTTGTAAAATAAGGGCTCCACTCTCCAGCCCTTTCCACTGGGATGTAAGGGGACAATGAGATAATGTTTCTGGAGCCCTTGAAGCCGCTTAGCTTAAGGATGCGGTATAGAGGGTGAAGCATCTGTAGAAAGGCAGTGATGGATACTCAGTGAAATTAACAAATGGGAAACCTTGAAGGTGAGGTGGGACCTTCCTGCAGGAGGCACAGAGCTTCAGCTGTCTGATGTGAGGATAAAATCAAATTGTCCAAGGGGAAGCGGGGGCCCTGAAAGGTCACATCTCCTCTGAAGTGGCTGGAAAAGGGGTGCCAGAAGCCAAGATAGGATCTGTGTGCACTCAAATTTACTTAGGCTACTCTGGTAGAGTGGAGGTGGCACTATATATATATATATTTTTTAAAGTTTTAAAAAAACTTTTAATTGGAGTATAGTTGATTTACAATGTTAGTTTCAAGTATACAGCAAAGTGATACATATACATATATCCCCTCTTTTTTAGATTCTTTTCCCATATACGTGGCACTATATTTGACGACAAAAAATTTGTATATTTATGACTTGTTGTTGACTTTGGACAAGTCATTTAACCTAAATCTCATTTTTTAATCTCTAAAATGGGGGTAATGATACTACCTCACAGGGGTCTTTCCAGGATATGAAGAAGAGGAAGGGAGATAATAATAAAAACAATGGTGTGCTGGTGAACTGGATCTCCAGAAAAAAGAAAAGCCCTGATAATTTCTGGGGTGTCATCACTAATGCTGTGGATGATTTCAGGCTGCAAATGGTTTAACCACTGGCTGGCAAGATTACTGAATATTTAGCAGTTGGCTTTTTGTGAGTCTGCTAGCTCTAACACACGTAGGTCCCATTCGGTGAGGGCCTTGTACGTATCGGGCTTCATATATATTTAATCTTCACAGCTTGCCCCTCCGGTAGTTATACTTAACCCCAGTTTACTGATGAAGAAATTGAGGTTCTGAGATACAAAGTGGTTTGTATAGGGTCTCATGTTAAGTGACAGATGTAGGATTTGAACCCATAATTTTAGAGTCTGTGCTCATTCCTCTATTCCAGTTTGGGTAGGCGTGGCAATACATGGGCAAGTGTGGCCTAATCTGAAACATACTACAGACCTGAAGTAAATGACTCTCTTATCTGAGATGTGATAGGATAGACTCTTACCTTTTGGAGTGTTCTGGGGTTTACCCCTGGGCTTTTCAGACTCATAAAGAATGTGGCCCCACCCCTTTTGTCTTCCTGGCCAATAAATAGCCAGATGGAAGGAGGGCATCTGCTTCTACTTCTCTGCTGGGAACCCTCACACATTTTTGTCGAGAAGTGGAGAATGGAAATCTTTCTGGGAGGCCATTAAAATGAATCCTGGGAGATGAGGCAAGCCAGGAGTTGGCCAAAGTCCAGCATAATGTGCTATCCCCCAAAGAGGAGAAGGAACATTCCTTCCGAGATGGCGCTCCTCTATGAACCTCTGGACCTGGTCCAACTAATGTAGAGCAGAACTCCATGGAGAACTGTGTGTTCACACTCCCTTACAGCTTTCTCCTTTTGCTAGCCCAGCTCTTCATGCCCTACTTTTGGATCCAGCCAGCTACCTCCATGCCTCCAACCTATGAGACCCACTAACTGGATTATCATTATTTATTTGCCCGCTAGACTGAGCAGCTCTCAGAGCTTGAGAAACCAACTGGTATCGCTGCCAGCCCCACATTTCTCCCAGCCAGAGACCATCCTCCAGTATAGGAAGCACACTTCTTCAAAAGGACTTTGCCTACAAGAAGGGCAGCAGCTCATGTTGACTGCCAAGGTCAGTTTTCCTCTCTGTCCCAGCGACACCCAGATCCTGGTGCATCCTCCGCTTCTAGAGAGCCCGGCCCTCTTAACTTGGGCAGCTATACCTAGAGGCAGAGGGGCTTGCCAAGTCACCAGCTCCTGGACTGCAGTTCTGCAGCTGGGTACGCACACTTGCCAAGAGCAGAGTTTCTAGTGTGTAGGTGGCAACCAGCATGGATCCTGTGCAGTGGCAAGGGATGGCCGCCAGCCAGGGAAGCAGGTGCTGGGAGCAGGGGGCAACCCAGGGCAGAGGGGGATGTGCAGCTTGGTCTCTGCAGCTCACACTGCTAACCTGTGAGCTCACAGTAGGCCGTACAAAACAGGCAGTGGGCTGCATTTGGCCCCTGGACTGGAGTTTGCTGCCCTCACTCTAGACAATCAACAAAACAATAAATCAAGCCCTGATGTTCAGTGTTTGCCAATTTGTGTGGTGTGAACACGCCCACCATGGAGGATTTCAAGCTACCAACGTGACATCGCTGAATGTTGGGTTGGGAAGAAGTGTGCGGTAGCACATAATTAGACAGGATTTCTGCCATAAAGACGCCAATAGACACGAATAACTCAAGAGCATAGTTCATAGTAAAATGCTATAAAATAATTAGGAAATGATGGTTTTTGAGTATTACCTTTTCTTAATACGGTTTATTTACTTGTAAGTTTATATAATGTAATATCTAATAATGGCTGTTTGACAACCAGCTGGCAGAATTCCTGAAAAGTTAGCAGTTTTAGGCTTGGCTGTAGCACACCAGTGCCCTTGGTTCCTCTGACTACACCAGCCATATAGAAGGGAAGAGAGAAAAGCCACCAACGGTGAGAGGACCGAGAATCAGCAAATGACAAAGAAGTGTTAACCTCTTCCATTCCTTCCCCTGAAGACTTCTACCCCTGGCAAGATGTACTATTGTTTTCTTAGCCTAACAAAGACTTAAATTTCTCCTCCTTGGGGATGATGTGAAGGGGGTTCTTGAGCACCCCCTAGTGGTTAAATGGTTGACCAACATGAAATTCACATCCTGCGTTCCTTTGTGCTCCCCTCCTGCAAGATGCTGTAGTTTGTGTGCCTGTTGTGCGCCAGGTACTCTATTGGGCGCGTTATGTACATTATCTTGCCTAATCTTTACAACAAACTTGAAAGTAAGCATTACTGTCCAAATTTTGTAAATGAAGGACATGAGGCTCAGAAAAGTTAAGCAACTAGTCCAAGGTCACACAGCTAGGACACATCAGAGTTAGCATTCAAACCTCACATCTGGCTTTCTCCCAATCTTTGTGCTGGCTTTGGTTCTTGTCCTTTGACACCTTTAATTCCAGTCCCATAGACATCTCAGAAACAGAGCAGAGACCGATGTGGCAGGTACCTTGAATATTATGGCCTTTACTTTTCTGTTTCTCAGTTAAATGGACAGTGGCTTGGGAGAACTCATACACGGGAAGTAAAAGCCAGAGAAGATCATTTAGAAAAATAAATGAAACCTTCGCATTTCAGAGATTCAGGAATAAATTCAGTAAATAGACAGATTCAGTATGACAAAGGCAGGCCTTCCAGTCTCCAGAGGCTGTGCTCTTACCACGGTGCTATGGTGCACAACCCCTGCTCTCATAATTTCCCAGTCAAGATGGACTTTGACTTACAACATGGTTCTACCATTTCCTGCAACCTCATGGACAAGATGGGGAAAGTCCCTGTGGCCTTGGCCCTGTCAGATAGGCAAGCTTTCCAGAGCAGACTAAACGGGGGTGGTAATGTATGTATGAGTTCCCTACTGCAGCTATAACAAACAGCCACAAACCTTGTGGATTAAAACAGCACAGATTTATTATCTTATAGTTCTGTAGGTCAGAAGTACAACACAGGTCTCACTGAGCTAAAATCAAGGTGTCAGCAGGGCTGTATTACTTTTGGGAGGCTTATGATGAATATCTATTTCCATGCCTGTTCCAGGGAACACCCATATTCCTTGGCTCATGGGTCCCTTTTCAGTCCTCAAAGCCAGCAATGTTATATCTCTCTAACTCTTCTTCATAGTTATATCTCCCTCTCTGACTCAGCTGGGAAAGGTTCTCCACTTTTAAGGACTCATGCAATCAGATGGGGCACACCCAGATGATCTAGGCTAATCTCCACATCTCAAGGTTTTTCCCTTAACCACATCTGTAAAGCCTCTTTTGCCATGTAAGAATTTGGGGGTTAAGACATGGACATCTTTGGGGGACCATGTTCCTTCACATCACAGGGAGTAAGAGAAAACAACAGCTAGAGAGCACTGAAGGGCAAACCCAGGGAGGCAAACATTCACCATTAAGTCAAAGAAACTAGCAATGAGAGGCAGAGCCGAGAAGTCTGTGCATCGGGCAGACACAGAAGTGGAGCAAAGAACAAGGACAGAGCCAAGTCCAGATAGAAAGAGTCCAAGATATCTGAAGGACGGGGTGGGGGTAAGAGACAGAGGGGTCTACACGTACTTCTATTGGGTCTGCTTGGGTCAGCCCTGTTTAAGACTCCGAGTCAGGGTAGCCTTATGGCTTGGCCATTTCTGGTCACCACCTCAGTCAGTTAGGCTATGGTATGCTGCGTTAAGTAACAATCCCCAAATCTCAGAAGATACACTATAGATACATCATGAGTTGGCAGGGAGACTGAGGAGGTGTTGGCGAGGGTAGGCGCTTTCTTTGCTCATCAGAATCACTAGCGGACCTAGGCTGAAGGAGCAGGCCCATCTCAGATAATACCCACTGCAGTGTCAGAGGGAAGAGATCCCTGGATGGCCTTTTCCTGGCGATTAAATTCTCCGTCCACCTCTCACTTCCTCACAGAACTCATTGTCCAGAGCTGGAATTAGTGACTAGGCTCCATCTAACTACACAAGAACCAGGAAGTACAATCCTATCATGGACCCAGGAGGGACTTTGGGGAGAACAGAAACATCTAGAGGACAACACTAATGGCTATCACATCTTGAAAAACACATGGATCATAATGTACACAGGTAGAGAAAGTGCCAAATTCCACTGGAGAGGAAGTCATAACTGAGCCGATGTTGAAGGACAAGGTCCACCACGCCCTGGGAAGAATGTGTGCAAAGGCCAGAAGCAGGGAAGAGGCTGGTGTGTTTGAGGGGTGGCAGGAAGTGCTGGTGGCTGCACAGAGGGTTCAGTGGTGGAACAGGAAGACGAGTGGGTGGGGCAGGAGGGGCCAGCTGGTGCCTGATTTCTGTGCCTCCCTAAGGAATTTGCCCTTGACCTGTGAGAAATGGGAGGGAATGATTAAAGATTTTAAGCGTGGAGTAAGATGCTCAAATCTGTGTTGTAGAAACATAGCTCTGACTGAAGGGTTGGGGCTAGATTGGAGGGGCCAGTCCTGAAAGCGGAGGCCAGTTAAGGAAGATAGGTGCATAGGAGTGTGACATAGGAGTGTGGCAGGAGAATGAAGACTCGGGACACTTTCTGCGGAGGTTTCCCTCTTGTGATCCTTTATTGCTTGATTCTGTTTTTTCTAGACTCTTCTTATTTTGACTCTAACACCAAAAGAGATGGGAAAAATTAGAATCGGAAGGGGTTCTTTCTCATATGTTCACGTCCTCAGCATGCATCTCAGACACTTCATCCCTGGCCTCTACGCCCAGCTCTGTCCAGCTGGCATTCCTTTCCGCTCCCTGGCACTGTCCAGCTGAGGAAGGAGGTGGTGACTCAGTATCTTCAGTGGGGCTTCAGTGCACTCTCTGGCCCAGGGTCTAGTGCCTGGGTCCTGCCTTCTGGGACCCTCTGCAGCATCTCAGCTATCTTTTGCTGCTCACTGGGGGATGAACTTTGAGCACCTGTGCAAGCCCTCTTAATCTGTTTTTTTTCCCAGCCATGGGACTGGGCTTCTGTCTCAGTTTCAGCTTCCCATGTATTTCCTGCCTTCAGAGGGTTGGAGTTCAGCCACCCACACCTGGATTTATTTCTCAGTGGTCATCACTTGTCCCTTATTCCAGAGCAGTAGTTCTTGAAAGTGGTCTGTAAACCTCTGGGGGGGTCACTGAGACCCTTCAGGGGATCCCCAAAGTCAAAACCATTTTCATAATAATACTAAGATATTATTTGTCTTTTTCCATTCTCATTCTCTCTTGAGGATACAGGAAGGAATTCCAGAGGCTATCATAATGTGATGCGTCAATATCTGGAAGACCTAAGTAACTCAGTGAACCAACATTTTTCTAATGACCAACGCATGATGTTACAAAACATGAATCTGTAAAAGAACTATTCAAAACACAAGGCAGACCAATGGATTTTAATGAAGCTGAGTATGAAAAGTGCACCGATATGCTTTCAGATTCCACATTGCAACTCATGTTTGAGAAGTTATCATCTATTGAGTTTTCGTGTGGTACCAATGAAGAATAACCACTATTTGAAAAAAAAATACTCTTAAAATATCTTCCCTTTTCCAATTACATATCTTTATGAGGCTATATTTTCTTTATATGTTTCAACTAAAACAGTATATCACAACAGATTGAATGAGGAAGGAATTTAATATTGGACACTCCAGCAGTCAGCTGCTGCCTGGATTCTAACTGACCAGATCCCTCCAGTGGAACCCCCTTCATTCCGAGATGGGTCTCAGTCATTTCCTCCGAGATATGAAAAATCCCTAGCCCTGGTACCTTTCGAAGCTGGCCTGACTTTGATTCCCAGCTCCAAAGTGATTTCAGGAAAATGACTTTGTATTCTGTGAGCCTCACTTTCCCTGTTTAGAAAACAGGGGTCAATACTTAGGAGGCTGTTCTCCTGCCCCAGCTGGGAGGGCAGGCCTGGCTCCATTTTCTTAACAGTGAGCCTGTTCTGCACAAGGACTTGGTTACGTCTTGCAGTCACGTTGCCATCTAGCAGTCACAGGAGGGCAGATTTGATGCCCTTCAGAGCATCCAGAGTAAATTGCTGTCTCTGTAGAACTGAGAGTAGGAAAGGGAAAAGTCAGCACTTTATTTGCTGCCCCGTTGGCCATTAGCACAGAGCTACCCAGCACATAGATGTTGGGTGTGAATCACATGAGCGTTTAAATAACCCCTCCCTGGTGTGTTCTTCACACAATGGTTATAACCCTCTGGCACCTTAAATGAGGGCAGTGCAGGTGGAGGAAATGCTGAAATACGCAGGAAGTGTTCCTAGAATGTCAGCCCCGTGAGGACAGACACCCTCTGCTCTTACCTTTGGATCATTTGGATCCACAATACCCAGAATGGTGCCTGGCACAGAGGAGGTGCTCAAGAAGTGCATACTGAATGAATATGTGTGAAACCTAAGTGCCCAGAGAAAAAAGCCAGGACGTGAATACCACACGCATCTTTGGGTGATGGGACCTCTATTTTCCTTTTTTCTATCTCTTTGGATTTTCCCAGTTTCTATCAGAAATAGGCATTACAGTTACAGTGGGGACACGTGAGATAAGCTTTTAAATAGCTTGAGTCAGGGGCTTCCCTGGTGGCGCAGTGGTTGAGAATCCGCCTGCAGATGCAGGGGACACGGGTTCGTGCCCCGGTCCGGGAAGATCCCGCATGCTGCGGAGCGGCTGGGCCCGTGAGCCATGGCCGCTGGGCCTGTGTGTCCGGAGCCTGTGCTCCGCAACGGGAGAGGCCACAGCAGTGAGAGGCCCGCGTACCACCAAAAAAATGAAAAATAAAAAATAAAATAAATAGCTTGAGTCCAAATTGTGACCTGGCTACTTGCTGGCTGTGAGACCTTGGGTAAGTTGCTTCTCCTCTCCATGCCAAGTTTCCCCATCGATATTAATAATAGTAATAATAACAGCCTCATTTGGTTGTTAGGAAGATTAAATGAGATAATGCCTGTAAATAGGTGACATCTGGCGCTAGGAGGCATAGGAAGCACTTGATTAACATTAGACTGTCACTTTGTTGTTGTCATTTGTGTACTGATCGTGATTGGACATTGCCGTGGATACCTGGAGACTTGCCTTGAAGGCTTCGAGAGAAGAGTTGTGGGGTGGACAGAGACCTGGGTTGGAACTAGCTGACCTGCCATTTACTGGCCAAGTGGCCTCAGGCAGGGGCACTAACTTCTCTGAGCCACTGTCCTTTCTGCCTCACAGAGACTTTTGTGTGAATCAAGAGGATGTGATGATGTAGGGTGCCATCCAGGTGTGAGTCATTATTTTTATTACCTAGGAAGTTAAAAAAAGATGAAAAGGACTCCCCAGGCCTTTCTCCTATCCTTAATAGGATTACTGCTCTCCTTCGACTTGAACAGAGAGTTCCTTGTCCCTGAAAGCCACCAGGGCCTGGTCACGGGGCAGAGCCTGCAGCCAAGGGTGGCTTTTCTGCCAGGCCCAGCGAGGCTCCTGCCTCTAGATAACCCTGGTCCTCCCTTTCTCCTGCCCCAGCGCTTCCCACACAGCTGCGGCCTCATTATCCAGGGTGACTGAGAGCTTCGGAAAGGAGCTTAACCAGGGCTAGGCTTTCAAGTGTTCATAATAAAGCTTCAAAGTTCACACCTTCATTAAGAAGTGAAGAGTCAGGCCTGCCCCCACTTCTGCTGGGGCTATTGTTCCCTTCCCATCCCCATCCGGCTTCAGGTTCAAAAGACAAGCGGCATTGGTTTTCTTTGTCCAGACAGCTCTCCTAACCAGAAAGGCTAGACCTGTTTGTTAAGAAGAGAAAGCTCCATCCTGCAGCCCCCTTCAGAAGTGCTGTGAAGGTTTCACAGGTGCTGGGGAATTTGAGCGTTTCTCAGGCTGCAAGGGCTGTGTCTGGGAGGCAGGACTGGACTTGTCCTGTGGGGTCTCGAGGGAGGGGACCTAGGACCAGTGGGCAGAGATAAAGGAGGGGGGTAGGTTTCAGAATGCTAGAAGGGAGAGCTCTTTACCGGGCAGAGGTGTGCGAAGGTGAACCTTGGCGGGCGTTTGGGGCAGCGATGCTCTCCCTGTCAGTGGCGAGTGCAAGAGCCGGGGTTCTGACTCTTGGCAGGGAAGCTGCCGAAGATGAGAGGCTTTGGCTGTGAAGTTCGGCTGGCAGAACTTTCAGGCCCCTTTCAGCCATGTCATGCTGAGACCTCCTGACTGCGTGACCTCTGCTTCTGCATGTTGGGCCACTTCCCAGCTTTTCCCTTTAAACTTCCCCTGTCCTGCAGACTCCCAGCTGTGGACGTCTCCATAAATGCATGTGTGGCCTCCTTGTCTTTTCTGTTTTTCTTTTAGCTATTTGAGAGGGAAGCTATCGAGACATCTCGGAGCCTCCTTTGTTACCGAGAAAGCATTTGCTTCCTTTGGCTACATGTCGAGGTCCTGAGGGATCTGTTTCCTCTTCACCGCACCCTCGCTAGGACAGGGCCGAGCTCAGAGAAGCCCCAGGCATCAGTCAAGGCTGGGACAGCTGTGAATGGTTCTCCTGGGTAGGAGAGAGCCTCACGAAAGAGCCCTCTCTCCCCCCCCACACCCCAACCCCGGGAAAGGAGGGGATTTTCTGTGAGGGCACCCGCCCTTTGGATGGTCCTCTTGGATTCATGATGAGCAACAGAGCAGAGGCTGGTTTTCAGGTGAGACAACCTAAGTGACTTGGAATGCATGACCGCAGATCAGCAAGTTTCACAAGCAAATTTTTTTCCTTTCTATTGAGCAGAAAAAGGAAGGTGAAAAAAAAAAAAAAAATCCCAGTGTGTTGGAAAGATGATGGGCTTTGTAAACGGGCCTGGGTGGGGGTCACAGCTCTGCCACTTGATAGCTGGAGGACTCTGGGCATGCCACGTCAACTCTCTGAGTGTCGGTCTCCTCGAGTTTCATCAGGCCAGGCAGCAAGAATACCCATCCTGTATAGTGGTTCTAAGGTTTAATGGCAGATGCCATGGAAAGTTCCAGAGACCCTTATTAAATGTTAATTCCCTCTCCCCGTTATTATATTTAATATTCAGTCTTTGGGAAATTGTATTCATGGTCTGTTAATAAAAGATGATCCTATGGTATAAGTATTTACATTTTTAAATGCATGTTCATGCATGTCATTAAGTGGGAATGTCCTTTTGCCTTTTAGTTATCTCTTCTATATAAATATATATGTATATTAAAATATATGGGGCTTCCCTGGTGGTGCAGTGGTTGAGAATCCGCCTGCCAATGCAGGAGACACGGGTTCGTGCCCTGGTCCGGGAAGATCCCACATGCCGCGGAGCAACTAAGCCCGTGAGCCAAGGCCGCTGGGCCTGTGCGTCCGGAGCCTGTGCTCCGCAACGGGAGAGGCCACAACAGTGAGAGGCCCGCATACCGGAAAAAAATAAAATAAAATAAAATATATGTATGTACAGGGACGTTTGTTGTAGTGGTGTTTGTGATAGCCAAAAATAGGAGCTGGCTTATATGTTCCACAGAGCATTAAACAAACTATGATTATATCTATACTAGGGAATACCAGGCAGGCACTAAAAATACCAGGCAGCCAATCTAGATGAGCTGACATGGAAAGATGTATTGGGATGAAAAAAGAGTAAACTGCAGCATAATGCACAGTGTGATGCCATTTTTTAAAAGGGGGATGGATGTGTATGTATAGTTATATGTGTACCAATGCACAGGAAAGGTCCTGGAGGAAACACATCAAACCATGGACAGTAGTTTCTAGTGGGGGACGTGGAGGGGAATTGGAGGAAGGGGAGTAAAGGTAATAAAAACAGGTAAAGGTAATAAAAACAGCTTTTATTACTGCCTGTTTATATAACTGTGTTGTTGGGATTTTTTTTTTTTTTTTTTTTTTTTTTTTTTGCGGTATGCGGGCCTCTCACTGTTGTGGCCTCTCCCGTTGCGGAGCACAGGCTCCGGACGCACAGGCCCAGCGGCCATGGCTCACGGGCTTAGTTGCTCCGCGGCATGTGGGATCTTCCCGGACCAGGGCACGAACCCGTGTCTCCTGCATCGGCAGGCGGATTCTCAACCACTGCGCCACCAGGGAAGCCCTGTTGGGATGTTTTATAATGAGACTATATCTACTTCTTACTAGAGAGGAGAACAAAAAACTATGCAGACAATAAAAAGGTCTGTGGTTGCCAGGGTTTGATGGGAGGGAGAAATGAATAGGGAGATCGCAGGGTTTTAGGGCAGTGAAAAATGCTCTGTGTGCTACCATAATGGTGGGTCCATGTCATTACACATTTGTCCAAACCCATAGAATGCACAGCAACAGGAGTGAAGCCTAATGTAAACTATGGACTTCAGGTGATTATGACGTGTCAGTGCAGGTTCATCGATTGTAGCCAACGTAACCACTGTGGTTGAGAATGTTGTTAACAGGTAGGCTTTGTATGTGTGGGAGCAGGGGAGATATGGCAGATCTCTGGACCTTCCTCTCAATTTTGCTGTGAACCTGAAACTGCTCTAAAAAAATAAAAGTCCTAGGGGCTTCCCTGGTGGCGCAGTAGTTGAGAATCCGCCTGCCGATGCAGGGGACACGGGTTCGTGCCCCGGTCCGGGAAGATCCCACATGCCGTGGAGCGGCTGGGCCCGTGAGCCATGGCCGCTGAGCCTGTGTGTCCGGAGCCTGTGCTCCACAACGGAAGAGGCCACAACAGTGAGAGGCCCGTGTACAGAAAAAAAAAAAAAAAAAAAGGTCAAGCTGATACTGGCAAAAACAGTTCCATGGATCATATTAAGCAACTTGTCCTTTCCTTTCCCTTTCAAGGAGTCGAGATTGCTAGGATCAGGGACTTAGCGGAAGCCATTTATTTGGATATGGAGCCGGGCTGGGTGAAGTAGGCTAGATGGAATTCAGGACACTGCTGACCTAGGCAGACGTAGGAAAAACATTCATTTGGTCATTCTTTTATTCAACAGAAATTTATTAAGGACCTGTCACCTTTTAAGTGTTGAGGATAACAAAATAGAGAAAAAGCCCTTGTCCTAACAAAACTTGCAGTTGACTGGGCAAAGGCTGGGGTGGGTAGGATAGATAATAAACAAGCCCACTTTAACGTGAGTTTAGTGTTCTGCAAAGACAGATGCATCAGGACAGAGGGCTCAAGAGTGAGAGATGAGGTGGAAGGAAGCAGGGCTGGATGCTGGGTGTAGGGGGCACCCTTTGAAGTAGAATCATCAGGGGTACCTCTCCAGGGAGGTGCTGTTTGAGCAAAGACCTGCATCAACCAAGAGAGCGAGTTACACATCAGAATGGAAGCCTTGGACCGGGAACGAGCGGGGTGTGGTCAAGGGAGCAGCAAGAAGCCCCTGGGCAGTGGAGGCAGGTCATGGGAGCCTCACAGGGCATGGCGGGGACTTTGGATTTTTTTTTGCACACATCGAGAAACCATTGGAGGGTTTCAAGGGAAGGATGACGTGGTCTGGCTACATTTTGAAAAAGGCCGTTCTGGCTGCTTTGAGAGAAGAGAGAGGGTAGCAAGGCAGGCGTGTGAGGCCTATTGTTAAATGCACATCTCTTGTAATTTTCCAAGAGAGCAATGATGCCAGTTTGGGCGACAGTGATAGCAGCGGAGGTGGTGAGAAACGGTCAGATTCATGCGATACTTAGGAGGTAGAGCTGATAGGATTTTTGATGCTCTGGATGTGGGTTGTGAAGGAAAGAAGGGAGTTGAGGATGAAATGTTTGACAAGCTCTAGGCAAAGGTGCATTTCCACAATCAGAAAACCGTAGTAATGAACCCCCGTGGAAAGCTTTTCAGTTCTCCGTGTGGTTTAAGTCCATTTCTGATTGGACACTCACATCTACCCTCTAGAGAACTGTTGTCATTTGACAGATGAAGAGACGGAGGCTCAGATGTGCCTTGCCAAAGGTCACAAAGCTGCTACTTAGAGGAACCATGTCTTGATTCCCTTAAATCTTATGCTCAGGATGGGTCCAGTTGACGGTCATCACTGGGTATGGTTTTCTGCTGGCAAGTGGAGGGGCGCGATCTCTAGGAGCTCACGATGGAAGGTATTTGTGAGCCAGGTAAGTGGAGGGGGAAGCTTCACAGGAGATGAGATTTCAGCACCTGTTGTTCGGTCCCTCTCAAATGCTGGCGGAAGCCGGCTCAGGCCACGGCAAGCCTGTCTGGGCCACCAGAAGCAGGTGGTAGCCGCTGAAATCTCCACCGGGTGAGGCCAAGAGCGACTCCCCCCACCAGGCGCCGGGCACAATGGGTTACTTGTCAGGGCACTGGCTCAAGTTCCCTAAAGCCATTCTCCCAAAAGCCTCGGCCCCTCCCACCGCCTCCTTTTCCTCACTTCCCCTCATCCCTGGACCCGCTCAGAGCGCTTCCCACACCAGCTGTTCCGCTGAAAAGACACTGCGACTGGCCGAAGCCAGTGTCCCTTTCTGCTCTCTCCTTGCCCTCCGCCCTTCCTGCAGCTCTCAGCCCTGCTGACCCTTCCCTCCTCTCGTCCCATTCTCCTTCCTTCTCCTCTGTGCTGCCGCCCTCCCCTGCTTCTCCCCCCACACCAGCATCTTATTTCTCTTCAGCCTTGCAGATTCCTCCTTTAGCTCACGGTCCCACCCCAAACCTGGGTCTCCCAGCTCCAGGTTTTCAGCTCTTGCTTCTGTAGAGATGCTCCCAACCTGTATCTCCAGCTGGCAGCTCCTGAGCTCCCGAAAACATTGCTGCCTGGACCTCTGTCCTCCCAGGAGGAGGTAATAGTTGTGAAAGCAGCTGGAGCCTCCAGGGAATGGAGACATGGTCTCTTCCACGTGGGCTGGAGATGATAAGACTCAGAAGGGGAGGCTGAGACCAGACGGTGAGGGGACCCAAAAGCCATGCCAAAAGGGCTGTGTGCATCTTGGATTCAGGATTAAAAACAGAGGTTTCCGGTCCCGGAAAAATGACAAATTGCATTTTGGAAGAAGAATCACTAATCAGCCTTGTGGAAGGTGGACTGGACTGGACTTTACTAGTCCATGAGAGAGGGGGAAGAGAGCTGAGTGGCCAGCTTTGGAAAACATAAGCAGACACAGTCTTCTGAGGAGTGGATCGGGTTTGAAAGGAGGTGGAAAGGAGAGAGGGAGAAAAGAGGGAGGCTTCAGCTTGCCTCCCTGCTGTGCTGGTCTCTCTCCCTGGGACAAGATGTATATCCTGCTCATTTTTTTCTTCCCGGTGCTAATGTTTACAGTTCTAGATGGGAAAAAATATTTTTCTGTGAGGCCAAATGGATTCATTAATGCTTCGCTCTAACCAACTGGGTGAATCAGCATGTTTTCAGTTTGTTCATAGGCTAGTTTTATAGTTTACAACACACTTTAATTCAAATAATTGCATTTGATTCTCACAGTCAGGCAGTCAAGCAGATATTGTGATTGCCAATTTGCAGATGAAAAAGCTGAGGGTCAGAGAGAGGTGACACGTCCAGGGTCTGACAGCTATCAGTAGCAGAGTCAGGCCTTGAACTCCTTGGGTCTTTTAACTCCTTGGCCAGCACTTCCATCGGGCCATGAGTACTAACTGATTAAACCCATCAGGATGTCTGAAATTTCCAGTGTCAAACACAAATAAGCTATTTAGTAGACAAAAGCTGCTTGTGCCTACTCGGTTTACAAATCCCCCCTTTTTGGTATTTGCATCTCTGTTAGTTAAGATAATGCAAGCTGCTGTAACAAACAAATCCCCAAATGCATAATGTTTCAAACATGATGGAATATTCACCGTGGGTACTCCTGTTTGGTAGGCAGCTTTCCTCTAAGGGGTGAACATTTAGGGACCAGGCTCTTTCTATTTTGTGCATCTACCATCTTCTATTCATGGCTTCCAAAGGTGGCTGGGAGATTTCTTTCTTTGTTTTTAATTAATTAATTAATTTCTGACCGCGTTGGGTCTTTGTTGCTGTGCTCGGGCTTTCTCTAGTTGCAGAGAGCGGGGGCTACTCTTCGTTGCGGTGCGCAGGCTTCTCATTGAGGTGGCTTCTCTTGTTGCAGAGCACGGGCTCTAGGTGCGTGGGCTTCAGTAGTTGCGGCTCACGGGCTCTAGAGCACAGACTCAGTAGTTGTGACGCACGGGCTTAGGTGCTCCGCAGCATGTGGGATCTTCCCGGACCGGGGCTCAAACCCGTGTCCCCTGCCTTGGCAGGCGGATTCTTAACCACTGCGCCACCAGGGAAGTCCCGGCCGGGAGGTTTTGATGGGCCTAGAAGCAATACATTTTACTTCTCCTCACTTTCCATTAGCTAGAACTTAGTCATATGGATATACCCAACTGTTAAGGAGGCTGAAATCATTCATTAGAATGTGTATCTAGGAAGAAGAGAAAACAGATTAGGGAAAGTGAGACATATACCGCCACAGCAGTGGTGAACCATTGTTCCCTAGCTCTCAGTCCACCAGGCCCAGTGGAATTTCCTGCTTCCTACCCTCCATTCTCCTTATCTAAGATCCAGGATGATTCAGCCTGGATGATAATAATAAGTGAAATCACCTTACTTCACTCCTGCACGTGATGATTGTTTTAGGTATTGACACATGACCCACGCTTGTTCAGTGAACCTCAATCCTAGGATTTTATTGGAACTTTTGGCAAAGAGAACCTCTCCTTCCATTGGGGCTGCTGAGGTGTGAAGATATGAGCCCGGGCAACCATTGTGTCAGCATGGTGGGAGAACAGCCGTGAGAATGAACCCAGCTAATAAGAAAGCAAGGCTGAGAGATAGAAAGAGATACCTTTGAGTGATATCCTTTGAGTATCTAAATTCTGGCATGTCAGTACTGATCAGTCCTACCCCTGACTTTTTCAACTAAGGTATCTAATAAACCCTTTAAAATTGCTTTTCTTGAACCTAGTTCGAATTGAGTTTCTATCACTTATAAGCAAGAGGCCTAATAGAAGCCCGTTTGCAAAACTCTGGGATACCCTGCTGCCCCTTCCCTCCATCCTCCAATGTGATGGCACTTTGCTCTCCATGAGAGCAGTCCTTCTGCCTCTGAAGCATCCCATTTTGCCATATGGCTGGACTGCTCACTTTCCCACTTGCTTTTTTTCTTTTTAACACAGGAATTGTTATGAATCAAATGCAACATGTGTTGCCTTCTCAAGAGGTCAGAATGATTTAGAATCACATTGATTTTTTTTATACCCTACGGAAATGATAGCAGAAGAACTTGTTTACAAGGATGTAAACACAATATAGGGTGTGTCTCGGTCTCACCTGGGTTCCTCATATGAATGGACCGGTTCTGAATACTGTGAGGAAAAATTCTCTAAAAACCAGTCACTTATAGGTGTTTTAAAAGTCAGAGTATGGCATCTATTCATAAAGTTTTCACTGGTACAAAATCATGGCAAAAATCTGGTAGAGTATAGCAGGCATGTGGCATCATATTTATACACATACACACACACACACACACACACACACACATACTTTAAGAAATTGAAACTGTAGTATTGTTGTTAAAGAAGTTCAAAGAAAATGTGTTGGAGCTTTGCAAGAAGTTCTGGGGCTGTTGGGAGTTCTCTTAGAGAGGAGGCAAGAAGTCTGCTTGGTTTGGATTTCCGCTGCTGGAGAGGGTTGCAGGAACCCAGAGAGAGTTTGGAGGCCAACCTCTCACCCTCTTTCACAGCAGGCTCCAGCCACACTGGACCTTGTGCAGCTCTTCACACATTCCACAGTCTCAAACTTCCTTAAACTTGTACTAGGACGTACTCTCCATACTTCTTCACTTAGAAAATATAATTTGAGATGCATCAAATGATACCACTTCTGTGAAGCCTTCAAGGGAAGACTCGGTCACCCTCTTCTCTGTGTCCCATGATCCTTTGCACATACCGCCATGTTGAAATTTTTCCTATCGTACATTTTTGTGAATGGCTTCTGTGTTCATCTCCCTGGCTTAACTGTGAGTTTCTTGAAAGCAGAGACTATGGCTCAGCCATCTCTCTAGTTCCTATAATTTTAGGCTAGGACTTGGCATGTAATGGATGTGTAAAAAAAAAATCATATAAATGGGAAACACAAAGCTTATAAAATTGCACAACAAGATTTATGGGGGAGAGAAAGATGTTTGCTTAGCTTTGAGAAGACTGATAAGGGAATTGACAATTCAAAGAGATGGAGCCAAAGGGTCATTCTGGACAAGCAGATAAACTTTGTGCATACTTCAATCTGTGATTGAATTATTTTTTCTTGATCACATAGGGAACAGCCAAGACAACTTAGATGAGGACTTTAAATGAAATGACTTGGTTTTCCCACTCATTCCATGTAGACAGGTCATTATCCAGTTAATACTAGGGTTACCAGTGTGCCTGGGAAAGCTCAAGTTTGCACCTGCTGTCCCTACTATTTATAGTGCCCCAGTTAGGTCTCAAAAAAGTGTCCCAGTGTGGATATAAGTTCTTTGGCCACCCTATTCATGGAGAACTCTGTTGGCCCGAGATATCAAAGACAGAGTTGGACTAAGAGACAGTTTCTTCTAAGTTGAAGAGCGCCTTGACTCTAGCTATTCTCCATGTCTCAATGGTCAAGAAGGGGAAATTTCACTCCTGGTGCCCTTCTATTGCTTTCTGAATGGGAAGAGGGGAATTTACTTTGTTTCTCTATTAATTTGTGGCCAAATAAAACATTGGCGTTATCTATCAACATTTTAATCCATACAATAACACTGCAGTAGATATTAGTAAGTATTTTACAGATGAAGAAGTTAAGACTCAGAGAAGTTAAGTAAATTGCTCAAGAGCACACAGCAAATAAGGGTCAGTCCCAATGATAACCTCATTTTGTCTGACTCTCTGTCATGCCCTGTCCACTTTGCAGCATTGCTCATAATTTAGAAACTGTTTTCACAAACAGATTCCCTTATTTTGGAACTCATTTTCTCTCGTCTGAATTATTAGGTATGAAATAAATTCTGCCTTTCCAAAGAAGACCCTGTTAGGCATCTCTTTATTGTAGAAGATCATTCTGGTCTGTGAAGTTCAGTCTGTAGATTAGTGGGTTGTTTCTGATATGAAATAAGGATTGGGCTTTTGTGAACAAGTGGCTCTGTTGTAATTAAGCTCAGCAATGATCTTTTGACTTAGGAACCATTAATATGTAATTAGGCAGGTTTAACTGGAAAACATTTTAATTATTTATAATAGGGACAAGCAAGGGAGTCAGGAGTGGGGACAGAAATTAGACAGCAGAGCTAATAATGCTTTGCCCTGTGATTATTTCAGCATTGAGGATCACAGGGTTGCTTGCAAGAGCAAAAAATTGGAAACCGCCTATAGTTTATTCCATGCAATGGAATACCATGCAGCTGTTGTCATAACTGGTTATAGATACTTACTGATGTGGAAAGATAGATCCAAAGCCTAGTTAAGGGCAAAAAGCAAATTATAAAGCAATATGCATTATGATACTTAAATAAAAATTATGCACACCTAGAAAAAGTTCTGGAAAGGTGTCTAAGTATCTCTGCTGTCCAAATTATGGGTAGTTTTCTTTTTCCCTTTTTTGGATTTATTTGAATTGTCTAAGTTTCCTAGTTAGCACAAATTATATGTACATTTTTAAGTTAAAAATTATTAAATATATAAGAGAAAAGAAAGTGCTTATTTCTCTCTCATCACTATCAAAAGACTAGGGACTTCCCTGGTGGTCCAGTGTTTTTAATAAGAGTCCACGATTCCACTGCAGGAGGCATGGGCTTAATCCCTGGTCGGGGAGCTAGGATCTGGCATGCCACGTGGTGTGGCCACAGAAAAAAAAAAAAAAAAAGGCATGAAAAAAGAAGGAAATCCTGCCATATTTGAAACATGGATGACCCTTGAAGACATTATGCTAAGGGAAATAAGCCAGTCACAGAAAGACAAATACTGCACGATACCACTTGTATGAGGTGTATAAAATCATCACATATATGGAAATAGAAAGTAGGGCGGTGGTTGCCAGGAGCTGGGGGTCAGGGGGAAATGGGGAGTTGCTATTCAATGAGCACCAGGTTTCAGTTATGGAGGATGATCACATTCTAGAGATCTGCTATACAACATCGTGCCTCTAGTTCACGTTACTGTAATGGTGCACCTAAATTTTTGTTGAGGGTAGATCTCATGTTAAGTGTTCTTACCATAATTTTAAAATAATAACAATAAAAAATAAAAGCTGCGTGTGTCCCGCAGAACAGTTTCCCACAGCTAAGCCCCTCCACCACTATCTACAGGGTACTTGCCCCAGCCTCCCTCCTGAGGTGATGAGACATATCTCTCAGTTCCGAAATGCCTGTTACATGCTAGGAACTGTGCCACGGGCTCTCCCCTGTGAGATTTTCTTTAATCCTCCTATAAACCCAGTAAAGTGGAGATTATCATTCCCATTTTTCAGATGAGGAACTGATTCTGAGGGTCCTGAGATTCCTGATGGAATCGCTAATTCTAGAAGAGGTTCTGCTCTTTTAGATAAACAGCCTGCTCGATGCCAAGCCCAGAGCTCTTTAGCAGAATAGCAGCTAGTCATGGGAATAAAGTATAACTATGAATGTAAGCAAGAAAGATGAAAGCAAGCTGACAAAATGTCCCCTTTGCCTCTGAGGTTGGGACTCCGGTCCCACTGTGCCCTGAGGCCATTTATACAGTGAGAGCCTGGAGAAAGCATTTGTTGGAAAGAATAATCTATTGCACCTTAAAATGAATGGCTGCTTTGGGCTATCACATTTATCAGCTACTATTCACCAAGCACTTCCAATCTGCTAGACCCCACACTGAGTACTTTGCAGACACGAGTTCATTGAATCCTTATAACCACCGTATGAGGTAGGTACTTTTATCCTCATTCCTGCTAATGAGGAAATTGAAGCTTGCTTGAGGTGAAGTATGTTGGTCAAGGTCACACAGCTTGTGAGTGGCAGGACTCCAAAAATCTATGCTCTTAACCACAGTGCTACTTTGCCTCCAGAATTAAAAGGGAAAAGAGGGCCTCCCTGGTGGCGCAGTGGTTGAGGGTCCGCCTGCCGATGCAGGGGACGCGAGTTCGTGCCCCGGTCCGGGAGGATCCCACGTGCCGCGGAGCAGCTGGGCCCGTGAGCCATGGCCTCTGGGCTTGCGTGTCCTGAGCCTGCGCTCCGCGGTGAGAGAGGCCACAACGGTGAGAGGCCCGCGTACCGCAAAAATAAATAAATAAAGAAAATTTTTAAAAAAGGAAAAAGAAATTGAAGGAGAGGTCAGAGGAGCAAACCTGAAGGCCTGGAGACTTGGTGAGGACCTGGGACCAGCTAGAACTTTGTGTCTCTCCTAGTGCCTCTTGTCCATCCATGGCCAGATCCTTCAGATTCCTTTGTGGGAAGGTACTAGGATGTGTTATGGTGTGGCAGGATAGAAAAATCATGGGTTTTAGATCCATACTGGTTGGTTTAAGATTGTCAGTGCCACCCACAAGCTCTGTGAGCTTAGGTAAGCTACACACCTTTCCAAGCCCTGCGTTTATGGCAGGCTCATTGGGATGTCTCGGTGAGGAAAACAGCTGTGAAAGTGCCTGACACAGGCTTTGGCAGGTATATTAGTCAGGCTATGCTAGGCCATGCTGAGATAACAAATCCACAATTATTTTTCATAATGAAAACTCATTTCTCCATTCACATGAAGTCCCTTCCTGGTTAGACAAGTCCCCTCATCTTGTAGCTCTATTGTTTGTTGCTTCCAAGTCACCCCCGTAGGGAATAGAAAAGTGATGGAGGCACCCCAGCTCCAAGACGCCTTGGCCCAGACATGGGACACATCACGTCTGTTCATAGTCCTCTGGCCAGAACTCAACACACAAGCCCAAGCAATCACAAAGAAAGCTGGGAGAGAGAGGGGAGCACGTGGATGGATATTCAGTGCAGAGGGTTGTTCCAGGATGTGACTGCCTCCTTCTCTCCTACTTCCAGAGGTGCTTTTTGGAGATGAAATTCATAAATACATCTAAAGCTGTTAGTCAGAACGATCTTTGGTTCTAGGTAAGTGGATTCGGAATCTTTCACAGCTTTTTTCTATGTTGTACATGAGGAGAAAATATAAGTGAATTATTCTGATCATTTGACTTACTTTCATTGTCAATGGCAAAAATTCAGAATTAAATCAATAACAGCACTGCATTTTGGGAAACTAGTTAAAAGGACTGAATGCCACTTAAAAATAAGTCTCTTAATCTGATGTGTGTACATATATTTTATTTTTGCATGTTGTATCACAAATAATTAGAACTAATTTGCCTTAGTGATTGTTTGCTTGTGCACTTGTGCATTCTTTTTTTTTTTTTTTTTTTTTGTGGTATGCGGGCCTCTCACCGCTGTGGCCTCTCCCGTTGCGGAGCACAGGCTCCGGACGCGCAGGCTCAGCGGCCATGGCTCACGGGCCCAGCTGCTCCGCGGCACGTGGGATCTTCCCGGACCGGGGCACGAACCCATGTCCCCTGCATCGGCAGGCGGACTCTCAACCACTGCGCCACCAAGGAAGCCCTGCTTGTGCATTCTTATCTCACCTTGTTCCACAGGATTTGAAGCAGTACCTTAGAAATTACAGAATCCTGTAACAATTGGTTCTTCTCCTCCCTGTCCCCACTCCCCACCAGTCATTCTCTACCTTGGCACCTAAAATGCAAAGCTGATCAAGCCACATCTACTTAAAAAGAAAACAAAAATTTTCTAAGACTTTACTCTGTCCTCCCCAAATCCTTAGCCTGACAGCACAGTCTGCCATGATCTACCTTTCCAAACTGTGATAGCTGTGGTTTGTGTCAATCTAGCTAAGCAGGAGCTATGCCCTTCCCTGTATAATTCTGGGTTCAAGTTGTCCACAGATAAATTTACTGTAAGGGAGATGAAGGTGGGACTCATAATATTCGAAGATTTCTAATGACAAGGTATAACATGGGAGGCCACGAGTATGTCAGATGTCCACTACTAACACGTGCAAAGTGTGTACTTTGTGCCAGGCACTGGCCCAAAGCCCTTACAGCTTCTAACCTGTTTATTCCTGCTGAATAAATCCATTGAATTCTATTGTTGTTCCCATTTTACAGATGTAGAAAATGAGATTAAACTAACACAACATTGTAAATCAACTATACTCCAATAAAAATTAATTAAAAATAAAAAAGAAAATGAGATTAAACCCCTCACCCAAGATCACACAGTCAAGATCTGGACTCATGCTGGGTGACTCCACAACCCATGCTTTTCATTACAACTGTAATTATATACTACAGAAACTTCAACAGAGGATGTTGAAGGATCTGGAAACGTGTCTAAGTATCTCTGCTGTCCAAATTATGGGTAGTTTTCTTTTTCCCTTTTTTGGATTTATTTGAATTGTCTAAGTTTCCTAGTTAACATAAATTATATGTACAAACAGTTTCTGGGAGATTTTAATTCTCTATGAAAGAGACAAAAAAAGAGATGATCTCTTTTTGTATGGATTATGATAACTAGAATTTTCAGTCATCTCTTCACAAACTTGTGATAAAGCTGAACCCCACAGAGTTCAGAGCTGATAGAAACTCAAAAAAATTATTTATACTGCATTGATGCTTGTGTATGTGAGTGGTTAACATTGCAATCTCCACTTAATTAGAGCTTTCCTTGAGATCAAATGGTCCCATTGGGTATGTCCTGGCATGGTCAGGATAGCAGAAGTTTTGCTGCAGTAACAAATAACTTCCAAATCTCTCAAAACAAAAGAAGTTCATTCCTTGTTCATGCTACATGGCCATTGTGAGTTGGCCGTGGCTCTGCTTCAGTGGCCGTATAGCATACAGTATTCACTCTGGTATCCAGGATGATCTGGAACATTGCTGGTCACTGTAATAGAGGGAAAGAGCAAGGCAGAGTATGCACTAGCTCTTAAAGACTCCGCTCACAAGTGGCATGTCATTTCTGCTCACATCTCATTAGCCAAAGCAAGGTGCACGGCCATGTAAGAGTCCACAGGGTGAGTAAGTATAATCCTCTTGCTGGGAGGGCTATTAATTTGGGAGAACAGTCAATCAGTTTACCATGAGACATTGATCCCTTAGCCATAGGGTGTATGGACAGAGGCTGGGGTGATCAAAACCCTCTAGAGATCATCTTTGGCCATAAGTAACCTTTCCTGTTTACCCCAGTGTACTGTACAAATATCTTTTTCTGCACCATGAAGTAAAAACAATTGAGAATCTTGACTTTGATTGTCTTACTTAATTCTCACAAGAACTGAGGCACTAGGGCACTGTTAGTTTGAGCCCAAATCCTGTTGGTAATACAAAGGCAGGACTGGAATTTGGGATTTTAGTTTCCATATACTCAAGGTTCTTTTGGCTCTAATAAGGGATACTCTGAGTTCGGTCAGCAGAATCTGTGACCTGAGGAGCCAGAGTCCTGGCCCTTCAGCCCCACTGGCATCTGTGCACCTCTCTTCCTGGCTTGAGCTGGCCCATTGACAGGGGTAGTAGTGACCACCCAGGCTCAGGGATAACCAGGGAGAGTGTTAAAAACATATATGCTACAAACTATATTTTTTCTTCTTATTAAGGCTCTGGAGACAAGAACATGACAACATTTTGGCAGCTGGGACTATAGCCATGTGTGAGGAGAAAGTGATTTGCATGAGCAATGCAAAACCACCTGGTTTATTGCAACTGACTCTGAGCAAGTTAAATGAATCAGATTCCCAGTTGGATACTAGAGGAAGCTAACACACACACACACACACACACACACACACACACACACACACACACACTCACGCTGCAAAAACCTCTAAAAAAACACAACCACTCAACACTCATGTTCCGTACAAATAAACTACTGAGGAACTTCTTGCCCACTTGTTCTCCCTCCCCAGCCTTAATTTTCCTGATGAGCTTGTATAAATTCTCTTACCTTGGTAGCTTTATGGCTGGGCTTCCTCTTCCCACCTCTCTATGGACACCCTCAGGAAGGATGTGCTCAGTGGTGCAAAGGAGCTAGAGCAATGGGAGTGCTTGTCCTGTAACCATTGACAATTTGAACTTCCCACCAGCCCACCAAACTGAGGAATCCCAGGTCCCACTCTGGACATGTCACCAAACTCCTTGGCTAGTTCTTCCGCACACTGAAGCTTCTAAACCTTGGCCTTAGACTGTCAAATGCTGCTTATGGATCTGTCAGGCCTTCTCATCTCCTCAGCCTCCCAGGGTTTTTACTCTGTCCTTGCCAGATACTAAAGTAAAGACGTATCCCAGCAATGCATTTCTTTGCTGGAAAGGCCATCACCAGGGTTGGTTACAGGCCGATACAGGCTAGGAGAGATGGTTGTGTGTATTGTAAAAGACAGACCATGGTAGGCGGGGTCATAAAGAAGGCCTTGTGGTGTAAGGAAAGAGCACTTAGCAGGAGGTTGAAGACTTGATTTCAAGATTGAGTTCAGTTACTAATCCCGACAATTCTGAGTTTACTTGAGCTCTCACCCTTCCTTCATTCTTTAAACAAACATACCTTAAGTGCCTACTCTATGCCATTACTATAGTGGCTGCTGAGGCATAGAGTGGTTGTAGCCAGCCTTCAAGATGGCCCACAACAATCCCTGTTCTGATATTCACACTCTTGTGAATATCGCTCTCCCACAATGAATAGAGCTGACCTATAGGATAGGTAGAAATGGCAGTCTGTGATTTCCATGGCTAGGTCATAAAAGGCACAGTGATTTCTTCTTTGCTTTCTCTTGGAATTCTCACACTGGGTAAGCCAGCCACCATGTTGTAAGGATGTTCAGCAGTGCTTGGAGAGGCCCACGTGGGAAGGAACTGAGGCCTCCTGCCAATAACCAGCAGCATGTGAGTAAGCCATTGTGGAACAGCTCCTTCAGCCCCAACCAAGCCTTCAAATAACTGCAGCCCATCTGACGTATTGATTACAACATCAAGAAAGACTCCTATCCAGAACCAGCTATCAAAGCTCTTCTGAGTTCCTGACCTACAGAAAAGGTGGATAAGAAATGTCGGTTATTTTAAGCTACTCTGTTTGGGGGCACTTTGTTAAGCAGTAATAGAGAACTAATAAAGAAGCGAGCAGCACATACAAGATCCTTACCCTACCTTCATGGAGTTATAGTCTAGTGGGGTGGGAATGAAGAGGAATAGACAAAATGATGAAATCAAGTGAATGAGTATAACTTGTGGTAAGTGCTGTGAAAGAAGCAAGCAGGGCACTGAGCTGAGATATGATGAGATATGAAAGGCAAGTGCCTTTAGATAGGTTGGGCAGGGAATGCCTCCCCAAAGAGCTAACACTTAAGCAGACCCTGAGCGTTAAATAAAGGCTCCTAGAGGTGCCACCCGGCCCCCAGATAGAGAAGCTCCACCTTAAGGATGACAGAGCCTCCCAGCCTTCTCTTGACTGCGCACCTCTGACTTTTTTCATCATTCGAACTTTTTATTTATAATAAAATTTAACAGTCTTCATATGCCTAAATGTAGCACATATCACCTGTGCATTAATTAGCATACTTCCTCCCTTTAAGATGTGCTTCCTCCTCACTTGAGCTGTTTGCCACCCTCCAATTTGTGGTCCAGTCTACTCTTGTCACTCTTCTCCAAGTAGACAAAGTAGGCAGGCATCTTTTTTGCATTCATGGGTATGTTCCTGGAGATTCAGCTGACAGTTTCTGCTAACTGGCTCCTACTGAAGCCTTGTCTGGTGTACAACTTGTAGTGTTGTTTCTAATAAGGTAAAGAAATAAACTGGTACCTTGTCTAAGCCATTGTTTTAGGGGGGCCTCTTGATTGTAGCATCTTAGCTCCTCCTTTCCCTAGTACAGAGGGCCAGCACCATTACGTGGGGTCTTGGAGGGTGTGGCTTGGGGTTGTCCCTTTATTCTAACAACAGTGAGAGAGTCATTGGTGGGTTTTAAGCAGTAAAGCAAAATGATCTCATCTGTTCTTTAAAAAGTTCACTCTGCTTATTCCCTGGGTCTGTACTCTCCAAGTCTCAGGTTTCTAATTTGTAAAACAGGAGTCTGAGATAGAATTTTCCACCCTGCTTATCCCCACAAAAGGTCTCCTTTCCAGGCTAAACATGCCAGTTCTTTTAACCATCCTTCACACAGTTTGGTCTTTTCACAAACTTGGTTGTTCTCTGTGGAATGTACATGTGGCATGTCCTCTGGAATTGGGGTACTTCAAACCCAGCTCAACACTCTACCCATTGTCTGTCCAACCTGGGGCAGAGCAGGGCTGCCAGCCCCCTTGTGAGATCAGCTTTGATCTGTGTTAACTGTCATGGTTTCATTGCAAAATCCCTTTCCTGCTACTCCTGAAGGTGAATTGTATGAAATCATTCCTTGATACTGAGGCTGTTCCCTCCCCAATCACCCGTCACACATTCTCTCTGCAGTTGGCAACACCAGGGCAGAAAAGACCAGGGGTCCTTGCAGGACGTTTCCTCTGAGATGGTCTTGGGGCAAGAGATGGCCTAATTGGGATTCCAGGCATCTTCTCTGCAAGAGTGGCACGTTCTTTTGAAAAGTGGCTAAAGAGGGCTTCCCTGGTGGCGCAGTGGTTGAGAGTCCGCCTGCCGATGCAGGGGACGCGGGTTCGTGCCCCGGTTCGGGAAGATCCCACATGCCGCGGAGCGGCTGGGCCCGTGAGCCATGGCCGCTGAGCCTGCGCGTCCGGAGCCTGTGCTCCTCAACGGGAGAGGCCACAACAGTGAGAGGCCTGCGTACCGGAAAAAAAAAAAAAAAAAAAGAAAAGAAAAGTGGCTAAAGTGGCTAAAGAGATGATCTTTGCATTCGAAACATTTGAATCCTAGTTCCAAAGAGAATCATCTGAGAATGATGCTGTGGATGGGTCTGAAACCTGATGGGGAGTTCTCATGCAAAGGATCATCTCTGCCTGGAGTTCAGATAAAAGATCACACTTGCTAATTTAGATAGGAATGATAACTTTCCAACTGGGGTGACAGGTAAGTGCTTCCAGAAACAGCTTCTTTAGACAATGAAGCCACAAATGGCTGCCTTCAGAGAGAAGGGGGAAATGGTCGACAGAGAAGAATTTAGGTCAGCCAGAATGAGGCCCCAAAAAAGTCAAGTTCAGAAATAATTTAACAGATTGGGATCCAAAGAATACGTCCTTTGCCTGACAAATGACATTCGCTTTGAAAGTGAAAATGAAATTGGAGAAAGCAAAATTGCTGCGTGATGGGTCCTGGAGATTGAAGAGAAATGATACCAGGGGAGAAAGGAGTTGTAAAGCATTCCTAGTTAAGCATGGAATTAGAATGAATGAATTTTGGCCCATATAGGGTCAGGGGAAGAGCACACAGATAATGGCCTAATCCCAAGCAGCTCCACAACGATGTTCATTAGCAGAGGGTCTCAAGCACTTGACAAGCCTGCCTGGCCAGTCTCACGCTGCCTCCTCTGAAACTGCTCATTCTGGGAGGAAGTCTGACAGAACAAGACCACTTAACTCTACAGTTAAGCCAAGGAAAGGTGGAAAAAGACTTTTACCCTGAATGTCAAGGGGCCTCGAAAGAGCTGGGGGGGTGTGGAAGGGGGAAGAAATGATGCGCATTGAAACTGAAGAAGCACCGTGGGGCTGGCAGAACCTCGCCCTGGCAAAATAACAATCCCTGGCCACCTAGCAGAAGGCACGTGGACTTCTGCCTAGGGACATCTGGGCTTTATTCCTGGTCTAATGAACGGATTCTCTGTGAGATTGTTAGACCAGACACTTGATCTCTGCGTGACTCATTTCATCCACTCCCAGGACAAGCATAATCACATCTATTGACCCCTTTCTGCTTCACAGAGATAAAGGCTCGCACAGTGCTTTCATCGACACTGACTTCTCCTTTAAGCCTCACAGTCATTCTACAAGGGGCATGATTTGTTCCATTTTATGGAGGAGGAGACTGAGGCCCAGAAATGTGAAATGACTTGCCCAAGGTATAGACCTAAGCAGAAGAAACAAGAAGACTAGAACATAAATAATCCTAGGTCACATACACATCTCTGACCCCCACAACTACCTACTGAACAAGAAAGAAACTGTGAGCGCTGTGACTGTGATATAGTATGTTGTGGTGAACAGCATGAGTTTTGGAATAAGCCGGCTTAGTTTCCCATTCCAGCTTTGCCACTTTCTAGTGGTGTCACTAGGTCACATGAGCTTTAGCATCTTGTTTATAAGATGAGGATCAAAATGGTGCCTCGAGCACAAGCGTGTTGCGGATTCAACGTCCACAGAGCGTTCGGTGCATCACATAGCAAGTGCTTAATGGATGTAAACTTGTTCTCATGGTCAGCCATGGGGACGTGTTGCAGGAAACTTGATGGGAGTGATTAGGAGGGATGGCTGTGAGGTCAGATGACATGGGTTTGAATTCTGACTCCGCCATTTAGAAGATGAGTGACCTTAAGAAAATTATTTAACGTTTCTAAGCTTCATTTTCCTCATCTGTAATACAGGATAAATACTTGTCTCATATTGTTGTCTTGAGGACTAAATGAGATACTTGAAGAATGCACGGCACTCTGTGAGTGCGCCAGAATTATTCTCCATTACAGTGTTATTGTATTGTGGCTGTTTGTTAAAGATCAGGCAGAAGAGTTAGGGCCTTATAAAAGTGAACAGTTCCAGAAAACCAGTACCCACATCTACATACAGTGAATCCAGGGTTGTTGAGATTATAACATGGGGTTATTGGGACCTGAAGAGTGTTTTTCTCAGTTCCCATACCTGGAACTGTATTTGCATTTTAGCATCATCTTAATCTCAGTGTTTCTTTTCTCCATCGTGCTTTGCAGTGAATACTATCTCACCACTGTCTATAATGGCTTCTTGGGTTTCTTACCACCATCTATGGGTTCTCATTTTCAACTCAGTCCATTAGTTCATTCAGTCATTCCTTCCCTTCCTCATACATTCATTCATTTAACCATCTATCTGTTTATCTTTCTATTTCACAAACATTTCTTGTGTATCTCCTTGGGGTCAGGCCTTGTTTGTAGAGAGTGTAGCAATGAATCAGACATGGCCATACCACTCTAGAGCCAATAGTGTCCTGGAGGATCTGAGACATGTGTATAAATCCCAAAGTACAAGGGAGGACAAGATAAGGATCACTGTAGAGGGATGGTTAAATTGTCAGGGAGACAGAGCACGCTTATGGAAACTCTTCAATGGTGTTGGTCAATGCCATGAGCCTCCTGTTGGTTAAATGTCAGAGATCATTTCTCAATTTCTATTTCTTTCTCTCTTTAAGACCCCAGAAGTCCCTACCTCCCAGTCTATTTCTTAGTAACAACCTCTTTTCTTTCTTTTTTTAAAAATTTTTATTGACGTATAGTTGATTTACAATGTTGTGTTAGTTTCAGGTGTACAGTAAAGTGATTCCGTTATACATATATATACAAATATATATATTCTTTTTCTACATTCTCTTCCATTATAGGTTATTACAAGATATTGAGTATAGTTCCCCATGCTATACAGTAGGTCCTTGTTGGTTATCTATTTTATATATAGTAACGTGTATCTGTTAATCCCAAACTCCTAATTTATTCCTCGCCACCGCATTTCCCCTTTCGTAACCATAAGTTTGTTTTCTGTGTCTGTGAGTCTATTTCCATTTTGTAAATAAGTTTATTTGCATCCTTTTTTTAGATTCCACATATAAGTGATATCATATGATATTTGTTTTTCTCTGTCTGGCTTACTTCACTTAATCTCTAGGTCCACCCATGTTGCTGCAAATGCCATTATTTCATTCTTTTTGTGGCTGGGTACTATTCCACTGTGTGTATATTTATTATATATATATGATATATGATATATAATATATATCCTATATATCATATATAATATTATATATATATATATATATGATATATATACAAGATCTTCTTTATCCATTCATCTGTCGATGGACACTTAGGTTGAACAATCCTTTTTCTATCCTGGCTGAAGTGCCTCCTTGTTAAGGTTAATGCTAACTGTTGCAGTCAATCCATGACCTAGACATTCACATGTCTGAGCCTCAGCCAGATGAGTGATGGGACCACTAAGTGAGATGGAGAATTCAGGAGCAGAGTGGGTATGATAGGGGAAGAGATAGCAAAGAGTCTTGAGTGTGTTGAGGTCCTAAGAGACATCCTGGTAGAGGTTTCCATGTATAGTTAGGTATTTGGGTCTGAAGCTCAAGGGAGAGGTTTTGGCTGGAGATACTGGTTTGCAAATCATAATATGGATACACATATAGTAGAAGCCATGTGAGTGGGTCCATGACCCAAGAAGAGGGTACAGAGTGAAAAGAGAAGGGAATCTAGGACAAATCCCCCAGGAACGTCAGAATTTAAAGAGTGGGCAAAGGTAAAGGATCCAGAGAAAACTACCAGCGTGGATGAATGTAGATGAGAGAAAAACCCAAAATGAATGCTAGTTCAGAAGACAAAAAAGCGGATTCTAAGAAGAAATATTCTAAGAACCTTATCAAATGCTTTGGGTAAATCAACTAAGGTTAAGAACTAAAAGTTCGCTGGGTTTGACAAATAGGAAGTGACTTTAGAGGTGGACTGACAGAAGAAAGACAGGTTGCTGAAATGTGCACTATTTCAAAAAAATAATGATAGGATGCAGGAGTACAGGGATTAGCTTTGAAAAGAAGCTTCCCTTCCTAAGGGACCACAAGAGAAGAAAATATAGTTAATTTTGGAAGTGAATGGGAAGGGATCTGGGGGAATTTATATGTGGTGACCTTTACTATGGGAAGTAAGAGATGATTGAAGTAGTGTGAGAACATATGTAGGACAGGATTTGAGAAGGGTGATGGTTTGGATCAAGTTTGTGAAGAATGGGAGGGGGGAAGGGATAAAAATTGAGGTCTGATGGATGATTTTTCAAGGTCAAGATTTTTGAGGTAGATGTTGGCAGGTCATAAACGTGAGTTCCTGGAGTGGAAGAGAAGCGTATGTAAGTAGGTTAAACAAGACTCTGGAAGAGAAGATGCTTTTATAGATCTTGAGGGCCTCTGAGGTGGCAGCAGGGGTTGGGGGTGGAGAGTAAGGCTGTGAACCAGTGCCAACATTCAGCAAGTCTGTGTAGTGAGTATCTACTTCATGCCAGGCACTAGATGCCATGGTGCCCAGTAAACACAGGGGATACATTTTAATATAGTCAGTGTGAGAGAGAGGTGGTGATAGGAGACATGGGATAGCCTATAGTCTACGCAATGGTATAATTGTGACTCGTGGAGACAGGAGGGTCTTTGAATCACATGGGAATGGAAATTCCTATAAATGGCAGTGGGGGACTAGGAGAATACTAACCACCCGCGTTATGTGGGCACTGTGTTTTAAGGGTGTGGTGGTAAGGATTGTGGACAGCTGAGCAGCCTCCCCTAGAGAAGGCTGCAAAGAAGCAGATCATCAGGGATACCACGTGCCTAGCCATGTGTTAACTGCTTGAATAACGACAGCGCTTGGCCCTGCTCTAAGGGTCCCTGGAACCTTTTTGAGCACCCATCTGTGCTGCCAGACCTTGATGGGTTTACTGTTTCTCTCTGCTCTGTTGGCTAAGCCCTACTCACACAGGATAATGAAGGTCTCATTTGCCTCTGACAATATGGTGCCTTTCTGCATAATTTACATGTTTTCTCCAAGACTCAGACACTAAGTAATGAACTAACGAATTCTGGTGCAGGGTCTTGCTACTGATACATGGAAATCCAGACTCTGTACCTTTATTCTTCTGTGGTATCTCCCAGCACAAGTCTGAAGCATGGAAAGGTGTCTCTCAGTCCTGGTCTTGGCAGGCGCCCGTCAAAGAGAGAACTTAGACTTTTCAGGATGACTGGTGCTAGCTTTATGTCGCTGTCACCTCCTGAAACCCAGTAGCAGTCAGCTGATTTATAAATACTTCTCTGAGATTGGACTTTGTTTCCAATTTGTAAGAACATTAATGACCACTTATTGGGCACTTACATGAGTCAGCCACTGTGCTAAGGATTTACGTGAACCGTTTTTAAAAATCTGCACAGTGACCAATGAAATAGGTCCTTTTCTCACTTTTCTTTTCTCTTTTTAAAGGCGATAACTGAGGCTTAGGGAAAATCAGTGGTCCATGGACACAGCTCCTGATGGAAATGGGATCATACCCAAGCCTGCGCTCTTAGTCACCGCCAGACCTCTTCCTTAGGCCTTCTCCTCCCATCCTTTGGCATCAGTGTATTAATAGTGTTTCAGGTCTCACATTTATTGATTTGGCAGTCTTTCACAGAGCACGGAATCTGTTCTAGAGCCCCATGGGAGGTCATGACCTTACGGAGTTGAGGATTGCTGGAGCTTAAAATAAGGCAAAGCATTGAGGTCTCTGATGCTCAGGATGGAGACGGGTCAGCTCACAAAGGCCTGTGTTGGCCACATTCAAGAGTTTGGACTTGCAGGTGATGGGGAGACATTTGAGAATTTCAGGTAGTGGAGTGAACATTGTGCAAACAAATACTCACCGCCCGTCTCCTGTATGTCAGATATTCAGGAGGGTGATGGTGTAGGAAAGAGGGTGAGGCAGGTCAGGTGCCTAGAATCTAAAGACTCTCAGAGTAAACGCCTCCTTACATTTTGTGCCCTACATGCCTGGTGTGCCTCGACCTAGTCCAGGCCCTGGAGGGTGCTCTGGGGGACTGAAGGATGAATACAACTTGGATCTCCACCCTTAAAGCGTGATGAACTACGGGGAGGAGAGAGGACTGGACAGTTACAATTAACCACTCATATAGGGCACTGAAAGCAGGAGTGACTTTAGGAGCATCAGACATCATCAGTGTTTCTTTGGAGAAGATGAGTCCTGATTACGTCCATGTCCTTCCACCACCCTCTCAACTGCACTCGACATCTGACATTCCTAACAGCACTTTGCAAGTCTTCTCAAGTGAGTGGTGGGAGAACGACTTCCATTTGCTTTTTCCTGTTGACTAGGTACCAGCCTCTGGTACACTAGGCCTAGAGGCTGGTTCTGGAAATTCCTGCAATATAGGTTCATCTTGGATCATACGAGTTCAACTGCCTGAGATGAGAGTAGGATGACAGAGCAGCCCCTATATTTTTTTCTAAGTTTTAGAATTCAAGTTTGGGGATCCTTCAGATTGTCCCATTCTTTCAACTTGGACTCTGTGAGTCCAAAATCTAGTTCATTGCTTCTTAGGAATTACAATCATGTTTGTCCGACATAAAGAGCAGCTGTCACTCCAGGCAACTTCTGCCTCCCCAGCTTTAACTCCAGTAATTCCTAATGGTTTGGCCTTGGGTTATTAATATGGAGCGGGGATTAAATGGCTAAAGAGCAAAGGTACATTAAGTTCCTAGACGACAGGGCACACTCTTGGCACGAAACAGGAAACCACTGTGGAGTAAAATGTGAAATACAGTCCGTGCAGACCCTGCTCGCTAAAGGCTGAGGCAGAGGGTTGGAGACTGTCGTGCCATTATTGGCCCTGAGAAGAGTCAACGGCCAATTCAGTGGCGATGCGGGAGAACCTCGCCCGTGCTGGGACAGCCAATCACACTGGGGCTAGGATTCTCTTAGGGAGAGAGAAGAAGTCTGCTTTCAGTTTTTATTGTCAGCTAGACAATGGGAAGTAGCACAGTTCAGTGGAAGGGGTGTTGGACTGGGAGATAAGAGACTTAGTTCTTAAGTCTGGCCCTCCTCCCATCCCAGGACAGGCAACTTGGCTTCCCTGGATTTTTCTTCACTTCAGAATGACTAGATGATCACTCATATTGCTTCCAGTTCATCGATTCCTCATTCTATGAATGCCCAAGAAAAAAGAAAACATCACCCCATCTGGCTCCCACCTTCCAGAGAATGACCTGTGGAGCTGTAGCTCTTCGGGGACAGATGGTAGGCAGGTATCTGTTTCCATATTTGGTGTGATGTAAGAGGAGGAGGGAAAGAAAATAATGATGTCTGAGCCAACTTACCCAGGCAGGCTGGCTCCTCACCCAGCCGCCCTAACCCACTGTTTACTTTGTGTGGTTTGTCACGGGACCCCTCAGCGTCTGGTACCTGACCCACCCTCCTCAATCCAACTGGCTGTTTCCAGAATTATTCCCCAGGGGAGCCTACCTGTTTGAGGACTCCCTGTTTTTGATAATGTTTTCAACTGTTGCTCTCACGGGCTTCAGTCCTAGAGGTCTTCATTGAAGCCAGCCAAGCGTGTGACACCTCAAAAGAAATGTTGCCACGTGTAAGATATTTGACACTGAAAATCCTCTCTCTGGGCACAGCTTCTGTCTTTCCACTTCACTCGGAGTCTGTAGTGCAGAGTAATAAAAAGGGCAGGGGCTTCGGGGCACAGTAGAGACGTGGGAGCCTGGGCAGTTGCCTACCTCCCAGAGCCTCTGTTTTCTTATTGGTCCAGAGATGGTGACAGCACACACCTGGAGTGTGGATGAGAGCAGTAAAGAGGGGTGGATGAGAGACACCCAGGGCTTAGAAAGAACGTATGGATTCCTTCCTTTCCGCCTTGTAGTGGCCACTTAGCTGAGTCCCCACATCTATTCCACCCTCAATGATAAGTCAGTCATGAGAATTCTTACCTTCTGCCGTGTTTGGCTTAAGCATGGGTAAGTGACCTAATTCTGGCTGATGAGACATGAGAGGAAGTCTGTCGGGAAGGCTTTTGGGAAAGGTTTCCTTTCTCCTGAGAAGAGACCTAAGAAAGTGACAGTCCCCACTTTCCTCTGGATAAGGTACTCTTTGAAGGTGACCTCTGGAATTCCTGCAGCCATTTTGCTGCCAGCCAGAGGATGATGCCAATATATAGCATGAAGGGCAGAGCCCCTGGGTTGTAAGACAGGCAGTCAGAGCGTTCACAGCCCTCATCTGGCGATGCCCTACCCATGGACTTTTTGTTAAGCGGGTTAACTCACATATTTCCACGTCATTTAAACTAATTTATTTAGGGTTTTCTGTTCCTTTCCTCTGAGGGCATCCAAATTGCTAAACCTCTCATCATGGGCTCCTACTCTTAATCATCAATCCTTCACATTCCCATGGTCCATTTCAATTTCCTCCTACCATTCCCCTTGCTTTATAGCCCAGTTGGGCTTCCTGAGCCAGCTTTTCCAAGAGTAGGATCCTTCCTGCCAATCCTTATGAATTGACGTTTGGCTGTTTCTACCTAAACAAGTCCTGGTGTTGTTTTTTGGCCCCCAGTCTCCAAGGTTGCAAAGTATTTCTGGAGAAATATAAAATTATGTCCAGTAGCCATATTATGCTTGCTTTCTTCCTGGGGCCTTAGCTCCTGTTCCCATCAATCTAGATGCCTTGCTCTTTCCACCTCCACACAATTACTCATACAGTCCCTCCCAACTGATATGCCCTCTCACTCTCTCTCTCCTAGAGCAATCTTTCCCATCCTTGCAGGCCAATCTCAGATCCTTAAAGTGAGATGCAAATGCAACCTCCTCGGAAGCCCTGTAATGTCATATCTCTCTTCAAATCCAGGTCAATGTCCTAATATAGATATTTGTCTCTTTCCTTTATATTCCCTAGTAGGCCCTGGTCTCCTTAGACAAGCTTTGTTTAATATGAAGAGCCACACAAATCTAAATTAAGAAAGAAACAAAGGATAAAGACCAAAGGCGCAGGTTTTAAATCAGCCAGACTCCAGTTTGAAGATGAGCTGTGCCACTTAATGAGTAAGGGAAATAGGGAAAATTATTAAACTCTGTGCCACAATTTTTGTCTGAAGTTGGAACTAATAATACCTACCTAAGGCAATTAGGAACGTTATATGAGATATATTAAAATGCTGGACACATAGTAGGCCCTCAATATTACTTCTTTTCACCACAAATCAGAGAGAGTATGTCCTTATTTTGCTAGCCAAATGTGTGTGTGTGTGTGTGTGTGTGTGTGTGAGTACACAAATTCTTCTTCCTTTGATATCAAGTAATCTATAATATTATCAAACTAAATTCATTTAGGCAACATTCAAATAAAAATAAAATGCTTCTATCCCCTTTGCCCCTCATATGGAGGTAGACAGAAACTCTGTATTCAGTGCACATGTTCTGCTGGCCAGCTCTGTGCTGCATGAAATGATGTATAGATCAACTGAATATGAAACTAGTCTTTTGCCCTAAGATTCTTCATCATGATTCTTTGAACATGCGGGACACTCATAGATAATAAATGCTTCTGCGTGGTAGATTGCCTCACTCAGATGCTTACATCTTCTTTCCAACAGATAAAAGCAGAGAGAACTATGACATTTTAAGAGTCCTTCCTGTTACTGTACTTGAGTGGTTCTTAAACTTTCACAGGAATAATAATGAGTTAGGGTTTCTATATGGGCAGATTCCTAGCCTCACCCTTAGAGAGTCGGCTTGGTAAGCATAGGCATGGCCCCATGTTGGGTTAGGAACTGTGGCAGGAAGCTGATTCTCAAAGGAGTGAGCACACTGTGACATTTCAAGCAGGCATGACTAATAACCCAGGCCATTCATTGGATCTCAATAGATGGACGTCAGAGTCTTACAAGTAGCATGGGAACCAGGTACCTTATGCCAGAAGGAGCATTCCTGGGGCATGGAAGATTCCAAAGGGAATGGGTTAAAATTAATAAAAGCTTTGGCACTGGCTCAAGAATCAGGATAAGTTAAATCTCTAGATCTATTCTGAAGACCAGAACAGTTTGGAGACTATCTAGAGGTAAGATGGACAGGTAAGCTTGGTGGGAAAGAATGTGATCTCGACCACCAGCGTCTGGAACCGTCAGGAATGTGGACTATGGAAACTTGACGGTTTTCTATTTCAAATAAGATATTTATTTGTTCATTTCCTGTTTGACCTCCCTTATTATTTTGTATAGTTCCTATTGAAAATTTAACCTAGTTTGGGGGAATAGGCCTAGGTGATGTCAGTTACTGGAGAGATGGGAATTGAAGAATGGCCACCATTCATTTCCAGTGCCTTTATGGGCCAGGTATTTTATACACATTATCTCTAATTTTCACAAGCACATGGTAAAGTAGATGTTAACAGTCTATGTTTTTTTGGGTAAGGAGTGGAAATTTCAGAGTGATTAAGCAATTTGCCTAGGGCCACACAGCAAAGAAAACGAAACTCACATGCACAGGGTGAGCCCTTCTTACCGGAAGTTCTCTTTTTTTTTGGCCGTATGCGGGCCTCTCACTGTTGTGGCCTCTCCCATTGCGGAGCACAGGCTCCGGACGCGCAGGCCCAGCGGCCATGGCTCACGGGCTCAGTTGCTCCGCGGCATGTTTGATCTTCCCGGACCAGGGCACGAACCCGTGTCTCCTGCATCGGCAGGCGGATTCTCAACCACTGCGCCACCAGGGAAGCCCCAGAAGTTCTCTTGACACCTCCTCATGCTTGCTCACTGGAGGGCTTTATCCTTCAGTGGCCAGGAACAGACCTCCTAGGACCCACCAATCCAGCCTTGCCAGACACCTGGAAGAGAAAGTGATTTCTGAAGCAGGAGAAAATCCAGGAAGATTGCTCAGTTCACGTGCGCACTGCTTCCCAGCTGGGGATGACTGTTAAACTTGAAAATCAATTCCGTGCCTGCTCTCTCCCCAGGGCAGGCCATGGCTCCCTCACTGTTGTGCTGTTAAACAGTACAAGAAGTATTGCCAGCCTGAAGAGGTCAGGGGCAACCGTGTGCTGGGCCTCAGGCCATGCACAGAGCACTCGCTGTGGGACTCGTAGGTGGCGCCTTCAGCCTCAGGGGCGGACGGAGGATAGGTGGACGAGAAGTGGTCCTGGCCCCTTCTACCCACGGGCAACCTCGGGCTCCCCAGCAGCCCACGCATGGGTTCCTTTGGCTTTGTGGCAAAGCTGTCCTTCTCTGGATGCTTTCTGGACTGTGGCCCCGGGACTTCGGAGACCTCTCCAAAAGTGGACAAGACTGACCCGTGGGTGATGGCCCAGAGGGGACTGGGGTGCTCTGGGTGTGGCCGAGTGGCTTCTCACATTCATGTCTTTTCAAGGCCACAGTTGTACCAAACTGCTCTAAGACGAGTGGCCTGTACCAGATTATGCTAGAACCTTCTCCCCAATTCCAGAAGGCGGGCAGGAGGTAGCACTTTTTGAAAGAATTGGTTCTTAACCATCTGAGGCCCAGGAATGGGGTCGTATGAGGACTTCTTCCCTGGGTGGCAGAGCGGAGGCTGCAAAAATATCTTCACATACGGGTTGGGCAGCAGGGAGTGGCGGATGGAACCCTGGCACCACGCCTCCCCAAGGCCACGCTGACAAGGATGCTTTCTTTAAGCCCGATTCATCTGGGGGTCTCAGCCATCCAGGAGGAAAAAACCACACAGTCCTTCCCTTCTAAGAATCCAGAACGGTGGAGGAGTTGGGAACTGCACTCAAAGCTAGAAAATTTGGATTTTAGGGTTGAGTAAAGTTTCTGAAGAGAGGCTGCATGTGGTTGATCCCACTTCTGCCGTTTCATAAGTGTGTGATCTTGGGCAACTCACTTGATTTCTCTGAGCCTCAGTTTTCTCATCTGAAAAATGGGCATTGATTCATGAATTCAAAAAGTTTGTGCTAAGCAGTGAACAAGTACTGTTCTAGAGATAGATGGGGTCTTAGGGGCTGATGATAACTCCAGGGCCCAATACAACAGTGAAGGAAGCATATGGCTAACAAAGAATTATACAAGAAAATTTTATATAGTGATGAGCACTATAAAGAAAAGCAAACAGTATAACGTGATGACTAAGGGGGCTACTTCAGATTGGGGTGAGTTAGGGATGACTTCTCTGAAAAGGCGACATTTGAATGAGATCAGAATGACCAGACTGAGCCAGCTATGCCAAGACCTGAAGTTCAGCAGCGAGAGAGCAGGAGAGAGCTTCAGGTGGATGGGACACCCTGGGCAAAGCCCAGAGGTAGGTACATGTTTGATCAACTCAGGGAGCTGGAGGTCTGAAAGGTGCCCATTGTGGCTGAGAGTAGCAAGAGATGAGGACGGTGGTAGAGGAGGTCAGAAAGCCAGCAGCAGGGCGCAGATCTTCTTGAGTCTCACAGGCCAAGGTAAGGAACTTATATTTCATTACCGTGGGATGGAAAGCCAGAGGGTTTTAAGCAGAGGAATGGCATGGCCTCTCTGGCAACAGCAATATCGCTCCGGCAGCTGGTGGAGAATAAATCTGTGGGTAGGGCAAGAGTAGAAGCAGGGAGCTCAGTGTGTGGCTGTTGCAGTAGTCTGGGTAATCAATCACAGTGGTTTGGGCTACGGTGGAGATAAAGAGAAGATGTCAGATGCTGATTATTTTGTGAGTAGGGCTGGCGGAACTTGATGAGGGAGCAGCTGAGTGTGGGAGAGAAAATCCAGGATGGCATCTGGTTTTAGGAACTGCCTCATAGTCATCTGATGAAGATTGACCTAGATAATGGATGAATAGCACTTAGCACAGTGCCAGGAACTTAGTAAAGGGTCAGTGCATTTTCATCATCTTCATTACTCCTGGTCCTGGCTCTGTGACTGATGCTCAGTCGAACTCTGGCTCAGTGCCTCTCTGGTCCTCAGGTTCGGTATCTACACAATACGGCAGGCTAGATGTTCATTCCTCCACTCCACAGATATTTACTGGATGTCTGTGATGCACCAGGCTTTATGCCGAGAACCAGCGATACAGGGTGAAGAAGACCAAACAGAATCTGCCTTGTAGAGCTTACAGTAGGGTGGCGAAGACACTACTGCACAGGAGCTGACAGTCCTTGGGAGGGTCAACAAGGAGCTGATGGCAGGCAGCGTTGTCTAGGTATGTGTCCAGGGAAGCCTTCCTGTACGGAGTGACACTTAAACGGAGGTCACAAGGATGAGTAGGAGTTGGCAAGGTGGGGGATGGGAATGGGCGGAGTGAGCAGGGAAAGGAGGTTATCGGGGAAGCAACATGACTGAAGAGCTTGAGGCATGAAAGAGCATGACACTTCCAATGCCAAAATTCTGTTTCTGAGGGCAGCACTGCCTAAACATCTCATCTCATGTTTGAAAGACTGTGGAAAGGGGGGGTGGTGCCAGGACTCATCAAATGCAGGTGGGGGAGTTTTCAAATTATCTGGGCCGACCGATGGTTTGTTTACTTTTTTATAAAAGTTAGCTACCAACGGTAAATGCTTCATGGTCCTTTTGGGAGGATCTGACCCCTGGTTGTGTGTTGCTTAATTCCTCTGCTAAGGTAGTTTGTCAGTGGCTCTTAAATGTGGCTTCATATCAGCATAACTAGGAGAAACTTCAGAGAAAGTGCTATTTCCAGGCCCCGCCCCCCCTAATTCTGATTCATAGGCTATTCCTGATGTATGTCTAGGGTTGGATATGGCTAATGGTGGGAATATGTTCCATTGGTTCATGTTCTGAATTCTGTCCCTGTATGCAGCTGGATCACCAAAAACTACTGGACCATATTATCCTTGATAATGATATCAGCTTCCTAATGATCAAGAGGTTTAGAGTTATGTTTTAATATCTTGCCCTCAGTCTTTATTGAGGGCAGATACAAGGAACAATCATCTTAAAAACATTTCTGCATTTGCTGTAGAACTATTTTGAAGCTATCACAGTATTCACTATAATAACTTTGTTTCAGAATTTGTTTTTAAGAATTGGTACACTTTCTCCTTCCAGATAGTGAGAACTAAGTAATCCAACATACTTACCTTTTTGCCTTGGCTGCCAGGAAGCTCATAGTCAAATCTGAAATCCATCTACAGTAACTATACCAAACTGCACAGATAGCATACCCATTTCTCACAGTTTTAATTTCACACTTCTAGTTTAATACTGTTATCAAGTATATGTGAAGAGTCGACTGTTTCTAAGTCTGAATGAAGCACATTTTGCTGGAGTCCATGGAAGAATGACAAAGACCTTAGACATCACTGTTGTTATGGGGATGGGAGACACGCTGAAACCAACCACCAAGTGCTTGGGAATGGAAGCATATGTCGGAATCAACTGGATCAAAGGCAAAAGCATTCTTTCTCACAATCCCATCAAGAAAGGAGACAGGGTATCCTTCATCTGAGACAGAATTTGTCTCATGAATGTTCCCTCAAAAAAAAGCAAGAAACAGGTATACAGTGTGCAAGCCCCTTCCCTCTCCCCCTGAAGCCAGTATTACTAGAAGCCCTTTTACCGAGGGAAAAACTGAGACTCAGAGTGATCCAGTGCTGCAGATCCAGGATATAGCAGACCTGGGATGCTAGTCTGTCTTTTGGTGACAAGTCCCGGTTATTTCTGTCCCCCGTAAATGAGCCTGACTAGACTGGGTCTGCCTCTGCCAGAGCCTCATCAACAGTGGTTTTCTCCTTCCCCCGGGGGACTCCACCAGGCCCCCTCTGTTGGCCTCTCTGATTCTTCTCACTCTCATACAAGCAGGCTTCTCACCATATCATTTCAACTCTGTGCTATGCTTCCCTCTCCTCCTCAATCCTTTGGATTGACAATCCAATTTAGGCCTGATTATTCCAAGTCTTACCTGTATCTTTGGTGTATTCCTCTAAGTCTTCCTGTCTCGTGCCTCCCCACCTTCCTGCCTCACCTCAACCGCATTCTAGCTTCACGTCGGGTCACTGTAGGGACGAGGTGCCCACCCACACAAACCACGGGGCCCACGTGGGAGCTGCTCTGCTGCTGCTTCTCGCTGGGGCCCAGAACGGTTCTTAGAAGTGTTAATCCACCAGGCTGTCAGCTTGTACAAGGGATTTTCTCTCTTTCTCTCTCTTGCCCTTTCAATTTATTATTTTTAATTTAATTCATATACTTCCATATTTTCCATGAATAACTGAAGGGGGCTCAGGTTTATTTATTTATTTATTTTGCATCGAAATAGATGATTTATTATTGATCTTTATACTTTAACAAAATTGAGATTTTTTTGTTTGTTTGTTTTTGCGGTACGCGGGCCTCTCACTGTTGTGGCCTCTCCCGTTGCGGAGCACAGGCTCTGGACGCACAAGCTCAGAGGCCATGGCTCACGGACCCAGCCGCTCAGTGGCATGTGGGATCCTCCCGGACCGGGGCACGAGCCCGCGTCCCCTGCATCGGCAGGCGGACCCTCAACCACTGCGCCACCAGGGAAGCCCCCAAATTGAGATTTTATTTATCATTTGTGTTTTAGCCTTACAGACTAGGCATATGTCTCAGTCAGCTGGGACTGCTATAACAAATTACTGTAGCCCGGGTGGCTTAAACAGCAAAAGTTTATTTCTCACAGTTCTGGAGGCTGGCAAGTCCAAGATCAAGGTGCTGGCACATTTGGTTCTTTGTGAGGGACCTCTTCCTGGCTTATAGATGGCCATCTTCTCATTATGCCCTTACATGGCAGAGAGCAGAAAGAGAAGCAAGCATTCTTGTGTCTCTTCTTCTAAGGGTGCTAATTCCATAAGGGGGCCCAGGTTTAGAGATGTTTCCTCCTGAAGCTGAAGCTGACAGTCTGCCCCAGGACAGTGCCTTTCTAGGGGAGCTGAGAGCCAGTCCAACGTGAAAGACCCTATAGGAGCCCCTGTACCAGTGGGCTTCTTCTGCTTGGGTACACGACACCCTCTGTTCCAATGGTGCTGTCAGCAAATATATCCTTTTTGGAAATTATACCCCGATTATGGGTTCTTTATATAGGGTAGACCAAAGTGTCCATAGTGCTTCTCCATGAGGTGAGCACCTTCTCATTTCTGTCTACTCTTTTCTTAAAAGTTACCTCCTGTTTCCTGGATTTGAGCCCATCTGCCAACCATTTTTAATACTTCTGTACCTTTAAACTGATATCCACTTTGTTAGGTGGCCCTGGTCTCTATTCCTTTCCTGGGTATAGCATGGTCACTGTCTCGCTTATCAATTCTAACCTACCAGGTTACCAAGACAGGTGAACATGTTGCCTTGTAGTCCCTGATTTGGGTGGGATTCCATGGGCTCTTCTTGCCTTAATAAAGAAAGAAGTTGAGACTTTTTTTTTTGTTCTGGAGCCTTCAGTGTCTAAGAAGTCTGTGGTTTCGTTGGTCCATTAGGACTTCTTTCTTGCACCAAAGAAACTGGAATGGAACTTGAATTCCCTTCCTCCCATTATTCGAGTACTGCTCTCTAAACCTTTCAGCTACAGAAATTGCCTCCAAAGAGGCAAAGAGTTCCTGTTTTTTCCTTTGCATTTAGATTTACCTCTTTGAGGCCATGTTCCTTCTCAACCATCTTTTGTCCTAACTGCCTTATTGTTCAGTTCTGCAGAGAATCTTTTTTTTTCAGGACATATTTTGTAGTCCCTCGTGGTTCTCTGCACCCATCCCCTTCTTTGGGAGCCTTAGTGCAAAGGACGATCTGGTGATCTGGTACTTGGTGGGCACAGGTGTTTCTATCCCACCAATCTGATAACCAAGCTGAAGCATAAGGAAATGTTTCCCATTCCTGAGGGAAAACTGACCAATGGGTGGCCAAAGAACAGAGTTCAGTTGTGACCCCTTCAGAGCCTTGGTTTCTTGAACTGTGAAATTACTGAGTTGGACTGAAGGAGTTCTTCAGCTTTTTTTTAAAAAAATAAACTTTGTATTTTGACGTAATTGTGGTCACATACAGCTGCAAGAAATAATACAGAAAGATCCCATGTACCTTTTATCTAATTTCCTCCAATAATAAAATCTATTGAACAATAGTAGAATAACACAACCAGGATATTCACATTAATATAGTCAATATGTGGAATATTTCCATCACTGCAGTCTCTCTTGTTGCCCTGTTATAGACACACAAACATCTTCCTCCATGAGCCTTGACTCCTAGAAACCACTAATCTGTTTTCTGTTTCTATAATTTTGTCATTTCAAGAATGTTATATAAGTGGAGTAATACAGTATATAACCTTTTAAGTTGGCTTTTCCACTTAGCATAATTGTCTGGAGATTCATCCAGACTGTAGCATGTATTGACATTTTAAAAAAATATATTGTTTCTGAGCAATAGTCCACGGTATGAATATACCACAATTAACCACTCACCCACTGAAGGACATCTGGATTGTTTCTAGCTTTGGACTATTATGAATAAAGCTGCTTTAAACATTCATGTACAGTTTTTGTGTCGATGTAAGTCTTCATTTCTCTGGGATAAATGCCCATGAGGATAATTGTTGGGTCATATGGTAGTTGCAGGTTTTAATTGTCTTAAGAAACTGCCAAAATTATCCACAGTGGCTGGATCACTTCACATTCACACCAGCAATTCTTCCCATTTTTTACCAGCATTTGGTATTGTCACTAATTTTTTATTTTAGCTATTCTGATAGGTATGTAGTGATATCTCATTGTAGTTTTATTTGTATTCCCTAATGGCTAACAATGTTGAACATCTTTTCATGTGCTTATTTTCTATCCTCTTCAGTGAAATGTCTCTTCATGTATCTTTCCAATTTTCTAATTGATTATTTGTTCTTTTAATGTTGAGTTTTGAGTATTCTAGATACTAGTCCTTTGTCAGATACGTGGTTTGCAAATATGTTCTCCCACTCGTAGCTTGCCTTTTCATCCTAATTGGATATTTTACGAACAAGTTTTTAATTTTGATAAAGTTCAACTTATTCATTTTTCCTTCTATGGATCGTGCTTTTTGTGTCATATCTAGCTCTATCTACCTTATGAAGATTTTCTCTTTTTTTCTAAAAGTTTTATAGTTTTATTCATTTTTTGCTTGTGGTGTCATATCCAAAAGAATCCTTGCCAAGACTAATGTCAAAGAACTTTTTCCCTATATACAGTTTTACAGTTTTGGGTCTTACATTTAAGTCATTAATCCATTTCAGATTAATTTTTTGAGTAGTGTAAGATAGGGTACAATTTAATTCTTCTGCATGTGATTATCCACTTTTCCCAGAACTATTTATTGAAGAGACTATTCTTTCCCATTGAGTATTCTGGACTCCCTTGTCAAATATTAGTTGATTGTATATGTGAAGGTTATTTCTGAGCTCTTGAATCTGTTATGTTGGTGATGTGTCTATTTTTATGCCAGTACCATGCTGTTTTCATTACTATAGCTTTGTAGTATAGTTTGAAATCAGGACGGATGATGCCTCTGGCTTTGCTCTTCTTTATCAGGATTGCTTTGGCTATTTGGAATCTTTTGTGGTTCCATACACATTTCAAGATTGTTTTTTCTATTTCTGTAAAAAATACCCTTTGAGTTTTGATAGAGATTGCACAAAATTTATAGATGGCTTTGGGTAGTATGGAGATTTTAACAATAATGATTCTTCTGCTCCATGAACTCAGGCTATCTTTTCATTTATTTGAGTCTTTTTCAATTTATTTCATCAAAGTCTTATAGTTTTCAGTGTACAAATCTTTCATCTCTTTGGTAAAATTTATTCGTAAGTATTTTATTGTTTTTGATGTTATTTCAAGTGGGATTTTTTTCTGATTTTTTTCAGACATTTTTGTTGGTAGTATATAGAAACACAACTGTTTCTGTATGCTGATTTTGTGTCCTACAACTTTTCTGAATTCATTGGTTAGTTCTAACAGTATTTTGGTGGAGTCTTTAGGATTTTCTATGTATAAGATCATATCATGTGCAAAGACAATTTTACTTCTTCCTTTCCTATGTGGATGCCTTTTATTTCTCTTTGTTGCCCAATTGTCCTGGCTAGGACTTCCAATACTGTGTTGCATAGGAGTGATGAGAGTGGGTACCATTGTCATGTTCCTGTTCTTAGAGGAAAATCTTTAAACCTTTCACCATTGAGTATGATGTTAGCTGTGGGCTTGTCATAGATAGCCTTTTTCATGTTGAGATATGTTCCTTCTATATCAAATTTGTTGAGAGTTTTTATTTGGAAGGATGTGTTTTGTCAAATGCTTTTTCTGTAGCTATTGAGATGATCGTGTGATTTTTATCTTCATTCTATTGTGTATATCATATTTATTCATTTTCATTTGTTGAACCATCTTTGCATCCCAGGAGTATGTCCCACTTGAGCGTGGTGTATGATCCTTTTAATGTGTTGTTAAATTTGGTTTGCTAATATTTTATTGAGAATGTTTGCATCTTATTTATCAGAGATATTGGTCTGCAGTTTTCTTGTAGTGTCCTTATCTGTCTTTGGTATCAGTGTAATATTGGCCTTGTAAAATGTTTATGAGGGAGTGTTCCTTCTTCTTCAATTTTTTGGAAGAGTTTGAGAAGAATTGGCATTAATTCTTTAAATGTTTGATAGAATTCACTAGGGGAACCATCTGGTCATAGGCTTTTCTTTGTTGGGAGATTTTTGATAACTGATTTCATCTCTTTATTCATTATTGGTCTATTCAGATTTCTATTTCTTCATGATTCAGTCTTGGTAGGTTGTCCATCTTAGGTGTTTATCCATTTCTTCTAGATTATCCAATTTGTAAGCATATAATTATTCATAGCAGTCTCTTATGATCCTTTGTATTTCTGTGGTATCATCTGTATCGTCTCCTATTTCATTTCTGACTTTGCTTATTTGAGTCTTCTCTTTTTTCCTAGTCTAGCTAAAGGTTTGTAAACTTTGTTTATCTCTTCAGAAAACCAGTTCTTAGTTTTGTTGATCTTTTCTATAGTTTTTTTTTTTTTGGTCTTTTTTTTTTCACTTATTTTTGCTCTGACCCTTGTTATTTCTTTTCTTCTGCTAACTTTGGGCTTAGTATGTTCTTGTTTTTTTAGTTCCCTGAGTATAAAGTGAGGTTCTTTATTTAAGTATTTTTAATGTAGGCATTTATTGCTATAAACCTGTCCCTCAGAACTGCTTTTGCAGCATCCCATAGGTTTTGATTTGTTGTATTTCCATTTTCATTTGTTTCAAGATTGTTTTTATTTCCTTTTTATATTTCTTCTTTGACCCATTGGTTGTTCAGGAGTGTGCTGTTTAATTTCCACATATTTGTGAATTGTCCAGCTTTCTTCCTTTTATTGATTTCTAGTTTCATACTATTGAGGTCAGAAAAGATACTTGGTATGATTTCAGTCTTAAATTTGCTAGGATCATTTGCTATCATATGATCTATCCTGGAGAATATTCTGTACGCACTTGAGAAGAATGTATATTCTGCTGTTGAGTGGAATGTTTTATATATGTCTATTAGATCTATCTGATCTAAAGGATAGTCCAGGACCACTATCTCCTTATGATTTTCTGTATGGTTGACCTATCCATTATTGAAAGTGAGATGCTGGTTAAGACATATTTTTGAAGGTCACATGGCCAGTAAATGGAAAATCTTGGCATTGTAGGTGGGAAAAGATTCAGTTATTTCTTACAAGGTCAAGGCATTACTGTAGGTTAACTAAATATAGGAACAATAATCCCTTTCTCTCACTTCTTCTTCCCATCCTTGAAAAATTGAGGAAACTAATAAACTGCCCTTGAAAAACTCAAACATTTTAACTTTAGATGACTCAGACGTGTATCATCACAGAGGCAAGAAATGATTATTCATTTGGAGGAACCCATGCTTGACTCTAGCTCATAGCACTCATGCTGCCTCTTTCTCCTCCTGTGTACTTGGCAGACATTATTAATTGAAAATAGCACTCTGTCCACTGAGCATGGTCAAAAGTTAGCAGTTCTCTACATAGCATTTCAGGGAGGGAGGGCAAATTGTTTCTGATAGAGTCAACATAACAGGTAAACTTGAGTAGCTATCCCTGCTGGAAACTCTGAAAGGATCACATGAAACAGCCTTTTCTTAAGGTAGACCTATTCTTAGGGTTCTCTGGTGACAAACACTCACTTTACAGAGTCCTATCACCCTTCACAAAAGTGGTCACCTCCTGTTTCACATATTTCTAGCACAAGCAGTCAGGGATGGATGATACTGTAAGACCTTGGAGCAGTTATTTGCTAGCCTTTAATAAGAACAGGCAGACAACCAGGGAAATCTTGTCCAGCTGCAAAGGATATCAACCCCCTGAGGACAACTGCAGCTGACAGAGGTTCATTCTTATCTTGAGATTGATGTTTTGCTGAAATGGTATCAGCCTTGCCTTCCTATCATACCAGGTATTGATAGTAATAAGGGCCACAGTTTGACATAGCAAACCTGGGAACAGGCCTCAGCCCAATAATTGTTAATAAACAAGTTACTGGTATCATGACTTCATTTTTCCAGCAGATCTTTATTTTCTTCTTGGCATCTGCTATGGTGACAAGATGGAATCCGAGCTCCTTAGCCTGGCATGTAAGGCCCTTGGTGATCTTGTTGCAGAACTACAGATGGTTCGTGCTAGAAGGCCCATAGCTAACACACAAGCTTTTTAGGTTGCCTGATGCCCAAGGGTTCTAGTGTCAATTACACATTCAGCTAGGAAAAAAAATCCACGTCCCTACAAAGACCAATATAAGTAACTACAGAGAACTACTGAAGGCCCATCATTCAGTCTTTCAGACAGCCAGTCAATCAATAGTTTTTGTTTTTTAATTTAATTTTATTTAATTTTTTATACAGCAGGTTCTTATTAGTCATCAATTTTATACACATCAGCGTATACATGTCAATCCCAATCGTCCAGTTCATCACACCACCACCACCCTGCAGGTCTCCCCCGTTAGTGTCAATACCTTTGTTTTCTACATCTGTGTCTCAATTTCTGCCCTGCAAACTGGTTCATATGTACCGTTTTCTAGGTTCCACATATATGTGTTAATATACGATATGTGTTTTTCTCTTTCTGACTTACTTCACTCTGTATGACAGTCTCTAGATCCATCCACGTCTCTACAAATGACCCAGTTTCGTTCCTGTTTATGGCTGAGTAATATTCCATTGTATAAATATACCACATCTTCTTTATCCATTCGTCTGTCGATGGACATTTAGGTTGCTTCTATGACCTGGCTATTGTAAATAGTGCTGCAGTGAACATTGGGGTGCATGTGTCTTTCTGAATTATGGTTTTCTCTGGGTATATGCCCAGTAGTGGGATTGCTGGATCATATGGTAATTCTATTTTTAGTTTGTTAAGGAACCTCCATACTGTTCTCCATAGTGGCTGTATCAATTTACATTTCTATCAGCAGTGCAAGAGGGTTCCCTTTTCTCCACACCCTCTCCAGCATTTGTTGTTTGTAGATTTTCTGATGATGCCCATTCTAACTGGTGTGAGGTGATACCTCATTGTAGTTTTGACTTGCATTTCTCTAATAATTAGTGATGTTGAGCAGCTTTTCATGTGCTTCTTTGCCATTTGTATGTCTTCTTTGGAGAAGTGTCTATTTAAGTCTTCTGCCCATTTTTGTATTGGGTTGTTTGTTTTTTTAATATTGAGCTACATGAGCTGTTTATATATTTTGGAGATTAATCCTTTGTTCATTCATTTGCAAATGTTTTCTGCCATTCTGAGGGTTGTCTTTTCATCTTGTTTATGGTTTCCTTTACTGTGCAAAAGCTTTTAAGTTTCATTAGGTCCCATTTGTTTATTTTTGTTTTTATTTCCATTACTCTAGGAGGTGGATCAAAAAAGATCTTGCTGTGATTTATGTGAAACAGTGGTCTTCCTTTGTTTTCCTCTAAGAGGTTTATAGTGTCTGGTCTTACATTTAGGTCTCTAATCCATTTTGAGTTTATTTTTGTGTATGGTGTTAGGGAGTGTTCTAATTTCATTCTTTTACGTGTAGCTGTCCGGTTTTCCCAGCACCACTTATTGAAGAGACTGTCTTTTCTCCATTGTATATCTTTGCCTCCTTTGTCATAGATTAGTTGAACATAGATGTGTGGGTTTGTCTCTGGGCTTTCTATCTTGTTCCATTGATCTATGTTTCTGTTTTTGTGCCAGTACCATATTGTCTTCATTACTGTAGCTTTGTACTATAGTCTGAAGTCAGGGAGTCTGATTCCTCCCGCTCCATTTTTTTTCCTGAAGACTGCTTTGGCTATTCGGGGTCTTTTGTGTCTCCATACAAATTTTAAGATTTTTTTGTTCTAGTTCCGTAAAAAATGCCATTGGTAATTTGATAGGGATTGCATTGAATCTGTAGGTTGCTTTGGATAGTATAGTCATTTTCACAATATTGATTTTTCCAATCCAAGAACATGGTATATCTCTCCATCTGTTGGTATCACCTTTAATTTCTTTCATCAGTGTCTTATAGTTTTCTGCATACAGTTCTTTTGTCTCCCTTGGTAGGTTTATTCCTAGGTATTTTATTCTTTTTGTTGCAATGGTAAATGGGAGTGTTTCCTTAATTTCTCTTTCAGATTTAGGAATGCAAGAGATTTCTGTGCATTAATTTTGTATCCTGAAACTTTATAAAATTCATTGATTAGCCCTAGGAGTTTTCTGGTGGCACCTTTAGGATTCTCTATGTATAGTATCATGGCATCTGCAAACAGTGACAGTTTTACTTCTTCTTTTCCAATTTGTATTCCTTTTATTTCCTTTTCTTCTCTGATTGCCATCGCTAGGACTTCCAAAACTATGTTGAATAATAGTGGTGAGAGTGGATATCCTTGTCTTGTTCCTGATATTTGAGGAAATGTTTTCAGTTTTTCACCATTGAGAATGATATTTGATGTGGATTTGTCATATATGGCCTTTATTATGTTGAGGTAGGTTCCCTCTATGCCCACTTTCTGGAGAATTTTTATCATAAATCAGTGTTGAATTTTGTCAAAAGCTTTTTCTGCATCTATTGAGATGATCATATGGTTTTTCTTCAATTTGTTAATATGGTGTATCACATTGATTGATTTGCATATACTGAAGAATCCTTGCATCCCTGGGATAAATCCCACTTGATCATGGTGCATGATCCTTTCCATGTGTTGTTGGATTCTGTTTGCTAGTATTTTGTTGAGGATTTTTGCATCTATATACATCAGTGATCTTGTTCTGTAATTTTCTTTTTTTTGTAGTATCGTTGTCTGGTTTTGGTATCAGGGTGATGGTGGCCTCACAGAATGAGTTTGGGAGTGTTCCTTCCTCTGCAATTTGTGGGAAGAGTTTGAGAAGGATGGGTATTAGCTCTTCTCTGAAGGTTTGATAGAATCACCTGTGAAGCCATCTGGTCCCAGACTTTTGTTTGTTGGAAGATTTTTAATCACAGTTTCAATTTCATTACTTGTGATTGGTCTGTTCATATTTTCTATTTCTTCCTGGTTCAGCCTTTGGAAGGTTATAACTTTCTAAGAATTTGTCTGTTTCTTCCAGGTTGTCCATTTTATTGGCATAGAGTTGCTTATAGTAGTCTCTTAGGATGCTTTGTATTTCTGTGGTGTCTGTTGTAACTTCTCCTTTTTCATTTCTAATTTTATTGATTTGAGTCCTCTCCCTCTTTTTCTTGATGAGTCTGGCTAAAGGTTTATCAGTTTTGTTTATCTTCTCAAAGAACCAGCTTTTAGTTTTATTCATCTTTGTTTCTAATTCATTTATTTCTGCTCTGATCTTTATGATTTCCTTCCTTCTAACTGGGTTTTGTTTCTTCTTCTTTCTCTAGTTCCTTTAGGTGTAAGGTTACATGATTATTTGAGATTTCTCTTGTTTCTTGAGATAGGATTGTACTGCTATAAACTTCCCTCTTAGAACTGCTTTTGCTGCATCCCATAGGTTCTGGATTGTTGTGTATTTGTTGTCATCTGTCTCTAGATATCTTTTGATTTCCTCTTTGATTTCTTCAATGATCTCTTGGTTATTTAGTAACATATTGTTTAGCCTCCATGTGTTTGTGTTTTTTACATTTTTCTCCCTGTAAGTGATTTCTAATCTCACAGCATTGTGTTAGGAAAAGATGCTTGATATGATTTCAATTTTCTTAAATTTACTGAGGCTTGATTTGTGACCCAAGGTGTGATCTATCCTGGAGAGTGTTCCGTGCGCACTTGAGAAGAAAGTGTAATCTGCTGTTTTGGATGGAATGTCCTATAAATATCAACTAAATCTATCTGGTCTTTTCTGTCATTTAAAGCTTCTGTTTCCCTGTTTATTTTCATTTTGGATGACCTGTCCATTGGTGTAAGTGAGGTATTAAAGTCCCCCACTATTATTATGTTTCTGTCGATTTCCTCTTTTATATCTGTTAGCAGTTGCCTTATGTATTGAGGTGTTCCTATGTTGGGTGCATATATATTTATAATTGTTACATCTTTTTCTTGGATTGATCCCTTTATCATTATGTAGTGTCCTTAATTGTCTCTTGTAACATTCTTTATTTGAAAGTCTATTTTATCTGATATGAGTATTGCTACTCCAGATTTCTTCTGATTACCATTTGCATGGAATATCCTTTTCCATCTCCTCAGTTTCAGTCTGTATGTGTCCCTAGGTCTGAAATGGGTCTCTTATAGACAGCATTTATATGGGTCTTGTTTTTGTATCCATTCATCAAGCCTGTGTCTTTTGGTTGGAGCATTTAATCCATTCACGTTTAATGTAGTTATCGATATGTACGTTCCTATGACCATTTTCTTAGTTGTTTTTGGTTTATTTTTGTAGGTCCTTTTCTTCTCTTGTGTTTCCCACTTAGATAAGTTTCTTTAGCATTTGTTGTAGAGCTGGTTTGTTGGTGCTGAATTCTCTTAGCTTTTGCTTGTCTGTAAAGCTTTTGATTTCTCCATCGAATCTGAATAAGATCCTTGCTGGGTAGAGTAATCTTGGTTGTAGGTTCCTCCGTTTCATCACTTTAAGTATATCATGCCACTCCCTTCTAGCTTCTAGAGTTTCTGCTGAGAAATCAGCTATTAACCTTATGGGAGTTCCCTTTTATATTATTTGTCATTTTTCCCTTGCTGCTTTCAATAATTTTCCTTTGTCTTTTTGCCAGTTTGATTACAATGTGTCTCGGCGTGTTTCTCCTTGGTTTTATCCTGCATGGGACTCTCTGTGCTTCCTGGACTTGAGTGGCTATTTCCTTTCCCATGTTAGGAAAGTTTTCAACTATAATCTCTTCAAATATTTTTTCTGGTCCTTTCTCTCTCTCTTCTCCTTTGGGGACCCCTATAATGCGAATGTTGTTGCGTTTAATGTTGTCCCAGAGGTCTCTTTGGCTGTCTTCATTTCTTTTCATTCTTTTTTCTTTTTTTCTGTTCCACAGCAGTGAATTCCACCCTTCTGTCTTCCAGGTCACTTATCCATTCTTTTGCCTCAGTTATTCTACTATTGATTCCTTCTAGTGTAGTTTTCATTTCAGTTATTGTATTGTTCATCTCTGTTTGTTTGTTCTTTAATTCTTCTAGGTCTTTGTTAAACATTTCTTGCATCTTCTCGATCTTTGCCTCCATTGTTTATCCGAGGTCCTAGACCATCTTCACTATCATTATTCTGAATTCTTTTTCTAGAAGGTTGCCTATCTCCACTACATTTAGTTGTTTTTCTGGGGTTTTATCTTGTTCCTTCATCTGGTACATAGCCCTCTGCCTTTTCATCTTCTCTATCTTTCTGTGAATGTGGTTTTTATTCCACAGACTGTAGGATTGTAGTTCTTGCTTCTGCTGTCTGCCCTCTGGTGGATGAGGCTATCTAAGAGGCTTGTGCAAGTTTCCTGATGGTAGGGACTGGTGGTGGGTAGAGCTGACTGTTGTTCTGGTGGGCAGAGTTCAGTAAAACTTTAATCCGTTTGTCTGCTGATGGGTGGGGCTGGGTTCCCTTCCTGTTGGTTATTTGGCCTGAGGCAACCCAGCACTGGAGCCTACCCGGCTCTTGGTGGAGCTAATCGTGGACTCTGGGAGGGCTCACGCATAGGAGTATTTCCCAGAACTTCTTCTGCCAGTGTCCCCGTCCCCATGGCGAGCCACAGCTACCGCCTGCCTCTGCAGGAGACCCTCCAGTAGGTCTGGTTCAGTCTCCCCTGGGGTCACTGCTCCTTCCCCTGGGTCCCGATGTGCACACAACTTTGTGTGTGCCCTCCAAGAGTGGAGTGTCTGTTTCCCCCAGTCCTGTCAAAGTCCTGCAATCAAATCCCACTAGCCTTCAAAGTCTGATTCTCTAGGAATTCCTCCTCCCGTTGCCAGACCCGCAGATTGGGAAGCCTGACCTGGGGCTCAGAACCTTCACTCCAGTGAGTGGACTTCTGTGGTATAAGTGTTCTCCAGTCTGTGAGTCACCCACCCAGCAGTTAAGGGATTTGCTTTTACTGTGATTGCGCCCCTCCTACCGTCTCATTGTGGCTTCTCATTTGTCTTTGGATGTGGGGTATCTTTTTTGGTGAGTTCCAATATCTTTCTGTTTATGATTGTCCAGCAACTAGTTGTGATTCTGGTGTTTTCACAAGAGGGAGTGAGAGCACGTCCTTCTACTCCACCATCTTGTTTCAGGGCTGCTTCCTGCTTTGAGCTCTTGCATTCCGTAATCTTCGAGCAGAATAAAAGATAAAATAGCCCACAACACTGCTACAAGTGTTGGACAGTCTCCTGCAGAGGCTGGGGGTGGCTGTGGCTCACCCTGGGGACAAGAACACCAACTGCAGAAGCCCTGGGAAACACTCCCTGGCATGAGCCCTCCCAGAGTCCACCACCAGCCCCACCAAAGAGACAATCAATGGTTTTTTATGTTTCCCATGTTACTTAGGCTCCTGGGGTCCCAAAGTATCATAACTCACTTAAGCTACTTCCAGAAATGTAAATTCAATGAAAACATACATATGTCAAGAAAGACTCAGGAAATCAAGAATTGTTTCCAACATGGAAACTGTCTGGAAGCTCATTGAGAATTCAAGGCTGCAAGGATCGTTGCTGTCATTATCCACTTGGCCCAGATACACCAAGGGCAATTGCTTCTACCTGCCAACGCTGTAACCCCCTGCTCTGCATGTCTCCTTCCACCTTATTTATTTGTTCTATTCATACCTTTGTCACATTCATGGCACCTAGTACTTTCCCTCTTTGGAACTTTTTAGCTTTGGCTTCTGTTGCCAATTGGGTGAATCTCTGCATTTCCTGGTTTGAATTTTTCAGGCTCTGATTAGCAATGTTTGTCCCTATTTTAGCAACTAGATGAACTTGTAAATTGTTGGCATGGATTGGCTTTTCTTGTGTCAGGTGCTAAGAAAGAGAGGATCATAGAGACATGAGGGAGATGATCTTTCTGTCTGATATGTGAGGATACAAGAGAGAAGACTGCTGTCTGAAAACCAGGAAGAGGGTTCTCACTAGGAACTGAATTGGCCAGCCCCTTGATCCTGGACTTTCCCTGCCTTCAGAACTGTGAGGAATAAATTTCTGTTATCTAAGTCAAAACAAGTAAATAAATAAAAAAGAGAGGATCATGTCATAAAACATGGTTGCCTAAGGCTGAACCCTCAGCAGGGGCTGTGGGAGGTCCAGGAGCCATCAAGAGGGTCTCAAGGATGTGACTTTCCCCATGGTTTCCTTGTTGAGTACACCTGCAATGTGCTAAGCTTTGCAGATAGAGCTAAGTTAAGAGAGCCTCTGATGTTAGGCAGCACAGTCTGGTGGATGTGGGACACTAGATCAGATGAGATCTTTTGTGTGACTATTGCAAACTAGCTGTTTTTAATCAAGGCATGAACATGAAAAGGTTTAGTAGAAAATTGTTCAAAGTAACTAGATAGGGGCTGTTTATTGGAACATAGAGTAGAAGCATAAATATTAGTTGAATTAAATGGAATCAAATTGTGGAAAGTGGATGCAACTGGAAGAAATTGGGAGGGTTTGCATTCAAAGGAAAAGGGGTAGTAAAACTGTAATACAGTGTAGTATTAAGAGCAAGGACTTCAGAGTCAGACAGATTTGGGTTCTGGGTCTGGTGTATCTCAAGCTGATTTAGTGTCTTTTAGCAAGTTACTTAGGTTCCTTGAGGCTTGGTTTCTTTGTTGGAAAATAGACTAGTAATATTTACTTTTGGGGTTACTATGAGGATTGAATGCAAAATGCATATAACATTTATCATAGAGCTTAGAACATAGATGTTCAATAAATATTTGCTGTGTTATTATTATCATATTAAAAATTATGACGATGCATTCATGGCCTCTAAGTGTCTTTGGTTAACAATGCCTGAGAATTCTAGAAAAGGTCAGCCTGGTGGGCTAAGGGAGAAAGTCAACCTGAGCTGGTGTCCACTGAGAAGCCCCATTTGGATACAAGAGCTAAAGAAGTTTTAACTACTTTAGTCTTTGAAGTCACATCAGGATTTCCTCCCAGACACAGCACACCTCAAGTCACAGGTGTGCATAACAGCAGGAGCTCAATTAGTGGTTATTAAATCAGAAAGTCACAAAGATCTGAAACTTTTATGAAAAAGAGGTGTGTGATAGCTCCTGTCCATCAAATGAAGTGGTCCCTTTGAGCTGTGCCATCTTATGATTGTATTTTAAGGAAAGTTAAAGGTTAAGAGAGGAGAAAGTACTGACACAAGATATACCTTCTGCCTTTAAAGTCTCTTGCAGAAGAATTTATTGAATTTGGAATCCCTTAGGATTCTAGATATAGTTTCAGGGGAGAAGTCATTTGCTTGCATCTACTGCTAGGGACCCTTCTGAGTTTCTTACTGGTAGATGTCCTTGTATTTCCTTTCTTTGTCAGTAAGAATTTACATTTCAGTGAAAATCACATAATATTGTCCAATGTCACAAACATTATCAGCACACTTCAGAGTTTGTCTGGAGCCCAGTATGTAGTAGACACTAAGGATATACTTGTCAAATGAATAAATAAATGAAGTGCCTTAGAGATCTAGTTCAACTTGCCTATTTTACAGATTGGGAAACCGAGGCTTGGAGAAGAAAAATGAGTCGTATAAGTTCATCAGTGACGAGTGGGTCTACAAGCCCAAGGTTTCTCCAAGCCTAGAAATTATTATAAAACCCCAAATTTTAATGACTAGGTAGATATGAGAAATTCTAATTTTGAGTGGAAAATAGCCCCTGGCGGGCATTGGCAAATTATACAGAGGGCCATATTTTAGGCACTATGGCCTGTAAGATACTTGTTGCAACTACTAAACCCTACCATTGTAGCACAAAAACAGCCATAGGCAATACGTAAATGAACGAGCATGGCTGTGCTCCAATAAAACTTTGGTAACTATGTGAGGTGAAAAAAATTTTTATTTATAGACACTGAAATTTGAATTTCATATAATTTACATGTGTCATGAAATAGTCTTCTTCTGATTTTTTTTCAATCATTTAAAAATGTAGAACCATTCTTAGCTCTCAGGCCATACAAAAACAGGTGGGGGGCTAGATTTGGCTGACCCTTGGTCTATGGCATTAAAAAGAAGAAAATTCTTGCAGAATTTTTGGCAGCTGCAGAAATTCCCTTAGCCCTTCTCTCACTTAGACTGCAATTAGAAAGAGTGCCATAAGCTTGGAAGAATGGAGTTCCAAAGCTTATTTCAGCTGTAATCTGTTCTTTCCACTTGTTTAAGGTCTGTCTTTTCAGGATCAGGCTAATTTCTCTCAAAGTGACTCTGTGGGTTTGCACAGTACTGAAAACACCAAAATGACCAATAACGGGATTGGTTAAATAATTATTTGTACACCCAGACAACATAATAATCAGCCAAAGAATTGATGGTGGTATTGATGTCAACTAATATGGGAAAACCATTGTTCATAATTAAGTGAGGATAGGCAAGTTATTAAGCATGATGTCTAGTTTAATCCCATTGATATAAATGTAATGCCACATAAATGCATAATAAAAATTATAAGCAAATCTGACTTCTCAAGCAAACACAACATTATAAGCAAATATGACATTTTACTTGTGTTTTTCTTCTCTTTTCTTCTTTTTTCTATAGTTCATAATGGTGAATTGTATAACAACTTAAAACTTGCATGCAATAGAACCTTAAAAAGGAAAAAAGATTCTGGTTCTAGATGAAGTCTCTAACTGCTGATCTTGAAGCAAATTGTACAAGTGACCAGAGTCCACTCAAGTTAATGACGTTGACTTAAATCCTTCCTCCACTGCACGTTTTCTCACACATCGGTCCTCATTCAAAGGGTAGATGCAGCCATGCACACCCAAGTCTCCATTTTTTTTTTTTTTTTTGCGGTATTCGGGCCTCTCACTGTTGTGGCCTCTCCCATTGCGGAGCAGAGGCTCCGGATGCGCAGGCGCAGCGGCCATGGCTCACGAGCTTAGTCGCTCCGCGGCATGTGGGATCTTCCCGGACCAGGGCACGAACCCGTGTCCCCTGCATCGGCAGGCGGATTCTCAACCACTGCGCCACCAGGGAAGCCCCAAGTCTCCATTTGTCTTCTCCTTTTCCTCCTCCTCCTTCTTCTTCTTTATTATCTCCTCCTCCAATCTTCCTCCTCCTCCTTCTTCTAAATCTGTGAACCTTTCCATCTTACAGACAAGTGTTGCTGGGTGGAAGAAGCACTAATAAAGTTTCTAATGGATAAATCAATTTCAGCAACCAAGAGAACATGTTTTGTCATTATAGCAAGCTTCCATGCCATACTGGGGGGAATTTCTGTAATTTTTATTTTAAGCAAATCCAACCCAAGTGTTAGATGTAATTACTCAAAAATATTTCAAAGATATTATCTCTTTTGCTTATGTATATTCTTAAATTGGATGTGGAGAAAAAGAGGAAAGCAGCAAAGAAATGATTATTTGTGGACCGCCTACTAGGTGCTGCACACTTCACCCATCTTTCCTCATTTACTCCTCACAACAACCCCATAAAGAGGTTCATAGTCCCTCTTTCAAATGAGGGATGCAAAGCTTAGAGATGTGAAGTTATTTGCTCAATGTTACACAGCTAGTATGGAGAGGAGCAGTATTAAAAGTACAGTTCTACCTGGCTTCAAAGACCATGTGCTTTCAATTAAGCAGTGTTTATTAACTCAGTTTCACAGATGTCAACAGGGCTGTATTCTGAAATAGCTCACTAATTTTGCTTTTAGGAAAAAGTTAAGAAAAAAAAACTTTAGTCAATGACCTTAAGTCTCAAAAACAAAACAAAAATAATATTGATTAAAAATGTAACAACCTGGGGCTTCCCTGGTGGCGCAGTGGTTGAGAGTCCACCTGCCGATGCAGGGGACACGGGTTTGTGCCCCGGTCCGGGAAGATCCCACGGGCCGCTGAGCGGCTGGGCCCTGTGAGCCATGGCCGCTGAGCCTGCACGTCCGGAGCCTACGCTCCGCAACGGGAGAGGCCACAACAGGGAGAGGCCCGCGTACCGCACAAAAAAAAAAAAAAAAAAAAAAAAAAAGTAACAACAGGGCTTCCCTCGTGGCCCAGTGGTTAAGAATCCGCCTGCCAATGCAGGGGACACGGGTTTGAGCCCTTGTCTGGGAAGATCCCACATGCTGCAGAGCAACAAAGCTCGTGTGCCACAACTACTGAGCCTGTGCTCTATAGCCCGCGAGCCACAACTACTGAAGCCCGTGCGCCTGAAACCCGTGCTCCGCAACAAGAGAAGCCACCGCAATGAGAAGCCTGTGTACCACGACGAAGAACAGTCCCCCTTCACTGCAACTAGAGAAAGCCAGCGTGCAGTAACAACGACCCAGTGCAGCCAAAAATAAACAAATTAATTAATTGTAAAGAAATGTAACAACCATATCTATACATAAGACATGAGTTTTTATAGAATTTAAAGCATGCATCCCATGGAATGTAACAAAGCAGTCTGACAACTGTTCTATACTCAGAGACTTTTAGGGACAAGAAAAACCTTGGTGATTGTGTAGTCCAGCTGCCTCATTTTACAGATGAGAACACTGAGGCTCTAAGAGGGGAAATGGTTTGTCTAAGGCCCTAGCAATTGGTGAGAGAGCTGGGGCTGGACCCCCCTGTCTTCCACCTCCTGCTTCCTTCTGCTTGGTCACAGGGTTCCATGTTTCTCAGTTCAGCAAATCAGTCAGCTAAGCTCTATGATGAATGCCTCGGAGGTTTTAAGAGTTCAAATTGGGGAAAGAAACAAAGATGAGTAAGAAAAGTTTCCTGCGCTCAAAGAGCCATCAGTCTACTGCAGGAACATCCCTGGGAGACAAGCACAGCATGTTCAGTGTTATCATAGGAGGTACAGCTTGATAAGGAGTGCATTTGCAGGGGGTGAATTCTGTTTTTTCTTTCCATGTGTGTGCGTTTGTGTGTGTGTGTGCTCCCTAGGTGTTCTTTTAAATTCTCAATTATTTTTTTTTTCTTAATTTTGTTTTGAGTAACAGAAACCAAATTTTAAGACTGTTCCTAAATTTTACTCCTTGACATATATAAGTTGGATTGATAGCCGGTCATCTACCTTAGCGCTTTTGTTCAGATCCATGCGGCCTGAAGAAGCAACTTGAGTTCAGGGGGAAAGAAGCCGACAGTTTACAGCAGAGCTTTTTTTTTTTTTTTTAACATCTTTATTGGAGTATAATTGCTTTACAGTGGTGTGTTAGTTTCTGCTTTACAACAAAGTGAATCAGTTATACGTATACATATGTTCCCATATCTCCTCCCTCTTGCATCTCCCTCCCTTCCACTCTCCCTATCCCACCCCTCTAGGTGGTCACAAAGCACCGAGCTGATCTCCCTATTCTATGTGGCTACTTCCCACTAGCTATCTATTTTGCGTTTGGTAATGTATATATGTCCATGCCACTCTCTCACTTCATCACAGCTTACCCTTCCCCCTCCCCATATCCTCAAGTCCATGCTCTAGTAGGTCTGTGTTTTATTCCCATCCTACCCCTAGGCTCTTCATGACATTTTTTTTTTTTAGATTCCATATATATATGTTAGCATATGGCATTTGTTTTTCTCCTTCTGACTTACTTCACTCTGTATGACAGACTCCAGGTCCATCCACCTCACTACAAATAACTCAGTTTCGTTTCTTTTTATGGCTGAGTAATATTCCATTGTATATATATATGCCACATCTTCTTTATCCATTCATCCGATGATGGACACTTAGGTTGCTTCCATCTCCTGGCTATTGTAAATAGAGCTGCAATGAACATTTTGGTACATGACTCTTTTTGAATTATGGTTTTCTCAGGGTATATGCCCAGTAGTGGGATTTCTGGGTCGTATGGTAGTTCTATTTGTAGTTTTTTAAGGAACCTCCATACTGTTCTCCATAGTGGTTGTATCAATTTACATTCCCACCAACAGTGCAAGAGTGTTCCCTTTTCTCCACACCCTCTCCAGCATTTATTGTTTCTAGATTTTTTGATGATGGCCATACAGCAGAGCTTTTCCCAAGCAAAGTGCAAGTGCTGAAAGTCTCGCTGGCTGGCCAACCTTCTGGCAAGCAAGGAGTGTCACCTCCTGGGTCCTTGCCAGAAGCCCTTGCTACCTAACCTCCCAGCTCTTAATAAACCCTCTCAAGACAGAAACTTGTGGTGTGCTTCCCTTTTGACAGCATCTGAAGGTCTTTACAAAGAAAGACCGCCTTTAAACAAGGAACTGGCCTCTGATGCGGACTTGCTGTGTAATCTTGATCCAGTTTTTTTTTTTTTTCTTCTCTGGATTTCAGGTTCTCTGTCTGTAAAACGCAGGTATAGGACTATCTCATGGACAGCAAATACACATCATGTATTCCAGTTCACAACTTATTGTTTGCTTGAAATCAGCCACGGTTGGAATGTTTACACCACGTAAACTGGTAAATGCTACAAATCAGGACACTGCCTCCCACCCCTAGCTCCAATTCCTAGAACTAGTTATTAGACCTTTACCAGCATACCACTGCCTTAGTGATGCTTCTGTGCTGTTCTGCACTCATAGCAGACATTGCTAATCAATCACAGAATTCTGGTCCAACCGAACCTAGATATGACTTAACAGTCTTCCTCCCTTCATTTCATCATTCATTCCTCCCTCTCTCCTTCCTCCCCTCCCCGCCTCCTTCCTTTCAACCTGTTATGCAGCAAATAATCTTTGATGCCTTTGTGTGCCAGGCAGTGGGGATGGAATAATGGACAAAATCTACAAAATTCCTCTTCTCGTGAAATTTACTTTCTTATGGACAGAAACAGATATTAAACAAGTGACAGTGAATTTTAAAATAATTTCATATGGTGTAAGTGCTCTAAAGGAAACAAACCAAGTGGTATAATAATGCTTGAGGAGAGACTAGTTTAGATATGATCATCTGGGAAGGGTTCTCTAAGGAAGTGCTTTTAAGCTGAGACCTGTTTGTTAAGAAAATGATGGTCCTGCACAGAGCTAAGGGAGGGCCTTCTGGGAAGAGGGAACAGCAAGTGCCAAGGCCCTGGGGTGGAAACAAACTTGGAGTGTTTAAGAAACCAAAAGACTAGTGTACAGGAAGCAACAGTAGGAGTAAAGAGAGAGGTGAGAGAAGTAGGCCGGTCCAGATTTGTAGAGTCTTATAGCACACAGTGATAAATTTGGAATTTATTGCAAAAGAAATAGGAAGTCGTGGGAAGAAGAGAGTTTAACTATTATCAACTGACAGGATTTTCTAAAAATGTAACTGAAGTGAAATTCATACAACATACAATTAACCACTTTATACTATACATACTATTATATAATATGTGTAAAATATTATATAATATGTATAATGGTATATAACATACTATTAACCACTTTATACTGTAGTATAAAAAGTGAGCAGTTCAGTGACAGTACATTCACAATGTTGTACAACCAGCACCTCTATGTAGTCCCAAAACGTTTTTATCATCCCAAAAGAAAACGCTGTACTCGCTAAGCTCAAATGATCCATCAGGGACATGAAGGTCTGGTGATAGTCCTCCCTTCTAATGATGCAGAGTCCAGGGCTCTGGACATCATTGCTTCCGGGTTCTTGACCTGATAGCTCATTTATGATTTTGTAATTCTGGAATAATTTCTCAAAATCTCCACCACTGCCATTGAACTCCAGGAATATGTTCAAATTTCCATAATTGGAGGGATAGAGTCAATTGGCTAATATATTTCTTGTGACACTGAGATCAAACAGAAATAATAATCATCAAAGAGCAACATTAGGTGTACTTTTCTTGCAAAGTCCACCACCTCCAGTAGCCCATTCCACCAAGATCTTAGCAGAAACAAGTGTATCATCCAAATAAATTAGCCCTTCCAGGTAATTCATGTCCCCCTTTCTTTCATCCAGCCTTGAAAAGTCATAGGGAATCAAACTGATAAAATCCCACAGACCATAAAGACAATTTTTCACTCTCTCTTCTCATCAGCCATAGAGAGTTGCAAAAATCTGTTAGTTAAATTAAGGACTAAAAATCACTGACTCATGAGGAAACAACTCCGATAATCCTAGGTTTGGAGTATGGAATATTGATCTGATTTATTTTTTCCTAATGTGCCTATTCTTGGAATGGCAGTCTACACACATCTCCATCTTGCCTGATTTCCGGTGCACTACTGAAATGTGGAGCACACCATAAAGGGCATAGGAATTGGAGATTGCCCCATTAATCCTTAATGTGTTCTTACATATTCCCGAATAGCAGATAGTCTAGTTCCAAGAACATTGACAATGTTGCGGCTCTGATTTATGTTGCTCTCCCTGACATGTCTCACTGATGGAGAGAGAAAAAAAAAAAATGGATGGGGCTTTCCTGGTGGCGCAGTGGTTGGGAATCTGCCTGCCAGTGCAGGGGACACAGGTTCGAGCCCTGGTCCGGGAGGATCCCACGTGCCGCGGAGCAACTAGGCCCATGGCCACAGCTGCTGAGCCTGCACTCTGGAGCCCGCGAGCCACAACTGCTGAAGCCCGTATGCCTGGAGCCCATGCTCTGCAACAGGAGAGGCCACCGCAACGAGAAGCCTGCGTACTGGGGCGAGGAGTGACCCCTGCTCGCCGTAACTAGAGAGGGCCTGTGCGCAGCAACGAAGACCCAGGGCGGCCAAAAATAAATAAATAAATTAGTTTAAAAAAAAAATAGATGGATGTTACTGCAATACACCAAGATAAAACCACGCCCACATACACAGGTGTGTGCACATACCCCATGGCATGGGATGAAGAGATTTGTCAATGAGAGATAGGTAACTTTTAGACATGCTCAAGGAATATGCTAATAGAACATCTAAGGGAAAATGTCCGTAGGCAATTGGATCTGTGCTTCTAAAGTTGAGGAATGAAGTCTGTGTTGGTAACTTAAATTTTGGAGTCATCAGATTATATACGATAATTAAAGCCACAGGATTATATGAGATGGTCCAGGGAGTTAGTACAAAGTGATCATAAAAAAGACCGAGGGCAGAATACTAACATTTAAGACTAGGCAGAGGAAGAATAAATTCAGGATGTCTAAGATCTTCCTAGGAAAGTGTGTTCTACATTCTTTGGGGCAATATACTTTCATGAAGGAGCACAATTACTTCTTAGGCCAGGACAAGGTGCAGAAGCACCAGATGTGGCACTCTTGGAGAACAGTAGTCGCCAGATGTTCTCTGGCCACTTCCAGCCAATCGCTCGCAAGTTTTCTTTCCAACACAGAGCTCTCCTGAACTTTAGATCTGCATTTTCTAGTGTCTCTTTGATGCCCACGAGCACTTCATCCTTCCTTGCAAAGCTGATTCCCCTTGAAAAATATTTAAAAGGTAGAATACCAGGGATCAGGGACAGACTCAGTGGAGGAGTAAAGAAGAGGAAGAAGTTGACCAATGGAAGATTGTGGCATCCTTTAAAAAATTATTTTAAGGCTAGAAAGGCAGGCTATATGTTTAAAAAGAAAAATAAAAAACCCCAGATATTTCCTGGTATTAAATATCTGTATCTACTATGGACTTGAGTTCTTGAGAGCTGGGATGTGTTATTTATTTCTGTGGCCCAGTGCTTTGAGTAGTGTCTGGCATAGGTAAGAGCTGTGAACAAATGTTTGTAGCGTTGATTTGAATGCACTTTCAAATGGGGCCAGTAGCACCTTCCCACGAGGATTTATGTCAAACATCCTCAGGGGGCCCTAGTCACTTTTGCTTAGGCAATAATTTCATCAGTGAAACGAGGGAATTGAGTCACATTCTGGGACAAACAGTGTAAAACTCCCCTCGGTTGCACCAGACTAGCTTCTTATGCCTTTCCGTAATAGAGACTTTCTCACTAGCACCATTGTTTTCCCTTATGATCAACATATATGTGTATAATAGAAAATAAAATAAAAACCTTGTGTTAGAGCAACTCAATTGTTTGCTGTTCATGATAAATTCCATATTTACAAGAGCCATCATGGGGGAAGGGAAAGGAGAGTTAGTGTTTAAAGGGGACAGGGTTTTAGTTTTGCAGGACAAGAGGCCTGAAGGTAAATGGTGCTGATGGTTGCACGACAGTGTGAATGTCCTTAATGCCACTGAACCATACGCTAAAAAATGGTTAGGGCTTCCCTGGTGGCGCAGTGGTTGAGAGTCCACCTGCCGATGCAGGGGACACGGGTTCGTGCCCCGGTCCGGGAAGATCCCACCTGCTGTGGAGCGGCTGGGCCCGTGAGCCATGGCCGCTGAGCCTGCGCTTCCGGAGGGCCCGTGTACCAAAAATAAATAAAGGTTAAAATGGTAAATTTTATGTTATATATGTTTTACCACAACTAAAAATAATAATTGAAAATTGTAGCTCAATTCTTTGAAAAAGGGAATCACTGTTTCTTCTTCAAGGGTTTTGGTGTTACTGTTGTCTCTCGCGGAGAGTGGGGAGTCAGAAGTTTAATCTCCTCTGCAGTGTGCAGACAGTGACCTTATGTAATTCTGTGTGAGTAGTAAGCTGCACCGGGAGAGTTTGGGATGCCGTCGTGGGTTGCACTGTGTCCCCTGAAAAGATAGGTTCAAGTCCTAACCCCTAGTACCTGTGTACGTGAACTGATTTGGAAATAGGGTCACTGCAGATGTAATCAAGTTAAGATGATTAGTTTTAATCCAGTATGACCGGTGTCCTTATAAAAAAGAAGAAACACTGAGACAGGAGGTATGTAGGGAGAACACCATGTGAAGAGGGAGGGGTGGAGCGATGCATCTACAAGGCAAGGAATGCTAAGGATTGCTGGCAACACCAGAAGCTAGGCAGAGGCGAGGAAGGGCTCCCCTCCAGCCTTCAGACAGAACATGCAGATGCCTTGATGTTGGACTTTTGGCCTTCTGAAGTGTGAGAGAATACATTTTTGCTTTTTTTTTTTTTTTTTTTTTTTTGCGGTATGCGGGCCTCTCACTGTTGTGGCCTCTCCCGTTGCGGAGCACAGGCTCCGGACGCGCAGGCCCAGCGGCCATAGCTCACGGGCCTAGTTGCTCCGCGGCACGTGGGATCCTCCCGGACCAGGGCACGAACCCGTGTCTCCCGCATCGGCAGGCGGACTCTCAACCACTGCGCCACCAGGGAAGCCCCATTTTTGCTTTTTAAAGCACCCAGTTTGTGTTCATTTGTGACGGCAGCCACAGGAAACTAATACAGGTGCCAAGAAGAAGAAGATCCCCTCCAGCCCTCTCTGAGCTCCACATGCATTTGCTAAGGAGGATGGGCTGATGAAGCTGGTCTTTACTGAGCATTCTTATGACGCGCACTGGTCTCGTTAAGGGGTGGGGAAGAGAGGGAGGGGTCTTATCATTGTGACACGCAGTCCTTCTTTAATAGGTGACAGAGAGACAAAATTAAGGGCTACCTCTATGTTAAAACGCTGTGGCAGCACCAGTTGAATGCCTCCCATTTCAAGGAGACAGACACACAATCATCAAGTGGTTTAGCGGCTCCTCCCAAGGAAAGAAGCAGTTTGGAGTAGTGGAAACAATGATGAATGAGACTTGGTTTTAGAAGTTTATCGTTTTGAAAGGGTCCTAAGATACAAATAATGAAATCTATTAAAAGGCAGAATGGTTCAACATCAATCTGAGAGACAGGAAATACCCCCATGTGTGAGTATAGGTCTATAGGAAGCTTTCCAGAAAAGGAGGGGGCTCTGCAATGAATTTCTGGGAAATGGGGGTGGGTGCAGAGAGGGCCATTCAGTCAGGGGGGAGAGGAAAACTCTAGGATCCGTTCAGGGCCTGATGAAGTTTGAGGAGAACAAGCCTCCTGTGATTACAGGAGGCAGAAAAGGCTGTGCTAAAACTTCAGGTTGGATTTTCCAGGTATTAGGGAGACTTCATAGGTTTCTGAGAAGGAGAGCGACATGATCAGAGCTCGGTTTCGGGTGGAGTATCACGCTGGTTGTGTTCATTAGGAGTTGGAAGAGGAAAAGTGTGGAAGCAGGGAGAGCAATTGGAAATGTGTTGTTAAATCGATTCTATTTTCTAAAGTGGCAGCCTGCCAATTGTCATTCAATTCTTTGGAGATTTAATTACACATGAAGTTCAGAATCCATAAAGAAAGTTCACAGAGCAAGACTGAGTCTTCAAAGATGGAATAAGAACAAAGAAGCAAGTCCCTGCCAACCGCCTCCATTACCCATTTCCTATCACCCTAGATAATAATCAACTAATGTCAGGGAAACTGGTGATTCATTTTACCATTTTACCTTTTTTTATTTTTACCATGTACCAGTGTTTTACATTACCTTACAGTTAACAAAATGTAGTAAGCACTAGTATTCGGGAGATTTAGTTAGAGCCCCTGATTTCTAGCTATAGAATGGAATTACTATAGACTGAGATTTATTGCCTACATACCACCTACACCTTGACTTTGATAAACCCTAGTCATTTCTCTCTAAAAGAGTTAGAGATTGTCTACCCAGTATCAGCAACCTTTTTATTTTGCATCTGGACTAACTGATGGAAAATAAACTATACACAAATTTTCTATAAGTCAAAATGAAAAAAAAAAAGCTTTATTGATTCCTGTGGAGAAATGTATATTCTAATAACTTAAGTTACCTGCTTATTGAATAGAAAAATGCCAATTAAAAATTTTTGCACGGCTTTTCAGTTACTAAAATGTTAATTTCTATATTAATATTGGAGAAATTGCAGCAAGGAAGCACATTTCTAGTTTCTAACTTCACGCTTAAATTAGATCAAAGATGATATTAGTTTTCATAAATTAACACACAGCTTAGATCCTATGTGTAACGAGGTAGGCCATGTGCATTCTTGAGGCTAAGGGTTGCTCACCTCTGATTTAGGAAGAGCCCTTCCTTGGACACATGGGAAACTGAGTCCCAGAGATGTGAAGTGATGTGGTTGTGGTCATATGCCTACCGAATTGTTGAATTCTACCAAAGATCATTCATCTGGGATCCTGCATATTTATTTATTTAGATCCTGCATATTTATCATCTTACTATTGTTTGTTCAACACATACTTATTGAGCATCTACTAAATACCAGACACCTTCGAAGTGCTGGAAAAACAGTGGTAAAAAAGACAAAGTTCATCCCCTAAATCCTAATGAGGAGAGAGATAAAATAAATCAGATAATGGTGAGTGATAAGAAAAAAAAATAGCCATTCATTTAGTGATAAATGGAATGAAAAAAATCAAACAGGGTATAAAGGGACTTGACTTTAGAGCACTTTTAGGTTCCCAGCAAAATTGAGCAGAAGGTTTCCCATGTACCCCTTGCTCCCCACATGCACAACCTGCCCCATTGTCAACATTCCCAGCAGAGTGGCACATCTGATGAACCTACAGGGATGCATCACTATCACCCAGAATGCATAGTTTACATTAGGGTTCACTCTTGGTGGTGTACATTCTGTGCATTTAGACAAATTTATAATATTTTTAAATTTCTAACACTTTCACTGTAAAATAGATCCTCCTCTTGAGTTACCTAGGAAGGAATCTGGGGTCAGTACTCCACCATTCGCTTCTAGAAAGCAGCACACCATTCACAATTTTTCACTCCTTTGTGAGCCTGTAGATTTGAGGGTTGGTATCACTACTTGTATTGAGAATGTAAGCAGGACATCAGTTCTTCTCTGTTCTCTTTCATGTGCTCCCCTGTGGAATTAACTTGTACAACAGCATTGGTGAGTAATGTGGACTGGAGACTGTGTAAGGAACAGAGAAGAGGGTTTGCACCCCACCTTGAACAGCCTTGGGCTTGGAATTCCAAGTTCACACATCTCCCTCTTCCTTGGTTCCGTTTCTGTTGCCCAGCCACAAGGGGTCCTACTTTTCTATCCTTTCGTACCGATGGACAGGTCACCATCCTTTCCCTCTTCCATAGTTCAGCTCTGCCCCAGATGCTGTCTCCAAATCATGCCCTGGAGCCCAGTGAAAGAACAGGTGGGCCACCTTCACAGACCCATCACCTTAGAAGGCAAGTTAGGAACCCGCTCTTGCACTTGAGCATGATTCGGGACTCTTACTCGCGAATACGTAGCTTTCACCACACTTCCCCACAAATTATAGAAATGCTCTACAGAGGAGAATTTCTATTTTCTACTCATCATCGGGGTGATATGTGAGTAAAGAAGATGATGTACCTCTTACATTATGGATGAAAACACAATGTTGTTGTGCACGGTGAGGAGAAGAAACACTGGCACAGCCACTGATTGTGCTTTGGTGTATGTACTCTTCTCTGCTCAAGGGTGATTGTTTAATTAAGACCATCTGGCTCATTCAGCAGTAGCCAACACAAGGAAACACTTAAAGGACTGGTTTTCTGATATTAAATAAGACTTTTGAAACCCGAATAGTTCTTATTATTAAGCCCGCGATCGAAGGAGAACTTAATTAGCTTTAGGACTAGAACTGTAAATAGAAAAGGCATTCACGAACAAACACCTTATCCTCCCTGGCAGATCAGCTTATACATCATGGACCGCTTCATGATGATGGGGAAATATAATGTATTTGAGGAAAAATATTAGCACAACACCATCAAGGGGATTTGCCTGATGTAAATGTAACATGCCTATGTATACATTTATATATGAGAAAACTTCTTTTATAACAATTACGTTACCTCTCTTCATCTCCTTTATTACTAATCATTTTGAAGCCCTTGGCTTTCATATTTTTTCTAAGATTTTTCTCACCACCAGACATTCAAAAATTTTTCTTGAAGGATCCCTTAGTATAAACTAATACTGCTATATTAAGACTCTCAAATCCTTTAATAATTCTTTGGATAATTCCTAAATTACTCTAAGAACTGTATCCTTGGAAATAAATCCCAAGAACAAAATGAACATGGTTTTGTTGGAAGGACCAGCAAAAGAAAACAGGCATCTTAGAATGAGCTGGAAAAGTGGCAAAAGCTTTTTAGACAGTCGTTAACTATCCTCATGGAGGAATAGATTAAAATGTCTAAAAGAAATAGAAATGTTAAATGCTCTAATTTCACATCACATCAAGTATGTAATTTCTTTTTTGTTTTGTTTTATATCCAATCAGTTGGAACCTACAAAATAATACAGCACAGATTTCTTTTTGTTGGTCCTATAATACTTCCCCTGGAACAATCATGCCTGCAATTCGAGCACTGTCACAGCCAAACTGATGTCTTCCCTTGGGACCCTGAGGAACAATTGCCCTTCCCCATAGGGTGGCTCTAAAAGCCGAGTCTAAAAGCCAAGCCTGGTGGATGGATGGCAGCCGCTCTCTGGAGTGCGCCCCACTTTGTGGGTGAGGCTGCATAGTTGGGCCAAAATACTTTCTCCCAAATGGTTAACTGCTAATTGTGTGCAACTGCTGCAGAGCCCTGTAAAACCAGAGGAGAAAGACCATGACAATTTTTTTAAATGAGCAGAAAACATGCTCTTGTTTTTTTGAATCCCCTAAGGGTCTTATTTTTTGTTTATTTTTTAATTGTCCTAGTTTGTTTCAATCCTTTCCTAGGCTTTCGTGCGATTAATTGAATGAGGCACGGACATTTTATTTGCAAACCAAGTAACACATAATATATTTTTATTTTCCAAACCCCACATGATATAACTTCAGATCCATAACATGCGTGGAAAATAAATATTTCATTAATTTCATTGTTCCTTAAATATCCATTTTTTTTCTTCCTCTGAGTTTCTCTCCCACCTCCTCCCTTTTTTTCTCTTCCGCATAGGTTTCAAAACTTCTGGAAAATGAACCAGTTGAGTGTGTTGTACAGGGGGAAGTGTGGGCCTTGGAGGCAGGGACTGAAGTCCCTGCTTGGCTACTATGTGATTTTTGGAAAAATTAGTTAACCTCCCTGAAACTCACCTTCTTATTTATAAAATGGGGCTAGTAAATCTCTAGGGTACCTGGGAGATGAAAGAATGGGAAATATGATCCTAGCAGGGGCTGTGTGGTCAGGAGCAGGGGTGCAGGAGCCTGCAGCCTGGCATCGACTCTCCAGTGGGCCACTTACTACCTGCAAATTCCTTCACTTCTTTGTACTTCACTTTTATTATTTGTAAATTAGAAACAAAGACAGTACGTGCGTGCCTTGACTCATTACTGGGAAGCTTAAATGACTTCATCACACTTGCAAAGTGCTTAGACAGTGTCTGCCATGTGGTCAACACTTGACCAACGTTTGCCATTACTGTACTCAGCAGAACTTCCTGCTCTCCGCCCTTTTCTCATGTTAATGATGTGTCCAAGGTGAGTCCACTCCCTCTACCTCAAGCTCAAGGGCACTTGAGCGAACCTGTTCGGCTGCAAAGTTTAGCTTCTTTCCCACACCCAAGAATCTCTGGGAGTTTATGAGTGTGTGGTGGTGTAGCTGGAAGGTGTAGCCCTCAAGGAGTGACTGAATTTTTGTGGTGCAAGGTCTAGAATCACAGGTTGGGTGTTGATGGCGCTCATTCAGTGGGAAGGCAAAGTTGCAGAGCTAAGTGGTGACCCCACTCACATAATGGGCTCTTCTGCCCTGGCCAGTCTGTGGTGCTGTGGTCAGTGCCTTAGTCCAGAAGAGCTCTTGGTTATGACCCTCATTCACGGTATGGTCCCAAGCTAGGGCACCAAGAGCCATCTGAAGGGGAACTAGTGCCCTGCAGAGCTAGGGGTTACCCAGAAAGCACTAAAGAGCTGACCACTGAGGGACCACTCCCTAACTCCCTAACCCTTGCGTGTGTTCAAAGTGCAGGAAATGAGTGGCCCAGGGAAAGTCATGACGATTCTATGGAATAATTGATTATCCAGAGATCTGGTTAGGAGAACTGCCTCTGGATAGCCAAACACAGTTGAGTCTGCCACGCAGAAGCCAAGAACTCAGCAAGAGGAACTTGAGATGTCTGCCACTTAGCTCATTTAGGGCACAGGAAGGGTCCATGCACAATCTCTACTTTGAATTTTTTTGCACTTATGCTAGTTTAGGGCCTTCTCACAGTAAGTTGCTTTCAGAATTTCCCCTTCATTTGGCAAATTCCGGTGGAGAACTCACATACTAAAAATGACTTCTCTCCTATAATCTGGTTGACTTTGGATGGTGAACTAAGCCTGGCATAGTGGGCAAAGAGATTGTTACCACTGGTGTATTTCCTGTGTGTTGGTTCATTGCTTGTATGGCCAGTGGATGTGCAAGCTGGAGGTTGTTGGCTGCGTTGCGTCTTAGTTGCGGGGTGCGGGATCTTTGTTGAGGCGTGCGGGATCTTTCGTTTTGTCGCATGGGCTTTGTTGCGGTGCGTGGGCTTCTCTCTAGTTGTGGCGTGCAGGTTTCCTCTCTCTAGTTGAAGCATGCAGGCTCAGTAGTTGCGGCGTGCGGGCTTACTTGCCCTGCGGCACGTGGGATCTTAGTTCCCCGACCAGGGATTGAACACACGTCCCCTGCATTGGAAGGCGAATTCTTTACCACTGGACCACCAGGGACGTCCCTAGCCCAGTTCCCACTTTGAACTGCTGTGCCAGTGACCCTCTACACCATATTCCCCAAACTTACATATGATTGCTTATTTGAAGGCTGGCAGTTCTGATTTGTGAATTGTGTACCTGGTCTCTTGTATCTAAAGTCCTTTGATAGTGAGAGTTGTAGGCTTTCCTCTTCATTTTTGCCCTAATATAGTATAACCCCAGGCCCTCAAAACTGGTCTCCCTGTGTAAAATTAGGACTTAGTAGAATTTTGTGAAGGCAGATTCTAATACCTGGTCTAATAGGTAGAATTCTAACACCAGGCCTTCCCCAATTCTCAGAAGATTTGAGAGGCTGGTGGTAGTGCTGGTGGGGATGTCTGGGTTACTGTTACTCCTGGAGCTTCTTCTTTCTATCAGATAGTGCCCTGGTCTTAACCGGATAACCTCAAAATAGGTCACTAAGTGGTTTAGCAATTCAGAAATAATCCTTTACAAATGTCCTACAATACCTCTAACTTCCAGAGCCCTGTGATTCTGAGGACTCCCCGGCTAAACATGTCCTGTCAGCCAAGGTCCTCTCCTCAAAGAGGAACAGAAGGATTTTTGCTACAGCAGAAAGTAAATGAATTCTCTGCAGGTCACAAAGTAGCCAAGGGTTTGGTAGGATAATTTGCTATAGTCACAGCATCTTACACAGATTCCATTTCATTCAAACTCTCAATCACATTCTCCACCCCAGATAGCCATTTAAAAGTTTGCTATTAGATGTTAAAACATGAGGGCCTAGACTATAAGATCCTTAGGGACCTAGAAACCTGTGATTTTTCATCTAAAATATTAGGCCATCAGAATACTGAGCAGGTTATTCTGGGGGAATTGGAGGTACTTCTGATGGCTTTCTTAAGATAATTTTAAAACTTTTGAAGTTGTCCAATCTCAAGTTATTTGATCCATATTAGCTTGATTCTAAATAGAACTCATAAAACCAAAAGCTCTCTAGGTAACCTTGGGGAAGTCTGATCTATGTCCTTCCTTAGTAACATCACCTGCAGAGGAGTTTTGCAGAACCTAAGGAAACCAACCACTTTACCTGAATAAAATGTAGAGGGATGGGAGGCGCAGAGTTGCTGCACTGAAGACTCAGCATTTAAATGACTAATTTGGTTTCACTGTAGCCTGGAGCTAACAGTTTGGATCTCACATCAGCACGAAAACACATTTCCTCTCCAAGGAAATTGAGTAAGAATGTAGAACCAGAAAGACAATAGTGAAGTATACTTACCACGACCTCAGCTGGTCAGTTGAGTCAGGTTCAAGGTTGCTTTCTTGGAGGGAAGTGTGTAGAGGAAAATTAATATAGGCAGTAAAAGTGGGTGTGGTCGCTCTAGAAGTCTGTGTTAAGTTAGTTAATCACTCTGAAGGTGGCCTCCTAAGTCAAAACACGCATCCAAAAGCAGATACCCATTTGATTTTAAGTTTGTTATATCCAGTAATCGTCATTGTCTGATTTAGGTACTGAGATCTCCCCCTGGAAAGCCTTCTGACTCAGTTGCCTGCCTTATCCATGGATGTTACAGTCTTAATTTGAGCCAGTCCCTGAAGAAGATGCCAGCATCTTGCTTTCATTGTTTGAGGGTGATTTCATCAGATTTTACCGTGTCTTTGTTTTGATGTCTGTAGAGTGTGCTGGCCAAGGTTACTTCCTCTTTCAGCCTGGCTTGGCTTGGCTCCTGAGTGATTTAAGACCTGTTTTGGAACTAAGTGTAGGAGTTGGATCAGTGTGGAAGTCAAGGTCAGATAAATAACCATTGTCATGAAGAAACTTAGGGAGAAATGGGTCTGCACATCCACAGCGAATGTTCTTGGTGAGTCCTGTCCCATTGGTTCTAAATGACCCGATTTATTTTTCTGGAAAGGGAGGAGGAAAGTTGTCCCCTGGGAATGTTCCACCAAACTCAAGGCCCCTAATTCGTGCTGGAAGTTATTAGAGTTAATAGTCTCGGGGGCCATCTCTTTCCAGGAATTCCTCACTTGGGAAAAGAGATGATGCCCGGATCCATCTGAGATGCCTGCATGCTGGAGTCAGAAGGTGGTGACTGGCTGGGTGGATTTGCCCAGTTGAACAGAGTCCCTTCCACTGCAGCCAACTTAACCTTTATAAAATACAGATCAGATCATCTCACTCCCCTGCCTAAAACCCTTTGATGGCTCACCTTTGATTATAGAATCAAGTACTAGATCATCCACCCGCCATTTTAGCTCTTCACAATCAGGCGTCTGCTTACCCCTCCAGCCTTTTCCCTCACTGTGAACCTTATCTACTCAGCCTTAGTGGCAATGGTTGACAAACCACAATTCATGAGCCAAAACTGCTACTCACAGATCGGACCACAAGCTAAGAATGGTGTTTATATTTCTGAACAGTTACATGTTAAATGGTTACACAAGTTCCAACACGGTAGCTTCAATTTTGCCTCTTGGCCTGCAAAGCCTAAAATATTTACTATCTGGTCCTTTACAGGAAAAGTATACTGTCCCCTGTTTACATTGTCATGATACTTTCTGCCATACAGAACCCCCCAAAGCACCATTGTTGTGCTCCACCATGCCTTTGCTCAAGCTATTTCTGCTCCCTGAAATTGCCTCTCTTCCTCAATTACTAGATAGCTTCCACGTGCCAGGTGCTTGGAATACAGAGCAAATAAGCTCCTACCTTCTAGGAGCTCACAGCTTTGTGAGAAAGACATGCAGCTATAGCAGTGAGTCCAGAACTGTGTGGTAAGGGCTGACAGTGTGCAGTGGGGACACCTACATCAGACTGGGACATCGGGGAAGGCTTCCTGGAGGAGATGGTTGTCTGAGCTGAGTTGTAAAGAAAGAGTAGGAGTTTGCAAGGTAAAGAAGAGGATTCAATTAATGCCTGCTTTTCCAGGCACATGAGCAGTATCTAAAGCCATAGATGTGTCAAGACCTTCATATCAGGAGAAAGCGGTGTAGGATCACAGGAGGATTTTTAACAGGGAAAGGCAGAGTCATATTTGCCCTATATAAAGATGGCACAGACAGAAAGGGCAAGGAACAACTGGGGGCAGAGAACCAGACAGGAGGTGGTTTTACACATCCAGTTAAGTTGTAATATCAAAACCAAGGCAAAGATGGGAATGGGGGAGAGGTGAGAAAGCCTAATTAACCCTCAGTGGCAGATGGGTTGTTGGAGGTGGGGTGAAGGAGGAGGAGATTCTGACTTTGGCCCCCTCTTCTACATGCCCAGCTCCAGTCACTAAGTAGATGATGGAGCCGTCCCCCTCCCCCCCGCCCTCAGCTGGGGAAGATCAGGTGGGGATATGCAGGGAAAATGAGGGTCTCTCGTTCAAATATGAACACATTTGCCTCCTCCAGGAAGCCCTCAGGCTGAGTTGGGGTTCTCCTTTGTACCCTAATGGCATTGTTTAGTTTATCAGAACATGTACAGAGTGACCCTGTACTGATCTATGCTTTTCTATTTTTTTCCATATAAGGGGGGTGAACTCATTGAAAGCTGATGTAGTGTCTGATTAATCTTTGTATCACCAGGGCCTAGCACAGTGTCTAGATGCTCAACAAATGATCACTGAGCTGAACTGAATAGAGGTGGGGCCCTCGGGAAAGGCCCCCAGTGTGGTGTGGTTGACTGAGCGCCCTTTTGATCCTCAAATAGACTTGGGTTGGACTATTTCTACTTTCTGGCTTTGTGAGTTCTGCTGTCACTGTATATATTTATCACATATATATGATACCTTTCCTGCCTGTGCTCTAGGGCCACTGTGAGAATAAAATGGAGGCAGAGGCAGCAGGTATGGATAGTGGAAAGAGACTGGGTGTTGGAAGTCAGAAGACCAGCGTTCCAGTTCTAGCGCTGCCATGACTACACTTTACTGCCTTGACTAAATTATTCCTTCTCCCTTGGCCTCAATTTCTCCATTTATAAAACGAGGTTGGATTGGATCATATTCCTTTCCCTTCTAGCATTCTGTTATGTTTCATGAAACCAGACGGTGGATGTGGCAGGGTCATGCACGTGGTAAATCCATGCGCAGATAATAGAGGAGTCACTTAGAGTCCAAGAAAGGCTTCAGCGGTAAACTTCATATCCATAAAGAGTGGCCCCTCAGTGCATGCTGTGATATGCCACTTGGGTCCCCCCCTCCAGAACTGAGGCACTCACCCCCAGCTGCTGGGAGTGTTGCCTGCTGACTTTCTGCGGGAATTGTCCTTAGCGGAAGGGAGCTGCCTCTCCCAAGGTAGCTTCTCCCCGAGGACGGCCTCCATCCAGTCACTGTTCAGTGTGGGATACAAAGGCCCAGCCCTGTCAGCTCAACTTGGGACATCTCTGAAGAGTCACCTCGGCTTCTGAGCTCCCCTGGGGCCCATTGGAACTACATCCCAGTTCAGCTTACCCGTCATCTCTACCCAACCCTGCTTCTTTCACTTCCTTCCCAAGAAAACAGCTGCGCACAAATCGCCTTTTCTGAGTGTTTCCTGGAGAACTTGCCTTTGACTTCTTATCCCCTGGCTTCTTGTCCTCCAGGGACTTTGATCAGGCATGTCAATGTCCCCCATCTGGGGGCGTGGCTCCTCCACATCTCTTAATAATTATAGAAATGCAAGGCGGGACTGATTCCTCTAAAGGCAACATCCACTATGTATCCCACTGTACTTCAAAATGGCAAACAAGATTTCTTTTCCCAGGGAAGCTACTCTAATGCCCAAAGTCAAAGAAAGTTGTATGTCAGAGAAGGACTGGGTTAGTAACCCCTGAAAATGGTACCATGAGAAAAAAAAAAAAAAAAAAAAAAAGACTCTAGAAAAATAAATCATAGCTAATAAAGCTTACTACTCTATAAATCAAACCCAGAAGGAGGGGGCATAAGGCTTATTTTTCATAGGTCTTGCACCAACTGTCCGAGTTTCACAATTTGGTTATACGTCAGCCAGAAGTTTTATTTCTGACATCTTGAGGTCTGAAATAAAGAAGCTAGGGCTTCCTTCTGTTGTCCGAGTTCAGTGTAAACCAAAGAGGCAGAGAAATATGACAAAAAGGAAAAAGAGATAAATGATTCGTTAAAACTCTTTGAATAGCTAGATAAATATTGACTAAGATCCTGTAAAAAAGAAGCATTCAGATCTCCCTGGAAAAACTAGCTTCCCTCCTTGCTGCCTCCGCTACTGTTCAGCAGCTCTGCTGCGAGATTCTGGCTCAGTTATTTCTCTCAGTGGGAGCTGGCACCTGAATGACTCAGCACGGCACTTTTTCAGCAGGAGACCCTGCGTCGGGTGGCGATCAGGCCTGGGAGAATTGAGGTCTCATTTAAACTAAGTCAGAAATTTCCCAACTTGTTTTAAAGTGAAATCGATTTGTAAAAATAACAATGATAATTATTTGACAGTGCTGTTACAGCTCCCAGATCGAAATTTTAACCTTTAAAGAGGAATCCATCCTTTTCCTTTCCCAATGAAACGAACTTTCTACTTCTCTGTCAGGCATTTCCAACCTGAAACACTTGCCAGCCTCAGATAAGCCTAATGTGAGTAAAACAACAGCAGGATAATTTGTTTCTTTGAGTTTTTTGTCTTTCTTAAACCTTCATTATTGCTCACATTAGCTATTTATGTCCATTTTTAAAAGTAATTTTATCTTCTTCATACTCCGTGCCTTAAAAAATGTGTATGTGACACAAGCCTCTTCATTTGGGGGAAATAGTTGATACTTTCCTATGTAATTTACATCACTTTTTAAATTGCCCTTATGGGGTTTTATTCCATTTTTTATAAATTGGAGTATAATTTATCTAGAGTAAAATGCACTGATCCTAAAATAGGGCTCACTGTCTCCCTCAGGCCACAGTCCATCTGATCAGCTGCCCTCTCCCATTTTCTCAAAGTTCCACCCAGGTCAGCTCTGGCCCAGGTGCAAGCCATTCCCACCTTGGGCCCCCCTGCCCTGGGGCTCTAGAAGACTCCTGCCGTTCCTCCAGGCTTCCTGCTGTGTACCCTCAGCCCGCATCATCTGAACTGGGACCTGGTTGCACCCGACCCGCCGTGTCCTTCAGGACCCTCTCAGGAAGGGCAGTCACCCTCTCACACCCTCCACCTCAGGACCAGCGGTGGGGTTGGGCCTCTCCCCCTCCCCCCTCCCCCTCCCCTCCCCTCCCCCTCCCCTCCCCCCTCCCCCTCCCCTCCCCCCTCCCCCTCCCCCTCCCCCCTCCCCTCCCTGCCCCCCTCCCCTCCCCCCTCCCCCCTCCTCTCCCCCTCCCCCTCTCCTCCCTCCCCCTCTCCTCTCCTCCCCCTCCCCCCTCCCCCTCCCCTGTCCAGAATGTCATCCACTCTTTCCTTCTGCATCTCCTCCTCCTTCTTCAAGGCAATCCCACTGCTCTTTTCCTAACCCCAGTAACATTACTTACCAACCTCCGTGCCACATTTCCTTAGTCATAGAGGATTTTTGTACCTTGCTCACAGACCTCCTCCCACGTGTCTGTCATCTTTCTCAAAGACTTAGAATATGCAAAAAGGAGCTAAATGAATTCCTGTATTTCTCCTGAAGCTTGTCCCACTGTCTGTGTGGCTGGTGTTCCCGATGGCCGTTTCTGCCCAGAGCTGCCAGCGTGTGTGTTTCCCTTGTGGCCCTGGGCCTCTGGGACCTCAGCCCCGTGTCCAGCTCTCCAGCTCATCCAGGTCCTGCTAGCAGCACTTCCAAAGCCAGAGCATCCAGTCTTCCTCACCATGTGCTCTTCCACTGGTTTCACTAGGATCTGCAGGTGCTGCTGCCCTCCTCCCAGCACCTTGTCTCTGTTCTCTCTCAGAACCTTCCCTGATCTGGACCTTGCAGATCCACATCATGGCAGCTGGTGAGCTGCTCAGCAGACCTGGCAACTCCTGCTCCTGCTTCTGAAGCACTGCATTTTCTGCCTTCCTCACACTTACCTGGGGTCCCGGGACGGGACTCTAGTCAGGGAATGTGAGGCATTTCCTTCAAGGCCTGGCCCACGGCAGCCTGATTCCCTCCTGCTCTTCTGCCTTTGCAAACTGGATACTGACACCCAGGGTGAGATTGAAAGACACCCCCGCCCGTGAAGATGGCGGAGTCTGTTACCTTGAATTCCTGCAGGGAACACAAGCCCCTCTGTCTTGGTCGGCTTGGGCAGCTATAACACAAATACAGTAGACCGGGTGGCTTAAACAACAAAAATTCACTTCTCCTAGTTCTGGAGGCTAGGAAGTCCAAGATCAAGGTGCTGGCCAGTTCAGTTCCTGGTGAGGGCCTTCTTCCCGGTCTGCAGACTGACACCTTCATGCTGTGTCCTCACATGGTGAAGAGAGAGACTGTCTCTCTTGTGTCTCTTTTCTAATGGCATTAATCCAGTTCCTGAGGGCTCCACCCTCATGACCTAATTGCCTCCCGATGGCCCACCTCCCAATACCATCAGAGCTTCAGCATATGAATCTGGGGGAGAGGGACACAAACACTGAGTCCATAGCATTCTCTCCACGCCCCCTGTCCCACTTCCCATGATCGAAGAAAAACACACACATTGACTATGAATTTTTATTTATTTATTACATATATACTTATTTATATATATATATATTTTTTTTTTTTTTTTTGATGTGGACCATTTTTTAAAGTCTTTACTGAATTTGTTACAGTATTGCTTCTGCTTTATGTTTTGTTTTTTTCTGGCTGCGAGGCATGTGGGATCGTAGCTCCCCGACCAGGGATTGAACCTGCACCCCCTGCATTGGAAGGCGAAGTCTTAGCCACTGAACCACCAGGGAAGTCTCTTGACCACAAATTTTTTTAAAAATCCTTTTATGAAGTTAAACCTCTGAAATTTTGGAGTTTGTCTATTACAGCAGTTAGCTGCATCCTAACTAATATAAATGTGTAAGGAGAAGGAATTCTAAACTGGATCACGTTCAAATAGAGTCATCAGGGACATAAAAGTGGGTCACGGGGAAGGGGGGGCAGGCTTAGGGTGAGGGCATAAGGAGAATTAAAGTTCTGTCTTCTTTGTGGATACTTTCCTTTACTGTTTCATCCTTTCGGACACTCTCCAGATTGCTTCATTCGTGGGACCGGGGCTTTTCCCAGGCCTGTGTGTAATGCTGGGTAGAAATGAGGGAATGATCCGGGGAAAAGGGAGCACTCAGCAGGGTGAGAGGGTGAATAATGACCCCACTTCTCAGAATGTAGCCCAGCCCTCCCCCACCCATCCTGGTGGTAGCAAAGTGTGGATGTTCTTTCTATGGTATGCGCCCATGAGGGGCCTATGACGTCAATAGGCAGCTACTCAGGAATTTGGGATTCTGGATCCTGGTCCCCCTATCCTCCCTCACAACTGGCAGTCTGAGTTAGGTTGGGAAATGGGGCAGAAGCTGGGTGAGAGAAAAGTTCAGGACCAAGGCTGTGCCTAAGACTCTGGAGCCCAGGCGGCCCGTGTGATGTGGGCCTGATATGGGTCATGGTGGGGACGGTGGGTTCTTCCCTGGTGCCACGGAGACCTGAGTGTCTGGACCTCACTCCCCTAGCTGGCATTTGTTTGTTTCTGCTGCAGTGGATGGTTCTGGCCATGATTCTGATGAGGGAAATTACTTAAGGAGCAAGTCTTTGCCCCTCCGTTCTGTCTAGCATTCCTCAGTCTGGCGTCTCTACTTAGAAACAGTATCTCCCCAGCTCTCCCAGTCCCTGCGCAGGAGCTGCCGCGTTATCGCCTCTGGGAGAGCAAAGTGCTTCATGGATGTTATCTCATTAAACCCCCCAACCTTTCCCTTAGGAGTCAAGCCACTCCCTTCTCCTCCACCCCCAACTCACAATCCCTGCTTCGTTTGAACCAGATTGTGAATAATAAATAGGGTGATTTACTGCGAGTCATTTTAAAGGAACTGTAAATGGACCCTCAGGTTCTCCTTCTGTCTGAAAGACACCATCATAATGTGCGTACGGGAGAGATAATGGCTGTTCTGACACCCACTTACCTGGGGCGCCAATGATTTATGGTTATTGGTCAGAGGTTCCCAGGTGCCCTATACTCCCGTCGGACAGAGAAGTCCCAGAATCCTTGTCCTTTCCCCGCATGCTGGTGTTTCATACCTTTCCACTCCCATCACTATTCCACCAACACGCAAGGCATCTAGAAACATTTGCTGCTCTGTAAACGGACTGATTTTCCTTGGGTTTTCAAAGCTTTAAATGAACTGTCCCTCTGTTAGAATGCACTCCCCTTAGACACTCTGCATTGTGATCTGCTGCTCATCGCCAAGACCAGCTCAAATCTCATCTCGTCCATCAGACCTTCTCTGACTCCTAAAGGATGACTTGCTCTTTCCTCTGATCTGCAACGGCCTCAAACAGAATTGCCACCATTTGTACCAGGCCCTAGCTACACACTGTTCATATATATATTATCATTTAATTCACACGACAACTCTCTGAGGTTGGTGATATTATTATAACTAATTTTACTGACAAGGAGAAATGAGGCTTGAGGAGGTTAATAACTCTCTTGATGTTGTATGGTAATCAAGTGGTGGAGCCAGAATGCAGTGGGGGAGCCGGGTCGGACTCCGAAGCCTGTAGTCTTTGACTCCATGAGCTGCCTCCATGTTTTTGATCACTTGTTGGTCTCTCTGTTAGGCTTGAGCTTCTTAAAGTAAGAGATTATGATCTTTTATACCTATATCCTAGTACCTAGCATAGTATCTGATATATGAGGTGCTTAATAAATGTTTGTAGAATGAATGACTTAAAGAAAGAATGAATATATAACTTTGCTGCTTCAGAGAAATTTGTTGTATTTTTTAATCTGGGGAAATATTGCCAGGTTTCCCTTCTGGTGACAATGCCAGGAAGAAGGACCCCTGTGGGGAGAAAAGGACTGTATCTCCAATGAGGCAAATCCAGGGGTCATTAAAATTAGGCTGAGGCTTCCCTGGTGGCGCAGTGGTTAAGAATCCGCCTGCCAATGCAGGGGACACGGGTTCGTGCCCCGGTCCGGGAAGATCCCACATGCCGCAGAGCAACTAAGCCTGTGTGCCACAACTACTGAGCCTGCGCTCTAGAGCCCGTGAGCCACTACTACCGAGCCCGCGTGCCACAACTACTGAGCCCACACGCCTAGAGCGTGTGTTGTGCTCCACAACAAGAGAAGCCACTACAACGAGAAGCCCACGCACCGCAACGAAGAGTAGCCCCTGCTCGCCGCAGCTAGAGAAAGCCCACACGCAGCAGCGAAGACCCAACGCAGCCAATAAATAAATTTTTAAAAAAAGAAAAAGAAAACAAATTAGGCTATACACTAGAACTCATGAAAGCTTTTGAAGAGCTTTTCTTTCCGTTGGGCTTCCCCATAGAGTGATTGGGATATAGAGGTAGTCTCTGAATTCATTCACTTATCTATTCACTCATTCAAATATTGATAGAGCGTGCCCTCTGGGGCAGGCATTGTACGGAGATCTGGGGCCACAGCAGCCAGCACAAACAGTCCTGGTTCTTAAAGTGAACTTCTGTGGTTTGCCCACCTACCATCTCTTCTGCTAACAGAACCAGACTTCTCTCTTGGGGACACATCTTTCTGATGCTCAGACTGTGTGTTTTAGGTTGGGCTAATTTTCATTTGTTGGCTTCAAGTTTGGGCACGTGCTCAATCATTGTATTGCATCCTCTAGCCACAGTGATTGGTTTAGGGATGGACACGCGACCCACTTCGGGCTAATGAGAGTCAGCAGTCGGACTCTGGAGCTATTAGAAAAGTGGTACTTTCTTTTTGTTGGGGCTCCTGGTAGAGAGTGAAGTCAATACAAAGGAAGACAGAGCTGAGAGTTTGAGAGAACAGGAGAGAGTAGACTGATGGCATAATTTCATGCCTTAGATGCAACCGCATCTAAAGAGAGCAGAAACCTTGGACGGCCCATTTGGGTGAGCCAGTGTATTCCCCTTTTCGGCTTAAGCCATCTTAAGGTGGGTTTCTTTCACTTGCTGTGGAGTAGGTCCTACATAATTGTAACATTGGCTTCTGAAAGTGAGGTTTTATAAGTGACATCCTAAAAAGTAGAACTGGCTGGATCATAGTGGCACGCAGAGCACCAAGAATTCCTCTCTTCTTGGCTGCAACGTTGGAAATCCCAGTCATGTCTTACATAGCAGCTGGGTTGAACTATCACATGTACTATCTTGAGACTCAAACTGTGTTTTAGAGCTAGAAAAAAGAATTATATTGGAGAGGATTGGCTACTTCATAAAGCCTTCAGTAGCATCCTGTAAGGATGAAGCAAGCTGAGTGGGAAGGAAACAGAGCCCACCCTGTCTCGATCAGCTGTCCAGGAGGGCAGAGAGGAGTGCAGCGGGTTGGAAAAGCTGAACTGTCTATCCCAAGCTAAACTTGGCGTAAGTGAAGTGAGGGGGGCTAAAAACACAGAGGGAGAAAAGATTGGAACCTAGAGGTAGAATGATATTTCAACACCCTACAATGTCTTCTTTCTTCCACAGCATAAAAAGCTATCCTCTGCGATGCAGCCAGGAAGCAAAAGGAATTTTAGCCTTGCCCCTCTACATCCCCACCCCAGTGTATCATTAGCAAGATGGATGGAACCGGAGGGCCTGCTACTAAGGGACTGGAACCTTCAGACAGTGGTCTAGATTCAAGGACCCATAATTCTGACTTTGCATTTGACTGGATGCAGATCAACCAAGAGCTTCTTAAGGTTTGGGAAAATCGTAATGCTCGAAAAACACAAAGCCTGACAAATGATAACCTGCAACAAAGTGATCAACTCCTAGGGCATTTCCAGCCCCGTGAGCTCTCTAGGAGGAAGTCAGCAGCCCTGAGAAGGGAAGCCACCCCGTGGCCCTCTAGCTGTGGCCACAGGGTCAATAGACAAGGCAGTTCAGGGAGAACCAGAGGAGGCCAGGCTGGTCGGCCTCCATCGCAGGGCAAAGGCGTCCTGGTTATCTCTGTCCACTGTGCTGTTATCCCCGTCCATACATGCATTGGTGTGAATGCTACACCTTGTGACCACAAGATGTTGTTTTCCCCTCTCTCTTTTTCTAAGAGGGTGCTCTTCATTGTAGCTATCTTTTTCTTTCTTCATCACCATGTATCATATGTGTTGGGGGGCGGGGATTAAATATGTCATTTAGCCATAAGTTTCTAGACAAAGTAAACATATCGGAATCACCTAGAGGGCTCATAAAAGCCCCAGTGGCTGAGCCCCACCCCCAGAGTTTCTGATTCAGGTCGTCTGGAGTCCCAAGGTGATGTGGATGCTGTCATTGTTTTGTTTTGTTTTTAATTCCTCAGGTAATTCTAATTTGCAGCCAGCATTGAGAAGCTGAGTTTTAGACTCTCTAATCTACAAGCATGTATTGAGCACATACTGTATGACCAGTCCCTGAGCTAGGTCCATGTACATGTGAATTCATATGTGTATGTCTGTGAATAAGCCAAAGTCCCTGCTCCTGAGACAATCTTCACCTAATAGAGGAGAAATCATGTAAACTGATAAATTTCATACCGAGTAACGTCTTCTCTGATAGAGGTAGCCCACGGCTCAAAAGAGGAGAGTGGCAAACTCACTGAAGAAGTCAGATAGGACTCCAGAAGGAGGAACTTTTTGATCTAAGCCTTAAAGGATGAGTAGGACTTTCCAGGGGGCATGTCAGACAAAGGGAACAGCATGTGCAAAGGCACTGGGGGCATAGACCAGGACCACGAAACTGCACAGTCAGGACCTTACAAGAAGGTTGATGTGGCTGAAGTATCAGAAATGAGGTGGCAGGGATGGAATCTGAAACTGGAGAGGCAGCCTGAGATGCTCCCTATCTCATGGGGAAAAGCCTTAAAGAGTTAAAATCATTTAAATAGTGTTTAGATGGCAAGGTTGGTCAGAATCTCAGTGCCCAGTGGAGAGTGGCTACTTGTGGGGAGAATGAGGTACAAACAGAAAGCTCCAGCAGAAGATGGAGAACCAGTGGCTGAGGTTCCCAGGAGGTTCCACACACACTTTCAGGGGTTCCTTGTCTTCGAAAGGAGAGTTCTACATCCATGTATACCATCTATGCACAGACACACCTGGGCTGAGGCAGCTGGCTCAACGTTCCCGAGGAATAAACAGCCACTGTCTGTCCCCTCTCAAGCTCAGAGGCTTTCTCCTCAGCCTGTGGGCCTGACTGTCAGAGGAGGCTGGCGGAGGCCGCCCTGGGCTTGCAGCCGGGGAGCCGACGTGCCAGCACACAGCTGCTGACTTTCTTCCCCCTTCACGTTAAGCTGGGAACATTTTGCACTTTTCTCCTCCAACTCTTTCAAAGCAAGTCATTTTCCTCTTCTGGAAGGTTGCCCATTGTTCATTTGACATTAAAGATAGGTCTTCACTGTTTTCTCTTAAGGCAGCAATTGGTGAAGTTAAGCTGTATTATGTGGACTTGTCAGAAAGGTACAACATTATACAAAGGAATGATGTGAAACAAAAATTGCTCTCTCCAACCTTCCCAACATCTCCCGCACACAGATTTCAAACCACTTTGTGCCCTCGTGTGTGCCTGGCATAGCCCGGAATCTGGAGTCATCGAAGGGAACGATGGGGTTTGTGGTTCTTCCGGCTGCCAGGGAAGCAGCGTGCTGCTGGGAATCGCTCAGTGGACGGGGTGGGGCCTGAAGAGGACTGAGTGGGGCTGGCGAACAGGGAGGCTGATGAGGAAAACCTCTGTCCTCTCGTTTTGCTTGGGAATATGGTTACTTCAGGCCCTCCAAGTTGTGGGATGGCAGGTTAGTTTTAAGGAGCCAGTGGTCTTCCGTTTCCCTTGGTGAATTCAGAGTTCATTTCCCAGTGACTTTTACACAGGATCGCACGGTCACTATCGCCGCTGGAATGTGGTCCCTCCCTAATTCTGGACAGAAGCTGTGGTCACTCAACCTCCTGGAATAACAGTTTCCTCACACATTTCTTCCCTCATTACTTGGGCTGTGGGCCCCGGTCTCCACTCTGTCACTGACTAAACGTGTGACCCTCTGCAAATTGCTTAACATCCCCGTGCCTCAGTTTCCTCACCTGCAAAATGGGAATAAGAATCAGTTCCCATCTAGCATTGTTGTATGGGTTAAATGATACAATGCATGTACCTAGCACGGTGCCTGGCAGTCTGAGTCTATAATAAATGTTTGGTGCGTGATACTGTTTTCATCATATTAGTCCACAGACATTGAGTAAGTGCCACGGGCACGGTTCTGGGTGGGCCCTGGAGAGTGGAAGTTGAAGGCGACAAGACGTTGTTTGCGTTCCGGTGGGAGAGGAGGCCAGGCAGTGATGGTTCAGGATCGGTGGTCAGTGCTGGGAAAGAGGTAAGCAGCAGCTGCCATGGCAGGAGAGGGAGGGGCGCCCACCTAAAGCCAGTGGGCAGAGAGGGCTTCTGGAGGAGGTGTCTCCTGAGGGAGACTTGAAGGATAAACATAGAGAAGGAGATAGTCTCCCTGCCAGAGGGAAGAGCAGTGCAAAGATAGCAAAATACCTGGAAGCTTTCCCAGCACCGTGCTCAAGCCTAAGTGCCCGGAGCGTAGATAGCGCTGTTTGGTGGGCAGTTGGGAGAGAAGTGGCTGGAAGGGGAAGCCTGGACCCACAGGAAGTGCTTTGGGAGGGAGATAAAAGGCTTGGGTTTTGTGCTGACGGTCAGAAGGAAATACTTAATGGGTTTTAGTAGGAAAGTGGCATGGCCTGATTGATAGGCTCTGGGTGGAGGGTGGGTTTGGGTGGGTGAGAGACTGGTCAGGAAAGCACCAGAGTAACGCAGCAGAGCCCCAAAGAGAGGAAGAACTGGGACGGTGGCCATGCAGCGGGAGAGCTGGCGTGCTTCTCAGATTTAGAAGCTCGAATCTCTACGCCTTGGCAATCACAGGACACAGGAGGAGTTGGGGAATGCATCCCCACCCTACGCACCACCAGTTTCATGCCTTCAGTGACCCACGAACAACCCTTCGTGGAGGTGAAGATGGCGTGTTCCGTTATGGACGTGCCGCCAGGTTTGAGGTGGGGCGGCCGGGTGGACAAGATCCAGAGACATTTGGGCCTCCACCACTGCGGGCTCTAGGGGAGCTCTGGGCAGGGATATGTGTCATCCACACAAAGGAAGTCACTGAGGCCACGAGGTGGGTAAGGTCACCCAGGGCAAAGAAAATGGCAAAAGAAGATGGTTGAGTGCAGAGTTCCGGGGACAGCCAGGTGACACGGATAGAAGGAGGCCGAGAAGTCAGTGAGAGGCCAGGAAGGAGAGGCCAGAGTGACGGGAAGAAACCCGCGAGCAAAGGGAGGTTATGGGGAGAGTTTGGCGAAGGAGGAGTGGTCGTGACGCGGGCTGCCCCTGACAGGTGGCTGGAGGTGAGCGCCTCCGAGTGGCCCCTGGATTTACAGTGAAGGGAGGCTGTCGGCCACGGGGGCAAGGACAGCGTCCGTGGTGGTGAGGACAGAAGTTGAGGGTGGAAGGTGGAGGCTGACTCTGACAGTTAGGGAGGCAGCGTTGGGCGTGCTGGGGGCACCTGAGTGCGTGCGTAAACACAGCCACGGGCGCTGCCCACATCTGCTGAGCCCGAATCTTCAGGGTGGAGCCTGAGAACCTAGTCTGAAAAAGCTCCCCTGGTGATTGTGCAGAGAGAATTCCTAATGGCTGGAGGCACGTACGCTGGGCTGAGCGTCCGCAGCCATGTGTCTAAATCCAGTGGCAGCCCACGTGTGCGGGAGACCTGGAGTGGGGTCTGGATTGGATTGTGGATCTAGCCCTCGCCGTCTGTGTGACTGGGACTGCTTCTGTCCCGGCCTTCTCATCTGGAAGACAGGGAGCTAATCACCACCTCGGGGCTACTGTGGGGTCCTGGTGAGAAGACGCCCTAAATGGGTGTGTCTTGTTCAAAGCCCTCATTGTTGCTAATGTTAGTATTGCTGTTATCTGCATGACCTTGGGCATATTTCCCAACCTTTTTGGACTCTTATTTCCTCATCTGTGAAGCAGGAGGAGTAGTTTCTTACTCAGCAGGTGTTGAAGGACCGGTGTGATTGTGCCTAGAGAATTCCAGGTAGGTACTCAGCAAGTATTCATTTTGTGCCTTATTTCATGCAGGACGTTGCACCCAGAGGAGGCCACTGGTTAGGAGGGCTGTCTTCAGGGGCAGCGCAAGTCTCCCCTCTGCTCCCTCAGGCACTCACGGGGTTAGTGATCATGGAGGGTCCTGAGATTTCTGCAACCATCCCCCTCCCCAAGCAGCCTCCAAGTGGGACTGGTGGTTCTGGTCGCAGCGGCAGCAGTGGTCAGCGCTGGGAGATCTGGGGGCCCGTCACCAACTAGCAGCCATCCCAGTCTTAGCCCTCCAAAGGACTGGGGGTGCTGGTACCGCTTTCAGAATGCAGGGTAACCTCTGGTTTCATGAGAGACAGATCGTCCAGGGACAGGGTCCTCTGCATGTCCCCCGGGAAATCAGGAGGAGAGGCTGAGAGTTGAGATGTTGACACCGGCAGGAAAGAATCGGTCAAATGCCCAAGATCTGCCTTCTGGCTTTTGCCCAGCCAGGGCCTCCGAGCCACGTGGTAGGTGGACGGCTTTGCAGCTCCCTCCAGCCAGTCCCATCTGGGGGAGACGAAGGGGACAGAGGGAAGGATGGACGGCAGGCTGGTGCAGGGCCTGCTCTCTGTCGTCTGCTGCTCTGACTACACAGCCAACTGGCCACCATTCCTGTCCATATCACGCTGTTCTCTTTAGGGCTGAAGTCGGCGGGATGGGCCCCTTTGGAATCCGAGTCACGGATGAGGAGCTATGACAGTGAGCAGCATCCGCTCAGCACTTTACAGTTTACAGAGCACTTTCCCTCAGGTTGGATCATTCGATTCTGATAGCCACACGTGGCAGGAAGCCCGGAGGGATGACCACCCCCACCATACAGACAGGAAACCAGCAGCTGAGAGACCTATCTGCGCCTGTGTGTCACGGTCTGGATTCTAGTCTAAGAACATCTGGCTTCAAAGCCAGTGCTCTTTCCACTAGCCCAGGAGGTGCTTTACCCATGGTAGCCCTGGACTGAGACACGGAGAGCTGGCTCCTTTTCACGACATGGCCGCAGCTCTGCTCTGTGGCCTGAGACAAGTCACTTACCTGCTCTGGGCTTGAGTCAGCGACTCTGACAAACACAGAGCTTGGAGTGAAAAGCCCAGATGATCCCTTCCAACTGGACCAACTGGCTGTCTTGGTGCTGGATGTGCTCCAAGCCACCAGGTGTGCCAGGGTTAACCTTGGAAGGGTTAGTGACAGCCCTGGACCCTAGCCTCTACCCAGCATCCTAGGGAAATATATGTGGCCAGAGAGCCCTTTACTCCTCCTGGAAAGCCATGATGAACCATCCTTGAAAAGCCTGATTGAGGTGGGGAATCCACAGACATCAGTGCTCACCAGCAGGGCAGCGCCATCCTCGTCCCCAGTTCCCTGCCTCTGGGCCCAACTACTTCCCTGTAGGCATTACTCCCTGGGCCCTCTCTGCCTCTCCTGGATCCTTCTTCTGTGGCATCTACTGAAGGTTTTAGGCTGAATAGATCGCCATTGCTCCTTTGATTTGCTGTGAGTCGCCAGGGACTGTACCAAAGTGGGAACACAGTACCATTTGTGGAATGAATCGGAAACAGAACTCTTCATCTCCCTGTGGCTTTTATGTCCAACAGGGCTCTGCTGAGTGGGGTCTTCAGTTCCCAGAGGGACCAGTTCTTTTCCCCCTGGGCATCATTTTTCCCTTGAGAGACTGACTTAGGTTTCTGCAGTTTACAATCACAGAAAATCCAAAAGAAATTTTTTTTCTTTTTTTTTTTTTTTTTTTGTAAGAGAAGAAAAAAATCCCCTTCTCTCCTAGAGGTCCCCTATGTCAGGCTCTTGGCTGAGTGGATAGACAGAGCAGGGCTCAGCCTAACTTCCTCTGCACTCAGGGAGAGCACGTCTGACTTTCTGGGGGCCCGGATGGTCTTTCCAGCTCTGCCAAGCAGAAGGAAAACTGGACTTTCCCCAGGGTCTATACCTTGGGCTTGAGACCACGTCTTTTAGTTTCTTTGGGTTCCTTTGACCTTCTGGCTCAAAATGCAGATTAAGGAGAGGGGCCTAGGGAACAAAGTCTCTCTAGCTGCCACATGGACCATTCTGGAATTAGGCCACTGCTGTCAACTTTATTTGGTGATCCCAGTTGGATCTCCAAGTTATACCTGTAATTTGTGCACTCCATGTATTACAGTCTGTCAGAGAAATCCTATAATTATTTTTTAAGTGACAGAGTTTTAAGGAATAGCTAAATAACTGGAACTAAATTTAGAGCACTGTCTCCGTACAGTGGAACAAGGCAGGAGTCAGAGATACAGTCAGTGGCTGGTAGGAGAATTTTATCACTATCCGAAAGGTGGCGGCAAAAATGACCTCAACTGGGGGGCTTCCCTGGTGGCGCAGTGGTTGAGAGTCCGCCTGACGATGCAGGGGACGCGGGTTCGAGCCCTGGTCTGGGAGGATCCCACGTGCCGCGGAGCGGCTGGGCCCGTGAGCCACAACTACTGAAGCCTGCGCGTCTGGAGCCTGTGCTCCGCAACGGGAGAGGCCGTGACGGTGAGAGGCCCGCGCACCGCGATGAAGAGTGGCCCCCGCTCGCCGCAACTAGAGAAAGCCCACACACAGAAACGAAGACCAAATGCAGCCAAAAATAAATAAATAAATTTATTTAAAAAAACAAAATTTAGTCCTTTAGTCCTTAAAAAACTTAAAAAATGACCTCAATTAACCTAACAAGAAGCCCATCCTCCTCTGCCAGCCAGCCCAGTAGCCCTGGCACACACCTTTTCCCTCCTCCGCCAGGGTTCCATGCTTTCCTCTCCAGCTGTCCCCGGCTCCATTTGCTGCTCCCATCTGGGGCTGACGCCCAGGCCCCAGTCACCTCCTCCTTCCTCTCTGAGAGCCTCCAGCCCGGCATTCCATAAGGAGCAGGGTCAGGAGTTCACGCCTCCAAGAAATCTCAGCACAGATCAGTGCTTCACAGCGAGGCCAGAGGAAAAGCGAGGGCCTGTTTTCCCCCCTGTGCAAACTCCATGGAAAACAAGATTTCCCACCAACCCCAAATGGAAGATCTCAGGAGAAACTGGGTACATACCTCCTCTGTCTGTTCGTCCACGCTTTTGTTTTTGAGAATCCGTTCTGTGCTGGATGTTCGTGAATGACTTTAGTTGCATGAACAGATTGATTAAATATTTATTTAGCTTTTACTACGTGTTACATACCCTGCTATGTTCTGGGTTTCCAGCTGTGAACAGAGCAGCACGCCCTGCTTCATGTAGCTCACGTTCTGATGGGGGTAAGACAATAAACAGGGTATGTGCTTGGGTAGATAGTGGTAAGTGCTAAGGAGAAAGATAAAGCGGGATAAAAGAGGTAAGCAAGGACAGGGGGCTGTGACAGCTTTAGACAGAGCAGCCAGAGACGACCTCACTGAGAAAGCCATGTGTGGGCAGGCACCTGAGGGAGGGGAGGGAGCAGCCCTGATGCTAAAATACCCTGCGATAGGACATGTTAAGAGGGCTTTTGGAGACATGGAAGGAATCTTATGGGTCAGGAGGTATTGGAGAAGAGAAACGTCTCCCTTCTCAGAAAAATATTTACTATTAAAGTCGTAGTCATTGAGGCCAGAGATCAGCAAACGAGGTGGTTTTGTACAGCCTGTGAGCTGGGAATGGGTTTTATGTTTCTAAGTGGTTGGGAAAAAAATCCAAAGAAGAACATTTGGTGACACATTGAAAACCATATGAAATTCAAATTCTGGAGTCCATAAATCACGTTTTATTGGAACATAGCCATGTCTATTCATGTATGTACTGTCTGTGGTTGCTTTTGCATACAGTGGCAGGACTGAATAGTTGTGACAAAGAATGTATGGCCCAGCAAGTCCAAAATATTGTCTGCCTGGACATTCACCAAGTTCTGGTTTAGGCAGTACGGGAGAGTGGTTAAACCCTGGCTGTGGTGTCAGGAGCCCCGGATTCCAGGCTTGGGGTCACCACTGGGTTGTTGTGTAACTTTGGGCACTTGGAAACTATTTTTTCATTTCTAAAATGGGGATAAAAGTACCACCCTCTTGGTATACTTGTGAGAATTAAATGAAATAAAGAATAGGAAGTCTACAGCAAGTGCTGAATATTAATAACCCTTATAATGATTACATAGTAAAATGTGAAGGTAGGATAGAAGGATATTATAGACTGAATGTTTGTGTCCCCCCAAATTCATATGTTGAAGCCCTAGCCACTGCATGCCACCACCCCCCCCCAGTGTGATGGTATTTATAGGTGGGCCCTTTGGGAGGTAATTAGGGTTAAATGAGGTGGTGAGGATGGGGCCCTCATGGTGGGATTCGTGCCCTGATAAGAAGAGATCCCAGAGAGCTTGCTCTCTCCTCACCATGTTTGGACACAGCAAAAAGGCAAGCCAGGAAGAGGGTTCTCACTGGAGCCCGACCATGCAGGCACCTTGACCTTGGATTTCCCAGCCTCCAGAACTGTGAGGATTAAATATCTGCTGCTTAAGCCTCCCAGTCTGTTGCATTATTTTATGGCAGCCTAAGCAGACTAAGGCAAGGGGGGAGCAGCGTCTTTACCTGGGGAGCCACAGAAGTGGTCACTGAAATCACTTTTCAAGGGGGAATCCAATTTCCCCAGGAAAGGAAGGCGGGAAAAGGCCTTCTTGGCAGAGGAACTTTATATGCAAAGACACTGATGGTAATGAACAAGGTGGGCTGTTTGGGAACAGAGAAAATTTCTGGAACTGAGCACAGACCTGTGATGGAGGTTGGAGAAAAGGGTAGGATCTGGGGGAGCTGAGGCTGGAGAAGCACATTTGTAAGGGACCTTATGTCCCATCCTTGGGGTGGGCAGATTTGTTAGGTTTTGCCCATGTGATTTTTGAAGTATTCCTCTCCCCGCCCCGAAGTCATCTTGGAATAGGGGTGAAAAGCCAGCTAACAGGAATCCCTTCTTGTTCTTTCATGGCCACAGGTCAGTGGATAGTTCCTCAGCTCCTTCTCTGTGGCAGGCAGTCTGCTAATCTTGGACCTTATTCACCACTGCTAATCAGTGGTGAATAAGAAAGACAGCTCCTGACATCAGGGAGTAAGGAGGGTTCTGAGAAATAAGGGTTTTCTTTTTTTTTAAAGAAGAGGAAGGTATACAGGTGCTAAGAAAAAGGTATAACCAGGTTTAACATGGTCAGTTAAGATTTTTCCCCTAAGGACACTGTGAAGTTTTTGAAGGGCTTTAAACAGGGTGGTGACGTTATCAGACTTGAGTTTTTAAAAGATGGCTCCGCTCCTGTGGCCTGGAGGGAGCTCGTATAGAAGAGGCTGTTGTTGTATCTGCAGAAGAAATAGTGGAAGTTTAGGCCAAACAGTGGAAGTGACCACGGAAATGAGGGAGTGGCCCCAATGAGAAAAAAAGGAAGGAAGAATTCATTGGGCTTGGTGATTGGGTGTAAGCACATGGGAAATGGAGGCCCCGTGGATGATGAGCAGAGATTTTGCTACTGCATGAACTGTGATGTCATCTACTGAGATGGGGAATAGGAAAGGATACAGGGTTCAGGGTGAGGATACAGCGGGCATCAGAAATTCAGTATCAGGGATGTTGAGTTGGAGATACCTATGGGATAATCCTAGCAAGGGTGGGAGCTATCTTAAGGTATTTGTCTATCTGGTTCTGAAGTTCCTGAGAGACATGGGCGCTGGAGCTAGAAATCAGAGAGTCATTTTAATAAATGAATGGTAATTTACACACTGTAGTGGCTGAGATCACTGAGAGATCTGTTTGCCCCTGTGCTGCCCCCCAGCTGGCGGGGTCGCACCTAGCCTCAGGATTAAATCCCGTGTAATATGCTGCCTTTTGAAAACAAATACACACACACACAAACAAACAGGCAAATGCTTCAATTCCTGATGACTCAAGTGGCATGTGTCTGGCCCTGATTGTGCAGACAGTTTTGCAGGAAGTTGCCAACACAGTGAACCATCTGAAGCCTCTAATGAAGCAATTATAGTATGTGGAATGAACAATCCACCAACTGTAAACTCAGTAGTGAGTTTATAGGGATCGAGGGTAAATACCGGGCTCCCTGCGGTTACGTCAGAATAACCTGATCTCTCGTTGGAGATGAAATGTACATAATATGGGAACCTCTCCAGCCCCTCCCACAACACAACACTCAGAAAGAAAAAAGTTCCTGTAAAATACTACCCCCACCCTCCAATCAGTGCTGCTCCATCTCCACATTTTGGGAAGTTATGGTTAAAAAAGACCTCTTTACCCTGGTGGGATCTCTACAGGTAATACATTTCAATGCTCTGCCCTTCCCCTTGGATTCTTGAATCTAAAACAGTTGTGCTAAGAGAGACGTCCAATCTCTGGCATCCACTGTAGTAGTATTCTTTCCATTGCTCTGTGGCAGCTCTGAATATGTATTACCTCTAATTCTCACAAACCTGCAGAATAGATATTATTAAGATATTAATTTATAATGAGGAAGGAGACAGGAAGTTTAAATCATCTATCCTAGGTTGCAGAGCTCAGCTGTGGAAGAGCTGGACCAACCAACTGGTCTGTCTGAGACCAGAGGGCTTCCTCTTCCCCACGAACTGCCACCTTCCAGTCTGCATCTGAACACCTTGGGTCACCTCCCCGCTGTTCAGCCCATTCTCTTGATCGCTGGTGTTAGAAGATTATTATTGAACTCCCCGCCACCGTCCTAGGTTTACCTCTTAAAACACTCAGGTGAGTGACTTAGGATGTTTGGAGAGAGTCGTCATGCCCTATCTCCCCTCAGGAGTAAACACGTCCGGCATCTCCTGCCGTGTCCCACGTGGTTCGGAGGGGCGGCCACTACTGGCTGTCTTCCCGACAGCCATTCCCGCTCTTCCCCCGACTTCCTTGCCAGAAGCTCACCTCCCACGGCAGAAGCTGAGAGGGCCAGAAACTCACTCCCCCAAGAAGGAAACACTGAGGGTGGATTTTGGAGCTAGGGAATAAGGGAATTGGAGAGGCAGAGGGGTAAGTGTGGCAGAAAGGAAACACCTGCATTCCTATCCTGACTTCCATTAGCTGCAGGCAAATTGTTTAAACTACCTGAGGCCTCAGTTTCTTCAGCTCTAAAATGGGGATGACCATACCTGTCACAGGGTTGTTTTGAAAACAGAATTGGGTCAAGCATATAGGCACTCAGCATAGAGCCGGACACAGAGAAGTTACACAGTAAGTGGATGTCATTACTTTAGTACTGTTACTGAAGATGGGGCTGTTCCTCGCTGAGTTTTACTTTATGCTGTGTAAGACATGGGGTTGACACATGAATTAGGCAAAGGGGCATTAGCATCTTAATGTTCGTGAATGTGTTGTATAATGCTGCCCCCCCCCCCAAAAAAAAGCCAAGGATATAGGGTTAATTTTTTTTTTTTTTTTTTTTTTTCGGTCCGCGGGCCTCTCACTGCTGTGGCCTCTCCCATTGAGGAGCACAGGCTCCGGATGCGCAGGCTCAGCGGCCATGGCTTACAGGCCCAGCTGCTCCGTGGCATGTGGGATCCTCCCGGACCAGGGCACGAACCCGTGTCCCCCTGCATCAGCAGGCGGACTCTCAACCACTGCGCCACCAGGGAAGCCCGGGTTAAATGTTTTTTAAGCACATTTCCATAGGGTGAGTGTGATGAGTAATGTGTATGAAGTTTTTGAAAAATCTGCTTTAATGAAGCATCAAAATTGGGATTCTTCAGATACGAATAGTTGGGTACTCTTTAAAGCAGGGGTTCTTGTGCATGTTCAGAATCATCTGGACGGTGTGATGAAAATGCAATTGTATCAAATATCTCAACATTCCCAAGACAGGCCTTGTTCTTTCATGGTGTTGCACGTAATATTCTCTCTAGAGCAGCCAGCCCGCCTTTAGGTGAGAAACCTCAGCTCAAATGTGGCTTTAACACAACAGCTTCTGTGATTCCCGTATTATTGGAACTCATTGAATTGTAAATGCCTGAAACCAAGAGCAAACTAGCTTTTAGACAAAAAGATTTATTGGCCAAAGTAGCTGAAAGTTCCAGGGATCTTTTAGCTAATATGCCATCAGGGATCATATATGAATGTATTTATATATCCCTCTCTTTCTCTCCCTCTCTCTCTAGAATTCTTTGTATATCTATTATATCGTCTACTACATTATGTTGTATTTTGTTTATTTGTCTGACACCCTCCCCACCTCCTATCCAAGACAGTGGATTTCCTGAGTTCAGAAAAAAATGTCATCTCTTCCTTGGTGTCCCCAGGACCCAACCCAGGGCTTGGCCTCTTCATGGGAACTCAGTAATTATGGAGTTAATAACCGAATGAAAGAGGATGTCTAAGAGAAGACAGGGCCGGAGTGAAGAAGTAAACTTCATTTCTTCTGCCTTTGGAGGATCAAACATCAGATAGTATGGAGTGTATTGACCTAGAACCTCCCAGGATAGGCCAAAAATTGTTGAATTCTAATTCTTCCCAGAATTCCCTTTAACAAATGTAACCAAACGCCTGGGAACGGGAGACCTGCCACCGCATCATCCATTTGAGTTCAAGATAGAAACCCTAGACAGATTCCCTCGCCTGCAATTATCCAGGCGGAGCACAGACAAGTTAATATCAACACTCATCTTGATGCCTACACTATGCCCAGAACCCAGAGAAAGGTATTCTTCCCTCTAATCCTCTGTGGCAGGACAGATGGCATTTACAACCCAATCTAGCACCTGGGAAATGTTTTTCACGCTACCAATTAAGACGCATTTCCTCCACTGTGTCCATCACTTGCACCTGTAGGAGCTTCGCCAGGAGCATATTCCATCCAATCGCTCCCTTTGTCCATTGGGGCCTTTTGCTACAGATTCAAAAAGTGTTGCAAAGGAAGAAAGTGAGAGTTGCATCTGAGCTAGAAACTTCCTGGTACACTCACGGAGGCCCCAGCAAATTCTTTTACTTTTTTATGCAACTGACAATTACTATGAACCTACTATGTACCGGTAGACATCAGAGGAAAATAAAAGGTCTAATTAGACTCTACCATTGAGGAACTCATAGTCCAATGGGACAGATTAGTAAATCTGATTAAAATTCATTGTGAAAATGCTTTAAGTAGATACGCTTTGAGATACTGATGAGCATGGAGAAGGAAAAGGCTCACTAATTTTGAGGAAGGGCCAAATTATAGCCTCTGTTATACAGAGGCCATGGGTATTAGTCCATATTTATATACATGTAGTCACTGACATTTTTATAGTACAGTGTGGTTTTCAAAGCATTTTCGCATATTTATTTCATTTTATTCCCTTTCTTCCTTTATGTAGAAATTAGTCTTCCCTGTTTTCAGCTTAAGAAATTATGGCCTGGAGAGGCTAAGAGATTTGTTCAAAATGACCCAAAAAACAAAAGAGCAGAACTCAAAACTAGGTTTTTTGATTTAAGAGTTTATTTGGAACATACTCTGAGTTGCACAGGGTTCTCAACTGTGAGCAAAAGTTAGAAAACAACAAAAACAAAACAAAAAGCCCCCCAAACCCCTCTGGCACCATATTGTAGCCAGGAATAGCATTACCCAAGCAGGCCCAGCACTGGTCTGGTGAAGGCACCAGTGTAGCCTTCCTGGGGCATTAAATACCACAGCTCGCATACCTGAAACCACCTGCATGCCCGTGAGGTCTCTTGGACTGCTGCTCCGGATGCTTCTAGAACCTTAGTGTTGTTGTCCTGCCTGTTGACAGGTGGATTCTTGATGACGCCTGCTTCTTGGGTCCTTAACCTCTGGTGGAGTCTGAAGTCAGTGCACCAAAGGGCAGAGTCTCCATCAGGTCCTCTAAATGCAAGGAGGGCCCGGGAGGGAAGTGCCTGGCATTTTCCATCTCTTTTGTGGGAGTTGGACTCAATTTTACAAGTTGGGCAATTCCCCAGTATGAGAAGGAGGTTTAGAAGCCAACACTTAGCAACACTTTATATTCCCTTCACCAACACCTCTCAGTAGTGCTGGTTTCCTTCTTTAAAAATTATAAAATAATAATAACTTCTGTCTGGCTCAGTTTCTAACTCCCCGAAGTCCTTTTGAACCCAGCGTGAACAAGCAAAACCGCACCTAGTCACCTCCTTCACCGGGCGGCTTGACCACGGCCTCACCATCACAATCATGCCAGGAACAGCTCACTTAATTATTGATCAAACCCATTCATTTAGCTGTGTGGTTAAACGCTCTTCCCTGGACCACTGGCCAAGCCAGCTCTCAAGTTTAATCACTGAGAGCCAGTGACTTTCACTTCTGACCACTGATTAGGAAAGAAGGGAAAAGGTCCTTACTAATCGGTGAAATGCAGAATGTCTTCCTCTGCTGACAGCAAACAGAGCTGGCTTCTCTGCGAAAAGGGGCCAGGTATCAGGGCTGTAGCTCTTTGGGATCAGTGATGATTCTCAAAGTGTGGGCTCCTGGGCCAAAGGAGCAGCACCTGGAAACTTGTTAGATATGGAAATTCTTGGGCCCCAGCCTGGAACTACTGATGGAGAAACTCTGGAGGTGGAGCTTGGCCATCTGTATTTTAACAAGCCTTCCAGGTGATGGTGAAGCACGCTAAGCCTTAAGAACCATGGCCGTAGATCCAGGAGCTGCTTCTGACATGGGCAGCAAGCTTCATGGACTCAACCGTCTTTCATTTTTCCTTGTGGACCTGAATGGGACCTGAAGGAGCTTCATTTAAAGCAGTGAGTAAGCCTCTCTCAGATCATCTTCCAGGGAAGTCTGCTCTTAAAAAATAATCAGCCTCAAAGAAACCTGGGGTGGCTGGGCACTTACTTCAACCAAACAATTAAAGACTAAACCTCACACGATTTCATATCCATTGTCTCATTCTGCCACATGACAGCCCTGGAGGGGAAGTTATTTTCAAGGTGAGGAAATAGGCTCAGGAAAGTTGATTTAATTGTCCAAGTTCACATATCTAGGGGGGCTGAGCTGGTGGCCTCTAAACTATGCCAGGGCTATGGGAATGACTGGGGGCAGTCCGGGAGAATTCTCCCACCACCAATGTGTAATAGTTATATCACAAATACCTCAACTAATCATCTCCCTCTGCTAAGGAAATGTGTCTCTTTGATTTGGTGAAATTGCTCAAGAATCGTTCTTTCTTGACCCTATCTTTATAAATACAGTTTCATACAAATCTCCCATTATCTCTATGGCTTTGTAACAAAGATGATCCAACATACGAGCGTGCAAGCTAGGCAGTCCATCCGAGGAGGGAAAGGCGCAAAGTATGAAAGGGGATCAAGCAGCTACCAAACCCAGCTTTGTCAGGTTTAGATGCAAATAGAATCATTAACCTTCATGAGTCCTTGTGAAACGAGAGGCTATTTTGCAGATACTCCTAAGCCTTCTCTTTACTTTTATCCCAAAGTTTCTGATCCCATCTCATTTTTGCTCCTTTCCTCACCTAGCCTGGATCCCATGGACATTCAACCCCCTCATTTCCATCCCCAACCCCAGACATACACACTCCTCTCCTACCCGGGATAAATTCACTGTTCTTTTTCCTGTGTTCCTGCTCCGGAACCACTGATTACTCCTGAACTATTGACGACTCTCCCAAATTAAAGTGCTTCGCCACGCTCTGGGTTAGCTTCATTTCACATCTATGCCATCACCTGCAGCAGAACTCTCAATCCTCCCTGCCAAGGCTTCCACTGTCCCTCCTCCTCCTTCCTTGCTCTGTTCTGAAGCTTTGTGCCTTTCCTCTGGCCTCCACTCTCTCCAGATCCCACTCAACATCAACAGACGATCTTGTATCCTAGGTCACAGAAAATAAACAGCCAGTAAGCAGGAGCTTCTTCCACTCTCTTCCCCTCTGCCTCCTAACTGATCTGTATGTTTACCCATTGTTATGGACTGAATGTGTGTCTCCCCAAAAGTCATATGTTGAAACCCTAACCCACAGTTTCACTGTATTTGGAGATACGGCCTATAAGGAGTTGCTTAAGGTTAAATGAGATCATGAGGGCAGGACTCTGCTCCGACAGGATTAGTGTCCTTATAAGAAGCGACATTAGAGAACTCGTTCTCTCTTTGCACGCACACATTGGGGAAAGGCCATGTGAGGACATAGTGAGAAGTCAGCTGTCTGCAAGCCAGGAAGAAAGCTCTCACCAGGCTTTTACTAGTGCCTTCTTTCCCTTAAGTCAGAACTGCCTGGCAGGGTAGGAACTCAGGGTCAGGGATGAGTTGGAAAGTTGTTGGGTGATCCAGGAATTAGCACAGAGGGGGTAAGGTGAATTGAATATTTGATAACCACCACAGAATTTAGCGGCTTAAAACAGAAAATGTTATATTGTTTCTCATATGTCTTGAAAATGGGCTGGGCTCAGCTGCACAGTTCTTCTACAGGTCTGACTGGAGGTCATTCATGTGGGCACTCTTTAGTTGGCAGGGCAGTGAGTTGGGGGGCTCAGCTGGGATGCTGGGACGACTGGGCCTCCTCCCTTTCCATGTAATGTCAGGACCTCTCTCTCATCATGTGGCTTTTCCATACGTTCTCTCCAGCAGCGTTGGCAGCCTTCTAACATGGGGGGTCGGAGCCCCTAAGAGCACAGAGGTGGAAGCTGATAGGTTTTTCTCAAGCCTTATGCCCCAAACTGGCACAACGTCACTTCCTCTGCAGTCTGTTGGGTGTGCGTGTCACAGGACCAGCCCAGATTCTAGGGGAGGGACTGAACAGAGTGTGCTCACTGAGGGCCACCACTGTAACAGAATAAACACTTCTCATTCGTCGACCTACGCCATAGGTAAGGACTTTCCACTAGGACTGTCCACATCTGCTTCTGGGACTCTTTATCTTGGTACTGCTTTAACCTTTCTAAGTCCATTTCCTAAAGGAATATCTACTGAAATAGAAGAGAGCCCTACTCTTTTATGTGCTACTCTGTCTATTTCAGATGACTTCGCATCTCTTTCTGAGGAGAAAATTTATTTCCAGGTTCTTGGTAGAACATCTTTTAGCGCTACGTAGTGACAATTACGATTTTAGAGAGCTCTCATCTCACCTCCCTATGGCTTCACCTCCCGTGTCTGGGTTTCAGAACCAGCACAGACTTGAGCTTCACCTGTTTTTAGTGGCGTTTAGAGGCTATGGTATAAGCTAGCGTAAGATTTTGAGTTAGCCCAAGTATTTTTCATATTCCACACACAGTCACCTCCACATTTCTAATATACCATGGGAACTTTCTATCATTTCAGGCAGCAGCTCAGGCAGGCCAAGCTCATTGCCTCAAGGAAGGGAGGCTATAGCCAAACAAAAGAGAACAGAGGCATCAATTCTCCATCTTGAGTTTCAAAGAGCCTTTTCAAAGTCCTGGCAAAGAAAACAGGTTGATAGAAAAGGTTTCTGAGTTTCAGAAGCTTGGCTTTTCTTATGCCAAAAGCCACATGCTATGATGTTTACAATAGATTTGGGGAGATTATGTGATGATAAATAAAAAATATAAAAATGTAAAGAAATATATAAAATAAAAATACGTTAAAACATTTTAAAAGTTAATGGTCTAGTTGTATAGAGTCTATAGAGATTCCAGGGGCTGTACTGAGACCCAGGGGCCCTAGGAGAAGTAACAGAGTAGCAGTGAGTATTTCTGAGAGGGACCCCTAAATGTGGCTCAGTTTAGCAACCATTCCAGGATGCGTTCTCTGCAAGCAAACTCTGAGATGAAGTCCGGAGTGCAAAATGCTGATTAGGAATTAACATCAAAGAAAGAAAGGGAAAGAAAGCGGCACTGGGCCGAGGGAGAAGTTGAACTGGGATGGAAGCCTGACAAAGCCTTGGAGCAAATATTACTCACCCAGGCACTCTGGGATTGGGTGGAATGGCTGGAACTTTATACCTCCACCTTACTCAGTCATCAATACGAGATGCTCTGGGAAGGGCATAACCTTGAGAGGTGGCTGTCTGCATCTCGGAGGAGCTGACAGCTGGAGACCATCTGCTGACTGCACTCACTCTCTGCAGCTGGGCTGCAAGTCCTTCTGTGACAAGGGATCTGGGCAGCAGCGTATCTCCATATTTACCACGCTAATCCTCTCCTCCCTGAGCTTAATCCCAGGCCAGGTGCTGATAGAATGCTTGGATAGGCTTGGAAAGCCTGCAGTAAGGGCCTGGTGAGAACTCCCCAAATGCAACCCAAGAGAGGCAGCACGGGGGACTCACGTGGAGGTAGAATGACAGCGGGACAGCCCAGGCATGGCCCCCCACTGCCATGGAGAAGTGCTTGAAAGATCCCTGCATCCCCAAGAGGGCTCAGCAATGGTTAATGGAGAGTCAGACCCGGGCTGCTTGGACCAACTGACACCTAAAGTTTATGGTGGGCAGGGGACATCTCGAGTGAAAGAGGTGGGAGTAACCAAAGACCACAAAACAAAAGGGTATTCTTAGTAGATTCCAGCAAGGACAGATGACAGCTGTAAACCAGATTCCCCCTCCCCTTTTTCAGTCTGGGGCTAGGATACTATCAAGCCCCTCCCTATCCTGCTATCTCTATCAACTTAGATCTAAGTTTCAGGTCATGAGCTGAAGGCAGGGGTAGAGAAAATCCAAATTGACTGAGTTTAAACTTGTGGTGACAGAGAAAACCCCTAAGTGATTGAGTTTATTCAGAATTAAATAGATTTGAGTTTTCTGCCACTAGACAACATGGGGGTTCCAGATAGATACTAAGTTCAATTATGAGTAAAAAAATTTAATTATATTTTTGACTCATTTATGCCAAAGATTGAAAATTCATACTGGTATATAGATACGAAATGATCAAAGAAGTGATCATTGCTTCAGTCAGTAGCAGAGATAGAAATGTAAACCGGTGATGAAAAGATCTAGGCTTGCTCTTGGCCAAGTGTGTGATACAACTGGGAATGCTATCTCAGAATGCTGCCGACACTCAGATACTGTTGGTGTGGGGAATATTAAATCGACTGTAAATCGACTTGGATACATATATAATCAAGACCTTAAATTATATGTTTTGCAATTCTACTTTTAGGTATCAGGCTTAAGAAAATAACCAGATATTCTGACTGCTGTACAAAGAATAGAGAAATTCTATTCCAGGCAACAAATATTGGCCTCTGGCATTTGGGGGATGGCAGTAGAGATGGAGGATGTGTAGGAAATTGGGATGTTTCTTGGAGGTAAAGTTAAGACTTGATGATGGATAAAATGTATGTGAAGTTTAGAGCATGATGTCTTCTAGTTTTTGGCTTGAGCAACTGGGTGGATAACAGTGGCATTTACTAATACGGGGCAGATCCAAGAAGGAAATTTGCAAGGAGAGGGTAGAAAACAAGAGATTTATTGTGGCCACATTGAGTTTCTGATGCTTTTAAATACCCACAGGGCTCCATCTCTTGACATCTAGTCTGGAGCTTGGTGGAGAGGAGGAGGCTGGAGATATAATTTGAGAATCATGTGCATAAAGACAGCATTTAAAGCCCTGGGAGTGGATGAGAGCATTTACTGAGTTACTGAATGTAAATAGAGGAAATCAAAGTCATGATAGGATCAAGTGTGTGATAAGATTATTATAGATTTTTATTTTCTTCTTTATTGTTCTCTATATTTTCCAAGGTGTTTGTAATGAAAATATATTACTTTTAAAATCAGAAAGCAAGTAAAGTCCTAATTAATCTGCCGCTGCCAACTCAGAAATATCCATACCAGTTCCCTGCTCCTTTTCTCATAAAAAGCATTTCTCCTAGGTAGGGCATTAAACACATTAATGTGTGTATTTAATTGGGAATCTTAGAGACAGTGTTTGCATGAAAATCAACATCCCCATCTCTTCTGAGTGCAAATGAGCCACTCATACTCTGGCGCTCCCACCTAACCTGTATCATGCTGCTGATTGAACCCGTGCCTAATTACGTGTCGCTCCTTGAGTTCTGGAGTGTGTAATAGCACTGTTTATTTGCCAAGGTTGACAGTGATGACTAAGTTATTTTCCTCTTCATGTGTTTTTTTTTTTTTTTCCCTTTTTTAAGTGGAGTCACCCCACCTATCATGCCACTAATGCCACGAGTTGACGGGGTTGTCTGTGGTCAGTGAGTGCTGGGACAGAAGCCCAGACATCTCAGGATGTTTTGTCAGAAGCCTGGGGAGAGGCAGGTGTTTTTTTTTTTTTTTTGGCCACTCTGCTTGACATGTGGGATCTTAGTTCCCCGACCAGGGATCAAACCCGTGCCCCCTGCAGTGGAACTGCAGAGTCCTAACCACTGGACTGCCAGGGAATTCCCAGGAGAGGGAGTTTCTGTAACTCATCTGGGATGGCTTTCGGGCAGTGGTAAAAGGGCTTCTTGCCTTGAATCTTTACTCATTCAACTAACACTCACTGTGGCCCTTCAGTGCTCCTGGCCCTACTCTGAGCACAGACAGAGAAATATGACCCAGGGTAGGCTCTCAAGGAATGCAAAGTCTAGTGATTCTATCTGAGTTCAGCTTGTGAAGAGTTGTGATGAGGGAAGTGTGGGACAATATGGAGGCACCTAACCTGGGGAGTATGGTTCAGGGTTCAGGCTACCTGGAAAGGATAGTAATAGCTCACATTTATCCGACTACCAGGCACAATTCTTCTTGCTTTATATGGATGAACTCATTTATTCCTTCCAAGGACCTATGAGGTAGGTCCTATTATTATGCTCATTTTATGGAATGAAAAACTTAGGCAGAGTGGTTAAATCTGAGCTGAGTATTTAAGGGCAAAGACGGGTTAGCTAGGTTGGGGTAGAGGGAAATGTTCCAAGCAGTTGGAGCCACGTGGGGAATCCACAGTGTGAGGAGTAATTTGGGGGTGGGGAGCTGCAGGATGTTCTTTTTTTTTTTTTTTTTTTTTTGCGGTACTCGGGCCTCTCAGTGTTTTGGCCTCTTCCGTTGCGGAGCCTGGATGCGCAGGCTCAGCGGCCATGGCTCACAGGCCCAACCGCTCCGCGGCATGTGGGATCTTCCCGGACCGGGGCACGAACCCATGTCTCCCGCATCGGCAGGCGGACTCTCAACCACTGCGCCACCAAGGAAGCCCTGCAGGATGTTCTTTATGACTGGAGGCTATGGGGCCTGGGAGGATGGAGCTAGAGGGTCTTGAGAGGCTTGAAGAAAGGGAGTGACAGAGTTAGATCTGCCTCCATTCTGGCTGCCTTGCAGTAGCCTGGTTGAACTGGAGGAAACCAGATAAGAAGTGCTTGTTAAGTGATGAAAGCTAAGCCATAGCACCTGGAGTGAGTATGGCCAGAGGGAGATGGACTCGGGGGGTGCTATGCAGCAGGCACCTGGACCCAAGGAGCTAGCGTGAGGGAGGACTCAGTGCCCAGATTTCTCCTTGGGTGACTGGTTAAGTGGTAGTGTTTCCCTGAGACTGGGAGCCCCAGGGGAGGAGCAGGCCCAGTGTAGACAGACAGTGCCTGAGGTTTGTTCTTTCTGGTGCCTTGAGCCTGGGTCTCTGGGGAATGGGAGAAAAACAAAGCCCAAGCAAACCAACAGAAAGACAATGAGCATAGGATGGAGACCTGAAATCGAGAACAGGCAAACCCACAAACTCCTCTTCATCTGCTTACCTACAATCTGACTTTCCAGCATTTTCCTGTAAACTTAAGGGGTGGGAGATGTTGAAAATGTTCTTACAAGCAAGGGATGGTAAATAGAAACTAATTGGATAGCACTTGTTATTCATGTCTTTTTTTTTTTTTTTTCGGTATGTGGGCCTCTCACTGTTGTGGCCTCTCCCGTTGTGGAGCACAGGCTCCGGATGCGCAGGCTCAGCGGCCATGGCTCACGGGCCCAGCCGCTCTGCGGCATGTGGGATCTTCCCGGACCAGGGCACAAACCCATGTCCCCTGCATCAGCAGGAGGACTCTCAACCTGTGTGCCACCAGGGAAACCCTATTCATGTCTTAATATGTGTTAAATGTCACTGCCATTTTGTCTTTTTTTAAACTCTATGTTAGGAAAAATTCAAACTATATATTTATATATATTTATATAATATAAATATATATAAATATATTTATATTTATATATAAATTTTTTAAAATTTATTTTTATTTATTTATTTGTTTGTTTATTTATTGTTGGCTGTGTTGGGTCTTCGTTGCTGCGTGCGGGCTTTCTCTAGTTGCAGCGAGCGGGGGCTACTCTTTGTTGCGGTGCACGGACTTCTCATTGCGGTGGCTTCTCTTGCTGTGGAGTACGGGCCCTAGGTGCGTGGGCTTCAGTAGTTGTGGCACGTGGGCTCAGTTGCTGTGGATCGTGGGCTCTAGAGTGCAGGCTCAGTAGTTGTGGTGCACAGGCTTAGTTGCTCCGCAGCATGTGGGATCTTCCCGGACCAGGGCTTGAACCCGTGTCCCCTGCATTGGCAGGTGGATTCTTAACCACTGCGCCACCAGGGAAGTCCCCTTGAGACCTTTCATAGGCTTATTGCTGATGTTGCCCCCAACTTTCTCCCAATTCTCTGTACGGTCTTAATTTCTTCAAACCCAAATTCTCCTACTTTGGGGACTCCCCTGGCGGTCCAGTTGTTGAGACTTCACGCTCCCAATGCAGGGGGCACAGGTTCAATCCCTGGGTGGGAAATTAAGATCCCACATGCCACGTGGCATGGCCAAAAATAAACAAACAGACAAATTGTCCCACTCTGGCAGTTTTCAGAAGCCCATTCTTTGAGGTAGGGGAGACAGTACTTTATTTATAAAGACCCTATTTCACAGAAAAGGAAAAAAAGACTTAGGGAGGGTATGTGGTTTCCCAGTGGTCCCCTTCTGAGTCAGTGGTGGAGGTGGTGTTCTAAGACAGACCCATCAGATCCCAAAGACCCTCATTACCATCTGCCCCTACCTTCTCCCCGAGAAGTGGATTGGATAGATTTAGGACACAGGCTTGGGAAGAAAGACTATAATTCTTTAATTGTCTCCAAAGAGAGACTTCTGGTTCTTGAAAACTAATGAGTACTGAAAAGGTTGGGTTATAAGGAAAACGAGCAGCAGGTCTGCTAAATACCTTGCTAGAGTTAAGGAAACCGTCTAAGATGGGGAGATATGGATCCTGCCTGCTAAACTCTTGAAATGTTTTCATGTGGCTGGACAAGTTTACTAGTATCCTCTCTGAGCAAGAGAATGGCTGAGGAGTAGAAGCATCAGACTGGTGGGACTTCCCTGGTGGTCCAGTGGGTAAGACTCTGCACTCCCAATGCAGGGGGCCTGGGTTCGATCCCTGGTTGGGGGTGCCGCAACTGAGAAGCCTGCGTGCCACAACTGCGAAGTCCGCATGCCGCAACGAAGACCCTGCACAGCCAAAATAAATAAATAAATAATAAATCTTTAGGAAAAAAAAAAAAGAAGAAGCATCAGACTGGTAAGGACCCAGTTGTGCCTAGATCAACAAAAGTTTCCGGAAACCGAGGACATTCCAATGCGGAGAGAACCACCACAAGAGCCTCAACCACTCCAACTTTGTTCTGCATTGGGACAACTCCAAGGAGCATCAGGCCATGCTCTTGTTTTTATTATATTGTCAACCAAATCATTATTCAGCACCTATGGAAAGAGTACTGCTGGTTGCATAGCCAACATCTAGCTCCTCTTTCCTCCTTCCTCATTGAACCCAGATTTTTTCCCCACCCCATTCCTATTCCAGATGGAAACCACGATTAGTCTAAGACAATCAGATGATGGTGATTACCTGGCAAAGGTCCAGGGCTATATGTGTGGGCCAAGCTACGTTGGCCTGATGAGATTACAAGAAACATTTATAGTCTATGCTTAGGAAGAAATTTCCCTTTTACATGCAAACAATAAAGTATGTAGCATTGAAAGCCATGCTGTGACCACAAGGGGAACCAGCTTTCCGGTGGAGCTGATACCGATGGTGGTCAGAGAAAAGAATCAGAACTGAACCCTAGATGACGTCATTGAGTTGCTGATCCTACTGTACCTGTTTCCCACCATGTATCTGGACTTCCGATTTTTGTGAAATTATACATTTCCTCATGGTTGTAAACTCGTTGGAGTTAGCACTGGGATTTTCTATTACTTGCAGCACAAAGCATCCTGACTGAATCAACCTCCTTTTTTCCAGACACAATGCTGAGCACTGGGGACGCAGCCAATCAGTGAGGGAGAGAGGCTCACAAGTGACCAATCAGTGAGGGAGAGAGGCTCACAAGTGACCAATCAGTGAAGGAGAGAGGCTCACAAGTGAGCATTTCTATTCTGAGTCCTCAGCACGATGACCTCAGTAAGCCCTGAGGTTTTGGAGGCACCTGGGACCAGATGGTATCAGGGTCTGACCCCTGGTTGTAGCAGTGTAACCATGATGCCTCTTCATAAATCTTTTTGATGTCTGCCTCGATTCGGCCCAAATTAGTAACATAGGCACAGCAGGTTTGTCTATGACCTCACAAACGCCACCCTGCTTGGCCAGCAAGTAATCCAAGGCCAATCTATTGTCCATAACCACACTGGCCAGTGAGTTTAAAGAAGTCAAAAAGTCTATTTAGGGCAATTCCAGTGGTTATAGGGCCAGGTTCTCTAAAGTGTTGGTTAGATTTTCTTGGGTTATTTAATGGTAGGCAAAGCCTCCCTATGGAGCTGCCAATCTCCCTGGCAGTCCTATTCCTGCCAATATTAATCCAGTGGCCTTCCTGGGATAATACTGAGTATTATTATGTATTGTGCTGTGAATGGGACCAAATGTCCTAATGTACAAGCTCTCATGCCACACATTATTGATATAAGGATAAGATTTATATAGGGGCCATATTACCCTGGGGTGCACTTGTCTTTGGGCCCTCGTTCTGGGGAGTGCCACACATACAGACATATCCTGAAGGTGCAATAAGAGATCTGGGAATAGAAGAATTTAACAAGGAAGCAACTGTCCAGACCCATGGAAGGGACAAGTTATAAACACAATGCAGGGACAGGGGCCCATTAGAATATGCAAAATAGTTAAGTCGGGAGTATTCCATGCCCTCAGCTTAGATGAGATGGTGAATTAAGAGGGTTTTACCCACTGCTTCCATAGGGCCAATTTTTAGCCCAATTTTTGGTGCATTCCATCTCTGTCCTGTAGGCACCCGCAACCTGGATTTCTGTAAGCACACAGAGTGGAGGCATTCATGGGAATGCAGTTTGGATCCAGGTTCCAAAACGCTATGGAGATGTTACCATTGGGTGGCCAGGGATTATTCCAAAAAGGCTTACCATAGCCAAGAAAACCATTAGAGGTTGGAAGCATGACTGGTTTTCTGGATGACAAAAGTAGTCATTATTAATGAAAAAGTTTTAAGTCATATTTTTAAAAAGAGTTAAACTTAGGCAAGGTAGTGGGCCTAACAGGGGTATTGTCTATCGCACTCGTGTGGGGAGGGAGGAGGGGATGCCATGTGTTTGAATTGGTCAAGCTCTCGTTGTATGTACCTGTTTGTACCTGTAATGATTGCTGTAAGCCAGGGTTTTTGTGGCAGACCCAACAATTGAGCAGGTTTTCTCCCCAGGTGGCTATTGTAGATATGTTTACTAAAGCATGATGATCCCATTCCCCCTGAGCCAAGACCATCATCAGAATTCCTACTAGTAGTATCATGGCTTTTGATATCATATTACTGTATTTTTTTTTCTTAGACCCAGCAGGGGCAAAGAAGATATTTACCAGGGGGAGGGGGTTCTGAAAAGTGGCAGAATAAGAGCATGATAGTCAGAAACACAAAGATGGGTAGGCCAGCCCGTCACAGACACATGCAGCCACTTATCTGTTGTCTTGAACAGGTGTCTGAAGTCTTCCACTGGCTCGCAGGAGTAGCTCTCCTCTGGTTCCTGTTGGGACTTACAAGATCCAGGTTTTAATCTAGGTAGATGTACCCAACTAGTAATTCTCAGTAGCTTGACAGCAGTTGGGTACTTAGTAACACGTGGTATGGTCCCTTCCATTTTGGCTGTAGCTGGTCCTCGGGGGAACCCTTCCTTCCAAGTTTTTAGTAGGACAAAGTTCCCTGACTGGATGGACTCCTCGACATTTTCTTTTGTTGGGGGGGTGGGCAGCACTTTGTTTCCGTATTCTTGGAGGGCCCTTTGAACTTGGTTCAAGCTAACAAGGTGGGAGACCACTTTGTGGGTTTCCTCATCAAACAGAGATCTGAAGTCAAGAGCAGCCTACTATAGGTCATTTCAAATGGGCTAAGTTTAAAATTCCCTTTGGGGCCATCCTGGTCCTTAGAAGGGCTACAGGGAGGAGGGAGACCCCGGTTTCTGAAGTCTCTTGGCACAGCTTAGCAAGCGTTCTTTTTAGAACATGATTTGCTTTTTCTACTTTGTCTGAGGACTGGGGCCTCTAGGAAGAGTGGAAGCAGTAGTTAATACCCAGAGCTGGGGAGGCCTGGTGGGTGAGCTTGGTGGTGAAGCATGGTCCATTATCACTCTGTGAGCTTTTTGGTAACTGAAATCTCAGAATTATCTCTTTAAGCAGAAATTTGGATGTTTCTATTGCCTTTTCAGTCCTAGTGGTAGGAAAAGCTTCTATCCACCCTATAAAGGTGTCTGTGAATGCCAATGGATATTTTCATCTGCTACATGGGGGTGTTTGGGTCAAGTCCAGGAATATCCAGGAATATTCCCCTGGATAGGTTCCCCGGTGTTGTACGGGCCAAGTTAGGGGTGGAGGTATGGGGTGGCTTCCTGGAGCATTGCAGGCACAAAGCTTGCAAGCCCTGGTGATATTTTTAACAATTTGGGACAGTCCCTTACCCAGGAACACCTGAGTAACCAGTTTGGCTAAGGGGAGTCCTGCCCTAAGTGGAAGGATTCGTGGAAGTGCTTAATTATTTTCCATTGCTTGGCCTCAGGAATGAGAAGCTTGTTATCTTTTGTCAGCCGCCCTGAGAGGTCTCTTTCTAGTCCCCCACGTTTAGCCCACTCGAGTTCTTCAGGTGTATAAGATGGCACCATTGGGAAGGGTGGGCTGTCCGGTCTGAGAGCTACAGCTACAGCTTGTAGGACAAGCTGTTGTTGAGTTGCCATCTTAGCGGCCTTTTTGGCCAGGGCATTTCCCCTTGTAAGGGAGGTGTTGCCCTTTTGGTGACCCCTGCAACTTCCTTTAGAAGCTGGACTGCTTCTAAGAGTTCTAGAATTTCTGCCTGGTGTTTTATAGGGGACCTCTTGGCCGTTAATAGTCCCCTTTCTTTCCATATGGCAGCATGGGCATGTAGCACTAGGAATCCATACTTGGAATCAGTATAAATATTGATTCTTAATCCCTTTTCCAGCTGAAGTGCTCTGGTCAAGGCAATCAACTCGGCCTTTTGGGCAGAAGTGTGGGAGGGCAGAGCTCCAGACTCAGTAGTGGTCTGCAGGCTGACTATGGCATAGCCAGCCTTTCTTACCCCTTCATGTATGAAACTGCTTCCCTCGGTAAATCATTCTACATCGGGATTCGTCAGGGGCTCTTCCTTGAGGTCAGATCTACTGAAGTAAACTTGTTTAATAGTCTCCACACAGGAGTGAACAAGAGACCCTTGGGGTGGGGGGTTTGGCATTAGAGTAGCTGGGTTCAGGTCTTGGCAAACCTTAAGAGTTATACCTGGGGCGTTAAGTAGGAGGGCTTGGTATTTCAGCAGTCATCCACCCGTCAGCCATTTGGTGTCCCTTTGCTTCTAGGACTCCTTGTGCCTGGTGAGGAGTTAGGACTTCCAGTGATTGTCCCAGGGTGAACTTACTGGGCTCTTCCATTAGTGGAGCAGTGGCGGCCACTGCCCTAAGACTTCCTGGCCATCCAGTGGCCACCTGATCAAGTTGTTTTGAGCAATAAGCTGTTAGTTTAGTGAGGTTCCTCAGTTTTGGGGTGAGGACACCCAGGGCTACCCCTTGTCTCTCAGCTATATAGAAGGTAAAGGATTTTTCTAAGTTAGGGAGACCTAATGCAGGGGTGGTCCCTAATTTTTGTTTCAGAGCTAGAAACGCCTGTTGGCAATCTTCATCCCAGTTAAGGGGTTCATGGTCGCCTCCTTTTAGGGTCTCATAGAAAGGCTTTGCTATGAGCCTGAATTCAGGTATCCATGGGGGTTGGTTGGAGGGTTACAGTGGCTTCCTTCGGTCCTATACTAGAGTCCTCGTCCCATGAATGAGCATGTATCCCAGGTACTTAACCTGTTGGGTGGAAATTTGGTCCTTGTGAGGAGAGACTTGATATCCTCATTCCCCTAGGAAGTTGAGGACCTGAATGGTGTTTTTATCTGAGTTTTCCCTAGTGGGACTGGAAATTAGGAGGTTGTCCACACACTGTAGGAGAGATCCATTAACCAAATGTCATTCTCTTAACTCCTTTGCTAATGCATTCCCAAACAGGTTGGGGGTAGCCCTAAAGCCTTGGGGCAGTACGGTCCAGGTTAGGTGGGAAGTGCTCTGGGTGTCTGGATCTGTCCACTCAAAGGCAAAGAGATAACTGGGAGTCTGGGTGCAGGGGAATACAAAAGAAGGCATCCTTTAGGTCTCACACTGTGAACCAGTTTGTGTTTTCTGGAACTTGGGTCATTATGGTGTATGGATCAGGGACCCTTGGGTGAACTGGGACCACTGCCTCATTAACTGCCCTCAGGTCTTGAACAGACCTGTATTCTGTATACTTTGTTTTTCTATGGGGAGAACGGGGATATTACACGGAAACTGGCAGGGTCGTAACAGACCATATTTTAAGAACTTGGTTATGAAAGGCTGGATACCCCATTGGGCCTCGGGCCTCAAGGGATACTGTTTTTTCCCACGGGTAATCAGCATTGGGTTTTAATGAAATCTGAACTGGGGGCCCATTGGTAGCTCTGCCAGGAACCTCAGTGTCCTAGACAGCAGGGTTCACTTGGGAAACAATATGGGGAGGCAGGGAGACTTCCTCTGATGTGTTACTGAGGCAGGCTCCCATGGCCAAGAGCAGCTGTTTCTCCTGGTGCATGCCTTCTCTGAGGCAGTCTCCAAATGGAGCTATTGTCTGGAATTTGGTGAGAAAATCCCTTCCCAACCGGGGGATGGGGCACTCAGGCATGAACAGGAACTGGTGTGCAAAGGTAAAACTTCCTAGTAAGCAGCTGAGGGGGGTGGTGAATCATTTGGCTTTGGGCCATCGTCCATCCATCCCTGTTACTATACAGGATTGGGAGGACAAGAGTCCAGGCAAATCAGAAAGCATAGGTGGCTCTGTATCTAGTTAAAAAAAAAAAAAGAAGTAACTTTCCCACCTGCCACGTCAAGGGTTACCCGAGGTTCCTCAGGAGAAATGACCAGGTGTCCAGGTGTCCTTTGGGAGACGGAGAGGGTCCCGGGTCCCATCAGTCCTCTCGGCCATCATCGGCTTGGGAGCCCCAAGTCCCCTTCAGGACTGGGGACAGTCCTGCTTCCAGTGGCCCTCTCATATCGAGCAGGGTCCCAGTGGACTTTTCCATACAGGGGGCATTCGTTCTTCCAGTGGCCCTCCTGGCTTCATTTAAAATAGGTCCCTTTTCAGTGGGGCAGTGTCTCTATTTCAGACTTTCTAGATCCTGCCCCTGCCATGGGCTTTTGCAAGGCAGGGGATGGGGGGTGGCGAAGTCGGGGCGGGTAACCCTGAGGTGCAGGAGCTAGGGCTGCAGCTAGTAATTGTGTCTTTCATTGTTGTCCCCAAATCCTTTTTGCTTCCTCAACTCTATCTCTATTGTTAAGTACTCCAAAGGCCAAGTCCATGAGCTGATTCATGGGAGGTTGGGGTCCCATAGCGGCCTTCTGTAATTTTCTCCTAATGTCTGGGGCAGATTGAGTGATATAATGGATATTTATGAGGACTTGCCTTTCGGGAGTGTCAGGATTAAAGTTGGTATACTTTCTAAAGACTTCCACCAGGCAGTCCTGGAAGAGGGCTGGATTCTCACCTTTTCCCTGTGTTACTTCCCTGACTTTGTCATAATTAACAGGCTTAACAACATGCCTTTCCATCCCTTCTGGGAGGCAGGTTATCATGTGGTTCTTGTGTTCAAGCCCTCTACCTCCCTGTTGATAGTCCCAGTGGGGGTCCTGGTCAGGGATTGCATCCCCTCCTGTAAGGTAGATTATATGTCCTTGATTTTCGGCTGCCATTTCATTGGCATGTGCCCGGGCTACCCCAAGGATCCGGCTTTTCTCTTCAAAGGTGCAGCAGTAGAAGGAGGACCTATGGTCCCCCCGAGTAAGTTCATAGGACATTGTCAGCTTGGTGAATTCCTTCCACAAAGGGGTCCAACTGGAGTCCTCGGAAGAACATCCAGATTGCTCTTTGCAAGTAGCTAGGTCAGCCGTTGGAAAAGGGACATGGACTCTGTTGTTCCTCCATCACCAGCTGGCACTTCCCTTAAGGGACAGAGTTTGGTATTGGGAGGTTTGCTGGTAGCCCTGCTTCATGTAGTACTGGCAGGACTCACTTCTGGTAACGGAGGATACAGGACAGGGCTGGAGGGATAAGTGGTGGTATCTCCAGCAGCCCAGATGGGGCACTAGGGGTAGACAGTCTGGCAGACTGTCTCCCCTCAGAATTGGGGAGGGTAGGAGTTCGAGGTTGTGGACCTCAAGAGGTCCACATAAGGGTATCATCTAAAATCAGATGGCCAGATCTCTTGGTCCCCTAGTTTTTATTGGGGCCATGCAGTATTGCAAAAGAAAATTAATTTCTCTTTTCTTTCTTTCTTTTTTTTTTTTTTTTTTTTTTTTTTGCGGTACGCGGGCCTCTCACTGCTGTGGCCTCTCCCGTTGCGGAGCACAGGCTCCAGACGCACAGGCTCAGCGGCCATGGCTCACGGGCCCAGCTTCTCCGCGGCATGTGGGATCTTCCCGGACCGGGGCACGAACCCGTGTCCCCTGCATCGGCAGGCGGACTTGCAACCAGTGCGCCACCAGGGAAGCCCAATTTCTCTTTTCTTAAGCCATCTTGTCTAAATTTACTCCAATTAGCTATGCATCCTAACGGGGAGTCCTTCGGGGTGCTTGTGGGGCATCTGTAGGAGAAGAAGGTACTTTTAAGGGATCTGAGCCAGGTATACCTGGCAGGAGTTTTTATTTCGTTTTTAAAAATTTTATTGGGGCTTCCCTGGTGGCGCAGTGGTTGAGAATCCGCCTGCCGATGCAGGGGACACGGGTTCGTGCCCCGGTCCGGGAAGATCCCACATGCCGCGGAGCGGCTGGGCCCGTGAGCCATGGCCGCTGGGCCTGCGCGTCCGGAGCCTGTGCTTTGCAACGGGAGAGGCCACAACGGTGAGAGGCCCGCATATCACAAAAAAAAAAAAAAAAATTTTATTGAAGTATAGTTGATTTACAATGTGTTAATTTCTGCTGTACAGCAAAGTGACCCAGTCATATATATATTCTTTTTCATACTCTTTTCCATTATGGTTTATCACAGGATACTGAATATAGTTCCCTGTGCTATACAGTAGGAGCTTGTTGTCTGTCCATCCTATTCATAATAGTTTGCCTCTGCTCACCCCAAACTCCCAGTCCTTCCCTCCCCCACCTCACCCCCTTGGCAACCACAAGTCTGTTCTCTATGTCTGTGAGTCTGTTTCTGTTTCATAGATATGTTCATTTATGTTGTATTTTAGATTCCATATATAAATGATATGGTATTTGGTGTTCTCTTTTTGACTTACTTTGCTTAGTATGGTAATCTCTAGGTCCATCCATGTTGCTGCAAATGGCATCCTTTCTTTCTTCTTAATGGCTGAGTAATATAGTCCATTATATATATGTACCACATCTTCTTTATCCATTCTGTTGATGGACATTTAGGTTGTTTCCATGTCTTGGCTATTGTAAATAGTGCTGCAGTGAACATAGGGGTGCATGTATCTTTTCAAATTTTAGTTCTTTCTGGGTATATGCCGAGGAGTGGGATTGCTGGATCATATGGTAACTCTATTTTTAGTTTTTTAGAAACCTCTTTTCCATAATGGCTACACCAATTTACATTCCCACCAACAGTGCACGAGGGTTCCCTTTTCTCCACACCCTCTCCAGCGTTTGTTATTTTTAGACTTTTTTTTTTTTTTTTTTGGCTGCGTTGGGTCTTTGTTTCTGTGCGCGGGCTTTCTCTAGTTGCGGCGAGACGGGGCTACTCTTCGTTGCAGTGCGCGGGCTTCTCATTGCGGTGGCTTCTCTTGTTGCGGAGCACAGGCTCTAGGTGCACAGGCTTCAGTAGTTGTGTCTCGCGGGCTCTAGAGCGCAAGCTCAGTAGTTGTGGCTCATGGGCTTAGTTTCTCCGCGGCATGTGGTATCTTCCCGGACCAGGGCTCGAACCTGTGTCCCCTGCATTGGTAGGAGGATTCTTAACCACTGCGCCACCAGGGAAGCCCTAGACTTTTTAATGATTGCCATTCTGACCAGTGTGAGGTGATATCTCTTTGTAGTTTTGATTTGCATTTCTCTAATGATTAGCGATGATGAGCGTCTTTTCATGTGCCTATTGGACATCTATATATGTCATCTTTGGAGAAATGTCTGTTTAGGTCTTCTGCCCATTTTTTGATTGGGTTGTTTGCTTTTTTTGTTATTGAGTTGTATGAGCTGTTTGTATATTTTGGAAATTTAGCCCTTGTCGGTTGCATCATTTGCAAATATTTTCTCCCAGTCCGTAGGTTGTCTTTTCTTTTTGTTTATGGCTTTCTTCTCTGTGTAAAAGCTGATAAATTTGCTTAGGTCCCATTTGTTGATTTTTGCTTTTATTTCTATTTTGCTTTTATTTTTATTTCCTGGTTCTTGGAACAGGGTCATGAACATTTGGATATATGGAATATACCCCCATGTACCTTCCCTTTTACAGAATAGGTCCAGCTGCAAGATGGTATTATAATTTAGTGACCCATTTTCTGGCCAGATCTCTTGGTCCCCTACTTTGTACTGGGGCCATGCAGTATTGCAAAAGAAAATTAATTTCTCTTTTCTTAAGCCATTTGTCTAAATTTACTCCAATTAGCTATGCACCCTAACGGGGACTCCTTCTGGGTGCTTGTGGTCACCCCCATTTTTTGTTAGGATGTTGTGGCGCGACAGGGATCTGTCATGATCAGTCAGGGGTCTGGCCAAATGGTAGTTGTCTGTCCTGGCGCTCTCCCAGTGTCCCTGATACGCCCAAAACATAAGAAGGGAGTGCACAGTTAGGGACTTCAGTGGATGGACCCCCTCAAGGGGGTGTTGCACAATTCAGTTCTGATGGCAGTGAAAGAGATGGTATAATTGGCCCAATCCGTGATGGCCCCTAACTCCAGGGTAGGGAATTCAGCAGAGGAGGTGTTTAATTAAGCAGGCAAAACTGGGCTTGTGGCATCTGGCCTTAAGAAAGGGTGTGTTTGGCAAAGGCAGCAGTGAGATCCCCGTGAGCGACAGAAGTCTGCCTGTTCGGTGCGCCTGAGGAGGCCCCTGGAATGGGAGTTTGGGGTTAGCAGATGTAAACTATTATACGTAGGATGGATAAACAACAAGGTCCTACTGTACAGCACAGGGAACTATAGTCAATATCCCGTGATAAACCATAATGGAAAGGAATGTCTATATGTGTGTAACTGACTCACTTTGCTGTACAGCACAGATTGACACAACTTTGTAAATCAACTGTACTTCAATTAAAAAAAGATTAAAGGATGTGACCCTTATGATGATTAGCATAACAGTGTTGGATCAAACATCCAGTTGGGCGAAAATCAGCTGGGGACTCAGGGTAATTGTAGGTCTTGACCTGAGGGGAGGCTAAAGAAGGATACCTCTGCACGCTGTGAAACAGAGGCGAAACCTGGCCTGCTGGCACAGTCAGCAAGGGGGCCCAAGGACCAGTGGACAGCCGAAGAAGTTGCGGGAGTTTGAGAGAGGGAGGAGGAGATTCCAATCTTAACCAGCTGTGCTATATTTATCCGCTATTTTCTGTGACAAAATTCTGTGAATTTTCATTTCACAGAATGAAAATTCAGTCATGTTAATCAAGTTTCAAGTTCTATGGCCAAGCTCCTGCCTTGAGATGCCTCAGACAATTTGGCACCTGGGTTAGCATCAGAAAGCCCATCTGGGTAGAGTCTCTTCCCTGACCTGAATCTGAAAAGGCAGTGGGCGGCCATAGACCTGGACCCACGCGATTTAGATAAGGTCACCCTCCTTTCCTCTCTTTGCCTTTTGACGACCCCCTCCTCTTCTGGCCTCCATGACCGTTCCTTAAGCAACGTCTCCCCTTCCAAAATGCCCAGTAGCCTTCAGGCTGATGCCCGGTGCGGGACAGAGGACACAGAGGCAGGGCTTCCCGGCTGGATGGGCCCCTGGGAGCCAGGGGCCTGGGGAGTCTTGGATGGGCCCGGACTTGCAGCCACAGTTTTCCAAACAGCCCCCTGGAGTAGGTTCTTTCAGCTTCAGGGAAAGGTCAGCATTTCAATCTCATGTTTTCACACATCTTAAATGGATTTCAGAGGCCCTGGCGCTGCCCCTGCTTCTCTCTTTAAACAATGTGGTGAAGCGGCTGTAGCTTTGCTAGAGGCTGCATTCCTCCCTCATTGTGATGTGGTTTTTGGAAGTCATGCATATGCAGTTAGCTAAACCAAACTAAGCTGCTTCATTAATGGGAGCAAACTCAAAGACAGAAATGGTGAATAGAAATAAGGCAAGTTTTCTTTCCACCCCTAATTCAAAAAGCCAGATAATTAAGTAGGTGGAGAAAGGAAGTGTCCCTTCTGATTTCAAGAGCTGACTCTCTTTCTCCATTTCCTTTCTTTACTAGGTAGTGGAGGCAGCGGTGGTGGTTTGTCTGTGGGTCTTGGGGGCAGAGGGGTGGGTATTGTAAGGGAAGTTCTAGTAAAAGATCTATTTCCCCGGATCCTCTGAGTAAGCTTTTTCTGTCATATGGAGAACATAATAACTGTTTCCAGTCCTGTTCAGCTTCCCTCCACTCAGCTCTCTTCTATCTGGCCCTCAGCAGCAGTTCCAAATCTTTCATCTCTCTGCTGACTCCCCCCCCATCTCTCACTCTGGATTCCACCTGGAAGCGGCTAGGTTCTACAGAATGAACTCAGTGACCCCTGCGCCTCCCACCTGCAAAGGCACAGAGAGCACATTCCCTTTCCTCTTACTTCCCCTCTCAGGGGAGAAAGAGCCCCTCCTCTTTGCAAAGCCAATTCCTCTGCTGTGCCCTGGATCCCAACATGAATGAGCTTGCTTGTCAGTTACTCTGCAGCTGCCATAACTCCTTCCCTCCAGTGTAATGAACATGTCCAAATCACTCGAATTCCAAAAAAAAAGTCTTCCCTCGAACCTGCTTCCCAAGCCCCCCCCCCCGCGCCCCCCGCCTGCCCGCTCATCTACCCGCTTGTCACTGCCACATATCCCTGCCGCCACCGTCGCCAGTTCTGGCTTCTACTCGCCCATCCCGTGGCTGGCCACCATTGATGTCTACTCTTCAGACCCAGTGGACCTCCCCATCCATTTCCTGTTCACTTCTGGATGAGAGAGGAGGAAGAGGTTGGCCAAAGTGAGCTCTTGAGGGGGAGTGTTGGTGTCAGTTCTCTGATGCTTTCCCAGAGAGCTGAGAGTTTCAGACAAAGACATTTTTTCATCTACCAAGCTGCATATTTTTACTTAGATATTTTAAAAAGCAATCTCAAGCTCTGAAGGAAAATGTAACATTGATGCCAAATCAGATGAGAACTAACACTTGGTATCAACAGGAATATATTTGAATTTAAAAAGGCTAGCTGCATCTGACAGCAGTGTGTCTCAGAGACTTAAGTCTGAGTCGGAGTGGGGGTGGGGAAGAGAAGCGAAGAATCTTCAATAAATGTTTATTAAGACAGGGGACGGGTGGTAAATAGGGTGACCACCTATGACAGGTAGGAAGTCAGGGAAGGCTTCATGTCAGAAGTTACACTTAGGCTGCCTCTTAAAGGGACAGGTAATTTCCGGGAAAGAAAAGGAGTTCAATACTGAAGGCAGAGGCAGTGGCATGTACAGGGCAGGGCGTTTGGGGGAAAAAACGTGACATTTCCAGGAAATGATGAGCACAGAACTTCGAAGCATCTTACGGTCTTTATGATCTAGTGTTGTCCCCTGTCAGACCCCTTGGCCCTGAAATTTGGATAGTTGCAAGGAAAGAGCACATCCTATAGTAATTTTTGTTATGCTTCGGGCTGAAGACTCACTAAATGTATATGAGTAGCCAATTTCTCCTATGCCTCCTTAAAACCAATGTGTGCTTTTAGACACACAAAACGTATTCAGTCAAGGCTGCCTTTCCCCAGAGTTGCCAGCAGCAACCCAGAGGCAGGGGCAAAGCCTTCACAACAGGAGCCTGACGGTCCAGCAAGCCCCAGCATCTTCAGGGGTAGTCACTTCTCCCACGTTGCATCTCTGTCCTCACGGTTCGTGAGCTCTTGGAAGACAAGAGCCATGTCTGTTTGGTTTGTTGTTACCCGGTGGCTAGCACCAAACATCTGCTCAAAAATATGGGTGACGTGCATGGGTGATGGGACCAGCATCCTGTGCTTTCTAAATAGAGGGTTTCTATCTCCCCTTCTGTTTCCAAGGAAACACTTCTGTAAGTTCCTGGTTGTGGTAGAGGTTGCCAGCTCATGAGTCCTTCCTGGGCACATTGGTAGACAAGACCACACACTTTCCAGCCCCTTGTGGGTTGGTGGGATTGTATGACCAGGTCTAGCCCATGAAGCAAGACTGGCAGTGATGTGTGCTACTTCCTGGATGAGGCATTTGAGGGGGTAGATCACCTCCAAGCTCTCAGCAATGACCCTAGGATTCATGTGTTAAGATGACAGCAACATCAGATAGAGGAGCTGGACTCCTGGGCCACTAGATGAAAGGGCTTTACCACTGACCCTCACTGCGGATCTGTGTTAAGAATTAAACCTCTATGGTGCTAAGGAGTTGCCTTGTGGCAGTGCCTCCCATGACTAATTTATGAGTATATTCTACTTCCTCTACATAAAACCAAGTAGGAGTATGGATTAGACATGAACTCAATAAAAACACTGTTCATTAAATATTTGATGGGAGGCCACGAGAGAGGAATAGCTATGTTTAACAATGGACAAGTCGATTACATTACTTTCCTTTAGGAAAACACACAGAAAAAACTTCTTAACCTACAGTTCTAGAAAAGGTGGAATGTCTCTTGAACATTCAATAATAAAAAGTTACTAAGAATGTGATTCTTGATTGAGCTGTTTTTTTGCCATGCCTCCCAGAAAGCTCAGAGCCAGGTATGTAGCTTATGCATGGTCTCATGGAATGCACTTTTGCCAATTCTCTACTATGATTTTGCTATTCAGTCATTTTCCCTTTAGGTCTTGATTTACCTAACTTTGTTTTCTCTAATTGTGTTTTATATACTCTGTAAGTCTCTTAATATCTTTCTTTTGTGAAGAAGATAAAAACAAGGAAGTGAGAATCAAATTTTTAGAATGGGCTCTGGATGTAAGCCATTCTTAACACTGGTGAAGGCAGACAGTATAAATCGGCTTTGAGTTTAAAAATCAGTGCTGTTATTATAGTCCAGTAAAGATGTTAAAAAAATTATTTTGAAATGATTAGATTATGGATTGGCAGAAATTGAATATTCAAATGCAGTAAGTTTAACTGGTTACATGATAATTTTGAGCTAGTTTCTGACAGTAATACTTGCCCGGTCAAATAATTTTAAAAAGCTAAAGTAAGGCTTCCCTGGTGGCACAGTGGTTGAGAGCCCACCTGCCGATGCAGGGGACGCGGGTTCGTGCCCCGGTCCGGGAAGATTCCACATGCTGCAGAGCAGCTAGGCCCGTGAGCCGTGGCCGCTGAGCCTGCGCGTCTGGAGCCTGTGCTCCGCAACGGGAAAGGCCACAACAGTGAGAGGCCCGCGTACCGCAAAAAAAAAAAAAAAAAGACAAAAAAAAAAAAAAATCAGTGCTGTTGATTTTAATTTACTCTTCTTCTAGGTTTCATGACTATTAATTTTTCCTTTGATTTATAACAGGGTAGCTCAAAGAATAAGTTAATGATGATTACCGGTGCAGGATGCATAGTAAGATAGTTTGTGGCAGTGGCTGTGACTCGCAGTTAGAGGAAAATGTGCTCACGGGTTCAGGGTCCCCAGATGATGTTCAGTCACTGGCATTTCCTCCTTCTGAAGCTTCATACACCACTTTAACATTTTTGATGGAAACATTCCCTCCATAAAATTTCCCCAGTTGGTTATAAATAGCTGATGCAGAAATATTAACATTTTAAAATCCTAGCTCACACCTCACCTTAAATTTACCTTTGCTTTTCATAACGGTTTAGATTTAATGGCTTGAAATATCTCTCATGTACATGCATTGAAATGCAATGCTATATAATTTCTACATTTCATATCTGTAGTCATATCTGTAAATGATTTACAACAGATGCACATAGACACATGTGAAAAAAATTCTTTATTAATTTCTCACATTTCATTACAAAATGTATGTTGCAAACAACTTTGAATAACCTACTTGTGTGTTTTTTTGTTGTTTTTTAAACCCTTGGCTTCAAGAACTCAGGATCTCCCTATCTTTTATCAAGTAGTGGGAAATACTGATTTTATTGGAGTCAACAGGTTATCATTTTGCTATTTATTTTCTTCTCTCAAGCTCTGAAAAAAAATGTCCTCTGTATAAATTAAACAAAAAAATGTTGTAAATTCTATGTCATTACAGTCAACAGAATTATAATAATGCATCCAAAATGTGCGGCCACAAAATATCAGGTATATGTTTGAAAAAAGAAAAAAAAATGACATTCTAGCCTTGTTAAAAGGATAATGGTCCCATATTTTTATTAACAGGTTAGCAAAACAAAATCCAATGGATTACAATATTTACATGTTATTTGAAAAATAAAGTAGTGATAAAAGCATGTCACAAATATTTTCTTTTTTTTTTCTTTTTTTCTTTCTTTTTTTTCTTTTTTTTTGTTTGTTTTTTGGTAACCATTACAAACACCCAATCCAGGTATGGAACTGTTTAGTACATTTGAAATGAGGCCAATTAAAAACAAATATGGACACAAAATGAATCTTTGTCTAGATAGTTCACACTTTCCCTTTTTTCTGGATTCCACGATGGCCCCCATCCCTAAAAAAAAAAATTAAATTAAAACAAACGCCCTACAAATAAAAATTCTTAACAGCAAGAAAGGAAAAGAACAACATGCTTTTCAAGTAAGCACTTATTCCACAAATGCAATATCTTTCCATGGATTTTATTTGAAGCTGTGTGGGACACTGTCATCTCAGCAATTCCCCTTCCCTTTCTCCCCCCCTCCCCCAACCCTTCCAAGTAAAAAAAAAAAAAAAAAAAACAAAACATGAAAACCAAAGGACTCACACACATACACATACACACACACGCTCACACACACATCCAAGCTCACACGCACACAGGCTTCTAAAACCTAAGATTCAAGGAAAGTTCTACTTTTTGGAACGAAACCCTTTGTTCACAATCAGAACATATTATAAATGTAGACTTAGATTTAGTCTAAGCTGCTCCCTCCTGAAAAAGCTAATATGGGGAAACAGAGCAGCTGGCAGCTAGATTAAAGGAAAAACACAAAAAAGTAGTTCTCCAGGCTCCTTGTAGGATATAAGTATTTTGTGAACACTCTCACCAAAGGGATGGGATTCGAGCACATCCCCTTGTCCCGCAAAATAAATGAGAATCCCCCCACCCCCCAAAAACACAATGCAAACAGAAACAGAACACAGATTTAAAATCACACACAAAAGCCAGCCCATCCTAACAAATTATTTGTGTGAGACGGATAATGTATAAAATTTGACAGCAACAAAAGGGTGAAGAGGACTTCCTCATCTGGCCCACAAGCTGCATAGCTGTGCCAAAAAGTTTGGTTCTTTAGTTAAATTAAAAAACAAAAAAGAAAGTTAACTTCTTTGTTATTTCCATGTTTAAAATAAAAACGTTCCTATTCACAAAAAACTAAATCTCCCTTGCCCCCAAATCAAAACAACAACACACACACAAAAAAAACAATTTATATGAAAAACTGAATTGTGCTGTGTTTGTAACACTCAAATTGATAGAAGATAAACGTGTGGCAAACAAAACTCCACAGTCACCTTAAAATTAGGTCACATGAAATCTACCAAATTCTAAATTATAGCTGAACACTAATAAACAGCTTACCTGGAATAAAGGATGACAATTCACAAACATTTATCTAATAATTAAAGTCTGTTTCTTTTTTTTGTTTTGTTTTTTACTAAAATAATTAAAAAAATCACAGTATTTTAAGAAATAAAACCCACGTGGGGATTTTAAGCACAATTTGTGTTCCTTTCTTTAAAACTCTTTTTTTTTTTCTCCATTCACCATCTTGCCCAGCAGTTCTCTCTACATTTAACCACAATGACGACAGGTAGTACTGACAAATGCAGAGAATTCCCTTGGTTAAGTTTGAGGTACTAGGAAACAGGTGACTGTTTTATGCAAAGCAGTTTTTTTGTTTTGTTTTTGTTTTTTGTGTTTTTTTTTGTTTGTTTTTTCCCAAAGCGGCTGCAGTTAGGTCTTGAAAAAGCTTAACGTATTAAAACTAGAAAAACGCACCAAAAGTTGTGCGTCAAAAAGTTGTTCCCCTAAGAGAAGTCTTCTACTGTCACGGAGCTTCTGTTTCCACATACTGTCCAAGACCACCATAGCGCACACATGTGCAAGGGAGGTGCTTCGTATTCCGCAACAACTGAAACTTCCACGATGAAGATCCGGAAGGAAAGATGTAGTGATGGAAAAGGAGCCACATATTCCAACCATTTAAATAACTTTAATTTACATACTCACTCACACAGGTACCAGTGCTTTGAAAATAGATTGTTCAGTCCTAAAAAGCAGCTTTGTTCTGTCTTCTCTTTTCTGTCCCCCCCTTCTCAGCCCAAGCTGGCCCTCCCACTTTTTTTCATCACGGTTCAAGTAAGAGGTGATTAAGAATTTCACCAAACGCTTATTCTTTTTTGGCCTCTGCATTCTCCAGGAGAGATTTGTCAGCAGCTACTACACAGATGGCTACTGGTTCATTCTTTAGTGAAAAGTCTATCCCGATTGCTTCGTCATCTTCCTTTTCCTCTATAGAGGGCACCTTAATACTGTCCTCCATGCTATCTTTCAGGTGGATTTCTTCTCGGCTCACCTGCTTGGTGTCATTCAACGCCCTGGAAAAACATTCATGGTAGTGAACGGTGAGTATATATATATATATATATATATTTTTTTTTTTTTTTTCTAGTTAAACAAAAAACATTCATGTCCTTATTTCTCTGATCCTAAAAAGGTCTTGGGGTCTTACAAGTATGACTGAACTGTGAGTGATTTATCCTTGCTACCTGTTATGCTTAGGTCATATATTTCTGGTATCTTATCAAAAAGTTGAACCTATAAAAATATCCATTATCATACTATGTTTTGATTACACCATGCTTTGATTCCAGATCAACATAATTATTTTATGTTCCCTCCTGTACTGGGAACAATATAAATCATAAGCGGTCATAGCAAGAACTGCCTTATGCTCAGACCCATCAGAGGAACCTAGAAGCTTGGAGATTTGCTATATTTATTCGGACTAAAAGAGCAACTCAGGTATTAAAGATTTAATGGATAGGTCCAGAAACAAATCATAGAAACAACAAAAAGCAAAAACCTGAAAACGGGACCCATGTCCTGGGGAACTTAGTTACATTCTCTGAAGTTTAGATGCTTCACGTTTCTGGGCCTTTTCTGCTGGAAGGACCAACTCCTAGGTTCTCCCAGCGTCTGCTGGGCTCTAAGTGCCTTATCTAGGGGACAATTTCATGTTCAAGGATCTTATGAGTGCTCTACAGGTATGCTCCCACCTACCTGGGAGGCAGGCAGAAGCGGGCTCTGTCCCCGAGGCAGAGCATTGAAGGCACCAAGAGGTGCGTGGGAAGGTTCAAGGCCACTCAGGGAATGAGTCATCACAGAGGCAGGAACAGAAGCCAGATCTTTGGACCCCGGTCCACGCTCTATCAGAGAACGTCATGCTAATGAAAGCTGAAGGGACACGGGCTGGAGAGAGCGCTACACTTCTACACGAGGGCTTGAGCGGGATCTGTCATTCGTAAAGATGATCTTTCCTCCTTTGACTTGTGTCTGGGTGACCATTTAAAAACCAGCGGAAAGGTGGAAACCCAGTTCGTTACAACTGCCTCTCCTCCCATGCCCGGAAGTGTGACACAGAGGGGTCTATGTATTGTCAGGAGAAACCGCCACCTCGCACGATGGGCGAAGGCCTTCATGGGACTTACATGCCGTGTCTCAGCACGTGCCTTTCCCACTCAGAGCCCTGGGAAAACGCCCGTCCGCAAAATTCACATGGAAAACGCTTCTCAGTGTTGATAGCAGCCCCGCGGTCAGAAAATCTCATCAGATCTGTGAGGAGAAAGCAGAAGCGTTACCTGTGTGCCGGGGAGTGGGCAGAAGTCAACATCCATTAGGAAACCTCCCCTCCTACCTCCCCTCCCAAAGCCATTCAGTGAAACCAATTTCCAGATTCCTTACTCTTTCTCCTACTGGCTTTTCACCAAAGGATACTTCTTGAAACTCACTCAAGAACTGTTCCTGTGGTTCCCGAGCCCCAGGTCTCCTCCCTTCTCCTCACCTCCCAGTTGCTTCCATCACAAATACCTGGGTCTGTCTTGCCTGAAGAACCCCTTCTGTTCATACCAATGGCATCTGAGCATTTTTTTCCCTATCAAATCTCTCCCTTCTGTGATGCTCTGTATCAGTGCCTCAAGTTTAGCATCTATTTGTTTTCTATTTGACACAAGTTTATCTCTGCTCACTAAAAAAGCACCAGACCAGGAAGTGTGGTAAGACCTCAGGGCTTCGACACATTCCAAGGAAGGCTGAGGACTCACGACTGGTGGTCATCTGCCATGGATATCAGAATCAACACCTCCCAGGGCGACTGCGAACACTGGATGAGATCTGTGAGCAAAGAACCTAGCAGGAGTGAGTCCCGGGCATCAGGGAGGCCGGAATGTGAAAGCGTGTCCTCAGCTAGTAAGGGCTCGTGGCCAGCTGCCCGGCATCTATGCCTCAATCGGTATATTTTTTCTTTGGGGGGGGGTGGGGGTGGGGCTGTTTTGGGTCTTCGTTGCCGCATACAGGCTTTCTCTAGTGGCGACGAGCAGGGGCTACTCATCGTTGCGGTGCGCAGGCTTCTCATTGCGGTCGCTTCTCTTGTTGCGCAGCACGGGCTCTAGGTGCACGTGCTCCAGTAGTTGTGGCTCGCGGGCTCTAGAGCACAGTCTCAGTAGTTGTGGCGCTCGGGCTTAGTTGCTCCGTGGCACGTGGTATCTTCCCGGACCAGGGCTCGAACCCATGTCCCCTGCGTTGGCAGGTGGATTCTTAACCACTGAGCCACCAGAGAAGTCCAATCGGTGTATTCTTGAACATGGGGATATGCACACATTTCTGGATAGCTCTGTTGTTAACATCAAATGTTGACTGTCGTTTTATTTCCTCCATGGCCCTGGGCACACGTGAGTGGTCTGATAAACGTGGACTGGCTGGCTAATTGTTTACAGGCCACTCCTCCTGGCAAACTCAGAGATGAGAGCTTATATGGCCTTTGTGTCATCCTGAGTCCCAAGCCCGTATGTCTTTGATTATACCACAGAGGGCCAAATCTTTCCGTGCGTAACAAATAGCAGGACCTAGACGGCCCTGCAGCCGCGCTGCAAAGTGAGGGCAGCACACAGGGAAATGCTGATCATCTCTGCGCATCTCATCGCTGTGTGTCTGTACCTACAAGATGTTACAGGAGGACGTCTCCTGGTTGAAACACTCCGTCCGATAAAAATCCTCAGGATGACGTTAACAGGCTAGGTGTCTCTATGCTCCCTTCATCTTCAGCACAAAAAGCTCTGTGAATGGGGCCAGTTTTAACAAAAGATGAAACATTTTCTCACAAATTAAGAAGATCACCACACAAGCCATTAAAAATAATTGCACAGACTATCTTCCTTGATTCTTTTCATTGGAAATGAGACAGCACCATCTGCCCTGCGCATTAATTCCTTAGCAGGGATTATCTTGGGCAAGAAATCAGCAGAATGCCTTCCTAACTCCTCCCAGCTGCATAATGAGAGGGGGTGGGGAGGGTCCCGCTTGGGTTCATGTTGATTTCTTCCCGCCTGGTTTCTCCTCCTTCAGATTCCCTCTGAGCTGCCTTCTGAGGCAGGACCTGCAATGTGGCCACAGTCAGCCCCCTCCCTGGTTCTCGTGCCGGGAAAGGACGCTGGGAACAGGGTAGCTCCAAGGACGTGAGCCCCCTGAACTGAGCACCCGATGAGCGTCTACACTGCCAACGCAGGGCCTGCTCCTGGCACACTCACTCGCTTACCCTTAGGAAACATGAAACCAGCCACCTATTCTTTCCAAGGGCTCATGCTGTGTTTCATCCTCAAAGGAGGAGGCCAGTCATTACCTGTCACACATTAAATGGCTCTCCATTAGCCCCGAGAGCTGTGCTAAAGCCACCTCCCGCTCTCTACTGGAAGACAGAACGTCTGGCAAAAACACCCCGAGGCTATTGTGTGCCGGTTCTTCTGGTTGGCAAGAATACACCTGATGATGGAAAATTGATTCAAAGGCAGTGAGACAAAGGAGGCTGTTCTTTCAAGGATGGGCGGGGGGGGGGGGGGGGGGGCGAGGGGTACGGGAAGGTTTTGGCTAGTAATTCCCATTAACAGTTACTAGAAGTGACTCATGTAATTCCCCCACCCTCTGAGAGAGGAATACAGGTTTCTCCACCCCATGACTTTTTTCCCCATGCTGTTAAGGCTCGTGAATGTGGATGCTAAACTTTCCAGGGACAGGCGATCAGATACCATGAAGTTCTTTCCAGGCAAACAGAGCTGGTCTGACGCCACAGTGCCCGTGCGAGGGGGCGGCCAAGCTGGGCAAGCCAGGGAACGTGCCTGGTGCTCTCACATCGAACTGCCATCTTTTTCTTCTCATTGTCTACGCTTTTATTTTAGAGGCGTCACAGGGGAGGGGAGGACTAAAAGGGGTTCTCGCCTCTGCAATACTTATAACCTGTAAAATCATGTGTGCTCGGCTCTAGAGATTAAAAAGTCATGGTACCCAATGAGGAATAATTCATTCCCTGGAGAGGAATGGTAGAGCACAGAGCACCATGAAGAAAAGGAGCCTGTGTACCCGCTGTCACAAGCATCCTCTTCCAGAGAATTCTGGAAACAGTGCACAGACGTTATTAAAGAATTCATCACTAAGAACATATTTGTGAAATGCTAAAAATAAATAAATAAATAAAGGAAAAGAAGATTAAAAAACCATGCTTCTCAGATCACAGCCATTTTCCTTGTAAGAAACAGATTACTACAGCCCCTACTAATAAAAGTTGTAACGTTACAAGGGCAATCAGTCTATGGTGTGGGTGTTCTATTTTATCCATTTACCACGGGCATGGGGGTTCAGGAGCCAAACTGGATCCCCACGCAGCAAATCTGTGGCCTCCTACTACGGCAGAGGTAAAAGATGGTGGGCGAGGTGATGGTGCTGGAAATCAGGGCAAGTCAGGAAGAAGAACAGGGAGAACCTCAGGGGGAAGTGGCCACAAGTCGGCTTTCTTAGGCTTGCAGACTGACCAAGGAAGAAAGACCAAGAAATTCCACCAGAGTGCCCCTTACAGTGAGGCCCTAAGGGCCACTGGACTGACAGAATTCAGGGGCAGGTTCCCTTCAATGAGGAACATCCCGCTGTCCAAAGGGTAGGGGAGATGGTACGTAGTGTAAAAGACATTTTGCCTTTGGAGCCAGAATACTTCGACTCAACCTCCAGTGTTTCGTTTTTGTTTGTTTTGTTTTGTTTTTGTTTTTTAAACTTTGAACAAGCTCTTAAGTATCCCAGGCCTTTGTTTCCCCATTTGTAAAAATGGCAATAATACCATCTACATTGCAGGGTTTTATCATTATTATTAGCTGGTTGCTATGTTGTAGGAACTAGACTAACGTTTGTGTGCTATCTCATTTAAGATTTACGCAACCCTAGGAAGTGACGTTGTTGTTAATTAGGATGATGAATGCACAAGGAGATAAAATAATTTACCCAAAGTCACAGAACCAACAAGTATTAGAACTGGAAGCCAATCCAGACAGACCAACTGCAGAGCCCTCTAACGTTATGTAAGATTAAGGAAAAAAAGGTATAAAACCCACCAGCACTGGGCCTGGCACATCGTGATGCTCAGTAATGGCAACTAATACCAAGAATGATGTCTATCACATGTATTTCTCAGGTCTAGGTTATCCACGTGCTTTTGATAAATCTGCAATAACTAAAGTAAGATAGCCCAACCTATATTCTTTACGTATAGTCTTGGGTTTTCCACAAGATTCTACGTTGAGCAATATAGAATACCAACTCTGGATCATGTACACGTATGTCTACAACTAAATATACTTTGAAAAACTTCACTTTGAAAATAATGATAGACTCACAGAAAGTTGAAAACTAGTACAAAAATACCACAAAACCTTTCCCTGCAAACACAGCCAAAGAAAAGCCCCTGGTCTCTCTCTCTGTCTCTTTACAAAGCAAAAGCAGTAGCAAGGGGGGTAAGAGGAGGACCGTGCAGAAGGACACATGGAGAGAGCGCAAGCCCCCTGCAGCTCCCCACAGCCTAGCAGCGTACACCCCAGCAGAAGCAATTTTAAATAAGCGTTCAATTGGAAGCTCATTTACATTCCTCAGTAGCTTTTACAGGACCATCCATCTTGCCGTCTGTCCTTATCCTGCAGATTCCCTAGATACCAGTCTTCCTGAATAAAAAACCAATCATCGCCACGTATTTTTTAACGAATGTATTTCCTGGGAGTTTCTAGAGCCGGTACTAGTTTACAAGGCACAGCCCCTGGCGTGTTTCTTAAGTCAGGCTGCTCCGCGACTCAACGAAGAGGGGCCATTCCTTCTGTTACCCCTACAACAACCTTCTGCCTCCCCTTCTGTCTCAGCACAGCCGGGCTGGATGCCAGCTGGGGCTCAGAGGGCAGGGCAGGGACCTACCTCTGTCATCAGCCTTGCTGTTCATTTCTTCTTCCTTGTCCTCCTCATCACTGCTGGAGCTCTCTATCTTCCCCTTCATCTGTTCCAGCTGATCCAAGTTAACTCGTCCAACCAGCTCAAAGTTACGGCTTACCTGAAAGAGACCCAAACAGACAGTGGGATCACAAACCCCAACTGAATGCGGTTCTCCCCGGAGGACAGAACTTTCCAACGTCATTTTCCTGCGGGTGTGCCTTTAGAGCCAGGACCAAATAACCCCAGTGCCTAAGAGGTCCTTTCTTCATGCTGACTCTCTCAGAGGTGTACCTGCCGTTTACTTCCACATTCATTTTCACCGGAAGTGTCAACACCGGACCTTCCTTACCAAATTCGGTAAGAAACGTGAGCTACTGTCAGCAGAAAATCAAAAGTATCGTGAAGCCTGGGGTGTAGAATAGGCGTCCAATAAACATTTTTGGAGTTGCATTCAAGGATGTACCTTCTGTCAACTACCCAAATTGTGGTTTCCTTCCCCTTTCTGGGAATGTGGCCTTTTCTGATTTTGGCTTTTGGAAACATGTATAAGAAGTGTCATACATGCATATTTATGAGTTATGTTTCTGGAGGTGACGTGACTCTGTAAGTAACCTGAAAACTAGCAGTGAGAGTCACAACATTTCCACCATAAGCCTATCAACCTGGAGGGCTATATGGGCTGTCCTAGCTTTGACCAAATGACAGCTATTCGATTCCTAACTCCAGTTTAGATGTAAGACAATATTGGTACTATTTAGCGTTACTACTGTTTCTGAAGCTGACCATAGCCTATTCATCACAGCTGGGGATTATCTGAGAAAAATCTAGATGACAAATCCCTAAAAACCCTCTTAAAGTGTTAACTATGGCTGATTTTTGTTTACATAAAACGAGGTTAGAATAATGTGGGAATCCAAACTGTCTTCAAAATATCATCCAAGAGAAATAAAAATCCACTCTGGGAAAACTCTATAAGGAGTTTTCTGTTTGGGGTTCTCATGTCAATGGTAGTACAAAACGCAACCTCTTCAACTAATCTATTTTCAGAACTTCTTCAGTTGCATGTGTAGAATTATCAGCAATGACAGCACAGGAGTCTAGCCAACAAAATGACTCAAACCAATACAGTGATGGGTTCCGTACTTCCCCCGTGGGGACCAGGGAAGGGGCCCATGAAGATAAATAAGACCCAGTTCTGGCTTCCAGAGGCTCAGAGTTTAGTTGAGGAGGGAAGACAGATTTCATTAATGAGACTCCAAGGCAGATTTCCAGAGCTGCTACAGGAGGGATAGAGTGTAATGAGGGCGCAGGAGAGGATGGGGAAAATTTACAAGACAGTTCCAAAATATTCGCTGGGGGCTTCCCTGGTGGCGCAATGGTTGAGAGTCCGCCTGCCGATGCAGGGGACACAGGTTCGTGCCCCCGTCTGGGAGGATCAGGCATGTCGCGGAGCGGCTGGGCCCGTGAGCCATGGCCGCTGAGCCTGCGCGTCTGGAGCCTGTGCTCCGCAACGGGAGGGGCTACAACAGTGAGAGGCCCGCGTACCGCAAAAAAAAAAAAAAAAAAAAAAAAAATTCCCTGGGACCAGCCTGGAACAAAGATGTGCTGAGCACCACCAATTCCATATGCCTAGCAGATGGAAACACCATCATCAACTGTGACAAATGCGAGAGAAAGAGCCTCAGAGAATCAGGGCCAACAGACAGTCCTGTGAAAAAGCTTAGTACTGCCCCCATAACATCATGTTGGGGGTCGGCCACATTGAAAAGGAGCAAGAACACTCGGGATGAAAGCTCTCTGAAAGCAAGAGAAACAATCCATTGAATGAAATCCATGAAATCAGTTGACTTGGAAAACAACTCAGCATGAGGGTGGAAAAGACCTCTTCGTCAATCTCAGCATTAAACCCTCAGAGAAAGCAAATTCCTGTTTTGCTCAAGAAAGAAAGTTTTAAAAATGCATAGACTAAGGTGAAGAGGAGGAAGTCAAGTTAGAATCTTTCTTCCTGAGTTCACAGTATCAGCTGGCAAAGGACTTTTGCACAAAGTACCTTCCTAATTAGGGCTTTATCTATTTACTATCCTCACTCCTACCGACCTATATAGATTTGTTAAAATTTATAACACAGAAGCAAAAAGGGAAGGCACCAGGAACAGGAGCTTTGAAGTCAGACAGACCTGAGCGTAAGTTTCGGGCTTGCCATGAACCACGAGACTCTGGGCAAATTACTGAACATAAATGTCCTCAGTGTCCTTGTTTGTAAAAGGGGGCCAGCATAGTATCTGAAACACAATAAATAGTTCACCAGGGCTTCCCTGGTGGCGCAGTGGTTGAGAGTCCGCCTGCCAATGCAGGGCACACGGGTTCGCGCCCCGGTCCAGAAGATCCCACATTCCGCGGAGCGGCGGGGCCCGTGAGCCATGGCCACTGAGCTTGTGCGTCCAGAGGCTGCGCTCCGCAACGGGAGAGGCCACAACAGTGAGAGGCCCGTGTACCGCAAAAAAAAAATAATAATAATAATAAATAAAATTAAAAAATAGTTCACCAAATTGTGGTTTCCTTCCCCTTTCTGGGAATGTGGCCTTTTCCGATTTTGGCTTTTGGAAACATGTATAAGTATCTTAAGTGCATATTTATGAAGTTATGTTTCACCACAAAGTCTACATTTTAATCAAATAGCATTTATGACAAATATGTGAATAAAAGTCTTCTGGGTTGCCAGTTTTTTTCAGGAAAAGGAGGCAAGATTCCAACTGGCCTAATTTCAAAATATGCAAAGAAACAATATTTTGAAATGATCAGTACTTTAAAAGGCAGCCTTTTCCAATAGCTTTCTCCCTGCTTCAGCCAGGGCAACTATAAGCACGTAGAAGGGGCAGGATAGGGGGGCACTGCCAGGAAACGAAAAAAATGAAACCAAGAAAGGCCAAAAAACAATCCTCAAACATCTTTAATCCAGCAGTTTGCATTCATTCATTCATTTAGGACTCCCAGGGGCCCTGCTGTATGCCAGGCCCTGTGCCTATCAAGGAACTCACAGTGACAGAAGGAGATCTGTCACCAAACCAAATGTTATTTTTTCTTTTCCTCCTTCCTGTTTCTTTTCCTTTTACAGGAAAACTGTTAGCATTTTGGATTCTGCACAATTTTATGAGTACATGACATTTCATGGTATAACGTTCACCCAGGGCTCACCGAGGATTTATTTGTCCTGAAGATTTCTAAAATCTTTGTTTAAAAATAAAAATGAAAAATTTTGCTATGTAATTAGTAGAAGATTTTAAATTAAAAACTCTTTATAGGGTTGAGGAGTTCTTATTATACTTTAAATCTCCAAACCAGCAATCCAGGATTAATCTTCATACAAAAGGAAGACACCTTGCTGCACTTCTGAGCCACCATCCCTTTCCTGTATTATTGCAAGCCCCTTCCCTCCCTCCCTGCTGGTTTCCCAATGTCCATTCTCACCACCTCTTGTATCTAACCTCCAGGGCGGTCTGACTGAGTGATTTTTTTAAAAAAAATTAAACCTGCTCATGTCAGACTCCACTTGCCCTGAGGATGGAACCCCAGTTTCTTACTGGGCTTTACATGTCCCCCGACTATCATCCTACCCCCTGGCCCACCTCGCCCTCACACCGACTGCCCTTTGCTCCCACCACCCTGAGCTTATTGAGGTCCCTGGAACAGGCCAAGCTCTTGACTTGGTGCCTCTCTCCACAGAGGCTACGTCCTCTGTGTGAAATTCTCAAGCCTGCCTCACTCACATGGTGGTGTCTCCTCAGCCTTCCAGCCTCCCTCCAATGTCACTGTATCTGGGGGACCTTCCCTCAATACCTCCTGGGTTAAATATCCTTGCTCTAGGCTTCCACAGCACCCTCCCCTCCCCTTTCATAACTCAGTGACTGTACAGCCCAGGGAACTAGAGTCAATACCTTGTAATAACCTATATATGTGTGTAGAACTGAATCACTTTGCTGTACATCCGAAACTAACAAACATTGTAAATCAACAATGGTGCGATTAAAAAAAACCCCAGAAATTAACTGTTTCTGGCCTGCCTCCCCAACAGAACTGCAAACTCCATGAAGACAAACACCCTGTAGCTTATTCACAGCCAGATCTGCACTGGCCAGCACAGTGTCCAGATTAGAGCAGGCATGGTTCTCACCTCTTGGATACTGGGTGTCTGCATTTTCATTTATTATATTTTTCTGTACTATAAATGTTTACAAAGAAAAACTAGAAAACAGAAAAAACTCATTTAAAATCCAACAACCTAAATGAAGAACCTAGAGGTAAGTTGGGAATAAAGACACAGACCTACTAGAGCATGGACTCGAGGATATAGGGAGGGGGAAGGGTAAGGTGTGACAAAGTGAGAGAGTGGCATGGACATATATACACTACCAAACGCAAAATGGATAGCTAGTGGGAAGTAGCCGCATAGAACAGGGAGATCAGCTTGGTGCTTTGTGACCACCGAGAGGGGTGGGATAGGGAGGGTGGGAGGGAGGGAGATGCAAGAGGGAAGAGATATGGGAACATATGTATATGTATAACTGATTCACTTTGTTGTAAAGCAGAAACTAACACACCATTGTAAAGCAATTATACTCCAATAAGGAAATTTTAAAAATAAAAAAAATAAAATAAAATCCAACGACCTATACATAATACCTGTGAACAAGTAGTTACATTTCTATATTCCTGTTCTCTATTCACAGATGATTTACAGTGCTGCTTTTTGATGCATGGTATGGCATAAATATCAATCTCTGTATACATCCATTTTTAATCACCACATAATACTTCGTTAAGTAGATATATTATAGTTTACTTGACTCTTCCCATGTGATTACCTTTGGTTATTTCTGGCTTTTCACTATTAAAAATGCAACAATAAGCCTTATTATATACAAACCTTTCTTTCATATTTAGTTTTAGCCATGGCAATCAGGAAAGAAAAAAAAATAAAAGGAATCCAAGTTAGAAAAGGAGAAGTTGGGGCTTCCCTGGTGGCGCAGTGGTTGAGAGTCCACCTGCCAATGCAGGGGACATGGGTTTGTGCCCCAGTCTGGGAAGATCCCACATGCCACGGAGCGGCTGGGCCTGTGAGCCATGGCCACTGAGCCTGCGCGTCCAGAGCCTGTGCTCCGCAACGGGAGAGGCCACAACAGTGGGAGGCCCGCGTAATGCAAAAAAAAAAAAAAAAAAAAAGAGAGAAGTAAAACTGTCACTGTTTGCAGAAGACATGATACTATACATAGAAAGTCCTAAAGATGCTACCGGTAAACTACTAGAGCTCATCAATGAATTCGGTAAAATTTCAGGATACAAAATTAATACACAGAAATCTAGCATTTCTATACACTAACAGCGAAAGATCAGAAAAAGAAATTAAGGAAACAATTCCACTTACCATCACATCAAAAAGAATAAAATATCAAAAAGAATAAAATACCTAGGAATAAACCTACCTAAAGAGACAAAAGACCTGTACTCTGAAAACTATAAGACACTGATGAAAAACTGAAGATGACACAAACAGATGGAAAGATATACCACATTCTTGGATTGAAAGAATCAACACTGTCAAAATGACTATACTACTCAAGGCAATCTACAGATTCAGTGCAATCCCTATCAAATTACCAATGGCACAGAACTAGAACAAAACTTTTTAAAATTTGTATGGAAGCACAAAAGACCCCACCTGAATAGCCAAAACAATCCTGAGAAAGAAAAATGGAGCTTTAAGAATCACACTCCCTGACTTCAAACTATACTACCAAGCTACAGTCATCAAAACACATTTTTGTTCTGGCACAAAAATAGAAATTAGATCAATGGAACAGGATAGAAAGCTCAGAAATAAACACACACACCTATGGTCAATTAATCTACAACAAAGGAGACAAGAACATATGATGGAGAAAAGACAGTCTCTTCAATACTGGACAGCTACATGGTAAAGAATGAACTTAGAACATTCTCTAACACCATACAAAAAAATAAACTCAAAATGGATTAAAGACCAAAATTTAAGACTGGATACTGTAAAACTCTTAGAGGAAAAAATAGGCAGAACACACTTTGACATAAATTGCAGCAATATCTTTTTGGATCCAACTCCTAGAGTAATGAAAATAAAAACAGAAACAAATGAGACCTAATTAAATTTAAAAGCTTTTGCACAGCAAAGGAAACCATAAACAAAACAAAAAGACAACCACAGAATGGGAGAAAATATCTGCAAATGAAGCAACTGACAAGGGATTAATCTCCAAAGTATAGAAACAGCTCATGCAGCTCAGTAACAAAAAAACCAAACAACCCAATCAAAAAATGGGCAGAAGATCTAAACAGACATTTCTCCAAAGAAGACATACAGATGGCCAAAAAACACATGAAAAGGTACTCAACATCACTAATTATTAGAGAAACGCAAATCAAAGCCACAATGAGGAATTACCTCACACCAGTCAGAATGGCCATCATCAAATAATCTACCAACAATAAATGCTGGAGAGGGTGTGGAGAAAAGGGAACCCTCCTACACTGTTGGTGGGAATGTAAACTGGTACAACCACTATGGAGAACAGTATGGCGGGTCCTTTAAAAACTAAAAATAGAACTATCGAATGATTCAGTAATCCCACTCCTGGGCATATACCCAGAGAAAACTATAATTCGAAAAGATACATTCACCCTAGTATTCATTGCAGCACTATTTACAATAGCCAAGACATGGAAACAATCTAAATGTCCAACGACAGATGAATGGATAAGGAAGATGTGGTATAGGGACTTCCCTGGTGGGCCAGTGGGTAAAACTCAGTGCTCCCAATGCAGGGGGGACCCAGGTTTGATCCCTGGTCAGGGAACTAGATACCGCATGCATGCCACAACTAAGAGTCCACATGTCGCAACTAAGAAGCCCGCATGCCTCAACTAAAGATCCCACATGCTGCAACAAAGATCCTGTGTACCGCAACTAAGACTCAGCGGAGCCTAAATAAAATAAATAAATAAATAAATTCAAAGGTGTGGTATGTACACACACACACGCATGCGTGCGCACGTGCACTGGAATATTACTCAGCCATAAAAAAGAATGAAATAATGCCAATTGCATCAATATGGATGGACCTAGAGATTATCATACTAAGTGAAGTAAGTCAAACAGAGAAAGACAAATGTCATATGACATCACTTACATGTGGAATCTAGAAAATGATATAAATGAACTTATTTACAAAACAGAAATAGACTCACAGACTTTGAAAACACACTTATGGTTACCAAAGGGAAAAGGTGGGGGGAGGGATAAATTAGGAGTTTGGGATTAACATATACACACTACTATATATAAAACAGATAATCAACAACGACATACTGTATAGCACATGGAACTCTATAATAACCTATGGGAAGATAATCTGAAAAAGAATGGATATACATACATATATAATTGAATCACTTTGCTACACACCTGAAACTAACACAACATTGTAATTCAACTATACTCCAATTTAAAGTAAGTTTTTTTAAAAAAATTTTAAATTAAAAATAGAAAAAATTGCAGTAATAAGCCTTATTGTATATACATCTTTCTTTTATATTTAGTTTTAATTTTATAGGCTAAATACTCAGACATGAAATTACAAGGTCAAAGTCAAATGGTATACAGATTTTATATTAAAGTGCCCAATATATTTCTAAGTTTGCTTCTAAAATGATCATACTTGTAGTGATTACTTTCTGGATCTAGAAATTGGTGGGTATCCGACCAACTTCTTAATGGGACAGAGGACATATGGAGGGACATTCACTTTCTTCTTTAGAGATGAGAAACAATTTATCATCTTGTTTCCCAAAAGCCCACAACAGAGGGAGAAAGACAGCAAGGCTGAGTTTGAGTTCTAGAACCTGGCTCCTTAAGAGACTTCTGAAGGCAAAAGAAGCCATCCATGTTTTTAAAGCGTAGACTGTTCAAACACACAATCACTCAGACTGTAAAACTATGTGCAGATCCTTATATCTCAAAGTTATTTGTGAATGCCCAGGAATTGAAAGTCCCTCATAAAGGCCGCTAACTCAGAGTTGTGTGAAAAGCTGTCCAGTAAGGAGGTGAGATGAACTGCCAAAGACCAGCAAAAACTTTACCCCTTAACACTGAAGTGGAGATGCTGTAAACCCTTCAATGCTCATGCTTAATGTTCAAGCTTCACCACTACACCTGTCTTTTTGTTTGTTGCTTTTTAACCATTCAGCAAAATGGTTTCTATCTGTCCCTAGCATATGGAAGAGTTTCCATACTCGAGTCTTATTCTAAGGGGAGGAGTGTTATGTGATTTCCAAATATAGCCAAGTTGCACATGCATTTTCTTACTGCCCTGGGGGGCAAACCCAGCCTTATAGGAAAGACTGATATAACCTTGCTTGTTTTTTTTTTTTTTTTTTTTTTTTTCCATTACGCGGGCCTCTCACTGTTGTGGCCTCTCCCGTTGCGGAGCACAGGCTCCAGACGCGCAGGCTCAGCGGCCACGGCTCACGGACCCAGCCACTCCGCCGCATGTGGGATCCTCCCGGACCGGGACACGAACCCGCGTCCCCTGCATTGGCAGGCGGACTCTCAACCACTGCGCCACCAGGGAAGCCCTAACCTTGCTTGTTAAGGAAAGAATGAAGTTGGACACCCTCGTCTTCAGATTACTTAGCAAACATTAACTGGGGGAGATGGTGATGAAGAAAAATCCACGTAATGTCTCCAGAGTCCCCCTCCTACTGACTTAACACTTGTACCTTCAAAAAGAGACCCCCAACCAGGATGTTCACATCACCTAATAGTGCATGTTCATGTTAAAAAGAAAGGCCAAGTGAACTTTTTACTTCTAGAAGAAGTGACAGCAGAGAACATGGAAAAACCATCTCTTACATCAGAAGTGCCCATCTCAGTCACAAACTGACAATGTGTAGCATTGCAAAGGACTTATGGCCCAGGCAGGCAAACCTTTTCTGTGAAGGGCCAGTTAAGCGAGTTTTTTAGGCTTTCTGGACCATATGGTCTGTCACAACTACTCAATTATTGTGTAGCTTGAAAGCAGCCACAGATAATACGGAAATGGATGAGCATGGCTGTGTTCCAATAAAACTATATGCAGGGACACTGAAATTTGAATTCTGTATAATTTCACATGTCATGAAATATTACTCTTGATTTTCTTCAACCATTTAAAATTGTCAAAACCATTCTTAGCTGGCGGGCCATATAAAAACAGGCGGTGGGCCAGATTTGGTCCATGGGCCAGAGTCTGCCCACCCCTGACTTATGATATCAGGTGGTTTGCCCAGCACATCCTCTTTGCCTGTCTCTGAAAGTCAGAATGGGAAACGAGGGAAAGGAATCAGTGGGAGAAAGGGTCAGCAAAGCCCTTTCTCTACGAATTCTTACAGGAAGGTGGTCAAAGACGCAGGTAAAAGTCTTAAATTCTCTGCTGAGAGCATTTCTATCAGAGCTCTTATAAAAGCTTCTAGAAAAGATATACAGCTCAGTGTATTAAAGTTCTACGGAAGGTGAGCCACGACACCATACTTGCTTTGCATTATGCTGCCCTCCTATTTTATAGACATCTTTATCCAACACTTAACACACTGGCTGTGATTCTCTGTTTAAGCTTATCTCATCTGCTTGCTTATAAACTCTTCCAGGGTAGCAACTGTTTCTTATTTAGTTTTACAGGCTCAGTGCAGAGTATAAGGCCAGTCATCTAGTTGACACACAATACATGTTATTTGAATCTACCAGTAACATAAAATCCCACAGGCGATCATAAAGTATAAAGAACTTCATAATATTGCACGCCATGATACAAATTTGCTTGCTAATGAGAATAAAATCAGACATTTTCCAAAAGATTTTGTTTCAATGCTTACCAAATAATCTACTATATGCTAAAAATTAATCCAGTAGTTTTTCCATGTATCACTTAACCCTTATGATCATTCTGTAAGACACGTGTTATCTTCCATATTTGTAGATGAGGAAAAGAGGACACAAAGCAAGTAAGCGATAAAGCCAGGATTAGAACTCACATCTTCAGATGACATAGCTCCAGCTTTCCCCATCAGAATGAAGATCATCTGTCGAAATGTAAATTTGCTTACAAAATATGGAAACATTATCCATGGGATACTGGCTGAACACAAGGAAGAAAAAAGTACTGTGACAATAATATTCGATCCCAAATTTGGTGGGATAAAGCAGTAGAATCTTCTGAGAATATTTGCTTCAAAATAAAAACCTTTCTAAGAACAGTAAGAATAAAGGATAGTAAAGTACCAGAAGGGTATGGAGCACAGAAGTCAAGGAGACTATCTACTTTCTTTTGCCATCATTGAGTTAGAACAGAAAACATGCTTCTGCCAGACCTGACTTAGCAAAAGTCCAGACAAAATCAATCATTTTGAGACTCTCAGCACAGCCCCAGTCACAAGTACTCAAGATAGCCAAGTGAAACGCACCATTAAGGTCAAACAACTTCGCTGTCGGCCAACTGAGCTGCTGCCAATCTCCTGAACTCGAAATCCAGAGGAAAAGATGCTGACGATGCTGTCATGTTTTGCTTATTTGAACAAATAGGATACTTATAATTTCCTACTTGAAAAGTGATTTCATTTATTTATTTATTTATTTATGTAGCAACCAGCTACTGGAGACTTTATTGTATGCAGGGCGCTATGGTTAGATTTGGGAAGAAAAGAGAGGTAAATAATGTGGTTTCCATTTTATGACTGTTGCATCCAGTGGCAAGACAGAGCCTTGTTAAGAGTTAAGTGCAAGTTGAGGCAGCATGAAATACATGCCTTAATAGTGGAAGAAGGAGAGCTCTACGGAAGCTTGGGAGCTGGGGCCATTCATTTTGGCTGGAGACTTTAGTGGATAGTTTCAAAGGTTATAGGCAAAGAACATCTTCAAATGTCTACTTGAGAAATATCTTCTCAGGTTCTGCCAGGCACATCCCTCTGAATATGACCACACCTCTTGCTCATCTACCTCTGATGTGTCTTCCAAAATACATGAAAGAAGCAGGCCCACGGTTGACAAATCAAGAAGCAACTAGCATGAGGGAGAGCACAGATGAAATGACATAATCTTCTAGAAAAACCTTCAGCTTGCAGGAATCTACAGAATTCATAAAGCTAGAGATGCCAGTACTTAGTTCAGAAATTAAACGCAGTCCAAAAAGACCATGGCCAAAGGTGTATTTTATGATTTGGAGTTGAGGAAGTTTCTTTGTTTTATTTCTTCTCATTCCCTTTGCTGGAAACAAATATTCTAAATGACTTTTTTGTCACTGTGGATTTCACTAGTCCAGAAAGCGGAACAATTTTATTGGAATAACTCTAATGTTGGCAATTCCTCCTGAGCTGAATGTTCTGCTGCTTCCCCTAAACTGACAAAAAGAAAGAGATACGAGTTCCTTACAGTTCAGCTGCCTGAGGCTCCATTTGTATAAAAAATTAAAAACATTTCAAAGTAAATTCAATTAGTGAATGTGTATTGCCTGAATAGACTATCCTTCTAAATTTAATACAGCGAACATGACAATTTTATGAGCAAAGCAAGTTAGAGATAATAGATTTTTATGTTCCTTAAACTAGCAAAGAGACTTCAGAACCATAAAGAACGCTAACAAGGTATTGCATATACTTAAACTTTCTTCAAAGAAAAATATATGTGTGTTTTTCCAAGTGTGAGAAGTGCGAGGTTTGGTTTTTTTCATGACTTCAAGGTTCCTAGAAATGTTACCTCTTCATCTTGCACCAGCATTGCTAATAAGTGGCACTACTGACATATGATTTCATTGTGTGTGTGTGTGTGTGTGTGTGTATGTGTGCGTGTGTGTGTGTGTGTGAGAGAGAGAGAGAGAGAGAGAGAGAGAGAGAGAAAGAGGGAGGAACATAAGGAGGGAGGGACTGAAAGAATAGAATAGTCTACCTCTAGAAGACCTAGTGAGACAGAAAAAAGACAGGGAGTTGAAGGATGAAAAACTAAAAGTTCAAATAGCCTGTACTGTTTACTTTAGATTCCAAGAGATTTACAAGTGATTCCTTGTTCACTGGTACAAAGATAAAGATCTAGGAAGACAAGATTCTGTGTCACCTAAAAAAATGAAGGTGCTAAAACAGATAAAGAGAAAAAAAATGAATGTGCTGATTGTCACCCATTTCTACTTCACCTTGGCTTCTGAGGATAAACACAGCAGTATAAATCCAGGGCACCTGAGAATTTGGTTCTTCAGCAGAATGGTTTATTTGACTTCAAGGATGCTTCCTGCTGAACCAGTATTCTGTCTAGTCCATGAATGATACAGTCTGACATCTTCAGAGACATTCCTGAGGTTTACAAGCTTTGCAGGCAGAATTCAGGAGTCCAGTTTTGAATATCCAGTTCTGTTTAATGATGAAATCCTTTGACTGAAAATACATCCTACAGTGTCTTTTAATTTCTTGTATAAATTCTCTTCACCACACAAAATCACCTAAAGCTATTTGTGGAAGAATGTAATGAACAATGCACACAACACACTGTTTTGCTAGAAAACAGTAAACCTTAGTTTAGAACCAGCTGCTAAGTCTATTGCACATTTTATTTTTGGCAGCTCACACGTTCCTCTGGATCTCTGCATCTTTATAGATCTATCTGTTCTCAGGATCAACCTTATAAGAAAAGACTGCAGAAAATTAACATTTACTGAGGACCTATCATGTGTCAGGTCCTGGGGAACTTGCATCTTTTAGGTATTAATATGTAATTTACTTACCATAAAATTAATCCATTTAAAATGAACATTTCAATGAGTTTTAGTAAATGTATGCATTTGTACAACCCTCCACAATCTTCTTCTATTACTCTAAGAAATACCCTCATACCCTCTGCAAGCAATCCCTGCTCCAAACCTCCAGCCTGAAGCAACTTCTGACCTGCTTTGTCTCCTCAGTTCTGCCTTTTCTAGAAACCATACAATATGTAGTCTTTTTTTTTTTTTTCCAATATGTAGTCTTTTGTGTCTGGCTTCTGTCCATTTAACATGATGATTCTGATATTTAGCCATATTGTTACATGTATCAGTAGCTAATTTCTTTTATTGGTAAGTAGTATTCCATTGTATGGATAGAGAACATTTTGTTTATGCAAACACTGTATGTGGGAGTAGACTTGCTGGATCAAATGGTAAAGTGTATGTTTAACTTTTAAACAAATTGCCAAAATGCTCCAAAGTAGATGTGCCATCATTATACACTGCATTCAGCCCTGTGTGAGATTTCCAGTTTCTCCACATCTTTGCCAACACTTTGGTGCTATTGGTCTTCTTAATTTCAGCCACTCTAGTGGAGAGGTGGTGATGGCTTACTACCTAATTTGCATTTAATTGTCTTAATTTGCATGTCCTTAATGAGTCCTATTAAGCATCTTTTCATGTGATCATTTGCCTTTTGTATATCCTCATGGGTAAAGTGTCTATTCAGATCTTTCTCTCATTTTTAATTAAATTGTTAATCTTCTTATTACTGAGTTGTAAAAGTTCTTTATATATTTTAGGTAAAGTCCTTTGTTAGTTATTTTGCAAATATTTGCTTCCATTCGGTTGCTTGCCTTTTCATTTTCTTAATGGTGTCTTCTGAAGAGCATCAATTTAATTTTGATGGCATCTAATTTATTGATTTTTTTTCTTTTAATGTTCACAGCTATTATATCACACCTAAGAATTTTTTCCCAAGAGAAATTTGAGTGACGTAAGCGTCAACAATCACTATTTTCCATATGGAAATCCAATGGTAACAGCACTATTTGTTGAAAGCTATCTTTTCCTTATTCCCTTGGCACCTCTGATGAGCATCAACCGGCCACATATAATAGGGTTTATTTCTGGACTTTTTCTTCTGCACCACTGATCCATATATCTGTCCTTATACCAATACCACCACTTTCTGGATTACTGTAGCTTTACAGTAAAAGTTCTGAAATCAGGAAGGGTGGGTGAGTCTTCCAATTTTGTTCTTTTTCCATACTGTTCAGGCTATTCTAGGTCCCTTGCATTTCCATATACATTTTAGCATCAGTCTGTCAATTTCTACCAAAGAAAAAAGCCTACTGAGATTCTGATAGATTGATTACACTGAATCTGTAGATCGGTTTGGGAAGCATGACCAATATTGAGTCTGCTAATCCATGAGTATGGTATATATCGCATAAACTTAGTTCTTTTATCTCTCTCAAAAACATCTTGTAGTTTTCAGCATAAGGCTTTCACAGTTCTTGTTTATTCTTAAGCATTTTTATTCTTTTTGATAATATAAATGAAACTGATCTTCTTAAAATTTCATTTTTTCAGATTGTCTGTTACTAGTATATAGAAATATAATTGGCGTTTGCATATTGATCTTATATCCTTCAATTCTGCTAAACTCACTAATATTCTAGTACCTTTTAAAATAGATTATTTAGGATTTTCTACCTACAAAGATCACACTGTGAACAAAAACAGTTTTATTCCTTCCTTTCCAATTCTTTCGGCTTTAATTTCTTGTTCTTGCCTCATGGTTCTTGACTTCTGTATTTCAATCACTAGCAAACTTCTCTTTAGTACATTGTTTATTAATACTCCTATACCCTTTTCATGAATGTTGAAATCAGGCTTTTTGTATTTGTATATCCTTCACCCCAATGAATGACCATTTTTAATTAGTGCATAATGTCACTGCCTATCAGTCAAAAATTCACTTTCAGCAGCATTGCTGTCTATGTTTATAAAATAGTGTTTGGATAATTATTTCAATCAAATTGCATTTTGTATTCATCATTTAGAAAAGAAGGAAGGAGCCTCAAACTTCACAACGACTGAGACAAAGATGAAAATCATTAGGCATGCTGAGAGTGGCAATTCTTTTGCCTCAGTTAGGTGCTTGTTGGACTTAATAAGCTGGTCAACCATGAGAGGGAGTAAGATTAAAGAATCGAACATGGCATAATGAAAATATAACATATCAAAGACCATGTCTAAAATACAAAGTAGAGTTAGTGATTTTATAGTCCATTTTAGGTCTTTAGGGACGTAACTGCCTTTCCGATACGTTGGTGTTATATTTGAGCATAGTTCAACTCACAAATAGACTGAGACGTGGCTCTCAAAGTGTGGGAAATACCAGGACTTCATTTAATCTTACAAAACTTCTGAGAAGAGTATACTGATTCCCATTTAGAAAACAGGAAGCAGAGAAATTGAAGTAACCTGCTGTACAGTAAATGGTGGAGACAAAATTCAAACCTAGGTCTGTTTGGCTCCAAAAGTTCTAAACTGGGCTCCTAGTTTCCTGAGCAACCCATTTGCTTGATGCATATTCCAAAGCCCCACATTTCCGCCTGCTTTCACATCTGGTATGGTTTCTAGCCTTCTCTGGAATTCTCCAGTGACTCACAGCTACTGTGCAACCATTGGGAAAGAATCTACCTTCCTGGTTTGCTCTGTCCCAAAATACCAGTCTGATGGCTTCAACGCTATAATGAAAAGATCCGAGGTGGTTATATAAATATGACCCATGTGCATAAATGTAGAAAGCTCAGCTTGAGATAGATGAGTGATTTTCCTTTCAGTTTTGGGGCAGAAATGCCCAGGAAGTTTGGATAAGACAGGGTATTGAAGTTTTTAAGTGAGGTAATTAAGGCTTTTCTTCTCTGCTTTCATTTTTGGGGAGACACATTAGAAAATGAACGCATTCCAAAGCAGAAAAGTTAGCATCAAACCATCAAACTGTAGATGGGTGATAAAGCTCAGCCTTCTCTCTCAACACCCCACAGAAAAAATTCTAACCCTTGGGTGCAGATGACTCAGACAGGAATCTTTATAACTTGGGTTTGTAAGTCCAGAAGAGAAGCTGTTATTTCCACTGACAGTACACAGAGCAAGGAAAAAAGGAAACAGTATCAAAAGTGCTTCTCATTGTGCCTTAGGTAAACACTCACTAGATGTTTTGGATTTGTTGGTTAATTAGAAAACATTTCAATAGGCTCTTTTCATGAAACAAATACTAATCATCCCTACCCACCCCCCCACACACACTCCCCACACTCTGGACAATATACAAAACCAGAAACAACTGTCTCAACTCCTGATGTGCCACACAAGTCCTCAGAGAAGTGAGAAGCCATCTGGGATGATTTTACCCTCTGATCAGCAGACTTTTGGAAGAGAATTCTTTTTCATAAACCCCTGATTTTATGTCCTATACTAATCTGTTCCCTCCACAAATAAAACACATATTGTACGGTCCTTACAATGTTCAGACATGAATAGCAAAGCCTTGGAAAATTTTTGTAGTCAGCAAGATATCAGAAACAACCTACACGACTGAGGGACACACCGGCAGAGCCATCAGATAGAATGGGGCCGGCAACTAAGGGTCCACAGCCTGTCGCCTAATTTTGTAAATAAAGTTTTATTGGAACACAGCCATGACTATTCATTTTTGTCTTGTCTAGGGCTGCTTTCTTGCTACAAGGGCAGAGTTGAGTATCTGCCACTGAGACCATCTGGCCTGCAAAGCCTAAACTATTTACGATCTAGCCCTTTACAGAAAAAGTTCATCAACTCTTGTGATAGTCAAATACTCCAGTTAGGGTAAGTTAAGAACAAGAAAGGAAAGATATACTCTTTCATGTAAGGTAGAATCATAATTAAATAAAACAAAGGAAAGTGGGCATAGAAGAGACCAAAAATGTAAGCAGTTGGATGTGGGGGTAGCATTACAGGTGGTTCTCTCTCCCCCATCTACGTGTTCCACTTTTCTAAAAAGACCTTCAGTTCTTTTATAAAAGAATAAACTGAACCTCATTTTAAACATAACTTTGGCGCGTGTCTCTGTCTTGCACACAGTAGGTGTGGCTAAATTTGGCCCGGCCCCGCCCCCAGGTGTGCTGGGCGGGGGGGAGGCCAGGCCCGTACCTTATGCTCGTCCCGAAGGTGGCTGTCCAGTTCCTCCGTGTGCTTGGTCTCATAGTAGCAGAGCTGGCATTTGTAAGGTTTCAGTTCATTGTGCTTTTCTATGTGTTGCTGGAGGCTCTCGTCACTGGAGCAGGTGAAGGTACACTTATCACAGCGGAAAACTACTCCCTGCAAGTATTTTGACAGTTTGGATCGGCATACTTCAATGGGGACAACGCGCTCTTCTGTGGAAACAAATTGAATATAAAGATGGGAATTTTTACTGATGGAAGGCAGACGTCCTCTCTCGGGAGTACAAGGAGAGACTCACCCATCCACCGTTGCTACTTCTCATGGCTCCGGGTCCGTGAACCGCACACACATGCCCACCGTCCCTCCTCCAACCCCCCAAATCAACGCAGTCCGCTGGACACACAGGTGTTTCTAAGGCCGAAAGCTCTCTGTGTACTTAATACCCAGAATGACCTACAGAGAGGGATGGGCAGGCTGAAAGGGGTTGGCTAATTCCTGAATGGAGGTGATTAAAGGAGAGAAGAACAGAATTTGTACCAACATGAATGATGACCAGCAGCAACCATCAGCGCATGCTCCTTCCTCAGCAAGTGGCGTTAAGGCTGGACTTACAGATGTCTTTAAGGGGGAAGGAAAATGACATTCTCGGAGCACCTATATGCCACCACTGTGTACCTCCCTAGCTACTTGATTAGGCTGGAGTTATTCCCATGTTTACAAATTAGTAAAGCAAAGAACTGAGCTTTTAAGTAACTCTCCATGGGTCACAAACTCTGTAATTGTCTAAACTGAGATCCCCATATGCCCATCTACCAAACCACAAGTCTGTTATTTCCCATCGTTTCCAATTCCATTCCTGTTTCCCCCTTCCAAAATGTTCTCAAGGAGACTGTTTTCCTTTTCTTTTCTTTTTTTCGCGGTACGCGGGCCTCTCACTGCTGTGGCCTCTCCCGTTGCGGAGCACAGGCTCCGGACGCGCAGGCTCAGCGGCCATGGCTCAGCGGCCCAGCCGCTCCGCGGAACGTGGGATCCTCCCGGACCGGGGCACGAACCCACGTCTCCTGCATCGGCAGGCGGACTCTCAACCACTGCGCCACCAGGAAAGGCCTGTTTTCCTTTTCTTCAAACCAAGGGAATCTCTAATCTAAGTTCAAATCTGAAAACAAAGCATCCTGGACACTTTCATTCACTGAAACTCCAACTCCACCTCGGAAGAACTTAGGCAAATTAAATGGTTGCAGGCAGCCTTCCGGGGGAGAAAGGGGTGGCGGGGGAGATGTGGAGGATTTGTGCCTTTACAGACAATCTGTAATCTGACTGTCACAAGGGAGAAAATAAGAGAGAGAGAGGATTTGGGTGCTTTTCCCATTCACATACCAAATGCTGTAGGGCTGGAAGTGTGTGTGCTTGTTTATTTTGTGCTCTCTCACCCTTGTGTTTAGCTGCTCAAGTTAAATTTCACACCAGTCTGCCCAGAGTTTCGGCACATGCGCCAGATATCCGTAACTGGGATAAAATTAAAATCTGTGCTATTTATGCAAGGATCAAATATAGCGTGTGCTTTCATGCTGTGTCTGAATTTCAGAAGACTCTGAAAGTTTACAGATGGACACACACAACATATATTATTTAGAAACAGCAATGTATTAGTAAGTCAGGAAAGCATGCTGTATCCTCAGAGTCACCGAGTGACAACATTTCCCGAGCATTAGGATGTTGTGTGCTGAAGCCGCTCATTCTGGGAGCCCTCCCTTTGTCGCTGGCCTGTGTTTGGCCCCTGGGGAATTTTCCCACCTGAAGCCCTGTCTTTCTCTCAACCAGCACATTCTCAGTGCAGGGCAGTCCCTGCCTTGGGAGCCCTTGAATGCAGCGATTAATTTGGCCAGCAAGAATCTGGGCAGAGGAAGCGTGGAAGGTGGTGTCTGCACCACACTCCTTGGAGCTCTAATGCATATGTTATTTTCCCTGTACAAAGAGTCAGTCGCTTATTTAGAAATATAAATATTTTTAAACCACAGTAGAGCAGACAGCTAAGAAACACATGATTATAATGGAATCCACACATTTTCTTAGAATAGCAAATTCTGTAACAGTCTTCTAACCATTCAGTTCCACGGTTTGGTGTAAATGGAGGGAAAAAATGCCTTGGCGTAAACTAATGAGCCGTAAGAAAGCCCAGGCTATGATGTTCTAGTCCTCTAATCCAGGGCTTCTCAATAGTAGCACTACTGATGTTTTGATGCCAAATAATTCTTTGCTGTGGGAGGCTTTCCTGTGCAGTGTAGCATGTGTATCATCAGCATCCCAGGCCCCTGCCCACCAATGCCAGCAGCACCTCCTCCTTCCCAGTCACGACGACAGAAAATGCCTCCAGACAGCTGCACCCTGAGGAAGCAAGATGGACCCCCACTGAGACACCGCTCCAAGTCAAGTGCCAACTATTCTGTCCAGCTGCCCTGGGTTAGACAGGCGTGGCCATGAGCTACGAGCAAGCTGGCGCCCCCCGGCAAGAGATGGGGGGCAGGCTGACGCGAGGGGACCGGGTTCCACACCCTACAGCTCAGGAGTTCATGGGGAGTGTTGACACCACCTTTTCTGGCACCTTCCTTGAGACTTGCACCCTCCCCCCGCCCCATGCGCTCTGTGTTTGTTCCTGATTTATATTTTGTCATTTCTACTGCTTCCCCTTTCCTTCTTTGGCTCTGGCCTGTCCCATCTGCCCCGGTTCTGTCGACCTCCGTGGAGATGGAGAACAGCTGGCTATAATTTTCCACATAACGACGCCTCAACACCTTGAAGACAGTCATTCGGTCGCCCTCCAGTCTTCCCTTCTCCCCCATAAATAATCGGTTCTTTCAAGCTTATTTTTTTTAAAAAAATAGGTATCCTTTTCAACTCCTCTAACACTCTGGTTAGTCTTCTTTGCAGTTTCCCATTTCACTCTGTGTGTCTAAATGCATTTTGCACAAAGTCAGGAGCACCCAGAAAAATACCTTGGAGGTGAAATAATAACAATGAATGGGAACGGCTGCTCCCATTTATTAAGGGCTCACTATGTTTCAAGCATGGTTAGGTGTTCGACCCTCTCAGCTACTTTTTATTCTCACAACGCCCTGCAAAGTCAGTTTGATTATCTTCAGTGAAAGCTGAGAATGGACCAGTTAAGCTACTTCCTCGAAGTCGCTCCTCTAGTTCAGCACAAAGTTGTGACCTGGGAGCCTGGGTCCACTGACCTTCACCCGCACCCTCCTCTGTTCCTCCTGAAAACAACTCTCAGGGCACATCCAGTCTGTACGCCATGCACTGCTAAGCCTTTTATTCCTAATAGTTCAAAATCACAAAAGCTATCGGTGTCTAAGGCAACCATTTCTATCTGTATTTCTTTCAAATATCTTCTGGATTTCATAGAAGGTCATTTCCCTGCTGACTTATTCTGAAAGGTAAGACTTCCCATTTCCAAGCTAAGACATTAACTACAGTATGTCCCCAAGTCTCTTAGTTATATGGATGTTAATTTTAGAAAAAAGTTATCTTTTTTTTTCCTTTCTACAAACATGGCTAACATGACCAAGATATAAAACAAGACAGACTCTAAAAGGCAGGTGAAGGACCGATAGCATTTTCTCAATAAGGTTATTCATGGTGGAGGCCAGTGAAGGTCAGAAAGTGGGAGACTGGAATGTTTCCAGGTAGGGCCTGAGCCCTGTCTTGGCTACAGAAGCCCAGCGCTTGGGGCTTTTTCAAACGGGGGCAGCAACAACTGTGGGTCTTTTCTTGACTTCACACCTCTCGAAATCACCTTGGGTAAGAAATCAAGGCCTGAATCACACTCATTGTGACTCAGCTTCCAGCTCTGGTTGCAAAAATATTATGACTTCACCAGTTTGACTACAAGATAGATCGTGTCTCTCATCTCCTCATACTCAGAAGATGGCTTAGCACTGCAGCCGGACAGAGAAGCCAAGAGTCTCCAGCCCGGAGCAACGCCACACAGTAGCACGTGGGTGCTAAGGTTCTCCAAGAGCCTGGAGGTGTGTGCCGGGTGGAAAAATCTGCAAAATCGCAACTACCAAGGCGGGGGGTGAGGGGGTCACTTCTGCTCAAAACAGTGAAAAACCATATCACTGTGGAGCCCAGAATCACCAAGTAAAAATTCTTCCTGAAAGGCAGACCACAACACACATGGGTTTCCTCCCCACAACGTGCCAGGCGTACAGGAAGCTGGGGGAGACTTGGAAGTCATTCACTCCAACAAACTCTGAATGCAGGTTACCATGGTAGAGGGCCGAGACCCTCTCTGGGCCAAACCAAAGACCCACCTGTTACTCTCTCTCAGCCAAACAACTGACAAAGGCTGAGTACTAGAAAGCCACCATCCCCAAATATAACCATAAATAGACACACATAAACATAAGCACAACAGCTCCTGTAAGAAGTTTTGACATCAGCCAGGCTACCACCCTCAAGCCGGACAGAGCTGGGAACTGTACCTCTCATTCTAACGAGCCAAAGCACGCGATGGAGATGAAGAGAACATGTAATCTCACTGAATAAAATGAAAGACTATCAATCTCACCGCAGATTTTTTTTTTTTTCCTCAAGAAAAATGATACTGGTCAGATAAATTAGGGGAGATTAGTTCAGTTCCAAAAAGATACCCACCTGCAGGGTTCAGTTGTACTCAGCATTTGTATATGTACTGAGGTTATAGGCTGGGAAATAGAGAGATTAAGTTAACATGCCAACTGGAGACCAGTTTTGGTGATTACACAGCTCCATAATTATAATGTAAATATTTGGCAGAACTGTTTCATGCCTATAATTCAATCTGTGCCCAGCTTTTTATACCCAGGTTTGCTGTAGGTATACAAGGGATGTCCAGGCAAAGCGATGCATGAGGCATTGTGCTTCCAATGGTGACAAGAGCTCAGTGGAGGGACTTCCCTGGTGGGGCAGGGGTTAAGAATCCGCCTGCCAGTGCAGGGGACACAGGTTCGAGCCCTGCTCTGGGAAGATCCCACATGCCACGGAGCAGCTAAGCCCGTGCGCCACAACTACTGAAGCCCGCGCATCTAGAGTCCGCGCTCCGTAACAAGAGAAGTCACCGCAATGAGAAGTCTGTGTACCACAATGAAGAGTAGCCCCGGCTCACTGCAACTAGAGAAGCCCGTGCACAGCAACGAAAACCCAATGCAGCCAAAAATAAATAAATTTATTTTTTTAAAAGAAGAGTTCAGTGAAAACATACTCCTGAAACTGTTTACTCCTTTGTTCACTGTCTCTCTTGCCACTCAAGCTCAATCTCCTTCAGTGCCCAAACCTAGCCTGACTCTTCCTGGCTGTATCCCTAGAGCTTAAAGCAATACTAGCACAGGATGGGTGTTCAGTGTTTGTGGCATGAATGAAAACCCACCAAACCTCCTACCACCAACTTTCTCCTTGAAACAGAAGTCTCAGGGCTTAATTTTTCTCCAGTTAAATTGGTCCAATCATGGTCAACCTCACCAAATGTTGATCTGACCTAAGTTCACAGTTCCTCCAAGAGATGGGTCTATAATCCTTGGCTTCAATCTTTGCTAAATTAGAATTCACAGGTGTCTCATCAGTATCCCGGCTTCCCATCTACCTACGGAGTAATGTTCTACCCCCATGCTGCCACCCGAGCCCTCCTTAATTTGGCCGGAATATACTTTCCTAGGCTTGTCTCCTATTCTCTTCAGAACAGTCTAATACCACTCTGTAAACATGTCTTGCTTCCACTCACCTGACTGGTTTGTTAAAATTCTCCTTCTACTCTGTAGTGAGTCAAATGGTGCTCCCAGAAAATTATGTCCACCTGGCCCCTCAGAATGTGACCTTATTGGGACATGAGGTCTTTGCATGTTAGTCAAGACAAGGTCCAGATGAGACCATATTGGATTAGAGTGGGTCCTAAATCCAGTGCTCTTATAAGAGGAGGAAAGGGCACACCGACACACACACACAGAAGAAGGCCATGTGCAGATGAGACAGAGACTGGAGGGATGTAGCCGCAAGGCAAGGGATGCCCAGGAAAGACGCGAGCCAGCAGAAGCTGGGAAGAGCCAAGGAAGGATTCTCTCCTAGTGACTTCAGGAGGGGCCCAGCGCTATGAATACCTGGATTTAAGACTTCCAGGCTCCAGAACAGAAAGAGAATATACTTTTGTTAAGTCCCCCAGATAACGAACACACCCATCTTAAGTCTTCTCTGCCCTGTTGAAATGTTATCATGGATCAGTTTGAAAGTTACCCCCTCTACCACCTTTTTCTATCCCAAACAGAAATATATCTGCCACTGGGAACCTCCTAGATACTGATCACTCACTATCTGTTATGTACTTATGCACACGCTTCATCTCCTTGAAGAGGGCAGACTGGGTCTCGTGTACGCCATCTTAACCCAAAGAACGCAGCACGGCGTGGCCTGGAACAAGCAGATAATGAATGTTTGCTGAATGTGTGGACAGACAGTGTGCTCTCTTTTGCCACAGCCAACGTAATCCCAGGGTTATTTCTCATTCAGGTTTCCCAGGAGTGAAACGGATTCTCTTTCCCTTCCTCCCTATGTAAATATAGCAATCTGTCTGCACAAAAAGCTAAGGAGACTCTAATCTTGCAAACAGCAGCTCAGTCTCAGGGCCGGTTCAGAAGTTGTTTTTCTTGCCTTTCATTCCACGTATTTTAATTAACTAAGGTCTCAGAAAGATCTTGTACTGCAGGCCCTAGAGACCAAAGATGTTTATTCATCCACAGAGCAAGGAAAGCACAGGTGGAGAAAGAGCCACATCTGGTTACTTTGAGATCAGCCCCAACTCGAAATTGCCAGGCAGACACCCAACCCTGTCTCTTGACTTGTCGAGACCAGCTTCCCACTGAGCTGCCATGTTGAGTTAAGATGGCCAGCAAAGCCAGGCCAGGATGCAGACGGCAGATACGCTGTCCCGAAGCACCCCGCCCCCTGCGGCTCAGTGGTCCTCGTCGCTGACCTCCAGCCTCCAGACCACGCCATCCTCAGACCCAAATGCCACAGCCACTAGAATGCTCAACAGAGTGACACCAACCACCTCCCCAAGGATGAGACAGTGACGCCTGGTGGGTAAAGGCATGGGCTGGGGGTCAGACAAGCCTGGGGTCAGATCCCAGCTGGGTTGCTTATTAGTCATTTGACCTTAGGTAAGATGTTCAGTCTTTCTGAACCTGTTTTTTCTGTTGTTGTCAGGGATAACAGTAATACCTACCACTTAGGGGTTTGTGAAAATTCCATAAAATGACTCATTAGAAAGCACTTAGCACAGCACCTGGCACCTAAGAAGCTCTCAGTAATAGTAACCATTGCTGTTGCCACGGATGTTGTCATTATTACCACCAATCCTCAGATGCTCGTGTTCATTCCAGATTGTGCACTTTCTGACCCCAATGAGGACAGTGTCTATATACTCTGATGCCTCTTTTAAAATAAATCATCTCTATAAATAAAGAGAAGAGACCGTACGTAACCAGTGACAGGAAGTATGATGGATGAGTCATGGGGTCAGAGGACTGCGCTGACACACAGTTTCCCTGCTCACCGGTTGGCTGACTTTGGTTAAACTACTTCAGCCCTCGTGGGCCCAGGGGACTCACCACTGGATTCAGGGTGGGGACCGTGTGCACTACATCCTACACAGTCCCCTCAGGAGGACCCAGCGGAGAAACTCCTTTCGGGTTCCAGCATCTCAGATTCCTGAACAAAATTTCAAAAGTCTAACAAACACTCTAAATCCAGCTGATTCCGTTTCTGTCTCTCCTACCACGGGCCGCAGTCCCAGGGCCAAGACCGCAGCCCACTTCTAACAAGCGCACAGCACCTCGTGGCAGACACCGCGTACCCAAACTCTAGCTGAGCTTCTTCATACTTCACGCGAACTTTCAACCGCTTTCTCCTTATTCTGCATTGGCCCCAATCTTCTCAGTTGTTTTTAATCCTACAGCTCTGCACGACCGTTTTTAAGATACCTTAAACCCCTTGCGAAACGATCGTAAATAACTACACTAAATCAAAGAAGAAGTTTGTTCCAGCTTCAAGCTTCACGTACATAAAACAGGACTACGGGTCATAGTACTGTCCCTCCCGGTGTGGCTGGACGATGAAGTAAGCGTGCGGGAGAAGCACGAGGTCAGGTGTGGCGTGCTCCAGGCATTAAGCGTTTCTCTCTCTCTCTGCCTCCGTTTCTTGAATTCTCAGCTCAGGGAAGGAAAGTCATCAAGCGCATTAGGCATCAAGGCTCTGATCCCACCAGGCAGCGACATGGAAAAGAGAGAGAATCCACCGCCAAAGTGGGGTCTCACCGATGCTGTCTGCTCTACAGCTGCACGACTCCTGGCCTCGCCCCAAGCAGTGCGGGCACAGCGCCAGCGACACACACATGGGCCGGGGGACCGGAAGCCAGGTGGCTGAGGTGGCACACCAGGAGGGAGCACGCGGGCCAGGAATTCCTGCCTAAACGCTCCTGCGTGGCTTTCCCCAGCTTGCAGGCGGACGTCCTCGCCAGCAGGCATGTCACTTCTCATGAGCCTGCCCGGGGAGGAGGGGGACCTGAGGGTGCTGAAGGTCAAGTCTTCCACGGAGTTGGCAGCAGACGTGGGTGACATGTCACAAAACGTGCCGGCCAAAGGCAGCGGCTCTGGGGAAATGCCGGAAACTTTGAAAATGCCCCCTCCCCCCGCCCCCTGCGATGCCCAGCATTTCAGAGTAACCTCTCAGCAGCGCAGTAGAAGACACTTGTTGCTTTCGAGTCTTTTTTTGATATTTTCGGCAAATACCTAAAAGCTTTCCCAGGTTAGAGGTAAAGGAAGGAAGAGAGGCAGGAAGAGGAAGAAAAGAAGGGAGGGAGACAGGGAGACAGGGAGGAAGGAAGGAGAGATGGAAAGGTCAGTAGGTGGAAATAGCAAGAGAGACTGGCAACAGGTACTCTAGCCATCTTTTTCCATCCACCTCTGGCTTGAATCTCTTCCGGATGAAGTAGGTTTTACATAAACATATTTTTCCTTCCAGAGCAGACGGGGCCTGTTGTTTAACTGTTTTAATTGGCCGGCAGTAAACTCCACTCAAAGAAAAAACAAAGAGGACCTAAAAGACATACCCCCAGCTTATCAGAGGAGCCAACGTTTATGGGACACCCAGGATGTACCCACATGGAACACACTAGACACTCAATACGCCACATCAGAGGCATACATGTCACCTCTTTTTACGGAGGAGAGGGAGGTTAAACACAGGAGGCTTTAAAGCTAGAATTTAAACCCAAAGCCTGCGGGTTTTCTAACATCTATCAGGCCACTTTCAGTTTTAAGAATTTTCTCTCTCCATCCAGTTCAAGGCAAATTCCAAGTTCTGCTTCGGAAATCATCATTTTGGTCTTTGTCCAAAGAACTGCTTACAGCCACAGAGCTCCTTGCCCTCACCCACCCACTCTTCTCATTCACTCCTTCCTCAGCAAGGCCGTGAGAGCGGAGGACTCAGGATATAAACCACCCCCCCCACACAGTGGGAAGCCCCGCAGAACCGTTCACTGCAGAATCCATCACCTTTGCCTCCCTCCAGGTGGAGGAAATCCTCTCAGCTGGAAGATGTTTTTAACCCTGTGGGCTGTCACTAGGGTGATCGCTGTGATTTCTTGAGGGGAGATGTGGTGAGGAGCGAGGGACCAGGCAAAGGTGTCGCTCCCACCTCGAGACGGCTTCCCTCTAACAGCACCCGAGCCACCTTCCCCCACCCCGCACAAGAAAACCGAGCTTGGAAGGTTACCTCGGTGCAGCACAATGTGGTCAATCATGTTGCGTTTGTATTTGGTGTGATAGAGGCAGAGAGGACAGCGAAGATCTTTGGGGCCCTCCTCGGGGACCGCCGAATGCCCGGCTTCCACGTGCATAGTAAATGCAGATCTGGGAGGGAGGGGGGGGGGGGAAAGAGGTGATGAGTGTAACCAAGGAGCATCTCACTCACACCCCCTGCCAGCAACCCTACTACAGAGACACTCCACCCGGGGGCCAAAACTACAGTGGTTCATCATGTTTGCTGACCGCAAGTTCCCTGGTCACTCGTGCAATAACTGAGCACTGTCATGCAGTGGTAACTTCTTTTTGGAAATTTTGCTACCTGGCTGGGCTCAGGCAGGGCTGAGTTTGAAAAGAAAGAAACAGACTCCTAATTTTATTCTTGAGAATTAGAAGTTGCCTGTGAAAAGTATAAAACAGGGCTTCCCTGGTGGCGCAGTGGTTGAGAGTCCACCTGCCAATGCAGGGGACGCGGGTTCGTGCCCCGGTCCGGGAAGATCCCACGTGCCGCGGAGCGGCTGGGCCCGTGAGCCATGGCCGCTGAGCCTGCGCGTCCGGAGCCTGTGCTCCACAACGGGAGAGGCCACAGCAGTGAGAGGCCCGCGTACCGCAAAAAAAATAAAAAAAAAAAAAAAATAATAATAATAATAAAAATATATATATATATATAAAACAAAATCCCTACGAGAATATATTTCTCATCAAGCTCAGAAGGAGAAGGACTGTTTTGAAGCTGGGAAGATTTATCAGCTGCCTCGGTGACTCTTCCCAGGGAACAGGGGAGGGCAGGTTGGATAGGAAGTCAGGACGGTTGATGACCACGTTAAGGAAACTCAGAGCTGTTGTACCAGCTCCAAGGCGGAGGGTACCACTGCCTCCCCACTCCATCCTTTTCAAAACTTCAAAATTTACAAAGCCTTAAATGTCTCATAAAAATGGATGAAACCAAGAGTTTAATGGGCAAGGTCCCCTTCTTATTAACCCGAGTGCCTCTCTCTGGGGAAACATGTACACCTGTCAGTGGGCCCTTGTTATCTGGGTCCTTTTTGCCTTCTCTCAATTCTAAGGTCACATACATATTTATCTCAAAAACAACTGAACCACATTAATAGTCAGAGATGTAACACATTTTCCATTAAATCCCAGCAACTAAGATGTTGGTGGAAAAGAGACTTGTTTTTCTATCAGTTCATGTTTTTTGGGGGGGCATGAAGTCTACTCACCAGCCTCTCTGTGTGGAGTGTGTATTGAAATACTGGAGTGAACTAAAGCCCAGGCCCTGATGGCAACAGGGGCAGGTAATAGCTTTATATCTGTACTATAGCATTTCATATTGTTATAAAAGCTTCCTATGATACAATTATACTTATTAGTGTTTCCTTTGTGCCAAGCACTATGCTAAGCACTTTATGGCTTCATTTATGGTTCTTTTACTCCACACAAGCACCCTACGAGGTAGGTACTATTATTGTCTTTTTTTTTTTTTTTTTTAACAGATAAGGAACCAGAGACACAGAGAGGCTTAGTAACTTGTCCAAAGTCACACAGCCAGTAAGTGGCAAAGCTGGAGTTCAAACCCAGGTAGTCAGGCTCCATATTCTACACTCGTAACCATGAACCTAAACAGTATCTCCCAGGATGAGATGAAATCACAGGAGTTTAGATTAAATGATAGGAAGCGTTCCAATCTTTGTCATACACAGGAGCAAAGGTGACTCTGGATTATCTTTTTTCTAGATGGGAACAATCTCTCTGTGATTGTTCGAGTTTAGTCTTCCCAGTGTGGAGTCTTGGTTCTCTGGGTGTCTTTCAATAATACGATCTTAAGAAATAAGAAATCTCTACAAGGGTAGCAGGGGCGTCACTACTGCTGAGGTTCTCTCTTGACTTTGACTTTGCTTCCGAGAAGATTTTTTTTTTTCCCCCCCCAAAGACAAAGAAAATAAAAGGTGAGGGTGAGGCTGTGGTTTTCCAAAGGGAAAACACTCACTGTTTTACATACTGGGTCAGGAAATCATTTGCCATGATCTCACACTCCTTGGAGCCCATTTGCTCTGATTTTTCAACTCATTTGTTCTGATATAGCTCTATAAGCTCTCTTCCCCAAACCCCCAAAGACAGTCTTCTGGAACTAGCCTCCTCTTGTGAAGACTGGACCCAACAACCCCTTCTTCATCCCACAGGCAGGGCCTCCCATGAGCTCCAGATAGGAAAGTGAAAGGGAAGAGCATGGTGAGGGGTGAAGCGGGTGCAGCCACCTTGTTTTTCAAGGCTGTTCTTCACGCCACTTACTTAAAGCCTGTGTAAAAGGAGCAGTCTTTGCACTTGAAGAGCTTCTTCCCACCGTGCTTGTCCCTGTAATGGCGCCTGATGCTCTGGATGTAGCCCGAGGAGAATTCACAGAATTCGCAGTGAAGAACAGCTTCCATCTTCTGCTCGGTGCCCCCCGCAGCTCCAGAAAGAGGCACGGGGCTAACACGGCTGTTGTTTCTCGCCAGAGCAGCGGATTGATAGTGGTTCAACTGCTGCTGAACATCCGGAGGTTCGGAATAGGATGAATCTGCGGACAGATGGGGGGAGATGACACCAGACCCAAAGAACACAGTGGAGGTTTGACACTTGAAATCCCCAACGTTCGTTTTGAGTATTTTTTTTTTTTAAAGGCGTTGACTACGATCCCAGCTTTCACGTGCATTTACATTCTCTACAACGCATCTCTGGGGAAAGGCAGGTAGGGAGGAAGCGTCACTTCTTTTAATCTGACTTTGAGGGTTCACAGCATTTAAAAATAAAATTCTGAGGTTAAAGGTTTCAACGTGAAGGAAGAAAGTAAACTGTTTTTTCAAAGGAAATTGCAGCGTGGCAACAGGCTGCCACAGAATACCCATCCCCGTAGGTGAGATAAATAAACCCGTACAATGTACACAGGCATCCACATGAGAAAGGAAAAGTAGAAGATGCAATATCTCCTCCTTTGCAGCCCAGAATTATTCAAGCCAACCGGGAGAAAAAAAAAGTCTTTAAGAGAAATGCTCAAGCACATGGCACTCACAAATATAAAAGTGTTTTATGCCTTCACTGTCAAGTGATTTAAATTTTAAAATATAAAAATCCAATAGTGTTCTCCAGGAATGGATGTTTAAAGCTTAGTCAGCATTAGGATGGAGATTTATTCATAAATCCCATTAAAATGAAATTCCAAACAAGTTTCCCTGAAAGGTATTTGAAAGTTTGCAATTTGGAGGAAAATGCTGGAAGTGACAGGCACAGATCTTAAGCTTGTGACGCTCCAATGTCATGTGGTGGGGAAATCTAATGTAGACGGGAGGTGGGAAAATCTGTTTCTTCCTTAAATAATAATATTTTTAAAGTTTTTTTTTTTAAAAAGAGAGAGAAAGTGAAAAGAAAAAAAGGTCTTGAACCTTTTCCCAACAGGCTGCTCTGAATGTTGAGGTCAGGAATTCACCAGCATTTTCACCACCATCGTCCTATATAACCTATGGCTGCCCATAAATCACACAAATGGAGTCTGTGAATCCCACACAGATGAATTTCAGTGTAACTTTCCTTGAAAAGAAAACAAAAGACTCTTTTCTTAAGCCTTTCAAAAAAGCAGGGGGGGAACCGGGACAGAAACTGTCCCAGCCTCCTCCTGATTTGATGGACACCTAATTTTCCAAAGTGTGATTTCCCCAGGCGGGACACACGGGGGGGCTCTGTAAAACCCATATTTGATGCGACTGGTACCATCCATCCCATCGGCCTCAGAGCAGCTCCCTTATTGTGGGGTCACCTCTTGTCTTCAAAATACTAAAATTCCTTCCCTTCTTGTTTCCTCCTCCCCTCCTCAATTAATATTCCTCAGGATTGAGGAAAATAACCCTTTGGAAATTGTAAACAAACCTGCCACACACACACACACACACACACACACACACACACACACACACACACACAAATAAAACAAAAGGAAACTCGAACAATATCTCCGAGCCTCCATGGGTTCATTACCAGGTGTAAACTGAAGACAAAGGAAGAAAGACACAACACAACTGAATTCATTTCACCCGATTCTTTTTATCTCCTTTTTCCTTATTCCTCGACCCTAGCCCATGAACCCACTCAGGATCGCAATAATGCAATTGTCAACTTCTCATTCTTTCTTTCAACAGCAGGTTTGTTTACCATTTCATGGACTGTTTGAGAGGTTTTCTGTTTAAGCCCTCAAGACTAGTTTCTGCTTCAGACACACGCACGATGAAACACAAAGCACACTCTGCCCGCCTCTCCTGTTAACTGGGACTTGAGCTGCTGGGAAAACACTGCCACGCCAGTACCCCGGCCAGCCCTGCCCTCTCGCCAGGGCTGGTCCTGGTTTGCTCTTAGCTCTACAGGAAAGAAATCCGGGGACCAGCAAGGCCGAAGTCAGGTCCGACTGCCCTGACCAGCCGACCATCCACAAATCTCCCCAGAGACCAAAACAAAGGAACAGCCCATTTCTCAGTAAGCAGCCACCACGGCCTCCAAGACTCAGGCACAAGGCACCGGACAGCTCCAGTCCCTTTATAACAAAATTACAAATTGGCTCCTAATCAGAAGACAAACCAGGCCAATCTGTCTCCCCTACCTTCTGCCACCCCCAACCTAGAGCACACGTTAAGACTCTCTTGGGTAAACTCCTCAAAGGGAGAGGAGTCTGACTCAACACAGTTTTCTTGTTTCTAGGGTCCATGGCATATCATCCCACCCATCTCAAAAAACGCATTCTCAATTTTAACACGAGTATTTCTATGTGATATGAAACTTGAAATTAAAATGCTAGAAGTCGTGGAGAAAGCATTCCAAGAAAGGACAGCTCATCACCCTTCACACCTGTATGTATCCACGTCATAAAATCCTTCTTTCCTGGTGAAAATCAGATGGACAGGTTTACTTACAGAAAGGAGCAAATCCCACCACTTAGGATACACTTGAAATAATGCCCAGGTGATAACTTTTTGGGTCTTCTGGGAGCTTTACTGTCCTCTCTGGTGCCAAGACACACTCTTCCTTGCTCTCACTTGGAGTTTGTGAATAATGTACAATTTTAGCACTTCAGGCTCTAAAGTGACAAAGACGTGAGTGCGTCTGATTCCACTGATCCTAAAAAAGCCCACTTGCTGAGCTACAGAAAATCCCAGTTTGTTCACGAAGCATAGCCAGAAAGAAGAGCAGAAGAGGATGCTTTTGTGCCCAGGTTAGAAAGACAAACAGATTCTCAGCAGTGAAGGGCATGTCACATAAGTTAAAAATCATCATTAAGACCCTTTTCTTTCATTCCAAGCTTAAGAAAAGGAAAGGAAAAACACTGTGCTTGCAAAGCCCCATCTGTGGTCATGGGAACATACAGCAGCTAAAGCACAGGAGTACAGGTTACATCTTTACCGCCTCTTTGGCCAGGAATATCTACGATGGAGCCAACAGCAAAGAGGGCATTGGTCCATCCATTCTTAACCCATCCCTGAGATGTGCAGTCTCAGAAAAGAGTGTCGGTCTCTGACTTGTGACTTTATTTATGTGCAAAGTTTTGGAAATTAAATTATGATTTATAATTGCAGTTATAAAATAAATTTAGCTAAGTTACATGGAGCTATCCATTTTGTAAACGGTCTATAATAGGAAAATGATTGTATAAAAGCAAGATCATAACAGAACTGTAGAATGGATGGTCACAGCACATCTAGGTGGGGCTTTAGAAGTTACTGAACAGCCAACAACGAATTCTCACCACTACGGCGTACGGCATAGGTTCTCATGCCAATTTTACCCATGAGATGGCTGGGGCTGAGAATGGTTGGCCCAGCTACCGAGAGGCAGAGGTAGGATCGGAACAAAGATCTCTCTGACTCTAAAATCTGAAACTTGTCTATCAGGCAACTGACTCAATGGGTTGACCTCCGGGGTCCCGTGATGCAAGTCAGAAGAACATGAAAGAATATCTGAGTGTTCCATCGGCAAGAAACACACAGCAGAGAAGAGAGAGAGAGAGAAGATGGCAGTAAGGCTGAAATAGTTGAGAAAGTAACATCAGACTAGGTAGAAATGATCACAAAGAGAAAATAACATTAAACTGAATACCAAAGAAAACACTAAAACCAGCATTTCAGAGTACATGGGAAAAAAGAATCAACAAAGTAAGATTCCCGGGAAAGAAAAAGAATATCCAAAATTTCAAAACGCTTTGTAAAAACAAAAAAAAGGGACCACCCAGGGGTCATTTCTATAAGCACGCTACACAGGTAAGCACTGCAAATACCCAGAACTGGAGATGTGCCTGCCCAAATGGCATGCTTAAGTTAGACGCTGGATAAACTGCCCTCGAAAGATAATGCTCTAACATTCCTCAGGGGGGATTTGGCTGGGAAAAGAAAGGTGCACGAATACAAATGGGAGATGGGTGTTCTCCGGCGGCTCTTGGACAGCTCAGGATTGCAAACCCGGGGAAGGGCTGAGTTTCAGATGAGACCTCCTACCCCTCTCATTCAGTCAGGTTCCGGGAGAAGTGGGACATTTCTGGCTCTCATTCCAGACCCCCAGGATTCCAGCCAAATCCAGGTAAGTATCCGTTCAAAGGGTTTGGTTTTGTTTTCTTTTCTTTTCTTTTCTCTTCTCTCCAGAGACTAATCACTGGAAATCTATTTTATAGTAAACGAAAAATAAGTGAACTCTGGAAGAACAATAAACATGACAGAATGAAGCCCTCTTGAACACCCCGATCCAACAAAATATTCGACACCCTCTTCGTGTCAGGCCACAGGCAGGCTCTAGGGACTCAAAGTCAAAGAAGGTGCGAGGAAGGAATCCCCTGGCAGTCCTGTAGTTAGGACTTGGCGCTTTCACTGCTGAGGGGCCCGGGTTCAATCCCTGGTCAGGGAACTAAGATCCCACAAGCCACATGGCACAGCCAAAAAAAAAAAAAAGAAGAAGCAGCTGTGAGGGATGCCTTCTAGGAGCCCCGATCTACCAGGAGAAACACAGAGTAGCTGGCTGTTATGAAGATATACGCCTGCTCCGTGTCTAACACACTTACTCCACTGACTGAAGGAATAAAAGGGGCAAAGAGAACAAATAAACAGTAACAGGAGAGTTTAACTATTGCAAGATTAAGGAAGACACAGGGAAGAGTAAGAATCCATTGGGCAGTAAATTGTGGGAGCAGCAGAGAGGACAGGCTCCCTTATGCGCTGAGTGATCTGAAAAGGAAGCTGCACGGGAGGGTCAATTCTCAATTTTCCGCAGCTCCGCAGAGAGGGTGTGAGTGAAGGTGAAAGCGTGGCAGCAGTACCTCGGTGCCAGCAACCACAGTTAATTACATTTGAGCTAGATTTTCATGCAGACTTGGGAGAGAGGCTCTTTGGTCAGGGCAAATCCAGTACCAGGAGAAAATAAAAGACAGAAGGATTTTAGACAAGCAAATTTTAGAGGCGGCCACGGGAGCAAGTGGTTAAATGACACCCCATTCATTCGGCAAACATTTATTGAACATCTAAGTCAATGGGTGACCCTGTTCTGGAACAGTAGGACATGGTCCATGCCCTCAAGCAACTCACTGTCTCAGAGAGACGTGTAAATAACTGATTGTGATACACTGCAAAGAAAAATAAAAAAGTCTCAATGGAAGCCACCTTATCTCCGAAGACCTACTGGAGAAGAAGACAAAATCAGCAGTACCAGCAGTACTTGGTGACCGATGGAAGTAGGAGTGAGGGAGACGGAGGGAGGACGTCAAGAGAACCTTGAGTTCCATTAATAAACGTGATTAGTATTAGCCAGTGTGTTAATTAATGAAATCACTACCAGACGTGAAGCTACCTAAATGTTCAACTCACCACACCTCCACCTTAAGTCATAAATAGAAATTAAACAACTACATTCTTATCACAACAACAACAACAAAAGTGACTTAATTCCTACAGAGAAAAGAAATAAAGATCAGAGGATGAATCTAAGCAGAAAAATATGTACATCGGAGGGTGAGGGAGATTGCGTAAGGAAGGATTTAAAATCTTCAAGTCCTAAAATAGCATAGAGTTCAAAATGATGCACAGACTATGCTTTTCTCCAGAAAAGCAGGTGATTTGGCAACTGAAGGTTGGTAGTATAAGAAACCAGAAACAGAATATTACCTGTAGATAATTTAACGACAAATACGGTAAATGCCCAAAGTGTAGGGGTTGGGTTGGGACCCAAATATGCTGGAAATACTGCCCACCGCTCCTAGAAAAATTGAGAAAGGCACACCAACAATGACAAGAGAGCAGCTAAAGACATACTTTAGTTAACAGGCAGGAAGCTCTGGGAATGGCATCAACTCCTATCATACGATGGCTAAGAAACTCAGGCAAAGGACAAAAAGCGTCCAAGTATTTCCATGTACGGGATAGCAACCCAGGCATCTGTCGGTGACGAGATAGAGAATCCGCCTGCTTACCAGTGAGCTTAGACATGGCCTGAGTCTTCACCTAAAGCTGAAAAACTCTGTCTGGCGGACGTCTGAAACTCAACATGCTGCACACGGCCACCATCTTTGCTCACGCATCTCCGTTGGCGTTCTGAATGTTGAATCAATGGCTCACCACTTCGTTCAAGCTCAAACTGTGGCATTCCTCCTTCAGACTGTCAGATGTTTCCTGTGGCAGCACATTTCACCAGGTACCACATCCCAGAGACACATGTCATTTCTTACCTCCAATCATATTCCTCTCCAGGGCCCTGCCTACCTTTCCCACTGTTCATTCACGTCCTCAGATCCCATACGGGCAACTCTTTAACAACCTCCTAGCTGGTCTTCCTTCCTCCAAGATCTGTTCTACTTTGGCCAGCATACATGTCATAGACATATAATGTATATCATACGGGCAACTCTTTAACAACCTCCTAGCTGGTCTTCCTTCCTCCCAGATCTGTTCTACTTTGGCCAGCATACATGTCATAGACATATCATGTATGTCACTTACCATGAGTATGATATGATTATGCCCCAGGGCTCGAGGATAAAGCCTACTCCTTGGTACACACAGCTCTACAGTCTGGTCTCAGCCTATGTTTCCAGCCTCACTTTTGGCTAATTCCCAACTCCATGCACTTTCTACATATCTCATCATTGGGAATCCTTGATCAAGGGATCCCTGTTTCTCGTCCTCTTCTTTATGCCTGGCAAATCCCTACCCATCCTTCAAAGCCCAGCTGAAATGTCACCTACTCTGTGAGGCTTTCCCCCAACAATCCAGACAGAACCCTGCTCTCCTCTGTGCTTTGCCAACACACACACATAGTGATTTTCATCTGGATCTTATTATACTTCAGCTTACACTTATATATGTTCTCTTAAGCAACCTCCACCAACAAACTCGGCCTTATCTCTCTATGCCTTTGACCTTAGAACATCCCATGGCAACAGGGTCCGGGCTGGTTGTTGGGCCACTCTGCAGCAACCCCATCCACTTCTGCTTCCAGCAGTTGAGTTAATGCTAACAAAAATTAGTTTTATTTTCTCCCAAACTTATTTGTCCCTGTTATATTTATATTTGTTACTGAGCTTATTCAATTTAATTAATATTACCTAAAATGATGAAAGATGGGTATAAAAGTTGCCATTTCTATGAAAGCTACATTAAGTGCTTGGAAAAGATTGGAGAAAGTCAAGTTGCTAAAAAAAAAAAAAAATTACTGTCAAATTACATTTTGGCAAGATAAAAGATTGAGGAGAACATAAAAGTCTAGAAGGACTCTGCTCTAAGACTGTTCCACAAATGTCTGAATTACCATTCCACTTAAAAGAAACTGAAACTGGCAGTAGTATAGGTGATTACAGTTTATGCAAGGGAGAAAATGGGGAACTCCAATCACAAGACCCAGACTCAAATACATAAGCTTGAAACCCACGGCACAATCCTGGTGAACGAATGCATCTTTAAGTGAAAATAAAATGCTTAAAGCATTTTTAAAAGGATTCCCTGCATTAAGAAATTTGCAGATATCACTGAGAAACTAGGTCTTGATTATATCAAATAAGTTGCAACCATATCTATCTATATGTTTGACCCTATTTTATATTAATTCAGAAAATACTTACTGAGAGGCTTCTATGTGCCAGGCACTTCTAGGCATTTGGGATACATCAGTGAAAAACACCAGCAAGGATCCTTGCCCTCGTGGGGCTTACGTTTTAGATTGACAGGAATAGTATCTTACGTGCTTTTACAGCCAGAGACTCATGGCCCTTTCATTTAAAGAAGTACTTAAGCAAACGTTTGCTGGATTGAATTTGTGAACTTTCTTAAATTCAATCCTGTACCTCTGTCTGTCCATCTCTCTGTGTGAAGTTACAAGAACTGTTTGTAGCATAGAGCTGTCAAGATGATTCACAGATTCAAGAGGTTTACTTATTTTTAAAGATTTCTTAGGTTCTATCTGAATTCCTTTGAAACTCAATTTCTTTCTCAAGATGCCTGCTGTTCACTTCTTGCTATTCACAGGAAGCAGAACGTGGCATCCAGAACATGACCAACTTCAAATCACCAATTCAACTTTCCACGTATTTCCTTTGAAGGCTCTCAGAAAGGTTCTCCAGATAGAACACTGGGCCATTCCAAAGGAAAACTGTATTAGAAACGAAGCTTTGGAACACAAGCCATTCCAACTCCTCCTGGAGAGCGTCTAAAGGGGAACATAAATCTCTAAAGGCAGCCACGTTACTTTATTTCCTTCTTTTGACTATGCCTTGAAAACCTCCAGGCCAAGGACTCTGGCACCTCCTTGTCTTCTATCATCAGTAGAGTTCTCTGGCCTGGATGTACAAGATTATGATACAATGGCCAGGGGGGACAATGGGCACTGGATAACTATATATAGGAATTCTGGGCTTGGTTGTCATGGAGACAAACGGAAAAACAAACGCCTAATCTTGAAAATAAGGTTGAGGCCAAACTTGAAGGAAACACACACCGAAAACTTCCTGTCATTCTGATGAGTAAAAACAAAACCTTGAAATATGATCAGGGAAAACAAAACAAAAAGTCTTCAAAATGACAAAAACAGCAAAAACAAAAAAGAGAAAAGGGGCTGAGATTTTAGCATCCCATCATCCTTAAATTCACTGAAAGGGTCTCTCAAAGGCCTTATTTGGCATGAAGCTTCATGTTCTCGCTTTCTCTATATTTTTGGGGGAATCCAGGCAAGTCTGACCTAAAACAAAGAGAATTCCTGGACTTGCAATTCACTAGGTCCTATAATCCGGGACAAGCCCATTTGCTTCTCTGTATCATTTTCCCCCAGTGGCATCACCATCCACCCGGTCAATAAAATCAGAACAAATCCTTAATTCGTTTCTCTTTCGTTCTATACATTCAGTGAGTGAAAAAGCCCTACCGGTTCAACCTCCCAAAAAGCCCGTATCTGTGACCCATTCATGGTTCCACAGCCACTGCTTCTGTTCAGGCCCCTGTGGTTGCTTGTGTGAACTTGCATTGCAGGACGTTCCTAACTGGCTTTCTATCTTCAACTGTCTTCTCCCCCTAAGATCCCTTTCTTTTCTAAAAGCAACTATGATCAAGGTACTCAAGCCTTCGTACAAGAAAAAATGTCCAAACTCTGAACATCAGTACCCCGGCCCACCTTCATCTTCCCAGACCTACCCCACTCCACACCCACACTGCTCCCATTCAGCACTGCTGCTGCATGGAAAGTTCCTAACAGTCACTCTGTGTGCTTTTTTGCGCTGCTTCTTTGTACATGCTTGCAATATCCTTCTTCGACTTCGCAGCCTGGCAAACTCATCTTTCAAAACTGAACTCAGGGCTTCCCTGGTGGCACAGTGGTTGAGGGTCCGCCTGCCGATGCGGGGGACGCGGGTTCGTGCCCCGGTCCGGGAGGATCCCACATGCCGCGGAGCGGCTGGGCCCGTGAGCCATGGCCGCTGAGCCTGCGTGTCCGGAGCCTGTGCTCCGCAACGGGAGAGGCCACAACAGTGAGAGGCCCATGTACCGCATTAAAAAAAAAACACAAAAACTGAACTCAGTTCAAATTTACCATCAAAAAAAAAACAAAAACAAAAACTGAACTCAGTTCAAATTTACCATCACTATGAAGATCTTCCCAGATCTTTCTAGATACACTTATTCAACTCCCCCTTCAGGCTTTCCTGCTAGTACTCATGCTGCATGCAGGTTAACATATTTCGCCTCCACCAGATTATGATCTCTTTGCAAGCAGGATATCTATCCATGCATCCATGCATGCGTACATGCATGCATCCATCCAACTATCCACCCATAACTTGTCTAAAGTTCATGACATCCCAGAACTTAGTTCAGGGCCTGGCCCAAAAGAGGTGCTCCATGGACGTGTTATAAAGATCCAAAAAGAGTTCAAACTGGAAAAAGTGCTCTGGAAAACCCAGATTTAACAGGAAAATCCAATTAACCAAATGTCACTCTCTCCTTGAACACTGTGGTTAATAGAGCCGTCCCATTGAAACAGTGATCCACTTTTAAGGAAACAAGCCTGGGTCTTTTTTGCTTATCTGGAGAATGGCTTCTGAAACATTTGAGAATTTGAATGGCAGGAAATTTCATGATCCATGACCATCCCACGAAGTCACAGGCATAATTTCTGGCTTTCACCCTAAATCAGCAAAATGTCTAAACTTTAAAACAGATGATATCAGGACACCTCGGAGCCACTCTGGATGAATCACTATCAAACTCTCTCTCCTTTTTCGCACCCACTGGTAGGCACAGATCTGTGGTAGGCACAGATGTTCGTGAAATGCACAGGTGTAATGGTACATGTGTTTAAATGCACCATGTCTTTGCTATAGTCAACACACCTAAGGCCACAAAAAGAGAGGCCTCTGCAATCCAGAAGGTATTCATGGATTACTTTCAGATTTTTAGCACTGCATCCTCACCGTATGAAATGTTTTACCAATTTTCCTCCATCATGGATGCACTCTCCTCCCAGATATGTACTGTAAGGCTATTCATTTTGCAAAAGGACTTGTGGCGGCTCAGGAAAGCAGAGATGGCTTCATGTCACCCAGCCAGTCAGTGGAGAAACAAGAACAGAACCCAGGGCTCCTGCATGCCCCAGTTTCGAAAACACGTTCTTTTTCTGCCACAGCCATTAGCAAATATCACAGGTATTCCTTCTGTACTAAATGGTCTTTGTAACTCAAAGTGTGTGTTCTTAAAAACCCTCCTTGAAACCAGCCGGAAATTTGTCGCGAAGCAAATGAATGCATGGCGAAGGAGCCCTTTTCTAACGTTTTTCAGGAAGAAACTCTGGGTGGCATCTGCCATTGTTCACTGAGACACCCTCACAATACCAAATGCATAATTCACCTGCGACTCTTTGGAATTGTGTGATGAGGAAGTAATGCTTCCTGCCGTTCATTTAGATCGTATAGATGTCTTTACCACACGGAAAATCCAAGCAACAACGTGGAGTACAAAAGCCTCTTTTACATCAGTGACTTGGACGCAACAGTCCAGAGCTCGCTAGCAACTTCAGATGGTATTCAGAGCTCATGGGCCATGGGCAGGGCCGCCGCGCTTCCTCCTCAAGGCCTGACCGGAGGGAAGATATCTACAGACTTCGAGGAGGCGGTCACAGTGTCCAGCTTGCAACAAACAGTACAGGGAGAGCCCGCCCAGGGAACGAGGCAGAGATTTCTCAAAAGCTCAGCGAAGCAGGAGGAAAGAACACATCTGAGGAGAAGCATATATATTTAGATACATGTCGAGCTCTAAGTGACGGTATGGAAATCGGGTGAGGATAACGATGGCGGATCAAGAACAGCAACGAGCAGCCACACTTCAAAGCGCACGGTTATTCTAAAATTGTCCCCCGGCAGCGGGAGTCTCTGAACCAACACACCCAGTGAGTTTCTTACCCGTTTTTTTCCTTTTCTTTTCACCTCTTCCCATGCAGTGGAAGAAAATCCTGGCTCCGGGTAAAGCTGTATTTTTAATAACATTAAAGCAGTAGCTTCTTCTCTTCGGACAGACACTCTTGCACCCACTCCAAACTCCCCCACAGGAATATTGCTAGTGATGCTGGACTCAGGTGTAGGGTGTAAACCTCCAAGAAACAGAAGGATCAGGCAGTGAAATCCAGGCTCACCTTTCACTGGCTTAGCAGCTCTAGGTCATCAGGTACGTCAGGTGTTTTTGCACAAGTCTCTCACTGATCTTCACCATGACCTTATGACATGAGATGTGTTACTTCCCACTTTACAGATGGGGAAACCGAGGGAGCACCTGGAAAACAGGCAACTTCTCAGCGCCCCGGAGCGTGCATGTGAGCCTCCTTGTAACCCTTGGGGACTCTCCATTAAGCAGTCCTCTGGTTCCTCATTCATAAAACAGAGACAGTGATAGCCACGACTTCATAGGGTGCGGTGCAAACGGGAGAGCGGTGTGTAAAGTCCAGAGTCTGGCACGGGGTGGGGGTGGGGGTGGGGGTGCTTTAAGGGCCTCAGTTCCACAGCAATTAAAATCTACATCATATATTTTGCACTAAACGACAAATTGCCTTTTAGTGTGTATAGAGCGTTCTCTATAGATGACAGAATTTGATCTCCTTCACTGGACTGCAGGACGGAGTGGAACGAGCATCTCTTAACACTGCTCTGAACAGATGTAACTGACATTCAGCCCAGCTCCAGGCACGTGGCAGGTGTTCGGCAGCTAGTTTGTGACTGACTGATTCTGGGCAAAGCCAACTGCACTGCCCCTTCTGGCAACAACCGGCTGGCTTACTCTGTAGGTGAGGATGGCTGCCATGGGCAGGGGACTGATCGAGGGGCTTGGATTCAGCTCAGAGGCAGGGCTCGACCCAAATAATACACCAAGTCACCCCCATTCTGTTAGATAACAAGGCACACAGAATGGTCACAAATCAACTTGCGACAAAAAGGCACATCAGAGCAAATGTAACTTCCAAAGTTTAGAGGCTTTCCTGGCAACCGTTCTGGGGTCTATTTCCTCTTAAAGGTTTTTCAACCTCACCTCCAGCTTTGAGCAAGGTCCCTGGGTAACGGACTGGTGGGAGTGATCACCCCCATTATTCACGATGCTCTCCCAAACGCCCCTACCTGACACTGCCGCCGCTGCCCTTTTCTCCCTGTTACTTTGTTTTCTTTCTCTTGATTGTACTCCTAACCACCTGATCTACAGTACGTATGTATTGGTCAATTGGTTGGTTCTCCCCACTGTCTGTGAGGGGTTTGTCTCAAACTTCTTAACTTGCATGGATGTTTGGAGTGTATTTCATAACCAATGAGGGCGTCTGAGTTTTCTTGGGGACTTCTGGCTCAGCTGGGCACGGAGTGTCTGCCCAAGACCCAGTATGAAAGATGTTAAGGGTCTGTGACAGAAGGCAGTCCTGCCATCGAACCACTATGCGTCTCGGCCTCTTGAGGGTCGTGGCCAGTGTGCAGCACCATGAACAGCAGCACTTAAGACTAGATTCTTTCACTTAAATAGCTCATTTGAGTGCCTGTGCGTGCAAGGTAATCGGCCACGCTCTGGGGACTCAAAATAAAATGATGGCCTCTGCTGGGACTTCCCTGGCGGTCCAGTGGTTAAGACTCCGCACTCCCAAAGCAGGGGGCCTGGGTTCAATCCCTGGTCAGGGAACTAGATCCCGCATGCCGCAACTAAAAGATTCCGCACGCCACAACCAAAGATCCCGCGTGTCGCAACAAAGACCCGGCACAGGCAAATAAATAATTTTTTTAAAAATATGATATGCCCTTAAAAAAAAAAAAGATGGCCTCTGCCTTCAAGAAGCTGATGGTCCTTATATGTGGAATCTAAAATACGACATAAATGAATCTAGCTACGAAACAGAAACAGACTCACAGACATAGAGAACAGACTTGTGGTTGCCAAGGGAGGGTGGGGTGGGAGAAGCATGGATGGGTTTGGGATTAGCAGATGCAAACCATTACATATAGAATGGATAAACAACAAGGCTCTACTGTAGCACAGGGAACTATATTCAATATCCTGGGATAAACCATAATGGAAAAGAAAAAAAATGTGTATATACATATGGAACTAAATCACTTTGGCGTACAGCAGAAATTAACACAACACTGTAAATCAAACTATAGTTCAATTTTTTAAAAAAAGTGGACGGTCTTGCAGGGGATGGAAAGTCAGACAGTTACAATCAAGTATGATCAGCTCTGAACTAAAGAGTGCCCAAAGATGTGAACAGAAAGGAGGCTCCTTAGCCAGGCAGGAAAAGTTAGGAAGATTCAAGTTTTCAAGGATGAGTAGGAATTAGCCAAGTGAATGGAATAAAGAGGAGGTCAGGTGAAAATAAGTGGAGGAGGATATTCCAGGAAGGAGCATTAGCAAGGCCTGGAGGATGAGAGCAGGACCCTGTGCAGACATGGCCTTCAGGACAGCTGCAGCGCAGGACGCAGCAGGAAGAAGGGGGGAGGAGGAGTGACCCCGAGAGGAAGAGGGGCCCAAATATCAGCTTTCCATGCTGAGCTTGAATCGACTCTGTGCAGGCAGAGCAGACGGCCACTGGAGGGTCTGAAGCAGGAACCAGGTGAGATAAAGGCTTCGCATTTGTACCTTTTCTATGTCTATAGATTGTACCCAGAGCCCTGCCCCATCTCTCAGATAGGGAAGGCAGCTTGGCATAAATGCATTCCCACCATGAGAGAAAACCAGCCAGCAGCACGTTCCTTATTGATGAGGGATAGCAGCTGCTGCCTATGACTCCATGCTTTGTGTTGTCAAGTAGAAAACACCAAAGTGGCAACTCTTCCCCTCTGGATTTTACCAGCAGGTTGGAATTGTTCATTTGGAATTCAGTTCCTACTGTTTCAACTGAACACATTACATTTACATCTGGAATAGATTATGGTCCTACTACCTATGGGAAGGAAAACTGGAAACCCAGGAGGCTACCCTTTCTGCTCCCTACCAACCCTTCATGTGCAAGAAAATACCAAGGAAGCACAGGAAACCAAATGGTACGTCCACACGTTGGCAAACACCAAAAATACGCAGGCGTCAGCCAAGATCTTGTGGTCTGTCGTTCAAACACAGCATCTCAGCAACATCCAAAATGTTTCTAAATCTGTATTGTACTCCTTAATTTTAACACCCATGTGTCAGCCCAAGGACACTTAAATACATATTTCTTGGACTCAGACTCAACTTGATGGTCAAAATACTATCTTCTAAAGTGATTCAGTATTCTCCTGGATTCATCAGTGTTTTATAAGTGGTTTGTCTCATCATAACAAATATCGTATCTACTGTATGTTAGTTATTTGACAGATACCAAGACCATCAGAGCTCACATTTCGAGAGCTCTCCGGTTCTTCGGGGAGATTATTGAAACACACATGAAAATGAGTGTGTGCTCAAAGAACAGAGCCAACGCCCACGGGCATTTCTACCTGTTATGAGAGGAGAGCCTGCAAGACACTGTGGGTCTGGAGTCAGAAAAAAAAAAAAATCCAAATCTTGACTTACTGCTTGAAACCACTGTCATGATTATCTACGGAACACAACTTTCATTTTACATTTATAGGACATCTACTCTAGAAAGTGATGGCCAGAATATACTATGCCAGGTGTTTAGAACAGAAAGATAGGCAGTGGGTAGGACAAAAACCCTGTCCCTGATGAGCTTCCTTTCTGGTAGTATCCTGGAGTGGGCAGAATGGACCGCGTGTGCCCGGGGAGGTCGGCCATGGCACCGTGGGGTTTCAGAGGAGGGAGAGCTGACTCACGTCGGGCATCACGGGAAACACTACGGAAGCGAAACGTGCACCTGGCTTCGAAGGACAAGCAGGGTTTGGACATGTGGAAGCAGAGGAAGGGAGGAGCAGCTGGGGGTTGGGCATGGAGAATGCTGAGAGTGAGAGTGGGAATTTGTTTTTAATAGGCCAGGTAGAGCTGCTAGAGGTTCTCGAACAGGAGAATGATATGACTCTCAACCTTGCTGAGAGTGGACTGAAGGGAGCAGTGTGCAGGTGGGGTGGCTATGGGTGAGAGACGGGGAGGGGAGGGGAGGGTGTGAGAGGAAATAAGGAGACGGAAACCACAGGACTGAGTAGGCAACTGGTGGGATGTGGGTCCAAGGAGACCCGGATACGCAGTACATTCTAGCTGGGTACCAAGAGCCCTGGCAGAGGGGCAGGCCTGGGAGGAAGTTAATGAGTTCCATCTTAGAACCTCTGCGGTGGAGGCCGAGTGGGACATCCAGGTGGAGAGAGCGAAGAGCTGATGGAGAAGACGGTCTGGGGCTTAACCTGATTATGGCTGGACGTGGAGATTGTGGTGGCATCCTCAGAAAAGTGAGAGTTGGCTCCGTGTGTCCGTGAAGGGGGAGAGCGCAGAGGAGAGGACTGAGGACCAGACTGGGGTCTACATGATGGCAGCTGTCGGCGAAAACAGGGTAAAGAGAAGGTATCATCAGAGAGGCCAGCGGAGAGCCTGAAACATACAGTAGGACCCAAACCACGGGAGGAGAGCTTCCCCGAGAGGAAGGTCAGCAGTTTTAAATGCCAAGGACAAAAAGAGAAGGATGAGGCAGGAGCAGAGGCCATGGACTTGTTTGTCTGGAGTCGCTGTCCACCTCTGTAAAAAGCCATTTCATTAGCGCGCTAGGGCCAAAGTCACACTGCAAAGGATTCCAGGGAGGGCAGGCAGGAGGGGGCGGCAGCAGGTGTAAACAAGGGAGGAATGACTCTTTCCCAGGGAGAATGTCTCTGGGCTTAGCCAGCAGGTCACTTCATGAGTGGTTTCAATGGAATGCTGAAGGCAGAACACACACTCTAGCAGTCTGAGAAGAGAACGAGTGGTGAGGAAGAGTCAGTTGGGAGTACTGGTTCTTTTCAAGAGATTTGGAGGCTATAAGATTGCAACTGCGGGAAATACCGCAGAAGTTCTTACCCGAGAATGGTTTTCATATTCAAAACACAGAGCACTTTCCCAGGGTTCACAGCGCTCCCTTTTCTAGACTCTCTAAGAGAACAATAACACATCTGAGAACTAAGATTTAGGGAGACCGTGTGACATCGTAGACAGAGCTGTGGAGTTAGGCCGACTCCACCCTCCTCCAACCCTGCCAGCTAGTAACTGTGACCTTTCTTGAGACTATTTTCCTCCTTCCAAAACCAGCAGGAAGCTGGTTATGGAAGTTCCTATTTTATGGAATTGCTGTGTGGATTAAACCAATGTTCGTAAAGTATTTAACAGACATGCAATAAATGATAGTTATCATTAATTTAAAATATATGCTGATTAATGCCAATAATAATAATGTCTAACTTTGGGACTTATCACTGCATTACACCCACTGATTAGGACATCAAGTGCAAAGGAGTTTCTTGTGTGGGTGGTTTCCATTAAGGCCCAAAGTCCAAAGAAATTTACATCAACGGGACTCCAGATTAGGCACCACTTTCCAAATACTGAATTATTTTAGACTCCCAAGAAACAGTTCATGATGTTAAGAGATTTCATTCAGCTTCCAAGGCAAGGTGTGAAAGTTTTTTTCCTTTTCCATTAAAAAAAAAAATGCTCATCAATCTCCGGTTGTTGACAAATTATCATAAATTGACAAGAAATTTGCTTGTACTATACTACTTTAATACTAAGATTTCTATAGTAATTTAGAATGTGAAAGCACTTTCATATGTTATCTCATTCTATCTACAAAATAACCCCAAAAAGTAAGCATCATTATTGTTTTACGTATAAGAAATCGTGGAAGGTCAATGATTCATCTCAGCCCACACGTGTGAGACAGAGGCAGTTAGGCCCTCTGCCTGAGGCGGCACATGCTGGATGGTCCACGGCCTCCAATGTGGGTGGTACTTTCTGGAGTTGGACCTCAAACTCAGGGGTCCAACATCCCCGAGCAGACCCTTAAGGAAAGATGATCTATACAAATAACTGGTTTTGGAAAGATCATTTGCTCCTCATTTTCACTAGCTCCAGCTCGGTTAAAATGGGTCCTCCTGGCATCTGCTCAATCAAAACGCACCCAGCGATACACAGGAAGAGTCATGCTCCGCGCCAGTACTGCAGTGCGACTCTAAAATTACACTGGACAAAAAATCGTCCTGAGCTGGGGAAGAGGTTCCATGGAACTCTCGCATGCTTCACCGGAGTGGGAGTGCCTGAGGGGATCCATAGCCACCAGATGCCCTGGAGCAGGACCTCTCGGTGTCTCACATGCTGCTGACTTATTGCTGTTAATCACCTTCACACCTCTTCGGGAGACAGGAAGCCCAGGGGCCACAGGAGAGATGCTCTACCTGGTCCACAGGGAGAGTCAGGGGCTGCGGGGGTGGGGCTGGTCTCCATGCTGCTTAACTTTATATGGCTTTACGTCACCAGCTCAAGCGCGGTCATCTCCTTTCACTGTGATGATGTTGATTAGTATAAAAACCACCAATTTACTCAGTATATTATGAAAGCTGTTTTCTCATACACTGTTTTTGCCATCTCGCCATTTAGAAATGGTAATTAATTAAATTAATAAAATCTTAAACCTGCCCTTGACTTAACACAGAACTACCATGCCTCCATCCTGTAGTTCTCAAACACTCTTTTCCGCCCTGGCAACACACAGTGGGTGGACATCTGTGTAGCCTACATTCTTCCCTGGGGATGCTGTGATTTAGATAATATCCCAGAAAATTAGAGAAGGCAGAAATGTAGTGAAAAGTACTGGGATAGAGGCACCTAATAATGAAGCCACTGAAAGAAAATGAAGAGAAAAAAAAATTCTATCCTGCATTTTAACATTGAACTTAATCATTTTTTAGACAATTGTTTTTTTCTAGTCTTTCATTATATAGGTAACATAACCAAGATGCAAAAGTATACTGTAAATGTATCAGCAAAAATGGTCTTATTTTATTGTTAACAAAATATAGAGATTACTGATTTTAATGTGTTACTTGGGAAGTTTACTTACACTTTACTGCCTGCCTTTAATTGAGTTATCACAATTGTTCCTTCTAACAGACATGCTGGTGGCATTATTCTTGTTTGCATGCAAGTTAGATGTGGATTTCTTCATCTTTCCTTCTCTGTATTCCTAATTAAAAACTTACCCATGGGCAACATTTTAAAATACTATTAAATCAGAGTAACAGGAAAATCACAGCTCACAAGTACAATACAATAATCTGTGATACCGCAGCTATTAACTCTAGCTCCTCACTCCATTTATTCACTGTTAGTTTTGGGACAGACAAGGTAAACACTGCAGCTATCTGCAACTTCTACCACCTTGGTTGTGACCTCATGCCTGTCTCTTTCACTCAAGAAAAGTACCTTGGTGGTCCAGTGGTTAGGACCCTGTGCCTCCAGTTCAGGGGGCCTGGGTTCAATCCCTGGTTGGGGAACTGAGATCCTGCAAGCTGGCATCGCAGCCCAAATAAATATGAAATATAATAAAATAAGACAAGAAAAAAAAAAGAAAAGTACCTTGGAATACTTATAAGTAAACTGATGTTATAGAGGGATAAATCGGAATAAGCTCAAATTTATTTTTAAAAATAAATTGATAATTTCAAAAAGATACATGTACCCCTATGTTCATAGCAGCACTATTCACAATAGCCAAGACATGGAAGCAACCTAAATGTCCATAAACAGATGAATGGATAAAGAAGATGTGGTATATTTATACAGTGGAATACTACTCAGCCATAAAAAAGGATGAAATAATGCTATTTGCAGCAACATGGATGCAACTAGAGATTATCAAACTAAGTGAAGTAAGTCAGAAAGAGAAAGACAAATACCAAATCACTTATATGTGGAAGCTAAAACACGACACAGGGACCTCCCTGGCAGTCCAGCGGTTAAAACTCTGTGCTTCCGATGCAGGGGACGCAGGTTCGATCCCCGGTTGGGGAACTAAGATCCCACATGCCGTGCACAGTGTGGCCAAAAAGTACAAAAAAAAATAAAATTTAAAAAACAAATAAAAAAAATAAAATACAACACAAATGAACTTATCTACAAAACAGAAACAGATTCACAGACATAGAGAACAGACCTGTGGTTGCCAAGGGGCAGAGCGTTGGGGGAGGGACGGAGTGGGAGGCTGGGGTCAGCAGATGTAAGCTGTTATATACAAAACGGATAAACAAGGTCCTACAGCACAGCAAAGGGAACTATATTCAATATCCTGTGATAAACCATAGTGGAAAAGAATATAAAAAAAGAATGTATATCTACGCATAAGTGAATCACTCTGCTGTACAGCAGAAATTAATGCAACCTTGTAAATCAACCATAATTCAATATAAAAAAATTAATCAGATTTGTGGTTAATAAAGATAACCTTGAAAACAGACTGGGAAAGCTTGAGATTAGAGCCAGGAAGACCGGTGGAAATCAGAGGAAGTGCAAGGTGAGGGTTATTCAGGGTTAGGGTCTGGCAGGTTGGAAACCAGAGAAGGACAAAGGAGGCAGAGACACGAGGATGCAGGAGAAAGCCCCTTTGAAATGGCCAAGCCTAGGATCTGGGTTGGCTAGACAAGGGATCGGTAGTGGTCTGAGAGAATTTACGGGTTTAAGATGCTGGAAGTAGAGTGGCTATGGTGAGTCCAGCCACAGAAGAAGGGTGGTGGAACACGGTCAGGAAGACGTGAATCTCTCTAGCTGAAGAAACCAAACATTCACTGAGTCATGACAACTGACTGAGTCTAGTATACTGAAATTCCAGAGCACGATGGTCATGGCTGGCGTAAAAAGGCAGGCTGTGAGCCTGGCACTGAGTTCACCGAGGAAGCTGAAGGAACATTCCAGAAGATAAGAAGGAAATAAGCAGAGAGCAGACACTTGAAAAGTGAAGGAAGCAAAAATGTTCTCAACAGGTAGCAGCAAGTAAGGACTGCACTCACTCTTCTTCTTGGCTGCTTGGAGGAAAGGGATTAGTCGCTTTGGTCACAGAGAGTTGAGAGGGAGATGGCGGTGCCATGGGGGGTGGGGCTGGGGCAAAGCTAGTTAGCTGGAGGAGGGAGGTGTGACCAAGGAAACGTGCCGCATCATGGTGTGCACAGCACAATTCCATTGGCTTTTTCCAAACATCGTGTGACACAGCTGAGCTCGCAGTCACTAAAATTCCCAGGCTTTTTCACACATAAACTACTGTTTTGTCTGTCTGTTTTCCTTGTGTGTGGTTTATTCTGCTGCCCTAATTCACATCAAGAAATATTTACTGAATGGCCTGCCAAGTGCTAAGACTCTGAAATAGTCCTTGACCTCAGAGAGCACACAGTTTAGTTGTGGAGACAAATACGATAACCGACAATTATAAGAATATTTGGCAAGTCTAGTAATGGAAGTGAATACAAAGGTCAGAAGCTACCCAACATGTTTTATATTTATTCCCTAACAAAATCTCATTTTCAGCTCATTACTCTGAACAGTCTAGACAGTCTGTAATCTTGATTTTGTCATTTAACTATGGACCATTTGCCAGTATTTCAAATGTCTTAAGTCTTAAGCAGTAGGAAAAGAGACTTTACTTACGTAATTTCTTAGAAGGTGAATGAGCCTTTAAAGTGAAATAAACGAATGAAATTTTGATTGGCAAAACCTCAAAGGCCTTATATAATTCGGAGACTCCCACCTTAAACACATATATCACATTCACACAAAACTTCTTGAAGTCTTTAAGTACTCAATGTTTATGATTTGAAGGGGAATCATTTTTGTTGGTTTGTTTTGAGATATGGACCCTCACATTTTTAAAACTATGGTGAGGGCTTCCCTGGTGGTGCAGTGGTTGAGAGTCCGCCTGCCGATGCAGGGGACGCGGGTTCGTGCCCCGGTCCGGGAAGATCCCACGTGCCGCGGAGCGGCTGGGCCCGTGAGCCGTGGCCGCTGAGCCTGCGCGTCCGGAGCCTGTGCTTCGCAACGGGAGAGGCCACAGCAGTGAGAGGCCCGCATACCGCAAAAAAAAAAAAAAAAAAAAAAAAAAAACTATGGTGAGTCAAGTAGTGATAGAATCTTCCAAGTAAAGACAAAAACATGAAAAAAAGGTAGTTTGTATATTGTGGTCCCACTTTTGGAAAAAAATTAAAATAACAAAACAGAGCCTGTTTGTATATGCAAAGAAGAAACATCTAGATGATTCTACAGTGGACTGTTATTAAATTCTTTTGGGTGCAGGGAGGCTGGCATTATGGGTGACCCTCACATTTTATGTTATGTATTGCCATAAAGCTGTTATTTAATCCTAAGTAGGTATTACTCTTGTCATCAGGAGGAAAAATCTATGCAGACATCTTCAAAAGGGATAACTACCTCCCTTGACTAGTTTTAATGCACATTCATTCTTGAAGACTTACAGGTATCGGCATCAGGCACCCATAGCTCAGAAGTACCCTCCCACTTCCAAAGGGGACAGGGACCTCGCTGCTGGTCTTCCTTGTTTAGCCCAGCTTCTTAACGATGAGAAGACCTCTTCCTGGTGTTAATTACCCCTACAGTTTGGTTCTACCTCCCCTCATCTCGCCAACTATCCTCTCAATAACTTCCCTACACACCCTCCACTCTAGCCAGACTGGTCTTCTTGCTGTCCCAGGGTCCCTTCTTTAAGTTTGGTCACCTGATACTCCTCCCACCTGGAATAGACTTCGATCTGCCCATAAAAAAAATCCTACTCGCCCTTCAAGGTCCAGCCTGAGTCCCACCTCTTCCAAGAAGCCCTCCAGGACTCATCAACTGCTTTTCTTCTCCATGGCTGCAGCCAATAAAATCCAAATGCAAAATTTCTCACTTGCTATATTCTGCTCTTCTAACTAACTCTACGTATTTATTAACTTGAGCTCTAAATATCAATCAACAATAAAATGTGGCTTTATTTTCCTTTGGAAGATTCCAGGGCCCCCAGACATGTAAGAATAGGTTTTATCTTCTCCACTCTGGCTCACTTATGGATGTGTGTTTCTGCTGCGACTCTCTGATGAAATGGCACAAAGGTTAAGGGCATAAGCTTTGGGTTCAGACAAGGTCCACCACATATATGTTTTATGACTTTGGGACTCATCATTTCAGTCTCAGTTTCCTTCTCTATAAAATGAGACTAATAATAATTTGTAACTCTGATTCATCAGACATATTAAATCTGGTGGCAAAATTAACACAGTCAGCCGAAGTAAATAAAAATTATGATTAATTTTACCATTTCAGAATTAAACCAAGAGACGACAGCCAGAAACCTTATAATAAACCAGAATGGATGACTTTCAAACTGGTCATGGGGGAAAAAATAACTAGGAGTGCTAAAAATCAAGGACTACGAGAAAGGTTGAGAAGGTCATCCTGTGTTGCTCTATGGGGTGATCACGGCAGCTTTGGTGCAGGGCTCACAGCACATGAACATAAAAGATGACATAGGAGGTGGCTTCCACGAGGCAGGTAAGAATATTTTGTGTCCCCGAGGAAGCTGGAGAGCCTAGCCCTGGAATGACTTCTCCAAGAGCAGTGTACAGGTAAATAAAACCTTAGCTGGGCCCTGTACTCTTAACCAAACACCTCTTTGGGGTTGACCCTGATGACCATGAAACGACTTACAAAACAGAGGAGCCCCCTCTGGCAGGAACGCGTCCCTTCCTGGGCATAAACAGCAAGGGACTGACTTCAGTTAAAGGCAAGCAGATCCAACTTACCTGAACCTTTCGTGTCAGTTTGGCCAGTCTTTATCTTGCCGTTTTTGTTTAAGTACCACCACTGGAATTTTTCTATAGGATATTATTTAGGATTATGAATGAATTAAGAAAATGCATACATCATTTGGACATGCTGGGCCACACCATCAAAACTCATATAATTTATTTTAAAAAATAAATAATAGTTGCTTCAAGAAGGTTATTTCTGGCCACTTCTCATCTCGGCTCTTAAAAACAATTCTTTCTCACATGCCCATCTTGCCCGGGACATACCCTCTGCTCCAGCAAAGCTGCCCCAGGATATCTACCTCTGAATCATGGCTCACACACACACACTAGTCCTCCCAAATCCAATACCCTTCCCTCTGCTTGTATAAAATCCTCTAGTGCAGAACAGTATTTGGAAAAGAGGAGAGGACCTATGAATCATAAGAAGTCTCAAAAGAGTTTAAGGGATTTTATATTCAATAAAATTGCACTAAAATATCTAGCTCTGGTTCCAGGGGCAGGGGGGGAATAAAATCAAGGTGGGAAATGATAAAGACAAAAAAAAAAAAAAAAAAATCTTCCTTTTGAAAATGACCCGAAATAATTTTAGATGATTTGACTAACAATTGAATATATTTTCTGCCAAAGAATAAAGTAAATTTCTTCTTCCTTTTAGATACTTCCCACAACTGAGGTTCTGGAGGACTTTAAGGTAATCTCCAACCAAGAAATGCAAAAGTCAGCTGTGGAATTATGAAGCAAATTCTGGTGTTGCTAGGAACTAGCTCTGAATGAGTTGGGTAGTATATGCTTGTATTTCTGAGGAACAAATGTTTTTCTTGGCATGGGAAGAGGGAGATGGGCGAGTTGACTGAGTTCCCAGGACATGGAAAGCTTATATTTGAAATGTTTTTCAATCCTTGGCACATGAAACTGTGGCGAATTCAGAAAGTCACAGAAATCTCAGGCAGGTGGGTTTCTTGGGAAGGGTCTATCACATGATATTCGACTTCAGGGTGGTGATAATTTCGGAGGCTCCCTATTTGCTGATGAGGGCAAGGTCTATAATTTAACTGCTGAAGACTTTTGGATGTCTAATAGAAGATGAGGAATCATCTGTACCACTTTGCACCACTGGAGTTACAGGTTTCTTAAGTCTTTATAGTAGAAATGCCACTCTTCATAATAAGCACTAAAATAAACTCTAGATCAGATTTTAATGTAGAAATTCTGAAGTCAAAAAAGGGAAGGTTAGTATTCTCTGGCCAGATAATTCTGAGGCCAGCAGAACCTATTAAAAAATAACGGTCAAGGGCTTCCCTGGTGGCACAGTGGTTAAGAATCCTCCTGCCAATGCCGGGGACACGGGTTCGAGCCCTGGTCCGGGAAGATCCCACATGCCGCGGAGCAACTAAGCTCGTGCGCCACAACTACTGAGCCTGTGCTCTACAGCCCGCGAGCCACAGCTACTGAAGCCTGTGCGCCTACAGCCTGTGCTCTACAACAAGAGAAGCCACTGCAATGAGAAGCCCATGCAGCACAACGAAGAGTAGCCCCTGTTCGCCGCAACCAGAGAAAGCCCACGCACAGCAACAAAGACCCAATGCAGCCAAAAATAAATAAATTTAAAATAAATTAAAAACAAAAAATGACGGCCAAGCCACTGAAATTATGCCTTGTATCCCACGTGCTATAAACGATGTAGATCTTTGTATTTCACAATTATTCACTCAGGAGTCATTTTTAAAGAAACCACTCTTCTTTCTTTTACCCCAAGAGAAATCTGACTGCAACTGGAACCTGGGTGGAAGGGTCTGATGCCCTAGCAACTAATTGGATCCTCTTAAAGGTTGAATTTTATGTCTGACCTATTTAGAAATCTGAAAAGCTTCTCTTCAAAAAGCAGGCATCTCAGATATTAATTTTTAAGTGTCAAGTATTGTCGCAGTCAAGGTTAAACGAATTGATAGTTTGGCGCCAGACTCAATACAATTCTTAGAGAAGATTTTCTTTCAAGCAAAGTGTAATTCACACACTAACAGTTTTAAAGCTCTACTTAATGCCCTACATTTCATATATGAAACAAAGAATATATTTAGGTCAAGTTATATTTTAAGTGACATCTAGAAATAATAGTCTGTATGTTAAATATAAAGGTCTATAATGACATTTATTAAAGACAGGATTAATTTCATGGGTATTGCTGTAATTTTTTCCACCAGTCACCTATGGCAGGGTTCAGCAACATACAACCCACGGGCCAAATCCAGCCTCCCCTGCTTTTGCACATAAAGTTTTATTGGAACACAGCCATGTCCATCTGTTTACATACTGTCTACGGCTGCTTTCAAATGACAGTGGCACTGTTGAGTGGTTCTACCAGAGACTCTATAGCCCACAAAGGTGAAAGTATTTTTGATCTGGCCCTTTACAGAAAAAGTGTTTGCCAATCCTTGATTTATGGCTTGAAGAAATTAACCACTACAAGTCTCCTCTAACCCATATATTATGGTAAAAGGCTGGTGGGCAAAATTTTCAGGGAGAGTAAAAGATTTTTACTAATCTATGAGTTTTGTTGGTCAGTTTCACTCTATAGCTTCTCTGAACTGGATTTAACAGCAACCAAACACTATGTTTTTTGACACAGAGGCAGAGAACAAGCTAGTCCATTCCAGGGTCAAATGATTATGTGCGCCTGCTCCAAGGAGCTCTGCTACCAGGTAACCACACTGGTAATGCCCATCTCCCCAGCGCCACCACACTTCCTGTCTCCTCCTGAGTACTGGAAAGGCTTACACCCTGCCTCAAACTTCAGTTTCCCACTTCTACAGAAGGTCTCGTTATCCAGGGAACAATGATAAAGTTGAAAACACTCTTTGTCAAGGAAGATCATTTCCTCTTGGCAGACTGATGTGTCAGAAAGTTTCTCTCAGAGCAATCTCCAAGGTTTCATCTTTGGATCGTCTGTCTTTTGAACTTGCCTCTTAAATGGAAATGAAATAAACTTACCGTTGTACAGCTTGGTTCTGTGGAGTTAGTCAGACATACTAGGAGACTCCGTACGAATAACTGAATTGAAAACTGTGATGCCTCCAAGAAACTGTTGGTCAGTTAAAAGAAGGCAGTATTTAATAAGTATCTACCTAACTATTCCCATTGGAAAATCAGGGGACAGAACCAAAAGCATATCCACAAGTACAAATGGACACCAAGAAGATCACCCATCAATCGACGAGAAATCAGAGTAGGGCTGGGGCTGGTAAATGTCAGTCTTTAGAAGAAGTTAAAGTCAGAGGCTGGTAGACAGAAGCAGACAAGGAAGAAATCCTTCCAAGCTCCCAGCAGAGCTTCTTCAGATGCATAGAAGTGGAAATGAAGGCGGAAGATGCTGGGGACAGCAAGTACAGACACGGGTGATCTGTTGGAGAGACCACTCAGGATGGAGAATGTGTGACTGAGGGGTGAACTCTGAATGCAATGCAGAGGACTTGGATTTTGACATGAGAAAGTGCCTGTGGTTTTTTGATGAGAGATGCCTTGATAAAAATAGTGCTTATCAAGTATTATTCTAGAGTTTAGATCCGAGAAGCCAAATGAAAAGTTGTAACAGAAAATCCTTCTCTTAAAAAAAAAAAAAAAAAAAAAATCACAAAGCTCCTTACATTTTTCAACCAATTCATACTAGCAAAGACTTCTCTGTTGGGTGAACTACAATGAGATCTATCTTACAAGGGGAAGGATTTCATGACCAAAAGTTCTTGGTGTTTTCCCTAGGCTGCCATTAGGGCACAGACTAAAAAACTATCTAATTCTCACACACCTTATTTATTTTGCACCTCGTCTTCGCGTCCGATTTTTGTTTTAAGCGTACCACGCTAGCTACTTCCTAAAGCAGGCCATTCTGTACAGCATAACTGGACAGAGAGAAGAAATAAAATCAGATGTTCTCTAGGGGAAATTCAAGGGAGGAAAAAGACGGAATGTCACCAGTGGCCTGACTTCTTACAAAGGATAGAGCTGAATTTTAAATTACATATCCACTGCCCAGGCACTGTGGAGCTACTCAGGCCTCAACAAATCTCAGAATGAAACTACACTGCTCTAGTTTCTTTCTTGTTTTATAGATGTATGTATATGTGTGTTTTTCTGTACTGAAAGCACCGACTCAGAAAAAGCCTGAAAAAACCCAGTCCTCTGTTTTATATGGCAGAAAGAACCCAGTAAACACAGACACAGCAGAGCACTTCCTCTTGTTGACAACCTTATGATCTCCCCTTAATGCGCTGTTTAGAACAGCAATTACGTGTCATTTCCCATTATCTTATACACAGAATCAGCACTGCTTTTCTTTCCAACTGCCAATCATGAAGAGCATATAGAGGATCCACGTGCTGGTGAGACACGTCAAGACTGACAGCCCAGCACCTAAGAGCTCTGTTTATGTCCAGAACAGGTGTGAGGCCAGGGTAATCACCCTGGCTTCCTTCTCCCCTCCACATTCTCACATCTGCCTTCCCAGCCTCCCTCCCTTATAGGGCTCCCCTCTGCACTGGGAGGGAGAGCAGCTAGGGAAGAACCTTCCTGTTCAGCCTGTTTCCTTCTGCCGGAGAAGGCTGGCTCGCTCTCAAGACTGCAAGCATTTGACCACTGCAAACAGCAGCGAGCATGTCCAGTCGTTTTATTCACATCCCTCACTAGGGGATCAGAAAGCCAAGGACACACTGGTGATTTCCCTGGTTTTATGGATCTCTACTCCCCCCGCCCACCCAGGCCTGCAACACATTTTTGGTTCTTGTGTTCAGAGCGCCCTGGCATCTGCAGTGTGGGAAACCTTAACTGAGTGAGGGCCAATGGCCCTACAGCTTCCCCCTATTAAAATGTGCAACTGGATTTCACATGCGTGTTTCAAACACCATTCAAGGCGTGATTTACAGGCTACTGTCTAGCCCCACAGCTGTTTTTTCGTCCCCCAGATGTAGCCACTTCTAGGAATCCACCACTCAGCTCCCTAGCAGACAGCCTTCCCATTTTCAACCTCTTCCATCATTCTTGGGCATCCAAAACCTTGTAACACCTGCATCACAAGGATTCAAGAAAATATCTTTTGAATGGACACACTATTAATTTTTCTTTCCACACTATCCATTCATGAGAACAGCCCATTTGATGCCTTCTTTCTGTTTATCCCACCTTAAACCTTTGGGTTTACCTCACCCAAATTAAACAAATCACTGTTGACCCACTGATCCAGGTTATTTATATACATTAAAAACAGCACAGGTCCACTGAGTTCTGTGTAGGCCTCACTAAAGAGTTGCCACCCAGAGCTTTCACATTCATTATGTTCTTTCTTTAGAAGAAGAAAGAAAAACACTTTTATATGTTGCCAAATTATCTCCCTGTGGCTAAAGAGACTATCAGTGTTATGCAGAGAGTTACTCAATATCATTATCATCATGTTTCTGCGACCACCCTTCCTCCCAAGGTCCTAACCTAGTCTAGCTTCCAAGAACCTGAAATCAGCCCCAAAAAGGTTAGGCTTCAGGCTTAGGGCTGTGGTTAGTTCAATACCATGCTGATAATACCCTCTACACATTTGATTTTAAGCTGCTGGGTGGCCAGAATGGCACTGTATCCATTTATCATTCTTCTGTGTGTTGCACACCTCCTAGCAGAAAGTACAGACTCAGGAAGTTGACTGAACTCTTTTTCAGCCTACACAGAAGGAAGGCAAGCCATGCAGTGAGTAGTCTGCAGGATTCCCTTGTCCTGAGACTAAGACCCACCTTCCAAGGCGGGGGAGGACAAAGGGAAAAGAAGGTACAACATGGAGAGAAATGTCTCAGGAAGAGCCTTTGCTGGGAATGGTGTTTGGATGTATCAATTTCACCCAAATGGTTCCACAAGTGTAGCTTCCATGATGCTTTCAGATGAAAGCAATTCATTGACAATCATAGACAATCACGTGAAACAAGACCTTACAATTTACATCAAATTCTATTTTGCCTTTTGTTGCAATACACCAATCTCTTACAATGAACAGAATCTCAAGGTGTAAAGTGGACATCTTCTGTGGCCTTTCACATGTGCTCCCCCCATCTCCTCCCCACCCCTCACTCTGAGACTCTAAGTTTTCCTGGAAAACAACAACAAACACAGGCTAAACTGCCACACAACAGCTGAGGAGACAGCGCGCTCACTTCATTACAAGCCACCGTCGTAACGAGGCTTCACTGTTAAACAGAAGTCCTTCAAGACAGGAATACCAGCAAGGAGTTACTGTGTCTAACCTGGTGTTTACTGATTTGCAAAGGAAAGGCCACCAAGTTCTACAACTCAGCAGTGACAGCTTTTAATCCCAGGACTTACCTTTTCTTTTCCTCCCAGTTGTCTTTGCCCAGACCTTGTGAATGAAGATTCCTCATTTACTCTTTTGCTATTTGGATAACCAGCCCACATGGACATGCTGGGCTGTCAGATCTTCAGGTTCCCTGAGGATTCTATCTTTTTAAACCCTTACATTAAAAATAACCCCGAATTCATACTTGTCATAAATGTTCTCAAAAGCTGAAACTGCAATCAAAGGATGTAAATCGCTGAATAACACGACCATTTATTAAATATCTACATGTGTCAGGTGTTGTGTTAGGCATTTTGCACATGTACCTTTTCTCATTAATCTCTCAAGGCCATCAGGAGGTAGGTATCATTATCCAATTTGTCATGTGAGTCTAGGAAGCTAAGATTGCCCAGGAAAACACAACTGGCATTGAGAGAAGTAAGATTCAAAGCCAAGCCTTTGTTCCAAAGAGCCCCTGAACTTTCTTGCCAGCCCACTAAGCTCCTCTCAAGGACCTAGTAGCAGACCTTGGGAAACAGTCCATTCCCTGACCTGGGAAGGACTCAGGCTAGCGGGTAGATAACTGGTTACCAGAGATTCTTGCAGAAGGGATTCAAGCACGAGAGGCTCACGGAAGAGAGCGGCTCTCAGGTCTTCTACATCACTAAGAATCCCCTGACTCCCTCCTCTCCTGAGCACGAGATTCTTTTTTTTTTTTTTTTTTTTTTTTTTTGTGGTACAGGGTCTCTCACTGCTGTGGCCTCTCCCGTTGCGGAGCACAGGCTCCGGACGCGCAGGCTCAGCGGCCATGGCTCACGGGCCCAGCCGCTCCGCGGCATGTGGGATCCTCCTGAACCAGGGCACGAACCCGTGTCCCCTGCATCGGCAGGCGGATTCTCAACCACTGCGCCACCAGGGAAGCCCTAAGCACGAGACTCTGCAGTCATCTGAGGTGAGCTGAGTAATCAACACCCTTCTGTTTCTCGGGCAGATCAAAACAACAAACCATCCTTTGCTCGTTTTGCCATACCCGCCACCTCTGGCTCTCATGCTCTCTCTCCTACCGCTTTGGCTACACTGCCAGTGAGGAGACCCCTTCCAGGGCTTCCCAGATTTAGTCTGAAGCTTCCAAAAGTGGGCAGTTACACCCTCCTTCCAAATGACGCTTCCTCGACGCCCTTCAGCCATAACAGAAGTCACCTCGTGACCCCTAAATTATCTTGTGACCCCATCAGACACACGCCCCCACCCCATTCACCCATTCCAGTCCCGCTCTGAATTCCGTCCTTAACTTACACATCTAGCACCCCAAACACTTCACAGCACACATATCTTTTAGGACAAGACAGGGCATCAATAAGTAAAAGAGTCAACGAAGAAATAAATCTGCCTGGTATTCATCCTCCCTCTCTTGCTCACAACCGCAGCGGACGAATCCAACACGAACCCACCACACACGTCCTCCTTCCACAAGCAGCGGGCACACCAGCGCAGAGGCGTCTGCGCTCAGATGCTCACCGAGTTCACTTCACCCTCCAACTCCAATGTCTATACTGTTCCAACCTTTTCACGTTTCTTCCTTCACTTGAACCGCCACGTTTTCGTGTCAGATTTTCCTCTAGAAAGAAGGATGGGCCGTTAACCCCAGCCCACCTCCCCCCACCCGTGATTGACGGCGGCGGCTCGGAAGCCCAGTTTTACCATTGGAATCTTCCACTTCTTCGGCCGGGGTGGCTTTTTGGGAGGAGGAGTGGTGGGCGTGCGAGGAGAGGAGACTGGTAATCCTCGGCCGGGGGAGGGTCAGGGCTTTTCCGTGGACCTTGAGGGAGTGTTCCTTCAGCTGGCTGATTGTCATGGTGGAAAAGGAACACCAACAACACTTGTAGGCATGCTCACCTGGAGGGAGCCGGTCAGCAGCGGAGGAGAAGGAGGGGGGAGGGGACGAGGCGGGTGGGAGACAGAATAACAGGGTCAGTTAACTCCAGAGAGCCCGTCTCAAGCGGCACGGCCTGAGAACCCTCCCACACCAAGCCCCCGCCCACTCCCGCGACCACAGGGCTCCTGGAGGATCGGAACTCTTCTAGGAGCTCCGTAATCAAGGGACCTGGTCCCTTTCCATCTCATGCTTTGCTCACAGGGATGAGCCTACGGTAGATTCCCCAGCACAGAGTGAAACCAAATGTCTAGGCAGCTCCCTCAGCAAAGGCTTCCCCCATCTCTCTCCCTCCCTCTCTGTGCTAGAAATGACGGTGTCAGTTTTCATTCCAGCCTTTATATCATCCACAGAAAAGAATACACTTCATTCTCATTCCAAGGGTCAAACGGTGGCTTTCCGAGCACAAAGTCGCCGGGGGCTATCCTCGTAATTTACTTCCTTGCTGACTCCAGGCCTCCTGGATTCCACACATCCTACCTGTGGGGTTTTTGGGGGCCCAGTTCACGAACCTCAGCACAAAACTCCATTTCCCTATCTGATCAATAGTACAGAAATGGGTAAAAGTCATTTCTTTAACTGAGAGAGGTGTGTGTGTATGTATCTAAACATGTGTGTCTGCATTTAGCTCCAATATTTTTCAATATAAAGGACATTTAAGTAAAAATAAGTATTTTTCTTTAATTTTTATTGGAGTACAGTTGATTTACACTGTTGTGTTAGTTTCTACTGTACAGCAAAGTGAGTCAGTTATACATATACATGTATGCACTCTTTTTTAGATGCTTTTCCCATATAGGCCATTACCGGGTAGTGAGTAGAGTTCCCTGTACAATACCTATACAGTAGGTTCTTGTTAGCTGTCTATTTTATACATAGTAGTGTGTATATTTCAATCCCAATCTCCCAATTTATCTCTCCCTCCCCCTCCCACCCCCTTGGTAACCATAAGTTTGTTTCCTACAAAGTATTTTCCTTTTAATTGTTTTTATACCACTGAAATACAGCACAGATCACGATGATCAAATTAAATGAGAGTATGATTTATCTTCGCCCTAAGTCAGCTTTTACATGAACTGCAATTTAAGAAGCAAGGGTGGGCTTCCCTGGTGGCGCAGTGGTTGAGAATCCGCCTGCCGATGCAGGGGACGCGGGTTCGTGCCCCGGTCCGGGAAGATCCCACGTGCCGCGGAGCGGCTGGGCCCGTGAGCCGTGGCCGCTGAGCCTGCGCGTCCGGAGCCTGTGCTCCGCAACGGGAGAGGCCACGACAGTGATAGGCCCGCATACCACCAAAAAAAAAAAAAAAAAAAAGAAGAAGAAGCAAGGGTGTGTGAAATGGGCATCCTTATGCTGCTGGACAAACACTGGTACAATCAACTCGGAAAGCAATTTTGCTTTTTATAACAATAAGCTTAGAAAGCTCATGCCTGCAACTCAATAATTCCACTTCTGAGAATTTATATTAAGGAAATACCCTTTAATACTTAGAAATCTCTGTTTAGAAATATACATTATTGATGCTTGAAAAGGGATGAAACAACCTAAATTTCCAACCATAGGGAAATGATTAAGTAAATGTGGGTATATCTTCTTGATAAATTACTATTCATGAAAATAAATTCTTGAAGAGTTGGCAATTCATAGAAAACTAATACTGAAACTCAGAAAAATAAATAGAAAAGCATAATACATTTTAGATTAAATTATAATCATGACTATGGAAAATAATTATAGAGGAAATGGTTGAAAGGAAATATTATCAAATATTAACAACAGTGGTCTTCAGATAATAAGATTATGAATGGCTTGACTGTATTTCTTCTCTCATTTTCAAATTTTCTGTAATGAACATGTATTTAAAAAATTTATTTTCAAGTGAAACTTAAAAACCAGAGAAGAGGAAAGGGAAGGAAGGAGAGGAATAAGAGAAGGACTGTTAGTAACGAAGGTTTTGTGGACCAGTGAATATGAACTGAGGACGGCGCTGATGTGCTACAGACATATGCTCACTGAAGCAGAGCAAGAATGAGCAAGTAAACCTCCACTCTTGCTTTCACCCTGCTGAGATGGTTACTTTCCTGCCACCCCGAAAATTACTAAGTGGTTTCATGTGAAGTGAGACCAGCATCTGAAGTCCTGCATTCAAGCCTCCTTGTCACCACTGATGACCCCCAAAGTGTGCGTTTCCAAGAAAGCCTCGAAGAGACCCACACAAAACCTTGAATGATGCAACATGCTATAGCCCAAAGCAGAAGAGAAGCACAAAGAAGTCAGAGGACCCAAACAAGAACACCAGTCAATTCCACACCCCTCAGACCATGACCTGTTAGCTACAGAATAATGCTGGGCATGAATAATGGTGTTTACTAAAATAATAAATATATATGTCTTATTGTATACTACTGCTCTCCTTATTCCATTTCTCAATTTTTCAGTGCAAACCTGGCTATATGAACCTTGGTGGGTGGTTATAAGTAGCATAACCTGAGAGAGAATTCAAATCCAGGCATCTGGTTAGTACACACTACCTTTTACCCTATAAAATAAAATAAAATACTCCCTCTAGAACAGACAAGTCAAGAGTCTTCTGGAAAATGATTTGGCTTTCTCCAAGCCGAGCCGCTCTCTCTGTGGCTAAGACCGAGTCATAGACACCAACGCTTCAAGGGGTGTGGAGAACTGGATTACGATGCATCTACCCTCTCTCTCTGGATGCTTCCTTCCTGCAAACCAGTGAGCACAGAAGACCAGTCTGCTTGGTCAGCTCCACGAATATACACTTCAGCTCAATGCCCTGGAGTCAGTGTGTAGCCTGTGGCACTTTTTTAAAGTCTTTCCCACAGGCCAAATCACTTACCCAACTCCCACTGGTAAAACGTTTTTGACAAGGCTGAGATCTGTGGGGAAAACTCCCCAGGATCGTATCCCAAGTGAATAATTTACAATATACACCACCAGTTAGAAAAGAGTGGTTTGAACTCCGAAGCCTCTTGCTCCATGGACTTTAGTAAAATGTTCTGGAAGATATAAAAATACTAACAGAGAGAGAAAAGCCCGTATAGCTAATCTGCCATCCCCTCCCCCACCCCCAGCGGGCTTAAGGCATCCTGAAGGCTTCCGTAGTTTTACTCCACTAAGCCAGTTCAACAGGACCCAACCTTCAGGAAACAGCAGAGACATGGCTGTATTTCCACAGGGGATGAGGAGATGACAAAAGTGAAGGACTCGGGTTCTGGGCAGTTAATAAGAAGCTGATAAGGGAAGGAAAGCAAATAAATGAGACAGAAGAATTCTAGTTGATTGAAAAATTTAAATCTAGAATCCAACTAGAATTCTAAACACCTTAGCTGAGGAAACTCAGGGAGGAGACTGGATCTCTAGAAGAATCTCTGACAGTATCGCTAGCTATCCTAAAGCCATTGGTTCCCCAATTTCCCTTTGTTTGATGTAAGTTCCTCAAAACTTGACAACACCTCTGAGAGGGCCACAGGCTGCTGCGGAGTCGGGCTTCTCAGAGGACTGGGGACATCCTGGGAGGAGGTCCCCAGACCCTGCCACACTGCCTTTCTTACTCATGCCTCTTTCCTCTCTTGGATGAGTTCTGATTAGCTACCTGTGGGCATCCTCCATCATATGCCAAGTAGAAAAGAGCAGAACAGAGAGGGAGGCAGCATCCTGTGAGTGACAAGGATGTAGGTTTTTGTTCTGGAGTCAAATTCTTAGTGAACGGGCTCTGTGGCCTTGAGCAGGACACTGGATTTTGAGTCTCTGTGGCTTCATCTGACACCGAGGGTGACAACAACATCTACCCTTTGGGACTGCCTTGAAGATCAAATGGGATAATGAATATGCCATGCTTATTAGTAGAGAGACTGGTAGGTAAGGGATGTTCGTGAGACGAGCACGATGAGATGGGATGATAGATTGATGGAGATCAGCACAACTCGTGGCCACTCATGGCCCAAGGTCATTTCTTATCTGGGATAGAGAAATGCATCTAAGGGCATCTCATGAGAAATCTCACACATCCTGAGGTCTCTTTGTCCCTTTGAAAGTCCCCAAGATTATAACTTTATTTTAGTTGGAAATTATCTTCAGGAGATGTACCAATTCTTGCATTTCCATTTAGAAAGCCTAGGTAATCTAGAAATTTCTCTAAAAAACAGAACCTGTGATGTAGCAAGAATCTGTCAGTAGGTATGTGTTAGTAGGTATGTGTTAGTTGCATGAATCAACTATGACATGCGGGACATGGTACTTGGTATTATTTTGCCTTTGGGCCATTCTTTAATTTTTTTTATTAGATTAAAATAAAACTGAATACACAACCATCTCAAGAAAAACTTATTCTTATGTGTATGGAGCAAGAGACTTAAACATTTCACTCACTGAAGACTATGAATTTCAAACTCAGGGAACTCGTGCACCGCGAACACCAACTCACCAGCATGAGCTTTGAGGATGTGTGTCTTCAGCCGGCTGTTGTAGGAGGACTTGAAGGAGCAGAGTTTGCATCGGAATGGTTTATGGTGTCCGTGGTGGGTTTGCATATGGCGATCCAAACTTGATGTAGAAAAAGAAAAAAGGAAATGACAATATTAAAAACCGCATCCAACATTTTCTCATTGCCCTTTTCCAGAAATCCCATTTCTAAGCTGTACAGTCATTTTGTTACTTTCCAAGGATGGTGCTTACAGGAGGAAAACAAACAAACAAACAAACACAAATTGGCAAGAGTTGGAGAAGCTAAAGGAAAGAAGAGATCAAAATTTGTTTTGGATTCAGAGACATGGCAATGGAAACAGGTCTTGGTAGACTTATTTTCCCTTCTCTAAAGCACTGTGAAGTAGAAGAGGGCATCTAAAAAGAAAAGGTAAAATATGGACAAATTTAAGTTTTCTGAAAAGTCAGTGAGGTACCTATCAAAGAGTCCTTGAACTTATACCATTAAAAAAAAGGAGGGGGGGAAATTAGAGAAATTGTGCATGTAAAAAAGGCTGACTTTCTTCTTAAACCTTAATTCTGCTGTGAACACTCGAGCAGGGCACTTGCAATGGGCTATTTTCAAGGTCTTTCTAAATATGGAGGTCCAGTGCAGGTGTGTTTACAGGAAGTCATGGGATCCAAAGGCTGGCCATGCCTTCTGATAAAACCATGTTTGCTGTACATCAGTATTCCAGAAGCAACTTATAAAGAAATTATTTAATTATAATTTCCCAGTATCTCAGAATAATCACTACTCTAAAAAAATAATAAATCTACCAAACGAGGTGTGGGAAGATGTTATAATTTGTATCAATGCCCCAGAGAACTAGATTCCATTCTAAATGACTCATATGGGAACAGTACTGCTTACCATTTAAATATATAATGTTCTCCCAAGCTCCAAAGCAGCCCTTTCCACACTGCCTAAGGACACCTCCTGCTGAATGTCCTTCAGCTATCTTAAACTCAACCAGCCTGAAACAAACACGTCAGTTTTTTAAAATCCAAAACCAAGTCTCTTCTTCATTTCCTTCTTTGTAGAATGAACACTTCCAAGCTGTCGGTCAACCAGCCTGGAAACCTCCGCACCATTTGTACTGTACTTTGCCCCTCTTCCCCTCCAGTAAAGCCAATTTTTCCAAGACATGAAGATCCTCCTTCTCTCGACTGTTCCCAAAGTTCCAGTCTAACTTCGTGGATCAGCTACTATCACTGCCTCCTAACTGGTCTCCCCCATTTTTTTCCAACTCAAAAGCACAAGCGATGGAGTCAGACTGCTTGAGATCAAATGCCAGCTATTACTCATAAGCCAAGTTGCCTTGGGCAAGTTCCATAACCCTTCTACATTAAAAGGCCTCACTTCCCTTATCTATGAAAGGGAGATAATAATGGGACCATACCTCATAGGGCTGTTCTGAGAATAAAATGAGATAATACTTGAAGGCACGTAGCACAGTGCCTGGCACACAGTAAGGCTCAATAAATGTTAGTGATTAAGATGCCTTTACTCGTTTCAGAGTCTTCCTTTCACCAGTGATGTATATTACAAAGCACTAATTCTGCATTCAAAGACCCCCAAATGCAGTCTCTACTCAGGTATTCAGACTTTACCTTCTACTATTCCTTTACATATCACTTAAAAGTTAGTCCAACTAGACCGCCAGCTGGTACCCCCCTAAGCATCAATCTCTTCCTCAGGGCCCTACTCTCTCATCGTTTCCTCCACACTGCATGTTCTTTCCAAACTGGGCAAGTCCTATCTTCCTACTTTAAGACTTGACTCAAATGCTCCCTGTTCCATAAAACCTTCCCGATTCTTCCAAAGTGGATGTACCATCTCCCTTCTTTGAAACTTCATTGCATTTTATTGATACATTTTTTTAAAGACATGTGCCTTATTTCGCCAAGTCATTTGTGTGCTTGCTTTACTTATAACCTGACTAGACCCTCTTAGTTCCCTGAGATCACCAACCATGTCCTATTCATCTTTATATTCCCCCAAAGCCTCAACAACAGGGCATATTCATTTATTCACAATGATTTATTGAGGTTCTGTGTGTCAGAAAATGTTGAGAGTTGCTGTCCAACAAATACTTATTGAACTGATGAGAACTACACATGTTTGAGGCCAGGGCATGAATCTGATGACAAAGATTAGATACTAGGCTCTGTATAATCATAAAAGAGTTTGCAACCCATCCTAACCTCTGTGGAAGCATCACCTCTTCCTGCCTTTCAACAGCCACTAACTAGCACTTTATCTTTTTTAAGAAGCAAACAGCCCATCACTTATTTTCAATTATGATAAAAATAAACAGCATGTCGGTCTCACAATCAGTCACCTTCATCCAAGACTGTAGAACACGTTACTGAAAATTTCTGTCTCATACAGTTGTGAGAGAAAAGCAACAAAAGGTTGTTTCTTCTCAGAACCATCACCCCGAAAAGCCTCACACAAAAACCCCAATTTTCAATTTCAAAGCTGTGCCAGGTAGCAGGAAGCTCCCTCTCCTCAACCCACCGTGTACTTCAAGCATCTCTCTGGCATCAATAAACTTCTTTACCATTCCAGGTCTTTTAAAAAATGCCAAGCAATGACCCTTTGGTCCTATGGGTTAAAAAGTCCTAATTTTACCTCCTTAGCCACTTAAAATTTCCCAAATGGAACTTTACTTCCTCAAATAATGATTAGGTTCTGGATGAATGTTTGACAGATGCACCAGTAAACTCACCTACTCTCTGGTCTTTCCTTGTGTAAGTCATAGCAATACCTCCAAGATTATCATTTAAGAAAATGCCCAATTTAGAAAACTCTAATTCAAAAAGATACATGCATTCCAATGTTCATAGCAGCACTATTTACAATAGCCAAGACACGGAAGCAACCTAAATGTGCATCGACAGATGAATGGATAAAGAAGATGTGGCACATATATACAATGGAATATCACTCGGTCATAAAAAAGAATGAAATGATGTCATTTACAGCAATAGGGATGCAACTAGAGATTATCATACTTAGTGAAGTAAGTCAGAAAGACAAAGACATACCATATGATATCACTTGTATGTGGAATGTAAAAAAAAAAAAAAAATGATACAGATGCACTTATTTACAAAACAGAAATAGACTCACAGACATAGAAAACAAACTTATGGTTACCAAAGGGCATAGCGGGGGCTAGGGAGACCAAATGAGGAGTTTGGGATTAACAGATACACACTACTTCAGGGGTCCCCCAGGCAGGCCGCACAGCAGAAAGTGAGCGGCGGGCGAGCCAGTGAAGCAAGCTTCATCCGCCGCTCCCCGTCTCTCACATTACCGTCTGAACCAACCCCCTGCCCCGTGGGAAAAACTGTCTTCCAAGAAACTGGTCCCTGGTGCCAAAAAGGTTGGGGACCACTGCACCACTTTATATAAAATAAGCAGACAACAAGGACCTACTGTATAGCACAGGGAACTACGCTCGATATTTTGTAATAACCTGTAGTGGAAAAGAGTCTGAAAAAGAATGCATATATAAATTGTGTATGTGTGTGTGTGTGTGTGTGTGTGTGTGTGTGTGTATAACTGAATCACTCTGCTGTACACTTAAAATGAACACAACCTTGTAAATTAACTATACTTCGATTTTTTTTTTTTCTAAATGTCCGATTTGGCCAAATCTGACGTCAGGCAAACAATCTCCTGTTCTCAGCCCCATTTGACAGGTGAGGTGACAGAGGCTCAAGGTAACACAGCCAACTGAACAGCAGGCCTGAACCATAAGCAGGGCCTTCAGACGCCTCCAAGCTCTCCTGCCTTCCACCCCCTCCCAGTTACCACTTGCACCCACTCGGTGAGCACTTACTTGTGCCTGAAAGCAGAAACAAAGGAGCAATACTGGCAGCTGTACTTGTCCTCGCGGGTAAACATGGCCAGGGCCAGATGGCTCCTCTCATGAGAACGCAGCCCCTGCATGGACATCAGGACTCTGTCACATTGACTACAATGGTATCCCCCCGGCCGGGTTTCATCCTCCAACATTCCATCAAGCAAGCAGTGTTCACCATCCACCCGGTCCACCAGGGCGCCACTGGCATCTTTGGCTGCTTCCGGTCCATCCAGGAACAAGTGGGAAGGGTCTTCAGCCTCCTGCTAAGAGAACCACACACACACACATGCCCCACCAACAAAATAAATATCCATCATCATTGCTCCCAGCTCTCCTCCTTTCCCTTCATTCTCCCAAACTCCTGTTAAGCATTTCCTGTTAAGGCTTCCTCCCCTGCCTCTCCAGCTCCCCCTAGAGGGAGGGCAAACCCAACTGCCGTCCTCCACGCGGCGGTGGTGATGTGAGGGCCACATATCCGGACACAGGTCGCTGCTGTCTGGGAAAGGTGAGGGAGCGGCTCTCCCACTTTGAAGACAGTTCACTCACACTTACCTTCTAATCTTAAAGAGAAAATTCAAATTGGGATCCTACCGAAAGTGATATAAAGCAGGTTAGGGTTATGGCTCAGAGAAAGGAAGAGAGGAAGGAAAAATGGAAAAAGGAGAAGGGTGCGGGCACTTGGGAGCCTTGGGACACCCTCGGGAAATGAAGGAAACTGGAAGATCCAGCTCTCTGCCACCATGCTCACCCCCATCTCACAGACGGTGACATCACCCCTTGACCGAAGGTTGCTGTACAATCAATTCAAAAAATTAAGAAGCAGCCTAGCCTGGCTTGGGGTGGCTCCTTTGGATTACTGATTTACACGGGAAGAGCCGCTGTCGCCCTCGAGCAACTATGGGACGCAAGGCTGGGACACACCCTGGTGGCGGGCAAGAAGCTGACCAATGCTGTGCGGGGGGCCACTCATTGTGTGCCGCCAGCCGGAAGGCTTCAGTCTCCAATGGGGAGAGCAGAAGCTTCGCCTCCATGCCACATTGGCCAAACAGGACTCAAGATCAAGAAGGGACGATGACAGAAACGCATTCAGGTATCCAGAGGGAAAGAGCAGGGCCCTGAACTGACTTCTCTGCTCAACACGAGGTGGTTAGCAATATCCTGGAAGGCGGCAGGGGGGGTGGCTTGGTCACTGAAACAGTGGCTCATTTTAGGATTATGATCTTCAAACCAGGTGGCCTCCTAATACTTGGTTGGGGGGAGAGAGAAGGTGCCCGTCAGCAACACAGAGGGAGAGGAGACGGAGGAGACAAATCAGGTCAAAGGGCTCACAGGACCAACAGTGACCTGAAGGCTTTCAGTTTTAGAGTTAACATTTCTTAACGCTCCTCCGGGGACCCGGGATAAGAAGTAAGACAGATTCTCCCGGGCTCTGGACACCGTCGCCAGATGAGAACGGCGAGAAGTCAGGCAGTGACAGGAGCAGAGAGGATGGGAACAGAACCCACTGGGCTCCCCTCAAGAGCCCGGGCCACTTAGAAGAGCAAACACCTAATGGCACTACATGCAGCACAGAAGGGGAGACCCAAAGCCTCCTGTACCGAGAGGCCCGGATCTTCTGTTTCCACCAGACTATCCGCGTGGAAGGGAACCAGATCGAAACGCAACCGGGTCGAAACACGGAAGATGAGGAGGCTCCAACCTGTAAAGAAATCAAAACAAGCCAGACCGATCCCAGCATGACTCAGGAACGCCCACATTCGGGGTCGCCCTTTCCTGAGTGGCTCCGAGCGACGGCGTGAATTAGGAACTCGAAGGGCTCACACACAAGACTCCTCATCCAGACCTCCCCAGTGCTCACCTTCACGGCGGCTGACACGGCCGGGACACTGCCGTACTGGACGTGCTTGCGCAGGTGGTTGCAGATGGCCCGGAGCGTCGGATGCACTTCCACACAGAATTTACATTTGTAGCCCACCACCTTCCTCTCCTTGATCTTTGGCACCTCTTCTAAGTGACCAAAAGGCTGGTAAAATACAGTGGTAGCCATCAGTACTCCGAGCCCTCCCTCAATGGCCGGCATTTATTCTTGCAGCTTACTAGCAGATTTTACGTTAAAGCAGATTAGCAGGTTAAAAACCAAGGGAGATAACACGCGAGCATTTTTACATGACAAATTTGTCAGGGGCGAGGCGCGCTGCCCACACTGTGCGCGTGCGTATGCACGCACGCACGCACGCATGCGCGCGCGCGAAGTCTCCAGAACCCAAACAGGTTACGACTTGTGAGGAGAGAAGATCTCGGTGCAGAAGCCTCATTGTCACTGCCACCAAGTTATCTGGTTTTCAAACCAATTTTTCAACTACACAGGTGAAACGTTGCATAGCTACACCATTAGCGAACTTCTTGAACAAAAAGGAAAAGAAAAAAAAAAAAAAAACTCCACTCCTGGAGACGTTAGGTTCCTGTAGCCGACACTGCAAACCAAGACATGGCTGAGAAGAGCTAACGATACCAAGAGACGGCCCGCAACTGCCTTGGGAAAGAGAGCGAGCGTTGTCCTGTAACTAGGCCTCGGATAAGGCTACTTGGCAGAGAGAAATACAGAAAAGCCACCCGACCCTCCCCTGGGGAACCTTGGGAGGGGCGAGAGGGAGGGGGGACAGGGCCGTGGAGAAGGGTGAGCGTAGAACGCGGGGGGGATAATCAAGCTCGAAATGTTTAATTGACTTATTGAGCTCTCTGGCAGGCTAAGTCACTAGGAAGCCCGTAGCGGTTTGGCTGGCAGCGAAGACGTGCATGTGGGCACCAGTGATGAGAGGCCTCCTGGGGGAAGGGAAAGCAAAACATATCCTTACCCTCTCTTGTTTGAAATCTGCAAAAGCACCATCTGCATATTTCTGCTTGCTCAAAAGCTGTTTCCTCCTCTCCTGACGTTTGGCACGCTTCTGGAATTCCTCATTGTGAATGTTCAAGTGTGAGGTCAGCTCCGCCGTGCTTTGCAGTTTGCTATCGCAGTGCTTGCACTGGTAGGCGGAGCTCTGCGGGCGGGGGCCGCTACCCAGGATGACGAAGTCCCTCTTGAGGTCCCGGCTGTGGTGGTCCGTGTAATGCATGCACAGCAGCTCCGCCGTGCTGAAGGACAGCTTGAAGCACTTGATGCAGCGGAACGGGAGCCACTCGATTTCCTGCCCTTCGCTCCCCTCCACCTCGGCTTTCTCGAAGCCGCCTCTCTCCTCCTCTTCCATCAGCACCGGCTTCTCGTGCTCGTCGGCGTAGACAGCGGTGAAGTAGCCCCCCAACTTGCTGGCGTGCTGCTTCTTGGGGAACACCCCCGGGTGGCGCTTCATGTAGTGGGACACGATGCCCTTCTTGCTGAAGGACTGGAAGGGGCACAGAGAGCACTTCTTCTTCTCCACGGCGCGCCGGAGCTCCTCACTGAGCTGCGGGGAGTCATCCTTGGGCGGCGACGGGATGATCACCTTGTTGGGCTTGTCGCTGATGGTCCTGGAGGCCGCCAGGCAGTGGGTGTAGTAGGCGTCGATGTCGTGGCGCTTCTGGTAGTGGGCGGCCAGCCCTTTGCGGATGGGGTTGGTGTAGGCACACAGGGCGCACTTGAAGAGGTTGTTCTTGCCCTCAGGCTGGGCGCGCACGTTGTTGTGCTTGATGCGGTAGTGCCGGGCTATGCCCTTCCGCGTGGAGCAAAAGTACTTGCAGAGCTGGCACCGGAACACAGTGTGGGACACCAGGTGCGAGGTAGCGAAGTGAGACGTGGACACGGGCTCCTCCCCCACCTCGTCCTCGGTCGCGGAGACTTGGGAGGGGCTCACTTCCGTGGTTATCTCGGGCTCGAGGGTCACGGGCAGCTTCGGGGGAGACTGGGAAAAGACATCGAATTCAGGCTGGTTGTGATACTTCTCATAGTGGATTTTGAGCTTCTCCAAAGTGCCGTGCGTGTAGGGACACAGTTTGCAGCGGTAGGCGCCGTATCCTTGCTTGAAGATCCTGCTCGTCTCCTCCACGTCGTTCTGGGCTATGTCGGCGGACTGCTCCACGTCGTGCACGAAGTCCTCGGCAGTCACCTTGATGGACGGGTGTCGCTTCTGGTAGTGGGTCAGGACACCGTGGATGCGGGTGTTGATGTAGGGGCAATGCCTGCACTTGTAGACGGCGCCCGGGTTGATGTCGATATCCTGGGCAAAGTCAGCAGCCTTCACTTTCATGCCTGGGTGCTTCTTCCCATAATGGGTCAGAAGGCCGTGCAGGTTGTTATACTCAGACTGGCACACGGTGCACTGGTACGGGGTAGAGGAGATGGCGGGGTTGGCTGACGCTAGCTGGAGGCTCTTCTCTGGGGAAAGCCTGGCATCCTCGGGGCATTCAGCTTCCTGCTCGGGGAGCGGGGCAGGCATACTGTTTTCACAATTCACAGGGCCCACGAGCTCTTCAGGTGGAGGGATGGGATTCTCGACAGCATCTTTCTCCTTGATGATATCCAGCAGCACGGACTCGTCCCCATTCATGGCCCAGGGGTGGAACGCTTGGTAGTGATTGGTGATGTCCCAGATGGAGACGGCCTCAAAAACACAGTCTCGGCATCTGTACGTTTTGGCTTCAGCTGGCATCGTGAGAGAGGGAGGGGATGGGTCTGGCCCAGCCCAGAGCTTGGTGGCCATGTACGTATAATCAACGTAATGCTCGGGGTGCCTCCTCTGGTAATGGAGGAGCAAACCGTTGGGATCTGTGTGGGAATAAATGCACCACTCGCAGTGGTAGCCAGCTTCTATCAAGCCATCTAGAAATGCCCACCGCATGATGGACGTGACTGTGGCCTTCAGGGCAGGGTGGTCTTTCTTGATATGCTTCCTCAGTGCATAAAAGTAGGGGGAGGTGTACGAGCACTGCCGACACTTGAGCGCCCGGAGTTTCGTTCTGTCCCGCTCCACGGTCGAAGGGGGGACCAGCACGCAACCGGCAGGCTTCTTCTGGTTACGGTCGCAGAGGCTTCGGATGGTGGCCGTGTGCTGCCGGATCACGTCCGCATTGGCCTTGAAGTCTCGGTGCTTCTTCTGATAATGGATGAGGACACCTTTGACTGTGCGGTTCCCGTAATCACAGTGCTGGCAGAAGAACATCTCACTCTCCGCGGGAGGGCCGTCTCTCTCGGAGCCGCTCCGGCTGAGCTGCTGCCTGGGGGCCGGTGCCCGGGGGGAGCCTTGGGGCCCATCGGCCCCTCGCGTCATTGCGGCTGTGGGAGGAGCCTGTCTGATATATTTGGCGGTAACCTTTATCTCTGGGTGTCTTTTCTGGTAGTGGACAAGGACTCCCACAACTGACCGATTGCTGTAGGAGCAGTGTTTGCAGTAGTAAAGCTCGGTACCGAGGTCTGGTGGCGGGGGCGGTGGGGGGGGTGGGGAACCCATGGCGGATATTTTGGGAGACACTGGAGCACCCACCTCAAATGACAACCGAGAAAGGGCAGAGCCCCTGTCCACAGACACCATTCGCATGGTTTTCTGGATCCTAAAGTAGGAGGCCTTTTCTTCCGGATGTTTCTTCTGATAATGAACCAACACAGAGTGCATGTTGGGGCTCGCGAAGGAGCAAACGTCACAATCGTACACGACAACGGTGCTGACCGAGGGGTCCTTCTGATTTTCACATTCTGGAGGAAAGGTCTTGGAAGGGGTGTTTTTAGGGAACGGAGACGGCACCCCGCCGCCACGGGCCACGGCAGCGGACGCGGCCATGTTCTTGGGAGCCGAATTCAGGATCTCCCTCAGTGTCTGGGACTCCGTGTTCGGCCCCTCCTGCTGCTCCACCACGTAGCTCGAAAATATCATCGCATTGTTAATCTTAACGGTGGGATGCATTCTCTGGTAATGCGGCATCAGGCTTCGGACGTTGGGGCTCGTGTAGGAACAAAACCGACACCGGTAGATCAGGTCCGAGTGGTCGAAGTTGAGGACGTTCATGGCTTCTGGGTGGTGTTCGCCGTAATGCTGCTGCAGGTCTTCGAAGTTGGTGTAATCGATGTAGCATTCCAGGCACCTGTACACTGCGCTGTGATCGTTGGGGTCCAAGATGTACCTGAAGCTGAATTTAATGTACGGGTGCATGCGCTGGTAGTGGGTGCTGACGCTCCGGGCAGATTTGTTGTTAAAGTCACAGTGTTTGCAATAATAAAGCCTTCCCGAGTCACTAAAGTCCACGTTTTCATTACCGTGCTCAGTTCCGTAGATAGGAGTCTGGGTGTTGAGCAGAGTAGCGCTGGAAACCTGGTGATCTTTCATGTTCGTGGAGGAGCCGTAATAATCCTCTTCATCTTCAGAAAGGGTGAGCTCTATCTCAGCCCCGTTGGTGGCATTGTAATCGTGGGCGACAGTTCTGAAGTTGGGCTCCTTCTGGGGCTCAGGGACATCTCTCGCCCAGATCTGCTGCGCTGAGAAGGACGTGGGCACCTCCAGGACGGGCTCTGGCGGCTCTTCTTCCCGGTCCAGCTCCACCTCGATCTCCACTTCGTTGTCTTCCTCTTCCTCCTCGTCATCCTCCACGTTGATCACTGCATCTTCCTGCTGTTTGGTTTGGTTAATTCTGCTCTGCAGGTTGCTTGCTATCTCGTCAATCCGGGTCCTCTTCTTCACGGGCGATAAGTCGAGAGGAAAGTCATTAGCGAGTTTCCTAGAGGCCTTAGCTACAAAATTGTTCTTGGAGGACAACCCAAGAATTGAGGTCTGACTTTTCTTCACAGTGTTGCTGGAAGAGGGGTGGCTGTCTGTCTCGCTGTCCGCTGGCAGGCTGGAGGGCTGCCCCTCGAATTTTGGCAAGTTATCGCAGAAGGAGTGTTTGTGCTGCTGATGAACCCTCAGCCCTTTCAGAGTCGTGGTGGAATAATTACACATGGTGCACTTGTAGGGGTGCAGGGGCGGGGCCTGCGCGGGCGGCGGGGGCGGGGGCGGCACCTGATGGGGCGGCTGTAGCTGCGGCGGCTGAGGCTGTGACGGAGGCGGGGGCGGGGGCGGCGGCGGCGGGGGCGGCTGTTGCTGCTGCAGGGGCTCCAGCACGACCCCCGACTTTCTGCCATTGATGCTTGAGCTCTCGTAAGACACGACACCTTCGTGCAGCGGGGAAGCCATGCTTTCACTCTGGGAATTCACAGCATCCCAGTCTGACGTCGTACCCGTGTGACACTGTTTGTGAGCCCCAAGTTTTAACGAGCTCTTGCAAGTAAATGGACATTCATCACATTTGTAGACGGCTGTCTTTCCGGATAAGTGGATGTTTTCTATGTGACGGGAGATGCTACGTCGATGCATGGTGAGGAAGGGACAAAAGGGGCACTGGAACCTATTCATGAATCTTCTGAATGGGATCCCCTTGGTCTCCAATAATTTGTTGCCCTCGGAGCCCATCAGCTGCTCCGCGGACATGCCTGCTGTCTGGTGATCCAGAGCAGTTAAGCCATTCTCACTGTCGATTTCATTTAACTCTTCCTCGGAACTAGAGTCATTCAGCATGCTGTTAGTTTCCAGGTCGGCAGAAGAATTGGTCATGTCGGTCATTCCGTAACGGGATCTCTCCGCCAAGTTGACGAGGCCAGAATTGTGAGGTGACTTCGGCTTCATCTGAGGGTAAGACATGGGCGAAAACTTGGAAGCGGAAGAAGAATTGGGTCTCATGATGGAGTTGCCGATGGAGCCCCTGAAGGTGGAGACGTTAGTGTTGGGTAGCTCCCGGCTGGCAGCATTCATAGACAGGTAGGTGGAGTTAGAAGTGGGGCTGGGGGCGCTCTTGTTCGGCACATCAGGCAGATTAGTCCCTTCTTGCTGCTGCCTGAGACTGGACAGGATCTTGACCATGCTGCGGTGTTTCTTCATCATGTGGTCACACCAGCGTTCCCGGCGGGGGGTCTGATAGCTGCACCACTCACAGCAAAAGTTGCCTCGAGACTTGGTCAGAGGCTTGACCATAGATTCTAGGATGCTGCGCTCCACGACCTCCGCTGGCAGCTCCTTGCAGGGGTCCTGCAGGGACACGGGTGGGACCACTGGGTCTGGCATCGGAGCAGGGTCAGGGGGAGGAGCAGTGGTCTCCTTCAAATTGTTTTTGTGATACATCTTCTGATGCTTAATTATCCTTGCCCTCCTTGGTGACTTGTATGTGCAAAACTGGCAAGAGAAGACCTTTCCGAATCCCTCGTGCATCATGATATTATAATTTAAGGATCCTGGAACAGGGGGTCCCGCCGAACTCCCTTCAGCTTGAGCTCCGTGGACCTTCCTAGTGTGTTCAATGAGGAGGTTTTTTGACCTGAAGTAGCGTACGCAGAACTTGCACTGAAAAAACTTGTTTGTTGGTTTGGGATTAGAGGCAATATGCTGACCGTAATATCCTGGACTATGGCCATAGTAACTTCCGGTCCCCAATGCAGTTGCATTTTGACCTAAAGAGAAGGCATAAGGTAAGTGGGAAGAGAAAAGTAAAGCAAAAGCGAGTCAAGAAATTCAATCATGCAAATCCATTTTCTTTTCAATTATCCTTCATTAATAAACATCACATTCAAAAAGCCTAACATCTCAAGATGAGGCCCTGAAGAGTATTAACGAAGCGTTAATGAACATAAACACGTAGCTTCTCACGGACGGAAGGCAGTGCTCGGCTTCAGGTGCAAGAGTCTCCACATCTCGATTCATGTGCCACAGAGCTATGAAAATGCAAGTTTCACAAACTGCAATATTCATTCTAGAACTTTCCAAGATACTACCCTGTGCTCCAAATTGAAAGGAAGCTAAGAAACAGAGGAAGCTGAAAGAACAATAACCTGGGCTACTCAAGAAGAGAAACGTGATGCCCAAACCACAAAAATGGCTCACAAATGGGAATTCCCTGGCGGTCCAGTGGTTAGGACTCGGTGTTTTTCCACTGCTGTGGCCCAGGTTCAATCCCTGGTCAGGGAACCTTTAAAGATCCCACAAGCCTTGCAGCGTGGCCAAAAAAAAAAAAAAAAAAGACTCGCAAAGAGCAAGAAACTCCGTAGGAGCCGTGCATGTCAAGAACCACGGCTACAGACTCCTCGGTAGTGTATGCAGCCTGCTGCCTGTACTGGTTGCCCTAAGGGACTTTGGAGACGGCCCTTTCCAGTGGACATTCATGACTGGCATGTTGTACCCAATCTAGGCTCCAGACAGGTATGTGCGGTGCCTTTGAAAAGCCCCAGCACACAGTGGCCAGGGTCCATGCTGGCCAAGTCATAAGGTCCATCCACACCAGGCTGCAGAACAAGGAGCATGTGATTAAGGCCCTCCACAGGGCCAAGTTCAAGTTCCCTGGCCGCCAGAAGAGCCACATCTCCAAGAAGTGGGCATTTACTAAGTTTAATGCGGAAGAATTTGAAAACAAGGTGGCAGAAAAACAGCTCATCCCGGATGGCTATGAGGTCAAATACATCCCTAATCCTGGCTCTCTGGACAAATGGCGGACCCTGCACTCATGAGAGCCTTGGCGCTGTCCCCTCCTCACTCACACCCACCAATAAGTCCTACTCTCCGGTCCAAAAAAAAAAAGAACCACGGCTACAGGCTCAAAATAGATGAGGGCAGTGAAATACATCAGATATGCCGAGCCTAGGACAGATTTACCTGATAAGTCCTCTGCAATCACAAATTCATCCTTTATAGACGAAAACTCCACCTCTGTCTGGTTACTGGCATTCATGGACCCAGATCGTGGCTCATTCACATCGTCTTCGGCAACGTCCGTCGGCTGCAGAAATGCCGTGTGGACATCCTGGATATGCGCCTTGAGATCTTCGTAAGACGGGGCTCTGAAGTCACAGCCATCGCACTGAAGCACCTCCATCATCTGGGTCTACTCTCTCACATTAGGAGCCTGTGGTGGCAGAAGGCAGACGAAACACCTTAAGGCCTGCGCTCATTGCGTACCCCAAGCTGATGGGGCTGCAAGTCCATTAATGGAAGAAATTCCAATATCGGTCAGTCTCTCTCACTGGACTTTGCCAGATGGAACGCTGGCCAAAGAAAGGAAATCAGACATAATAGGGATGGTGTCCTTGACTTCATAACTTCAAAGAAGGGGAAAAAAAAAAACAGGTAAACTTTTTCTAGCTTGATGTATCTGCAAGTGCCATGTGTCAAAGAAACCCTTAATACTTCAAAAGTTTTAGTAGTTTCTGAATTTCTTGACTGAATTCAAATTTCTTGGTAGGTTAATACTGACTTTGATTCTGGCTGGGACCAGTTTTATTTTTGAACCAGAATCTTCTCAGAAGTAAAGAGGTTGCCCATACAGAAAAAAGGACAAACTCCACTCTTCATTAGCTGTTTTAATACTATAAAACATTGATGTTTTATCACCAAATGGTGACACAGTACTGAATCTCTGGGTGGCGGTAGGAAAAGCTTTTATTGTACCTTTTTGTTCTTCTACTCTCTTAACTGATATTGCGGTACACACCTCCTTCTTCCCTTGCTTAAACAGTTTATTTTTTTTTTTCATGAGCTAAATGGTTATTTGCTTTTTACTACCTACCAATTATAACCTAACAGCTTCTCCAATCTAATTAGGTCATAAAATATTTCTCAAGAGATTCTTAAACAACCAACTTTAGATGACAATCCAGTTTCTAGTTTGAGGTTGCACCTTGGTACCTCGATTTACACTAAGGCAACAGAAACGCACGTGGTTTGGAAGAAGGGCTTCTAAGGCAGGACTTTCTCTTTTTCTACTTCTCCCCTTTACAAATGTGGAGCGCACACTTGGCCATAACAAGCAGTGAACCTGATTTAGAATAAAGTAAAACTTGCCCGGCTGCCTCTGTCCTGCTATTTACTGTGTGATTGAAAGATACAGATAGCTTCACACGAACTCAATGGAGAGGCCCACCATTAAGAAGTTAAAAATGTATTCGAAGGCACAGACCTTCCTATCTTAAGTTGAGATACCCAGTTATTATCTTAATGACTGAGTTACTTCACCGAGCTCATAGCAAAGTCTACTGAGTCACTGTAATCTAGAACCAGATGTCCAAGAACAAAAGCCACAAGCCAAATCTTCCGATACTTTGATCGTACAGCAACTTTCTATACTTTCATTGTAAAAGATCAATTATTTCTGCAGGAAGAATAAAGTGGAGAAATCTGTCAATGTAGTGAAAGGAGCTATGGCAGGAGGATTTTCTCTGAAAGAATGCTCCTGCTGATAGCCTGTGAAAATAACTCCTGGCAAGTCCAGCTCTGGACAGCCTGAGCTTGCAGAGTGAGACACACAGATATTTACCTTCTCCCCTTTCACCCAGCAATTTCTCCTTTTTTTCAATAAACCCTGAACTGTGCACCAGAGTGCCTGTCAGCTAACTCAGCCTCCATATTCCCAGCCACACCAGCTTTTCTGTCTCAGCACCAACCCAAATTGTGTGGAAGAGGTTGCTATCAGCTCTGGATCAAATTACAGCCGTCACCGAGGCCCCACCCCACTTCTCCTTTTCGCACAGCCCATTAGACCTGAACACAAATTTTTCCATAGTGCAGACGACTCCTGCATTTAGAACACTTCACAGCAAAAAGGCAGATCATCCAGTTTGCGCCCCCCCATCCCCCCAGCTTAGTCCTTTCATCTCAGCCAAACAAGCCACAGCTCTGCTGAATGTGTTTATCACACTTTCAAGAGATAGGAGCTCCTGCGTCACTGGAGCTCTAAGTCTCACTAAGCTGCCCTAGTCCTCTGAGCTTTAGGAGCGGCCATTTTAGCTCAGAGCCTCCCCTCAGCACAACATGGCTTCTCTGGGATGGATGCTGCCAGGCTGCCAGGCAGAGGGGAACAGGAGAGGCGCAGCCTGGGCCCCTCCTCGGCCCCCCTCCTCCCAACAAAGGAGGAGCTGTTTTCACTCCTTCCCGAAAAGCGGCACCTTTCTCCTCCTCAAATGTCATTCACCAGGATCTCCGAAGGTTCTTTTATCCCATGACTGATGGGCTAGTCCGTTCATCCCAGCACAGCCCTGGTTACCGCAGGACCTTCCTGGACCAGACCCTGTTCTCCGGCTGCCTTTGGGGGTGGGCTGGAGGGGGGAACCTCCAGAATGCCTTGGCTTCTTGGGAGTCGTCCTTCCACACACAGAAGACATACCATCCGACTCTGCTTGCCAGATTCCAAAGTCTAATGACCTTTGTTAATCACCAGCCAGTCTGTCTGCATCAGCAGACCCTGCCAAGAGGCACACCCTTCAACACAAAGGCTGTAGCTATTCCTTTTAAAAGAGGTTCTCTGAAAGCTCCATTGTGTAGCCGAGAGGAAAACAAAATCTCTTCCCTTCAAAACTTCAGGCCTTTAGAAATAATGCAACAAAAGGCTTTCTGCTGTGTGTCTTTTGGAAAGTTTGAGCCTAGTTCGCACAACATCCACCAAAAAAATGACAGTTCTGCCCAAGGAAAGCAGGGCACCTTTGGCATTAAGTCATCCACCCTGAGATGCAATTCATCTCTGTGCACGGTTCTCTAATATCTCGGTGTCTTCCGGAAGCTCTTAGCAAGGATTCAGACTTCGCTGAATGCAAACAAACCAACGGTCTCCTTGTTCTGCTACAAAGGAGATTAAAGGGTTAGGAGATCAGGGGGAAAAAAAAAAAAAAAAAAGCCACTTATTTGGAAAAAGAAGAGATGATGAAAGTGATTTCCTAATAGGTTCTAGCTTTAATGTTGTTGCAGACTCTACCTCAAAAATAGCGCAGAGCCTTAGAAGAGGTTAATCTCCAGGCTGCTGAGAGAACCAGCGTCTGGTACCGCTGAATGGCCTTCAACTGGATGTCTGCACTGAGTCCTCAAATGAGGATGTAGCCTCCTCTGAAAGCCATTTTGTCTTTGTGCACACATTGCTCCTGGAGACGCTGACAGAAGAAGAAAACAGAAATTGCCAGCATGGCCTAAACAATCAAAGACACGGAAACTTGATGTGTTTATGAGACTGAGGACGTACACATGGGCAAAAAGTGAGAGGAGGAGGAGGAGACGGAACAGGGGAGGAGAGAGACAAAGAAAGCTGGACCTGAGGATGACCCATCCATCAACTCGAGGATGTTTTTGCAGCAGATGGTAATCCTCTGAGAAACCAACAACAAAGATGGGAACAAAGATGAGAAATACTCTCTTGCATATTTGACTGTTTCATCAACCGAGAAAGAACAGCAACCCTAAAAGGCTGAACCAGACACTGAGCTGCTACCAAATGATGATTTTAAAGTTAATAGCCTTGATCTCCTATCTATTTACTTTATTTAAAAATTCTACTGCGATAATGAGATTAGCAGTATTTTTTTTTTTTTTCCCACTGACCAAATAAGCAAAATCAAAAGCAGAAGAGGAAGCTTCTGAACTAACTGAAAGAAATGCCATTTCAAAAGGTCAGGAGATGAATCTACAAATCAAACAAGCGTGTCCCCCACCCCCCATCTCCTACTCCCAATGCAATACCTCCAGGCCCCTCAAGGTCAAACAGGCATCGGACGACTAGACTCCCAACACCACCCATGATGATGCCTGGGCAGGCAGATGAATATGGATTCGTTCCCAAATAAGCTAGCCCCTAATGTGATTATTCCTCCTAATGTGAAACCTCTAGAACATACTAATTATCCACGACTCCGCACTACTGCTTGCCACGTGTCGGGTCTGTGCAATTTACATTGCTAAGTCTAGAGTTTTCAAGAGGTGGGGTTTTGATGGGAAACCCAAAACCCAACTTTCCATATTGGACAAACTCTTGAAGACATATTTAAAGAAAATCCAGAGATCTTGTTAAGGATTGGGAATATACACCTGAGAAAGGGGAAAGAGAAAGGATGGCCACCAGCTGTTCTTTCTCAGTCTTAAAAACACCAATTTTGAACAGAAACAGACTCCCAGACATAGGAAACAAACTTATGGTTACTAAAGAGGGAAGGGGGAGGGAGGGATAAATTAGGAGTTTGGGATTAACAGATACAAACTACTACATATATATTAAAAAAAAGATGGGGCTTCCCTGGTGGCGCAGTGGTTGAGAGTCCGTCTGCCGATGCAGGGGACGTGGGTTCGTGCCCTGGTCCGGGAGAATCCCACGTGCCACGGAGCGGCTGGGCCCGTGAGCTGTGGCTGCTGGGCCTGCACGTCCGGAGCCTGTGCTCCGCAACAGGAGGCCACAACAGTGAGAGGCCCACGTACCGGGGAAAAAAAAAAAATGACACGGTCTTACTGTATAACACAGGGAACTATGTTCGATATCTTGTAATAAGCTATGATGGGAAAGAATCTGAAAAAAGACAGAAGATAGATGAGTAGATCTCTATATATAATTGAATCACTTTGCTATACTTCAGAAAGCAACACAGGGAACTCCCTGGCGGTCCAGTGGTTAGGACTCTGCACTTCCACTGCAGGGGGTGCAGGTTCAACCCCTGGTCTGGAAACTAAGATCCCACATGCCATGCGGTGTGGCCAAAAAATTAAAAAAAATTTAAATAAATTTAAAAAAGAGAAAGTAACACAGCACTGTAAATCAACTACACTTCAATTTTTTTAAAACCCACCAATTTTAATTTCTTCCGTCTGCCCACCCACTTTCTGTGTTCACAATCTCAGAGAGCCATTATGCCTCCGTTTTCCTCCTGTGAAGGTGAAAGGGGACAATCCACAGGTTCATCATGTGTCCTCCCCGCTCACTGCCCAGACAGGAGGGGAGAAGGGAGGCACCCTGGGTGTTTGAGGGCACTCCTACAATCCTGCCACCACAACCCTTACCTGGGTCACCTAGGAGAGCACTGTTCTCCAGGGTTGCATGGAGCACGAACACGGTCTTCAAGTCAAAATCCCAACGGTCTCCGGGAAGTGTCCAAATGAAAAGGTGCAGGCCTTGCCTGGACCTACCCTGTTCTCTGACTGAAGGACTGCAGACCAGAAATAAAGCCGTGAAGCACCACAGCCACAGGGATTCAAGAGCAACTAATTATAAGCTTCAAAGCCTTTGAGAAATAGAACCAGAAACACCGTAAGATGCTTTTCCTATGTCCACTCCAGAAACCTAGTTTCATTTGTAAGACACTGAACTCCTCAGTTCTCTTGAATCACAATTCTAAGAAAAGGCTTTAGTGAGTACCTATTGTCTGTGCTTTTCTTACTTTCCTTTCCCATGATTGGAAAAACCAATTATCCAAGGACAGTTAGTGGAATGCATAAACCTCGGAACCGTTCAGCTAGAAAGACAGAAAAATCAGGAACTTAAAGATCATTCTACACATGTATTTGAGATCGGAAACTGTTGCTATGATGAGGTCAAAGAGCTGCGGGGTGTGTTGGGAAGTTAACATCTCTTATTTCAAGCCCCAGGAACATGGTTTGGGAGGAAAGAAGAATTTTCATGCTTAGGATGAAAAATGAGGGGAGAAAAAAATCACTAACAAATCCACTTGTGAGTGTGGGTTGCTACTCTCAGCAACAAGACGTGTTGTACATCACTGCTTATCATTTACTGTTGTCATGGTCGAAGTGGGAATTCTAATGATTTAAAAATCTTTTAAAGCATCTTTCCAAACAGGACTGGATCAAGAAATGGAGGTAAAAATCTCCTTTCAGGAAAAGGAACAGTAGTTATGGAATCACACTTACAAATGCAAATAAAGATTATAGATATACACACAAAGGCATGCATATATATGCAAACACATGTATCATAGGGTGCCTGTCCTCTGCACGTGCATATATACATACATACGTGTACGTATATATGAAATAATTAATTTTCTTGATTTAATTTGAACTCAGATATGGGCATGTGCCCTCCAAATTTAACACTTCTGTTAGAACACTTCTGAATAAGTACAAATGACATACATACTCTTCCCACGTTACAGTGATTAAAAAAAAATAAGCCAACAAAATAAACCAACAAAGAACTTCCAACAAGATACCTACATTGATCCCACAACATTTGGTACAACTATAGATCCTGGCTCACCATGTGGTGTCTTCAAATGTCCTATCCAATGTTTATACTGTTTGCTACATGATCTAAGCAGTTCTGTGTACTCCTGGCAATTCACCACACTAATGAAAGGTTTAACATATCAGGGAGGATAAATAATTAAGGAATTCAGAAGGGAGACACAGCTGTTCTTCAAAACCAAATTTTCAGAAGAGAAAGGATTAATTTGCAATCACATATGTAACCCCCAAGATGAGACTGAATTTAAATAGTAGCAGAGAAATACCACGCGAGCCTGAGTCCTGCCAATGCCCATGTGTGGCCTCTGTTCCATCTCTGGGACAGAGTCTGAAGCAGGCAATCTGCAGATTAATAACCCCAGTCACCTTCCGGCCAAGGATGCTAGTCTTCAGGTTCTCTTATTTTAGCTTTGTTCTCCTGAATCAACTTTTCAAGTTTTACAGAGCATGTTGGAGTAATATTTCATAACAGATAACCTCGGGGCTCATTATTAAAATGAGATGATCTAACCCAAAGGACCAAAAAATTATCAGCTATGTAAACAAGAAGCCATTCTGGCTGAGTGACCTGTTATGAAAGCAGGTAGTGAGTGTCTAATACAGAAAGAGATAGTACATACCTTCTGGAGAATTCATGCATTCCTTTGCAATGATATAAGGCTAATTGAGGCCAACAGGCCAATAGGCAGCCTGCCAGCTCTCCTGTCCTTAGAAAAGGAAGCGTGTGATTTGAATAAGGAGATAAAAGAGGAGAGAAGTGACTAGAAAAGAAAGGGAGGAAGCAGGGTGGTATCTCAGGAGCTTTAGACTTCATTGTCTGTAAAGGGGAACCTGCAGTTCACCAGATAACTCCAATTCTGAGAAGCGTCCTGACAATATTCTCCTTGAGAAACAAAACAAAATGAAGACGCCTCCACATGCTAAAATTCTCAAAAGGCAACCATGACAAATGAGATCCCAGCTCATTTTGTTCTTCCAAATGACCGAAAACCACTCTTAGGGATGAATGAGTTCTCTGAAATGTCATGGGTCCATCAGGAAATTCCTTGGAAACTTTGAAGCCATTCTTGCCTGAGCCTGGAGATCAAGAGAGACCCGATTTTCTCTCCTCTAGAGCCAAACCTCACCCAAACGGCAGAGACAGAAAATCGCTGTATTCCTTTGTAGCCTCTTCAGCATGCTGGCTGGGTTTCCACAGACACTTTTCACACTACAAGAACTCTCATTATAAAAATTGTAAAATTAAAGGGAAGTTGCAGATATGCTGCTGGGTCTTCATTACAGAACTGATTAAGACGCAGAGTAAGCAGAAGCTGCAGTCAAAGGCATCTTCCACATCGTGAAAGACCAAACCACGCGTTGAGTAGCTCCTCTGTGGGTTTGACGGCTTCACTGACCACAGGCCTTGGGCATGTCCTTCACAGCCAGATCTGTGCCTGGCACAGAAGGTCTGGCCACCCCACCAAGTCTAAATTCTACAGTTTTAGTGAATGAATCCAGAAACCATTTGAACAACTCACCTTGCTCTCTATTACCTTCTAAGAGGAAAAAAAACAAAAAACAAAAAAACAAAACAAAAGGATCCAGGGCTGTTGAAAGTATAAGAAGGTTTTGCCAGAAGAACCTCTTTTATTTGAGGAAAAGCCCACAAAAGTCCCGATCTAATCCCTCTGAGATTTGTTCTTTGCCTTGTGGCAAAGCTCATGCTTTGCTCAGAAAATTCAGCCAAGTCACTTCCTTTAAATGAGAATTGTCCCGAGTCTGCCTATATCTGTGGCACACAAGGCCCTGATGCAATAACCTTTCCAGTCCAATTCCTTATATTTGACAAAATATAACCACTCCATGGTTCCTGATCTAACCACCCGATCAGGATGAACGCCCTAACCAGACTGCTTTCTGGAAAGGTAAACAATGGCTGGGCTTGTGTGAATCAGGAATCGTGACCACTTTGAAGTCCTCCTATTCAAGAAGATTGTGATTTTTTTTTTTTTCCCCTCCTCTTGGCCTCCACCTATAGCAGAACGCACTGCCCACTGAGATCCATTGGTTCTCCTACCCCATTCTAACAAAGTAGGAAAAACACCCTATGTTTTTATGTATGGAACTGGCAGATACCCAAGAATTAGGAATATTTTATTTTAAATGATAGCTAAAGAATTTCTTTTTTCTTGTAATCTCCAATCTACTCTCAGCAAGTAAGTTTACTCCTAAAAATCACTGCACCTCAAGAACTTCTTATGTATGGAACTGGCAGATACCCAAGAAGTAGGAATATTTTATTTTACATGATAGCTAAAGAATTTTTCTCTTGCAGTCTCCAATCCACTCTCAGCAAGTAAGTTTACTCCTAAAAATCACTGCACCTCAAGAGCTTCTTAGCAGAAAGTTAAGACATTTGTCTGCCAACACAACAGTAGAATTTATCACCGTGTGAAAACACTACAGAGGCTCAGGTACTTGGCCAAGCCCCACGTTCCATAAATCCTTAATGAAAATCTCACTTCGCCCAACAAACTTAGGTCTTTCAGCTTATTCACTATTGGACTGCTCAAAAAAAAAAAAAAGACAAGGATACAGAAATGCCTCTCCAGCAAGTAAAATAATTTATTCCCAGCAGGTGTGATGGCTCCACCTGTCATCTTCACCTTGAACAAGTCTTTCGAAGCCTTTACTTGGATCATTTCACTAAATGAAGAGATTAGTTTATGCCAGTCAACCTTTTCGTACAAAGGAGTGTTTTCCAAAATTTTCTTCTCACATTTTGAAAGATTTTTTTTTCTGACTTAATTCATCTCTCACTTTTTATTATTATTCAGAGACAAATAAATGCCTAGTTTCGACATGGCTGACTCCTCCTCATGCAATTCCAGGCTCAGAGGTTCTAGCTTCCAAGGGGCTTGCTCACAACTCCATCTAATATTAGCCGGCTCTCCCCACCCCCATGAAATCAAGCCCCTATCCACAACTCCGACCACGCTGACTTTCTCTACCACACGACGCTGCCTTATAAGCTCCTTCACTGTTGCTATGATACCTGTTTGTTTGTGCTGTATCTCCCCGTGCTAGAACACAGGCACCCTGATAGCAAGCCCACACCTGTCTGTTTACACTGGTATCTTCAGCACTGGGGACAGTTCACACAATGGGTACTCAGCAAATGTGCTGAATGAATGAACAAATGAATGAATGAAGCACAGCTTGTGAGTGATAAGATTCCAATCAAACATAAAAAGACTGGTTATGAGAGTTAGATTCTTCTACTAACCTTATGTTGTCACAGAGCACTGGTCCCAACCAGGGGCAATCTTACCCCCACAGACCCCAGCCCAGGGATATCTGGAGACGCTTTTGGTTCTCACAACTGGGGGCGTGGGGGTGGGGGCGCGACAAGCCGTGCTACTGGTATCTAATGCGTAGAGGCCAGGGATACTGCTAAACACCCTACAACGCACGGGAAAACCCCCATAAGAAAGAATGATCTGATCCAAAATGACAAGAGTGTGGAGGTTGGAAACCCTGTCACAAGTGGTCTCTAGGTATTTTCAGTCTCTGCATATAAGCCACCCGCCTCTATAAGCCTTTCATGTGGTCCTGGCTGGGGAATCTCTGGACTAGATGATCAGCAAGTTCTCTCCCAGTTCCAAGATTCTATGATTCCATGGTTCAAAATGATCTTAAGTAGCCTTCCTGTCCTATGACATCACGAGTTTTTTAGTTTTCTTTTTCTGACCTGGGTATTTTACTATAAACTGTTCAAGAAAAATCCAAGATGAAGTAACATAACTGGTCCATCTCTCCTTAGTGATAAGCCCCTGGCGCTGACGATGACCCTGAGGGCTTGGTGGGTAAGGGGTCAACATCGTTAAAAATGGTCAAGTCCTACAGTTAGCACGTGGCCTCCGACTAAAATTTCTATGAAAAACATCATGCACATTTTCTCCTCTCTAACATACAAAATTATCTTCTCTCAAAGGGCCGGGGCCCCAGGCTACTCAAAATCACTCTTCAAAGGATGAATACCGTGCTCCTTTTGGTTTTTATATCCCCAGGGCCCAGCACAGGTCTGGCCCTGACAAGATCTGTGGGATGAATGAGTGTGCGCGTGCCTGCTTTCTAGGAGAAAATTAACCAGTGGTGCCAAACCAGACGAAACATATAGGAACCTAACCCATTCCAGAGAGGCTCCATGACCAGAAAAACAAAACAAAACTTAGCACTATATGCCACCGCTCCCACACTCAACTCATAAAAGTTCATGAAGCCACATCACAGTGCTTAGCTGACTACTGGGATATCGGGAATTCCATGTCCCTACCCGTCCTTGAAATGTGAGGAAGTAGCCACCTTGCTTTTCCTCACCTTCCAAGGGGAGGGTACCCTGGCAGCATCATTCTACCCACATATTTATAACACTGCTAAGCTCCCCTAAACTGATGTGACTCTTGGAATCATCACCTGGGGCTACACTTGAGACCATCTGGTTGCCTTCCCTCCACAAAAAAACCTTTCGATTCTTGTTTGCACAGATTCTGGAAAGCCCGAGGAACAATTCTCCCCTATAGCTCAAAACTGTATAAACCTTTTCAGTAGAGGAAAGTATAAAGAAATTAGGTAGGAACAGAGTTCTCTCTCCTTGGCTTCCCTAAAAAATATTGAAGCAATAAATTACCCATGCCTTCTTAAACAGAAGAATTCACTCCTAAAAGTTAAACTATCTGTAAGCTCATTAGTGTCCACCAGAGAGGAAATCTCAAAGACCATGTCGTCCAATGTGGCCCAATATCTTCATTTTTCACAGAGTGAAACTGAAGGTCTCAGGAAAAATAACCTGCCCAAGGCTTCTGGAACATACTCTCTGAAGCAGGAAAAAAAAAAAATCTGTTGAATTCCATAATTAGAGAAAGGAAATCAGCAGTAAAAACACTCTATAATTGTTACTCAGTTCATTAATAGTTATTCACACTTGAAGTCCACGCCCCATATATTCTCAAAAACAAGAGTCTTTATTCACTGAGGAGGCAGATTCCAGAATAACCCCCAGTGTCTCCTCCTCTGCTCAGAATTCTATACTCAGGAGATTAAGTGAAAAGGTGCAAAATCCATCATCTGCAGTTTGACTGTTCAAAGATCTTCTTAGGCATGCAGGCAGTGTGTTCCTGCTTTGGAAACACATTTGGAAGACTGAAAGTTGCTGACAAAGGTACACACAGAAGAACGAGATCCATAACACTGAATCATCTTTCCTCAGAATCCAACCTCACGGAATCAGAACAAGGTTATGTAGTAGCTTTATGTCCACCAAATCTACCCCATGAGAAACATCATCTTGTTTCTTATGGAAAATGTGCTCTGCCAACAAAGTCACTGAAGAGGCTGGCTGAATGAGCCTTAGAGGTGTCTGGAAATATCAGGGTCAGTTCATTTAAAATGAACCTGTCTCCTTGTGGCACAGCTAGTCAGTGGCTCAGACCAATCATCTCAGAATACTGTTGACACCAGATTCCATTTCAAATTACACGTCACATCCTGAAACCAAACACAACTTAGAATATTTCACCACATTTACTAATACATTTATATTATACTATATTATATTATATATTTATCCCTTATTTATCTATACTCTTAGTAGATACCTATATCCATTTGTTGTATACGAAAAACTAAATGCATCCAAAAGGCCAGTAATCATCTTTAACTTTTTAAATATTCCCCCCATATGGGTCCCTTAGGAAAGAGTCCCTTACCATAATGAAAAGAATGACTCAGAGGGCTTCCCTGGTGGCGCAGCGCTTAAGAATCCACCTGCCAATGCAGGGGACACGGGTTCGAGCCCTGGTCCGGGAAGATCCCACATGCCGCGGAGCAACTAAGCCCGTGCGCCACAACTACTGAAGCCCGCGTGCCTAGAGGCCGTGCTCCGCAACAAGAGAAGCTACCGCAATGAGAAGCCCACACATCGCAACGAAGAGTAGCCCCTGCTCACTGCAACTAGAGAAAGCCCAGGCTCAACAATAAAGACCCAACGGAGCCAAAAATAAATTAAATAAATAAATTTTTTTTAAAAAAAAGAATGACTTAGAAATCAGGAGGATGCTGAGATCTCCATGTTTACCCATGTTTTCCTCCCTGTAGAATACTTGAACCTACATTCTGAAGATCCACATAATTCCCATCCTTTAAGAAAATGATTCTCAAAGAAAGGTCCCTAGACCAGCAGCATCAGCATCGTCCAAGAATTCATTAGGAATGCTATTTCTCATGTTCCACTCCAGACTCAGTGAATCAGAAACTCTGGGGGTAGGGCCCCACACGCCATCTGTATTTTAACAAGCCCTCAAGGGGATCCTGACGCTTACTCCAGTTT